>NC_071535.1:39281797-39914297 GCF_026979565.1 Vidua chalybeata
AGACACATTTTTATTGTGGATCAATTTCTATATAGGTGCTAAAGCCAAGCTAAGCAAATGTTTTAATCAGTAATAGGTTGCTACTAACTAATTTCCACCTCAAGACAACTACCACCAGAAAACAGGAATTTGATACTTTCTGCAACCAATTTGTTTGATTCCCCGGTCATTTTTTCTGTACAGCACAGTGGTCAAGGCATTCTTTTCCCTCCAAAAACACTGGCACTCTGGTATAGGTTGCAGATAAATGTTTCAATCTGAACAATCCAATTATACAAAAAGATGGCAGCCCTCCCTTCCCTTACAGAATGACAAGCATGAAATCCCTTTTTTTTTTCCTTCTAACTTGTCAGAATGAAACTAGAGAGCTGAAGGCAGGAGGTTCCACATCACTCCAGCAGTGTAACAAACTTGATTGCTGTTGGTACAACAGAGCTAGGAAGGTCCTCAACAGAAAGAATGAAATGGGGTATGGGACAGGGTGTCCTTTCCAGACTCCCCAGCTCTGGAACTGCACATCCAATAGCTCTGCACCAGTAACTGGGATGATGTCCAGTAATGTGCTTTCCACTGCCATTATGTAGGAGGTCTGGTATTTATAGGCATACTCACCTTTCTGAAGAGGGGATAGTTCTTGTCTACTGCTAGAAAGAATGCCAAGTAACACAAAGATCCCCCAAAATCTCCCTTAGAGGTATTTATCTTATTGCTGTGTCACGCCCTCAGCAGTCACCTGACTGGGAAAGGGACTAAGCCAGTGTTTCCCAGCCTCTCCCTAAGGACCGAAGCCTGCCAGGGCTGTCTAGTACAGTTTCAAGCAAGATTTCAGCTCATTTCTCCAGCCAGGGAAAGGTCAAAGAGACACCAGGCAGAACAGTAACTACACACAGAGGTCACTTCAGCTCTGTGCAAGCTTGTAACAGAAGCCCATCTCCCAGCCCATGACTCTCTAGAGATCATGTGGCTGTCCACTAGCAAAATTCTCAATGATTATACCAAAGTACTAATGCACAGACAAGAATGAAAGGCTGACCCCCTGAATCCTGACCACAGCTTCTTTAGCTTAGTCTTCACATTCAGATCAAGTTAATGTACCAATGACAGACATTCCCCATGTGCCACCCCAAGCTGTTTTCAAAGCGTTCAAGCAGAACTCAATCCTTTCTACTATTAGCTATTCCCTGTCAGCAGCCAAGGCTACAGGACAGACAGACTTATACATTGCTGCTGACCTAGGGGTTATGATTCCTGGCTGACATAGCTTTACCAGACAGAAACTGTTTTACCAAGAAAAGAAAAAAAATCTGCTTTTATTTCCAATATGATGTCGAAGATCTTTAATATTACAGGAACACAGATCTATTCTGGTTAACATGACAGTATGAGACAATGCCAATGAAAGAATGTAGTGGGCTATCAGGGCACATGTTACGTTTTCTTCACAGTTGTTCTTTTTATTAAAAAAAAAAAAATTACAATCCCAAATACAGAGCTGAAGGAGGGAAAAAGCCAGTGCCGAACCATTGTGTACCATACTCAAACAGGGCAATAGGCATTGTTCATTTTTATTCAAAATGGTTGCTGGAATAATTTAAACATGTATGTTGTATCTATGTGTTTAGCAGCTGCAGCTGATAGCTTAGTAAGAAGCCACACACACAAGTTACCAGGAACAGCACTACCCTAGCTGCTTTCTTAGACCTATGAACAGCATCATTCCCATTCTACTCCTTAAGTCCCAGCATGCCCACTTTCTAGCTCTCACACTCTCTGTCTTACCACTCTCTCAGGGCAAGGTTTTAACCCAGGCAGATATGGGGAACCTGTAATTGCTACTGTCCCATTCCCTGGCCTCTTTATTTGTTTACTTCTATGCTGGATATTTCCCAGGGTACTTCCCACCCTGCTGCATCAGTCTCTGCAAGCAAACACCAACCACATGCACATCCCATCTTTTCATCAGATGGGACCCCAAACAACTGAAAGTTCTTTCTTCCTAAATCACTGATAAACAGGTGTTTAAAGCTCTAGTCAAAGCTAGTATATCCCTCCTCAGCAGTCTCAATCCACACTGAATGCAAACATTTTCCAGGACTTAATCTACATCTTACCTGGTAATGTTTTTTTCTGCACTTATTAACTGGTAAGATCAATAGTCCATTCTATAACACAGTTGTCTGGAACTTAGTAAAGATAAGTTATTGTAGTAGCAGGTTGGACCAGTCTATCCTCTCCAACTAGGCTTGGAGTAAGAAGCTTGGTTTGTTTGGATCTTCATGTGAACAACACTGATCCAAACAGAATAAAATGCCCTGGACTCATTTAACCCTGAGTAAAGAAGGCAGAAATAGTGGGAAGTGGTGATCAGGGGTGTTTCCTGTGGTTGTGGATGGGGAGCAGGTAGGGGGGCAAACTCCAGTAAGTTCCTGTCACTGGAATAGTCTCCTGTGATTGAATCACCTTGCAATGCCAAGAGCAGGGATCAAGTTTACATGAATGCATTAGGAAGTCCTAAGGAAGCAGACTGCAGTCAATGCAGTCAAACAAACTTTGTGGGAGCCACAAGCCAGTTAGGTCCATTCTAACAATGAGCTTCTGGTGATTTCTTGCGTCACTAGACTGCACAGCAGTCAGAAGTCTCCAGCCTTCTCTGTTCCCTTCTCCCACTTGGAAGCCACAGTGAGTTTTTAACTCATCTGCAGTTCTGCAGCTTCTGGATTTCCTTTACCAATAATTGTCTTTTCCACTGGCTGCTTTTTGAGAAAGGGGAATGGGAGATAAGAGTTGGAAGAAATTTGTCCTTCAGACCAAGTATGTGACAATCATATGGCCAATTATTTCAAAGTACTGCATTTCTTTATCTATGGCTGCATCAAATAGGTTTCTGGTTTTACATGGTAAAAGCTGATTTACTAAAACTGCTTATTATGTGAATACTTTCCTTCCAAATATTCATATAATGGAGACAAAAACATTAAAGATCATCATCAAGGCATTTCTGAAGTTCATCCAGTTCTCTGCAGAGTTTGAAGTCCCGAACAGTCTGTAGAAGGGAGTGCAACCAACTCCTTGACTTGAGAGCTGAATAAGATAAAACTGAGTGCTAGGGCATCTCTTATGGTAAAGAAGAATGAGGTTAAAGTATTACACCCATTGCTTCTGTTCCAGGTGTGACCAGTTCCTCCACTTTGACAGCAAGGCTCTTTTTTCACCTTTTGTTACCAGAGGAAGGTTTATTCTGCAGGAAAATCTGAACAGTATGAAAATAACTGCAACTTAAGGCAGATTTCAATACTATATAAACTGGAAGGACTGTAGAGTAGCTTTTATACAAAGTCATTTTGCATATTTTTTTATGGGACCAGATGTGGAAAGAAAGCATCATTTGCTCCGTGGACTGGAGAGAACTTATATTTCCTTTGTAGCATCTCCTGGTTCAAGAAGAGTTTGGCAGATCAGCCACTTTGGAGGTACTTCACTTCTAAACATATTCATACACCTTTCTGACAGATTTCCCAGAGATACACACAGGTAACAAGGCTGAAGTAGGAAAGCCATTAGGAACTGGCCTGCACTGTGGAGATTCATACTACATTGAATCATAGAATGGTTTGGGTTGGAAGGGATCACAAAGACCATCTAGTTCCATGCCCATCTCCACGGGTTTGGATGCTACCCATTAGACCAGGTTGTTCAAAACTCCATCCAGCCTGGCCTTGAACACTACTAGGGATGGGGCATCCACAACTTCTCAGGGCAACCTATTCTAGCAGCCCTTTAAGTAAAGAATGTTTTCAAAACATCTAAATCTCTCCTCTAGTTCAAAAGCATTCCCCCTTGTCCGATCACCATCTGCCCATGCAAAAAGTTGCTCTCCCTCTTTATATAAGCTTATTTTAAGTACTGAAAGGCTGAAATTCTTCTACTGAAAGGCCACAAATACTTCACACATTCTTCTTGAAGTTCATTGCCCTGCATGTCATGGAGCAACTTTTATCTGCTTTCATAGTATCTGCACAGAATCTGCTCCTTAGTATCAGTAGTGCCTCTTAAAATAAGTTTCTGGATCTCAGGCTGAAAACCAGAACTATTAACACTTCATATCCTAAATTTTATTCAAAATACTTTAGGAGAACACAGGCAAACAGGGCATTCAGCCCAAAGTGCACACATGACCGGATAGATTTTAATGTTCAGCATCACTGGAATGTCATTTGCTTTCTCAGTCCACTGCCCAAAGGAATGATTTTGGTTTCTGGTCCTCAGGATTCAACCTGACATGTGAGGAAAGAACACTGGAAGGCTTTTTAAAAAAACCACACGCACAACAAAGCAATCCAGTGGGCTTTATTTCCCTGCAATGCCTCCTGAAGCAGCTCAAAACCCTAGGTGTTTACTTGCATTGGAGAAGAAGCCTGCTGGAGTCAACAGCAAGGTTTCCCATGGGTTACCATAGCTCACCAGTCCTCATCCAAGGCAGAGTTGACTGAAAACATCAAGAAGCAGAAGTAAATACCTGTAATTATTCAAGAAGTGAAATATGCTGCATCTTCTCACAATCCTCCATGAAAGCTTCTTGCCCTTGTCAGAAAAGGCAGCAAGGCCACTTCAGAGCTTTGCACAGCAGTACTGCAGCTGGTGCAGTTCAGCACCCTCAGGAGTGGAAGAGGTTTGGCTCAGCAGCAGGGGTACTGTACTGAGGGATGGCAGCAAGTTATTGCCAACAGCAAATCACCAGTAGGTGACTGAAAGGACTATGTCCCTGAGAGCCCAGGAGGCAAGTACTGTATCTTCCTGCAAACAGGAGATACATTGCTTGGGCAAGCTCACAGTAGGGACAGGACTGAGGAGGCTGAAGACTTGCCAGCACTGTTACTTATGGGTTGCCTGCAGCAATTCTAACTCCAGCCTGGAAAAACTTAGTTGCAATAAACAGAGTCCTACCACAGTCACCTATTAAGAGAGCATAAAATCCCATACAAACCTAATGCCTCTGGATCCAGGCCCCCGGTACCATGGAGATCTCTCACATGCCTTTTCAACAAGCTGCAGTGCCCAGTGACAATCACTAGATTTAACACACAAATTCCAACTATCCCAAGTCTCAAAGGCTCATTCCCATCGTCCCACTCACAGCAAGGAGAAACCAGTGAAAGCTCAAATGTGATTAGGATGCCAATCACATTTAGTGCCTTATAGCAGTGCCCAGCTTCAGCCCACATTTCAGCATGAAGGAATTGAGACTAATGTACCGGTCATTGAAACAAAGCTGGATTATTACAGCAGAAGATGCACCATTCTTTGCACAACATTTTTCTTTGTGCTGCTGGAAAAACTTGTGCCAGACAGTCAAGAGTGCATTTTGATGTTAAATTACAGTCATCACCATGCTGCAAGGTAGTGGCAAAAAGCTACCACTTGAACAGCTTCTTAACTGCTTCCAGGATGCCAAGTTCTGTTGTAATTCTTCAAAGAGCAAAATTCTAAATTCTTCATGAAAATTTCCAGATACAGTAGCCACTGTTTTCTGACCCATCCAATAAAGTCTGAGACTAAAATATTAAGGCTTTTTTTAAATCTATCTGTCACAGTTGCCTCTCACAGAGTACCCTCTACACCCATCATACTAAGTAACTAGCGATAAAACAGCTTGCCTGATCACAAAGTCTGCTTTAAAAAGATAAGAGCTCCTTAAAGGGCTTAAACAGCTCTCGTATTGTTCAGGCATTTCCCCATGAACTCACAAGAGCAACCCAAATTCACAGATCACTGATCAGCTGATGGCAAAAACACAGGCAGTTTATTAATGCTCTCTGATCAAGAGTATAGCTTTTTCCACTCAGGTTACAAGCAGATACTTTTAGCTTTTGAGGTCCCCAGTTCAATCCCTGGATGCCAGCCATGATACAGACCAAATGGTTCAAACAATAACTGAATAATCTCCACTCTTGAGATGGCCAGAATAAAGAATATACAGTGTTTGCCATGCTTGCTGATATCATGAGTTCTGACAGAAGCTCACATCACCCCGTTGTGGTGGTAGAGGCATTCTTACAGCTTTGCATCTTCTAAGAAGTCCAATTTTTGTATTACTGTGTATATATATATATTATTACATTATTGTATTATATATACACATTATATATGTATATATATAGTTGTATTATATATATATGCATGTGTGTGTGTAAATATACATTGATTCTCTGATACATATTTATTTTCTTTTTGTTGGAAATTCATGATCATCCAGGGAAGGCCCAGAAGATTCAGGCTAGGTCTTGTAAAATCCACAAAAACCTAAAATGACTAAAAGCACCAGTCATTATCCTGTGAAGAAATTAATTTGGGTCCATAAAATTTTCAGGCTTTTATGACTTGTTTATACACATGGTCTGCCAGTGACCTGCAGCATTTTGGCACAGTCCAGCCACACACAATTTTGTTGACATTTGAGAAAAGAGTTCCAGGTGTGCAGTTGTTCTCAGCCCTATACAAAGGTGACACACTGAAGTTACTGCTTTTTGCAGCCTGAGAAGAAGACAGTCTTCACCTGAACAAGTGCAGGCAAGCCAGAGAAGCTCAAACACACAGATCACAAGAAAAAAATTAAAAAGCCAGTAAAACAATACAATGGACCAGGCACAGAATAGGGAAGGCAGCAGGCAGCTGATCTAGCTCACACATTCATTCTGTTCCAAGCTGCAACTCAAAGGACAATCGAGTAAATATTTTAGGGAACTTCTAGAGAAATACCATTAATTACACAAAACACTATCAAAGCAGACTCCATCTCACAGAAAGCACATTATGGACTTCAGGGAAAGGTGAATCCTTGCATGAAAAAATGTGCCTAGTTATGCAACTCATGGGGAGAAGCTTCACTTTGACTCCACCCAAAGACCAGCTCACACCTGGATCACTGAGTATCTGGACCCTGTCATTTTAGCCCACACACTGCAGTTGTGCATTCTGCTCTGATTCCTTCCCGAGAATGACTTGAGTCACCCACTGTAAGGCTTAGTGGCACTTCAATTCCAGGGCAGAGTGGGAGGCTCTGCTTGGGTTCTATACTGCAATCAATTACCATTATATCAGAAATTTCTTTGTGCAAATTAGACAGGCAGCTGATCTGAAGGGGAGAGAAGTTCATTTCCAGTTTCAGGAAATAGAGAGCACCAGTTCTATAAAGAGGGTCAAAGAGTGAACAAAAAGGCCAGACTACTTCCTAGGGCCAGGAACAAGTGTCTGGCGGTGGTCAGCTAACCTCACCCGCCCCACCAAGCCCTGAGCCTTCTTGCATACCTGAAGAACTGAAGCAAGGAAAGAACACATAGTTGGCACAGAAAGTGGTGGAACAAGTTAATGCGTTTGGGCCACGCTAGCTTCACTTATCGATAGCTTTACAGAGACCATGGAACCCTCCTCCCCTGCCCAGAAACAAATCAGACTGTCTTCTCAAGCACTGGATATTCAGGCCCACTAATACCCTCCCTGTTTATCAGCTTTCTCCTGCCCTAGGCTGGAGAGGACACGGTAACCCCAGCAGCCTGCCAGGGGCCCGGTGACACGGCCACAGGCAGCACCCCTGGTGCCTGTCCCTCGCCCTCCCCACCTTGCTGTCGGCAGCCAGAAGAGAGGAAGAGGACGAACAAGGACATCTTGTTCGGTCCCATCTACCGAACTTTTCCATTCAGCTGCCCGGAGTCCGGCTCACAGACCGGCAACACGGACGCCGGAGACAAGGGACTAGAGCCCCGCGAGCATGGGCCCCGGAGCGGCCCCTTTCCCAGGGGGTCCTGGGAAGCCGCCTTATCCCCGCTCTCCACAGCGTTGTCAGCGCCCGCGGCTCTGGTTTCAGAGTGGGAAGCGGCTCTGCGCGGATCCGGCACAAAGAGGCCCCTGTCCCCGCGGCGGAGCGGAGGCGCGGGCTCCGGAGGGAGGGAGGGAAAGCCTCGGCAGCCCCCAGTGACGGGGCGGCGACAGCGGGCCGGCCCCGGGAGGCCGGCGCCGGGGCACCCGGCAAAGCTTAGGGACGCAAAGGGAGCGAAACTCTGGTAAGAGCTTCTCCAGCCCCTCGCGACCAACCCGCCGGGACCGCAGCCCTACCGCCCTTCCCAGCCCCGCACGCCGTCGCTCCCGCACCTACCGGGGGTCTCCGCTGCGCCTCCAGACAAACCGCCCTGAGCCGCCTCCCAGTCCCCTTCTGTCCACAGCCAGCGCCCAGCCGGGTACCGCCTTCCCCACCCGCCCCCTTTCCATGAGGAAACTTTTCCCTCACAGTTGCCAGCGCGTCCCGAGACACGCTGCTCGCCGCGGGAAGGCGGCGCCAGGACCAGGACGGGCTCCGCCGCCAGGACCCCCAGCACCCCACAGGGCACAGGTCCGAAAAGGCGCCGGGCCCAGGGGAGCAAAGCCCACAGCAGTGACCCCACCGCTTACCTCGCAGGCGGCGTGGCGCGGCGGGACGCTCGGCGGGCAGCGGCCACCGGGGGGTGGGGCCGGTTGAGCCCTCCCCCTATTTCAGTCGCGGACTCGGGGGTCCCGCCCCGCCGGAGCTGTTGGAGGCGGGGCGGGCCCGGGCTCGGGGTGCTCCGATGGCAGCGGCGGGGCTGCTCCGGCACAGCTCCCGCCTCCCCGCCCCCGCCGCCCGGCCCTTGATCCAATTAACGGGAGCGGGCTCTGCCCTGGCAGGTGGGGTCGGAGGAGGGTGCCGGGAGGGCAGCGCCGGCTCCCGTCGTCATTCTCCCCCTACCTCCACATTGGGAAGGGCTGTAGCCGTGGGATGAGGAGGGGACTGAGGGAAGTCGCCTGGCCGAGATCCCCCTCGTGGCGGGGTCGGGAGGGAGGCAGCCGCTCGGCCCAGCCCTGAGTTCGGCTCCTGTCTGTGAGTTCGTTTATCTGTGTGCTGTACTGGCCAGCTGACCTGCAGGGCCTGGAGCCGCCTTGGTGTTGGAGCAGGAGATTCCCCAAGGCTGGCTTCCACCCAGGTGAAGTGCTGTGGTCTCGCTTGTGAGAGTGGCATGGATCACTCTCCCTGGGCTTAGAGGGTGGCATCACCTCAGTTCGTCTTGGCATCCGTCTTTCTCATTCAGCCCTATCTTGCTGTTTTCAGTCACTCTTCCATTTCTCTGAAAACGTCTATCTGAATAATTCAGACCTCATCTTTAAGTCCCCAAGTGCAATATCCCCTGGGCCAGGACTTGTACAAGGAGCACTACCAGACCTTGCTGGCCCACCTCCTCTTGACTACTTCCAAGTGACTTGGAACATAATTCCAAGGACCAGCTGTGGGTTTGTAGTGGTTTTTATTCAATTGGTGGAAAAAGGAAAGACTGAGAGCCTTGCAGAAGGAAGAGAGGAAGGAGCATGCCATAAATCTTCCACTTCTCTGGAGCAGTACTTGGGCATTTTGCCTTTCTTTACAAGTGCCCTAGATTCCATAAGAGCCAGAAAATAACTGTGCTGATGCCCTTCACATACAGTGAAATTCTGTGTTAGAAAGTGGACATTAGAAACTATTCCACCTATTTTCTTCTGAGACCGATCCTCTGTTCACTTTTACCAGCATAGGGTCCCTGGAAGGTGGACACTCATGACAGGTCATTGTCTAAGGTATCACTTTTAAAAAGTGAAGAAATACGCTTGTCTTGTCCTTGAAGTTAATCACAGTTGAGAGTATAAGCAACAACTTTGTCTTCTACTAAAGCAAAACTGATCCCTATTCTTTGGCGTAGATAATCCCTAATTCAATTAAGATCTGAGTTTTTGATTTCTGTTATCAAATTAATGTATATTAATGAAGGTCAGAAAGGCAAGCTCCTGTCATCCTTCATTCATAGTCTATATCCAGTGTTTGTTTGGTGTTATGTTTGCATGCTGATTTCTATATTGATATCCCATGTGCATCTAAGATAGCTTGTCTAAGACAGATACTGCCCATGTGGGACTTGGCCACCACCAATACTGATTGCAAGGTGAGAGTATTAAATAGCATGGCTGTTGCAATCCTGTCCTCCAAGGCTGGAATGGCTTGGGGAAGATAGGGTGTTTGGGTAAATGAGGTCATAATGATAGCGATCTTTTTGTTCATTTTAGTGGTATGGGCAGCTTAGCAATGGTCATGGAAGAGAAGGAGGTCAAATAGCATGATATTTACTCCTTAATCTCTAGGGTTTTATATTTTGTTTTACTTTTTCATGGAATATAGGCTTGTTTTCATATGCATGGCAAGCTAGTTGCTCTAATGATATATACATAGTATATATAATTTATATATGATTTATACATTTGTATATAATTGTATATTTAGCTAAAGTAGCCAAAATTATTCATGCTTTGGACAAAGGTCCTGGAAACAAGGAGGCAGAACACCTAATGGTATTACTACTACCATGAAACTGATCTTAGTTACAATATAGCTTTACCAGATCCAGTGACAAGATAACTTGATTCTGTGGGAGAGAATCATGTCCCATAACTGAGGCAGAACCTCAACAAAATTGTACATCAGAGAAAAGGCATAATAAAGAAAACCTAATATCCTGCCCATGCAGAATTCTACTCCTCTGACTTTGTCGCATACTGCAGTTCTAAGAGACTGTAAATACGTGGAAGAATATTTTTTCAAATTAGTTTTTCTCTTGCTCAGAGTACCATCCAGACACTGAGCTGTGGGACATCAGGCCAGTGGCATTTTTCTGTGCATGAATTGTGTACTGTCTGCTGTTCTTGCCATTAGTGGATAATAATTACAAAAATAACTCGTGATTCTCTAGAGAGAAATCAAACTTGATGTTAGTCATTGACACAAACACTCTATTTAGCATGTGACCTCATCTTGAGTACTTTGTGCAGTTCTGGGACTCAAAATTTAAGAATGGTGTTGAAGTCCTTGGCTGTGTCCAGAGTTTGGCTTGCCTAGGTTGGAGGAAAGCAGACTGAGGGGTGACCTTATGGCTCCCTACAGTTTGCTGAAAAGGGTAAGTGGAGTGGGAGATGCTGATCTCTACTCCTGGGATCCAGTGATAGGATGCATGGGAGTTGTTTGAAGCTGCACCAGGGGAGGCTTAGACTGGACAATAGGAAGCATTTCTTTACAGAGAAGGTAGTGAAACACCGGAACAATCTTCTTAGAGAGGTGGCGAATGCACCAAGCTGTCAGTTTTTAAGAGGCATTTGGACAATGCCCTTAATACCAGGCTTTGACTAGGTCAGCCCCGAACTGGTCAGGCAGTTGGACTGACTAGATGTTCGTTGTAGGTCCCTTCCACAGGCAATAGCCTTTTCTACTCTTTTCTAGTCCATTCCATTTCTAAAAAATGCTAACTGTGACAGCTCCAAGATGGAAATGCGTAGGTTATGCTGGTTTTTGCTAATGGGTACATTTCTAAGAAAAATGCTGTGTATTATAAAAGTGCCTGATTAGACTTTAAGACTTGCTAATTGGTTTGATGTTTATGTCCAAAACCAGATTGTATTAGTGATTATCATTTTTGTGTATGGCATTCTGATACAGCAAGTAATACAACTTTGTTACTGTTCAGGGAAAGAGCATAGAGACTGAGTATTTGTTGTTTTCTGGGGAATTTTTCTGTGCCTTTTCTAGTATGTGAGAAAATCCATAGGTAACTGTGGTTATAGCGCAAAAAATAGTAGAACTTGAAACCAAACCCTACAGAAGGCATGGCTATGTACAGCTATTTTAGAACCTGTATTCATAGCCTCCTGTGTGGATGACTGTACCTTAATTACTCAGCATAGTTACTGGTAGGCCTGAAGCCAGGGACCTTCCTGCTCCAGAGATGAGGGATAAGGTTCCCCACGGGCAGCAGACAACAGCCTCCTTTGCAGGTGTGAAGGGAAGTGCTGGTACCTCCCTTTGTGTTGGTAGAGATCTTCCTTCCCCATTCTTGTCAGCTTCCTCATGTAGGATCTAGTACTCTCTGAGCTGCTCTCGACAAGACTTTGTCATCAGCTTTTGAAGCGCCTTTTGTTGTTGATGGTGTTGATGCTATTGTTGATGTTGTTGTGTTCCAACACCAGGTGAATTTTCTTGTGGAAATGGTGTTTTGAATTTTTCTTGATTGCCGTGTTTGGGGCCCTTACCAAACAGCTTTAATGGGATAATTGGGTGCTCTACAAACTAATGAGGGGCGAATGATTTTACGTGCTGCACCAAATAACCAGGAGGCAGACAAAGACGGATCGCGCGTTTCAGGCCGGCTTGGCCCTCGCAGCCGCCTCTCGCTGCCGGGGAGCCGGAGGCGCTGCTTATGCTGATAGCCGGGGAGGCCGGCAGGGGTAGGGGCTGTGGAGGCGGGCTAGGGCTAGACAAGCACGCCGAGCTCTCCCCGGCCTCCCCCTGTCGATGGCGCTGCCCCTGCCCCTCAGCGGTGAAGAGCGGCGGGGGCCGCCGTGGCCGACGAAATCGGTGCCGCTCCGGCGGCCGGGCCGAAGCCGCTGCCCCCCCTTTCCGCCCCGGTTATGAAACCGCGGGGGAGGGGCCAGTGCCGGCCGCCGGCCGCGGCGGCGCCGGGAGAGCCGAGGCCGCGGGAGCGCAGGTGAGAGCGGGGTGGGCTTTCCGCCCAGGCCGCGGGGGCACTGGGCCGCGCCAGGGGCTGAGGGGTGGCCCCCCGCCAGGCCCGGAGGTGCCGGAACGGGGGCGCTGCCTGGGCAAGAGCCTGCGCAGTGCCCGCCGAGCTATATTTAACACGGGCAGATATCAGTGACGGCCATTCAGGAATTCTAAATAAGCTCAACGTGAACACAGGCTCAGCCTAGGGATGCTGTGCAGGAAGGTGCTGCGGCTGCGGAGGGCGTTTGGCGCACGGCCCGCTGGCTGCAGAGAAGGCCGTGGAAGGCCTGTGCTTTTCCTCAGGGGCCTGGTGGCGTTGTGGCCAGCATAACGCGGAACAAGAGTGGCTGAATCTCACCGCCGTCAGGAGAGCAGTTCCGGTGTGGTTGCCAGGCAGTGCAGGAGCCGAATCCAATTACCAGGTGGTGGTTGTGAGGAAAAGTGGCCATTATGCAGGAAGTACCTTCTGAGCCCATTTGTTGCAAGGCCAGTCAGCCCTGGCCATCGTCATAAAAATTCTGATCTTTTGCTTAGCTGAATCTAGAGAGCTCAGTGTGAGCTACCAGAGAAACGGTTAGGGGATTGTGGTTTCACAGATGTATATTATGCAGATCTGTGGGTTTCAGGCTTAAAAGTCTAGTAGAGGCACATCTGCCAAAAAATATTCTAGTGCTTTAGGATACATTAATTTTTATATGTGAACAAAGAAGATTTTATTGAACCTGTTCCTCTCTTCAGTAGAGAACAATAAAAAGCTAGTGTCACCCAATGAAAGAGGATACAGGTCTAATCACTACCTTCAGACTAACTGGGATATGTTCCATTACAGTTTTCCTCTCTGTCCTCTGGTTAGATGTGTATGACAGTCTTACCTTCCATGCTTTGTTTGCTTTCAGTGGTCAGACAGAATGGCTCCAGTGAACCAGTCAAAGGACAAGAAGCGTGAGAGGACATGTCAGCAATGGCCAGAAGAGGCAAAATCAGCTGGGAAGAGGAAACGGGACTATGGAGAACGAGGGAATGAGAAACAAGAAAAGAAGTTGTTTGTGAGAAAAACATCTAAACCCACAGGGAAAATTGGTAACATTTCGTCAGATTCTTATTCTTTCTCCCTACCAGATTTACTGCAAATGACAGGCATTGACTAGTTGAAGAGGAAGAATGCCAAGAAGCATGTTCAGACATGAGCGTTCAGATGGGGTTAGATGTTGAAGTAATAGGGAGACTGGTGTTGGGGTAGTATATCGAAGTTTTTGTCTAGTGAGTGTGTGTGCATGCCTGAATGTTAAAGTTTTGACACTCTGTACCCCTTGATAAAAGCCTGAAGCACTGAAGATGCTGTTACAGCTCATTTGAGGGTGGTCAAGTTTTATGGAATTCCTGTATTACCACATCTCTGCTTTAGTATGAGACAGACCAGTCTTGGTAATATATTCTTACTTCTATGCAATTCCAAATGCAGTTGTTAGTTTTAAGGTTGGTGTCCTACAGCATCCAGTCTGAACTGGTATTTGAACCCCTTTCTTTCTCTGTTCTAACTTTTGGTGCAGTAAGCAGGAATACTTTCTACCTCTGTTCAGATTATAAAGGACAGAATTTCCTCTAATTACTTCTCCTCATGTGCATTTTTTTCCTTTAGTAACTAACTTATGAAAAAGACCAAATCTTAAAGATTTTTGATGTAATGTGGAGTTGTGATTAATTTCTAATATACTGGAAAGTTTAATGCTTTGCATTTATTGAGGAAGTTGTCTGGACTTTACCTACAGCAACTTCATAGAATCATTTAGGTTCAAAAAGACTTTTAAGATTGTAGAATCCAACTGTGAACCCAGCACTGCCAAATCCACCACTAAACCATGTCCTTAAATGCCTCATCTACACATTTTTAAAAAATATCTTTAGGAATGGGGACTCATCCGCTTCCCTGGGCAGCCTGTTCCAATGATTGACAACTCTTCCAGTGAAGAAATTTTTCATTAAAGCCAATCTAAACCTCTCCTGATGTAACTAGGGACCCTTTTCTCCTTCCTATCACTTGTTACTTGGGAGAAGAGACCAACTCCCTTCTCACTACAGTCTCCTTTTAGGTGGTTCTAGAGAGCAATATGGTCTTCCCTCAGCTTCCTTTTCTCAGATAAAACCTTTATTTCCATCAGTGGTTTAGGAGATCACTAGGGTTACTGCCTTATGTGGAGATACTATGTGTTTTCTGTACAATTTTGGCTTAAGAATCCAGAAATTATTGAAGTGTTTTTCAAAAGTCAGAGATACAGGGGTTCTATGATTTTGCACATTTCCATTGTGTGGTCTGTAGGTCCAAACTTGGAGGAGTTAGCAGGGTGAACAGTGACTGTGGAGGCAAAATGCTCTGCTTGAAAGGAGTTCTGTCTATAATTGTAGATAGTTAAAACATCTTCTGTAGTTAATTTAGCTACATGATTTTATTGTAACTTCGTGACCTGATTTTTGTATTTGGTAAGCATTTGCCATTCCTGTAAGATACTTCAGAAAAATGAGGCTAATCATATTTTTCCCTTAACCCTTTCTTAAAAAGATGAAGACCTTTGTATTTGAGCTTTCCCATTCAGTGTTCCAGTTTGTATGTGTTCAGAATTTTTTTTTTCTCCTGATCCATATAGGACAGTTTCCCTTTCTTACAATTAAACCACCTTTTTAGAGGGTTTCTTTCAGCTGATTCTAAAAAGGCCTGAAGCTTTGTTTCTTAATAAATCATCCTTCATTGCAAAATGGAATCTGAAAAAAAACCCCTCAATTTCTGTCACCTCTGAAGAAGGAACTGTGGATACCAATTCTTCAGTGAAAAAAAAGGAATTAGAATAGAAATACTTTTGTACCTATTTCAACAAGTGTGACAAAGTGTGCTTTTCTCCATCATTGCATTAAAGAAAGATGTAATTTAGGTTCTAATCACATAGGATGATCCACGTGTTTTGAGTCTTCTGTGTTTGTTTTTTTTTTTAATAAGTGTCCTTAAATGAAAATAGCATTTGTGTTTCTTAAGAAATGCATTTGACATTTAAATCCCCTGGAGTGTTACAGGCCATTGTTGTGGGGATGATTAGATCACAGACATGGGACTGAACAGATCTATTTTTTACATAAAGGTCCCCAAAGACAAAAATTTGGAACATGAGCAAAATCTAGAAACAAGTTGTGCTGTCAGCAAAAATCACTCCAAACAGAAAGGTTTTCAGGCAGTGAGGCGTCAGCAAGTCTGTTATCAAAAATAAAACTCGCAGCGCTGTAAGCAGACTGTAGGGGGTATGGGCTACAGCATGAGCAGACAGAAAGTTCTGATTCACAGCAGGCTTTTCAGGAACTGTGTGGGAGCTCATGTTGCCATACTTGGGAAATTTTCAGGTGTTCCTGCTGATTACACATGTGACTTTTCTTTTGCTGTATGCAGGGGCTTACCACCTCCCATGGCATATTTCCATGGGGCTTTGGATAGCAGCATTGTGTTTTGGGTATGAAACATTGAAATTGTATGTTGTCCAAGAGGTGCACCACCCACCTGTGGCATTGCTTTAGTCCTTTCCTGTTATCTTTGATAAATCTGTGGGAAAGAGAGGGAAGGTTTAACAAGAGGAAGCATACACAAATCTTGGGTGGCCTGTGAGATGCACTGGACTCCATAATTGCAGAAGCTGCTGCACCTTGATGTATAAGAATTATTTAGAAGCTTTTATCTTGTGGCTGAAGCTTTTCATGGATATAGCAGAAAATGCAGATGTCTTCCTATATTGTTTATATTGAATGAGCATGACAGGTGTTGCTAATCAGTAAGTTTTACTCTTTTCCTCACTGGCAGGTTGCAGTGGAGGTGGATTTGTGATGAGAAACAAGAGAGTCCTTTCCTCTCAGCTGGAGCGGCGATGCAGCATTGTTCATTATGTCTACCAGAAAATGCTGGGAGGCTCCATTCAGGCACAGCTCAGGCAGGTGAGAAGTGTCTCCTTCAAGACCTGTTGGACATCTCAGCTCCCTACATAAAAAGATCTTCAACACAAGCAGAGGAACTTCAAGGGGCCTAAAAAGTTCCCCATATACACAGTTTGTGGCTCCAAGTCTGGTGCACCCTTATGTTTGTTAATCCAGTAAAATGCAAGAGCTGAGATGGCTTTCCCTTTTGGTTGACCCAGCCCTGCCAATTTTTATCCTCTGTTAATTCTGTACTTCCTTGAATCATATTTAAACTTGTCCACTCTCCCAGATGAGTTATTGCACAGTGATACTTTTGCATGCTGATCTGACTGTTTTGTGATACTGTTCTTGTATCCACTCTACTTTGCCAATCTTGTCAGGTTAAGTGTTGATTTTCTTCCTCTTTACAGACATAGTCTTCAAGTCCATAATGTTTTACTGTTTCGTAGAGCCGAATGCCTTTCATTTGAAAATTAATTCTTCCTGTAACATCCATAGGTGGGAAGCACCTGGGCGAGCTTCGTTATTAAAATATTGTGTGAACTTACTAACATTAATGACAATTAGAAATTGTTATCATTCCTCATTCAGAGAATCTCAGGAATGCTTGCAAAAGTCATAATTCTCTTTACCTTTTTAACAGAGATTGGAGCTGGCTTTTGTGCGTTCTCTTTCCTCATACTGCCTCTTTCGAAGAGCAAGTCCCTTTGACAGGAGAGTGACGTGTCTGGAATGGCACCCAACACACCCCAGTACACTAGCTGTCGGTTCCAAAGGTGGAGACATCATCCTTTGGGATTGTGAAGTACTTGCTAAAACCTGCTTCATAAAGGGGGTAAGCCTCTGTATGTGAGGAATGGGTGGGAGGGAAAACTGGAGTACTATGAAATACTGCAGATAAAAACTGAGGTTTGTGGTGAGAAGCATATAAGGATCTTGGGTTTCAGAGTAGCTAGTTATGGGTAGGACTGAGATGCAACAGCATGTCTGTTCCCAGGTCCCAGACTGTTTTAGCACTGGGGAGAACTGAGGCATGATGATTAAATTCATAATGAAGTAGCACTTGGTCTGTGCTCAGTGGAAAAATATTACAGCAACTGGCAAAACCAAGGGATGCTAGAAACAAGTAAGCAGAGAGGGTCTGTCTGGTTTAGGTCTCGATCTTTTTCTGCTCACCTTTTATTGTGGCAGATAAAGAAACATCTTTGGGGAGAAACAAGGTACCTTTATCTCAAGTGAGAAACTAAGGTAGAATGAATGGTGTGTACATCTGGCATACCCCCTCATTGTTGTATTCAGCCATTTCCATTCCAGCAGGGGATCAAAAACTTTGTACCTTTTATCACCCAAGTTAAGATAGATACACACTGAGAGGTCTATCCTCCAGAAATTCCAGAGTCACCTTTCTCTTTTTGTAAATAGCGTGGTGCCAGATAGCAAAGGAGTACCTTGCCTGGGGACTGAAGGAATTGCAGATTTGTCCTCCAGGAGGGCAGCTCCTGGTTTAGACATGTCAGAGACATGGTTGTCTTTCCTGCTTAGAGGGCTGTGGTGTGTTTCACTTACTGTTAAAGACATAGCAGTGCCTGCAGACTTACAGAACACACTTTTCTCCTTCCCCATCACTCAGTGGATTTTTCTTTTGTTCATCCCCTTCCTTGTAGATGGGAGCTGGAGGGGCCATCACAGCAATGAAGTTTAACCCTTTTAACCCTAGTCAGCTGTACACTGCGTCAGTTGCCGGCACTACCACCCTGCAGGATTTTAATGGCCATACTGTCCGGGTCTTCACCAGCACCGAGGACTGGGAGTAAGAATACAGTAATGCTTTGGGCCTCTGTGTCCTGCTGGCAGAAAGCACTACAGAGAGCAAGAGAAACAGAGAGAGATATGTTTGTCTCTAATATGTGAGAGCTGGGCTTCCTCTTCCCCATATACATGTTCTTTATCCTCTGAATTTCAGGGAGGCTCATTCTTTTTATTTTTCCTTGAAATGGGGTAGTGGGTAGGAAAGAGCTTTTCACTAATTGGGAGGGACTCTTTGATGCTGCTTACTTCCTGTTGTACATGAGTGAGTGGGGATCCAGTGGATTTCCTTACTTGTCTGTTCTTAACACATCACAAAGCTCTGTGCCCTGGGGACTTTCTAACCTCTTCATCTGCTAGCAGTGCTGCTTGTTGTCAGGTGTTTTTTACAGGACAATTCATGGTTCTCGCCATGCTTCTCCACAAATACCACTGACTTCAAGCAGTGCCTGCCATTAGGGTCACGCCAATTCATCCCTCTGAGCTTCTGGTGCTTGTCTAAAATACCAAAATTAAGAATCTGGGTTCCTTCAGTAGTGAGTGAAAAGAGGAGATGAATTGCTAGAAGCAGCTCTCAGAATTATCTTCTCAAGACTGTTGGTTTTTTTATGGACTCATGAGGAAGCCTGAGATCTTCAATTAGTTATTTGAGTTCTGTGCTTGAAGGTAAGTGAGAGAATTTGAGTCAGCTTTCACTTTACTTTCCCCCACCTAATTCTTTCCGAGTGCAGCTTTCATGGTTGCTTTTCAATTTAGCTGTTCACCTGCAACCTTGTAATAGGGCAGAAGATGAACCCAAGTCATGCTGGGATGACTGGTGGGGTGAGATAAAACCGTGAGAGATAAAGGAGAGATAAATTGCATCCTGAAACCTAAGTAGTTGTTCTGTGAGCAGCAGATGCAGTGCACTTGAGTACTAAAGAGTTTGGGGACTCCCTGGTAGCATTCTTTTCTTCTGTCTTTGAGTAAGGTTTCCACTTCTCCTCAGTGGACTAGCTAGGGGAAAACAACATAACAACAATAACAATACAACATAACACATAACGATAGAACATAACATTCCTGCCATGGGGTTAGCAGTAAGATTTGCACTTGGCTTTTCCTGCTTGTTGGTACCTTGAGAAAGACCAGATACAGCACTGGAAGCAGCCTCCTGGGAGCTAGTCAATGTAGTCTCTGTAAGAAAAGCTTGATGCTGGGCTCTAATGAAATTTTACATGGTTTATGCATGGAATGGTGCTGGTGTTGCTTGTGATCTCCTAAGCATGGTCTTAGCCAGGTAGTTCACTGCAGATTAGTCCTACCTCCATAACAGGAGCAGCAGTCCTTGCTGCTAATGAGGTTTGCAGCCCAAACTTTGGAGGCTCAGAATGTGTGTGCTCGGATTTGAAACAGGTTAGGAAAAAAGAGTTCTTGTGTATGTGCTCTGCTAGAAAGCAGTGCTTGTACCTAGAGAAACTGACAGTGTGTACCAGAAGGTGACTGTTAAATTAAGATTTTCATTTTCACTCTAACCTTGATGTCTCTTGGCTTTGTGTGTATTTCAGAAAGGGCCAGGAGATTCTCTCGGAGACATCAAGTTCAGTCCTTATGAGGCAGAGAAGCTTTATGTGGCATCAGGTGATGGCACCCTAAGTCTGCAGGATCTTGAGGGCAGAGCGGTGCAGGTGATCTCTCGTGCCCTGGACTGTGGCCATGAGCATCATAATGTTTGGTGAGAAGAGGGCACTGCAAGGTTAATTCTCTGTTCCTTGGGGTTAATGCTGTGTTGCTTCTTCATCTCTGCCAGTGTTAGGAGACTCTTGGTGTGAATTGGTCCCATGGGGGAGCTTGGAGACAGGGTCCTGGTTGCTAGGCAGCCACAGAGCAGGTAGGCTTTTACATTAGCTGAGCGTGCCACCCACATCTTCCCATGTTACTTTCTGGTGATGCCATCTCCTGTCTTGCAGATACTGATGGCTTTTCACTTTATGAAGTATGAGGTGAGAAGAGCAGGGTACCTTCCTTCTCTTCATTGTTGTCAGTAGTCTGTTTCGGCAGTGGGAGCTCAGGTAGAAAAGCCACACAACATTCCTGCACAATCTGAGTTTCAGTTTGAGTTTACCCTGTGGCCCTTTTGCAGACTTCAGGCTCACCATGTTAGTTTCCATTGCCTTGAATTTTTAGAATAATTTATCTTGCAAGTGAAGCTTTTGCAACAAGTTCCCAAAGGACCCCAGCTTTATTCTCACTGCCCTTCTCCTGGGAGAGCTGGCTTTAAGACATATGTCTTTATCAGATAAGTTTCTATTCAGTTTTGTTTCCTGGAGCATGAAGTTGAGACAGTTTGATGTGCAACTTTTCAGTCCAAAGCTTCTGTCTTTACTGCTGCTTCAGTGTTTTGTGGAAAATGTAATTTTAAAGCTGTTTCTCCACATTTGTCAAAGTCCTAAGGATGTTCTGATCTTTCCCAAGGTATTTTCATGTGCAGGCACCAAGTGGTTCTCCAGCCTCAATTATGTTTCACTGTTGCAATGTGTTACGCTCCACCTAATAAGCACTTCAAAATGACTTAGAAGTTGTTTCACATTCAGTCACAGACAAAGCATTGCTGATAAGCTGTCCTTTTTCCTGATACTCAGGCCCATACCACCAGGCAGGAGATTGCAGTTACAATCTCTTGCAGTCTCCCTTGTCAGGGAGGAGATGTGAACCAGAATTCCACTGCCTTCACTTTCTTGTAGGAACAGCACTGATTTGTGTCTTTCCCTCTAGTTGCTGGTACTGCAGTGTGGACGTTTCTGCAAGCTGCCGTGCAGTGGTGACAGGTGATAATGTGGGCAACGTGGTCCTGCTCAGCACTTCTGGTGAAGAGGTTTGTATGGCTCCATGCAGCATCTCCTCTACAGGAATCTTCATGGTTTATGTGCTTTCCTACTCTACAGGCACCCTGCAAAGAGGAGCAAGTGACTTGCAGCTCAGGAGATGAGTTCACTTATTGTCTGGGTGGTGAGAAATTCTCCACTTCTGCCACCCAGTAGACATTTTCGAGTACAACATTTGACATTGTTGAGTATAATGGTAATAATTTCTAAACAAGGAATTATTATCTGTCATGTGCTGCCCCTTCCTTAAGAGTATTTGCTACTAGCCAGAGTAATTATAGGGTAACCTGAAGATGTGAGCACCCTCTGCCAACAACCTTCACACTTCCAGAAACTTAGTACTGTGATGGGAGTCACTTAGGAGTCATTGCTGTGCACCCTTCCATGACCTGAGGGTAGGCACAGAGCAGTAATGCAGTGAATGGCACTCCTGCCATTGGACACGAGAGGGCAGGCAGAGGCAGAATGTGAGTCTGGAGTGTAGCGAAAGAGGAGAGAATAGTTGGAGTGGGCCCTGCTTCAAGTGCCTGCTGTACTGTCACAGTGGCAGTGCCCTCTCTCCAGCATGTAAAGTAATAATACCTGTAAAAGTTTGCCACCCAATGAGCTGTGGCCAGAGGTAGCTGTGCAAAGTAGTGGGCAGAGTCAGGAGTGCTCCAGGTGACTTGTCTTTATTCAGCATTATTTGCTGACTTAAGTTTTTTTTCCCGTGAAAGAATGTGACAGTCTTTTCTGCAGTAGGGAGATATCCATTATTCTAGGGAGGATGGGCCAGCTTCAGCCTTTAGATTGGAGATAACCTTCTGGCTTTGTACAGAAATTTATTAATGGCTGCTTTGTGTTTATTTATTGTTATTAATTGAAATATTTGTCCTACTTTCATGTTTCTTTGCTGACATGTTTCTAGAAGCTAATTATATCTCTCTCACTTTTTTTACTTAAAGGAAGGCTTTTTGGTTTTCCAAACAAAGCAGTTTTTTCCTTCTTGTTATCTTGGCAGAAGATTTTCTCTACATGTTCCAGTTTGTTTAAATCTTTTTGCAAGTGAAAGGGTGGCACTGCTTAAGGTCTTCCAGATGTGATCTTGCTTTGTACAGTGGCACTGATACTTCCCTCCATGAAGGCCTGGGCTTGTGTTTTCTTTTCTCATAGCTGTAATAAATTGTCAGATCAGAGTTTTTCTATAACGAAATAGTTATTTCCCAAGGTCATTCTTTTCCTTTCTTGTTTCCAGTGAATACACTCTTGTTGTATTGTAGAAGATTTGTTACTCTATAAATGTGAGACCTCTTTATTTGGCACTAGGAGATTATAATTTCATTTCTTTACTCCAGATCTTGATTATTTTTTTCTACATGATTTTCTGTTTGGTGTAGGTCTGGAAGCTGAAATTGCACAAGAAGAAAGTGACTCATGTAGAGTTTAACTCCCGATGTGAGTGGATGTTTGCCACAGCATCTGTGGATCAGACAGTCAAAATCTGGGACCTCAGAAACATCAAAAACAAAACAAACTTTCTTCATCTGCTTCCACATGAGAAACCTGTCAATGCAGGTGAGTTAAGGATTTCATTGCATTGGATTTCTGCAGAGAGTTCACTTGGCTGAGCTTTTATTGTGATGGCAGTGTTAGGTTTTGCTCTGATTCCAAGCTGCATGGTACTTAAAGCAAGGAAGCTGTTGGGAATGTGTGGCCAGAGGTAGGGAGGTGGCTAAGGCAGCTGCAGCACCTTCTTAGGATTTGCCATACAAACTGAGACACTGTACCTTAGAAGTGAGTTTGAAAGCAGCAGTGGCTGAGATTAGAAAACTGAATTTATTGGGGCAATCCCTTTAACAAGAGCAGAGAATGGAACTCAAACCTCTCTTTCTTGGGTGCAACTTTACCATTTGATGGAAGTCCAAACTGCAGTTGTCCATCTCATTATTCTGCTGTCTTTCATTTGAATGAGCAAGTGCCTTTCTTTGCCATGTTTCCTCCTGTGATTCTGAAATGAGAAAACATTTTCTTCTTAGGTAAGCCATCACTGTAGGTTTCAGCTTACATTTTGTAAGAGTTTTGAGTTTGTTTGAGACAGGTAGTCTGTCTTGTGAAAGTCTTACCTATTGGGACACACAGCCATATTCACATCTCAGTTAAAGAAATAGCGATGGATTTTCAGTCAGTGAAATGTGACACATTTCTTGTCAGTCACAGCATTGTGATCTTTAGTTTGCCTTATTGTCCCACTTTGCTAGCTTACTTCAGCCCAACACATGGTGCCAAGCTTCTGAGCACAGACCAGCACAATGAAATCAGGGTTTACTCATCTTCAGACTGGACCAAGCCACAGCATCTGATTCCACATCCACATAGGCAGTTTCAGCACCTCACACCTATTAAGGTGAGTTAAATCTACGAGGAGCACAATGCTTGGTGCTAGCAGCCATCTGCAAATCAAAAATGGTCTGATTTCTGGTCAAGATACTACACTGGTGGGTGGATATTTACACTGCTGCAACTCCCAGTGGAGCAGTGTTCCTCAAGCTGTGGGTGGGATAGAATGAGAGTTGCTCCCAATGTCATTTTTCTGGATTGCATCAGTGCTGAGCTCTGTCCCTTTCTCTAAGCTCTCCGTGACTGTGTTTCCTGATCAGGCAACGTGGCATCCTCGCTATGACCTCATTGTCGTAGGTCGCTACCCAGACCCCAAGTTCCCCGGGTACACACTGAACGAGCTGCGAACTGTGGATGTGTTCGATGGCAACACCGGCGAGATGGTTTGTCAGCTCTACGATCCAAATGCTTCTGGGATCATCTCGGTGAGCTGAGCGCTGCAGCTGAAAGGGCTGTCAGTAACACTGCTCTGTCTCTGGGAAAGAGGCATGGCTTAGGGACTAGAACCATATCCAGTTTACTTATGACAGACTCATGCTGTCATGGGATATGGCTGCCAGCTAAAACTGCTGACTCAAGCAGGGCTAGTCCGTGGTCCTTTGTGGGGTTTTTGTGATACTCTTAGGGAACACTTGTTTTTCCAGATGGGTTGTTGCTGTTATATAAGCTGTGGTGTTCTTATGACTGTTACATAAGCAGTGATGCTCTCACAGATTCTGTGTTTTCATTTTCAGCTCAATAAATTTAACCCTATGGGAGACACACTGGCTTCTGGCATGGGTAAGTAAAGAGAACCTGGGGTACTAAATGTGTGGGTTCTAGTCCCAGAAAAGGGCTGACTTGTTATACCATGCCATCCATGAAGCAGTAGAAGAAAACAATGGAGGGGGGAAAGCCTTTTCCTGCTAGGCTGTACCATTTCCTTTTGTTTAATTTATCTCATTTCCTAGGCTGCAGAGCCAAGTTTAGTCAGCTTTTCACAGGCTGTGTGGGATTAAGTTAGCTGGCTATAGATTTAGGTCTTAGGCCTGTGACAGATGACACTAGGAATTACATATATTTCTTAGTTAGATCAGATTTCCATGGCTATGTGGACACAGCACCTACAATAACTATTTTTCCCTATACTTTGGAAATGTCTTAGAAAAAGTCTTTTGAATTTCTGGCATTTAAGTGACATAGCCTAAGGTATTATGATTGATGTAGAGTTTCTGATTTACAGTATTTAATTTTTCTTCTCAGGCTTTAATATTCTGATCTGGAACCAGGAGGAGATGGCAGCCAAGAATCATGAACATCTCTTGAAAGCCATGACAAACGAGGAGATTGAACCATGAGAGAACAGGGGATTGGAAGCTGGAGTTCATCCAGACGTGGAGGGCAGAGGCAGGCAAACCCTGGCACAAGCAAACTCAAAAGCTAAGTTAATGTCTGGGGAGCTGTAGGAGAGGAAAACAAAAAGCAGTGATTCTAAACCACAGGGAAGGAAGTAAAAAGAGATGGATCTAGAGAACTGATTTAGTATTTTGATACTTTCTGAATCCCAGGGTACAAACTCAGCTGTTTGCAATGGGCAGTATAAGCCACGCAGGGAATTAGACTTTGTCCTTCCTCCCTGGATCTGATGTTGCTTCCCTGATCCTCTTGGCCTCTGTTTCTAGAAAATTGTGTCAATACTTGGTTCCTCCAAGTGGAGTTACTACTTGTTTTCTGAGGCACTAGAAAAACTTCAAAGATGTTCCCAGATCTTGCTAAAGTTGTAGCTTTCAGCCTACCATATCTGTTTGTCATCACTTGTCAGAGGTTCCCATTTCCTGTAGTCTGCAGTGGAGCAGCTCATGACAGGGTCCCCAGCCTGTTCTAGTCCAACCAAGTTGAGAAACCATTTGCTAACAGGATTGACATCCTGAAAAGATAGAATGTTCACAGGGGTGAATTCATAGATAGCTTGGGTATCCAAGGAAACACCAAGCTCTCCCATATGCAGGCTTGGAAAATGTGTTGGTCAAGACATCAGGCTTAGCCTGTTCTCTGCTTGCAGCTATTTAACTGAACCACAAGGAACAGGATGCCAGTGTTCTCTATCACTGATTGCAAGGACAGTACGGAGCTGGGCACCTACTGATTCTGTAGTTTCTATTTTCAGAGTTCTAGGCTGTTTCTTGCCAATGATTAGGTAATTTTTTTCACCTATGCCTATGTGCTTCAAAATGTTTGGTAAGAGTGTTATAAAACAGAAGTGAGGGATTTCTTCCAAATATCCCTGCTCAGAGCCAAATTTCAAGACTGTTGTTAAAGGGTTAAGTTTTGCTTTTTCTACTTTGTTTACAAGGCTGTTGCTGTCCCAGAGGTTGATGGGATGGGATGGGCTCCAGGCCTGTGCAGATTCTCCACATTCATGTTTATAGTTTTGCAATATTAATATCAATAAAATTTTGTACTAAATTAAAATTCTTTGATAGAGTGGCTGCTTTGAGGATACTGCTGAACTGCTTTTGTAGGGGAGAAGTTGGAGACCTTTCTACAGGAGGGCTATGAGACATAGTACTGGGTCTGCAGCAGACCCCTCCAAGTTGGACAGGATGCATCACCAGCTGTATCTATGAATAGCTGCTGCTGTCAAAACCAGTTTATGTCAAATCTCTCTGTGCAGTGTGTGGGATTGTGAAACAGGGAATTCCTTTGGGGGGGATATGCTGGAGTAAATTCTGTCTGCTTTCCAACACTGAGCACACTGGTGCTAACCCTGTGAACTTCTAGAGAAGAGGAGTAGAGTTCAGTGCGAAATTGATTTTAATAATGAAATGTATTGGAACAAGTACAGAAAGTCATTCACAGTCAAAATGTCTAAATCATCATAGAAACCTTTCCTGTGTTATGTGCAAAATTTGGTGCCTTTAAAAATAACAGGTCTGGTCCTCTTAAATGCACTTTCTATTACCTCTTTCTTGTGCCTGTTCTCACAGGCAGTAGCTTTTCCTTTATGACTGTCTTGCTGGGCAGGAGACCTAGTCTGGATCTTCAGAGGACAAAAAGGTGAGGAAGATGCTGAGAACAGCAAGCTGCTTCTGCTGATTTAGGGTTCCCATGCTGGCAGATGCTGATTACGGTGTGGAGAAAAGTCCCCATGGTACTCCTTAGGGGGAACAAAAGGAAATGTTTGTAACCTAAGAATCGGCTTCTGCATCCAAGAGGGGAAGGGAACTGCACCAGAAAGGGAAGTAAAAGTAGGAAGTGAATGTGCAGTATCACCATGTGAAGAGCCTGTGCTTCTGGTGCCTGCTGCAGTCTCTCATTTTCTGCCAAAAACTATAAGGCAGGTAGTGAGCACTTGGTGTGAAGGTCTCTGCAGCAGCTGCAGTGTGCATAGAGGCCAGGCTGGAGAAAGAATCACACTTTGCACAAAATGCCCAATTGTGTCAAATAAAGGAATCCACAGTCACCTGCCAAACCTGGATCCTTAATGTTTGTTGTCTATCCAGTAGGGAAGATAAGAAGAAAAACTATAGAACTTGGTATTTAATCTAATCTTAGGTAAACAGCTCTGCTACATCTCATAATTACAGCATAAAAACATTCTGCTAGTAAAGCATATTCCTTGGGCTGAAATGTGGACTGCCTGGAGTACTGGATACTGCTTTTAATATGTCCTTGAAGTTCAGATGTGCGAAGTAAAATTTAAACTTGGGATCTTTAGACAGAAACCAAGTTTCTTATCTTGGGGGCCTTTCCTTTCTAGAGCCAACATTGCACAAGAAATTGAGTGTGGGTTTGCTTCGGTCACAGGAATTGCTCTCTCTCATGAGAGATCTCTCTCTGATTCTACTGAGCCAAATCCTAGGACTGACTGAAAACTGCTACGTTTTCAGGCTTGTCCTTATTTCAGTACAGTCCTCTCTTGACCCACAATGTGAAGAGGGGAAGAATACCCAGTTGCCAGCAGCAACTACTTGACAGCAACCTCAAGAAACACTTTATATGTCTCCCATCATCTGCAGCAGTTCCCTCTACATGGACAGTAGATGAGTCTTGGTGCATTGTTGGTGAGCTGCACCCTCAGCTCAAGCCCAGCCTTTCTACCGTTAGCAGCCCTATGGTGTGAGGGAAAAGCACTCAAAGTAGGTTGATCCTGAAGGGAAATGCAACTGGATGTGGCAGCTGCTGCAGGCTCAAGCTTCTCTGCCAACAGTCATGGTGAGTGGTAACGTTTACAGTCACTTGAAAGGAGGAAAACTTGAAACTGGCCATGTTGGGAATCCCAGACTGGGTAAGCTGTATGAGGACCAGGGCACCAGACTTCGAAGTTAAGGTCTCATTTCCTTAGAGTAGCTCAGTTCTTTTTCTCAGTTATTTCTAAAGGATGTCACCTTTAGAAAGCATACAGAAATCAAGTCCAGTTCTGTTCTGGGAAGTAAAGGCCAAAATAGAAGAATGCTGCGTAACTGAAGGTGCCCAATCATCCTTAGGGGCAACACAGCTCCTTCCTACTGCCTGGGAAGGAGTTGAAGCAACTGTCAGGCGTGCTCTTCTCCTTCATTGGAAACGTGCCGGTAGCCAGGGGGCTGAGACTGTATGCGAAAGAGTACAGTCAAGAGGAGAACAATAAGGAGAAGGAGAATGGATCCACACACAGCCAAACCCACAAAGAGTTCTGTAAAGGAGAAAATAAATGGTCAGCATGCTATCATCCAGACTTCCCCCTTCTGCCACACTCTGGTCAAGCCTGGGCTCACCTGTGTCGTGCATGCTGCTTGATACCTTGCATTCTTGCTCCCAGTCCTGGGGAACAATAGGATCTGTGAGTTCCAAGAATCTTTGCAATGGGCATTTATGCTGACAGCCAGGGATTGTCAGTGGGAAGGGTTCCTTCCCACTCTCGTTCCGGTAAAACATCTCCACAGAGAAGTTACTGAAAATGAAACAGAGCAAGGTGGTTTCTTTTTGTGTAGTTGAAGTCATCCCTTCCCAAAAACTAAGTGTGTACACCCTTTCCTTTATTCTGGTGATAAGTTTTCCTCATGAGTCTTCCACTAGGAGCAAGCTTGCACACCCCAGGAGTGGAGCCTAGCCTAGGTATCTAACCCTCAAGGTGAAATCACAGCAGATGTCTTTACTGCAGCCCTCACCCATCATCCTCTTGGTACAGTTCAAATAAATGACATGAGGCGTATGGTGCTTGGATCTTGTTGTAGACATCTAGAGCCATCTGCAGTGCCACAAGTGTGGTGTCATGCTGAGAAAGAGGGAAAAAAACCAAATCAGTTACCCTTAGGGATGTGGCAGGGCAGCTCAGACCATACCAGTAACAGACAAGGCAGTGCTGAGGGGATATCACCTTTGTAACTTCCATGTGGAAAATAGGAGAGGAACTGTACTGCTACAACGGTGGTCTGTGATGGTGCCAGAGAAGGAGAGGAAGTGAAACAGCCATATAGATACTGCACTGTTTTTCTGAGAACTAATCTCTAGAGAGCAATTTGGAAGAAATGCTTGGCTTTCCAGGCAGTAGGCTGCTGGAAAGGGGAGACAACTGTATCCACACTTCTGAAACATTGTATTTGAGTAGCATCAACCCATCTAGCAAATAGTGGCTCCCCAAAGTCTGCCACTCTCATGAGCCTGAGCTAACAGGAATAAGGATACATTGGGAATTTTCCTTAGGGATGCCAGAAGAACAATGCCAGATACTGCATCTCCCACCCAGTCAGAGGCAAAGATGCATGTCCTGATCACTGCATGGGCTGTAGGAAAGCTAGAAAGGGTTAAAGCTATCACCAAGTCCAAATCCTCTGTAAGCAGGAGGAAATGGCTAAAAGACAGCCCCAGCTCTAACTTACCGCTGAATAGGCAAGTAGTTTTAGGTTCTGATGGGCAGAAGCATTTGATGCTTTGGTTAAATTTTTCCTTATGTGATCCAGCAGAACCCCTGAGGAAAGAGATCAGCTGGTAAGAGGCAAAAGCCAGGCAGGGCAGCACAAGGCTCCCTCCCCGGTGCACTCACCGCCTTGCAGACGAGCTTTCTCTACCCGATTGTGGATCCCAAACAGAAATTCAAAACCAAAGTCTTTTAGTTCCTTCAACCGAGTCATGACTTCTGGAGTCACCCATCCAGGCAAATCCATTTTGTGTGCTTGCTAGAAAGAGAAACACAATATTCATGTGCAGGTAGCACAGGTCACAGATTAAACAGAGAAGGGGAGGGTGTCTGGAGATCTGCCCACACTGCTGCTGCTTTCCTACACTATTTTAAATATGCAATATGCGCCTTTCCTATTTGTGCTTCTGACCTCACGCTGCTATGCTGCATACAAAGAATATATGTGGGTTTTGATGTTGTTCCAGAAAATAGTAATGAGAAGAATAAAGATTGCAACCTAGGAGCTACATTTCTGTGAAAGCACAGCTGGAATGCAAGGTTATGTTGTAATTGATACAATAATCTTACAGCATTAACTTTACATGTGGCTAATTCTGCCCTGCAGATGGCATGCAGTCAAAGAAAAAAAAACAGATAAGCGAGTGAACACAAACTCAGTGTTTCTGGTGTACCTGCACCTGTTTCCCTGGAGGCTGTGAGGGCCACTGAAAGACACTAGACAAAGTTAGCAAGTGCTCTGTGGACAGAACAGTGGGATGCACCACTGACAAAGCCATGTACTCAAACCCAGGAGCCCGAGAAATGGGAACCAAGAGAAGAACTTGCTTTGCAGCCAACCCATTACATGAAAGGATTAGTTATAATGGCAGACAAACAGCAGTTGTGGTTTCCCAGCATTAGTGAGAACAATTTTCTTTGCCACGTCCCATTAGACTTCCGGAAGTTGAGGCTGAATATCCTTAAGGGCCCATTCTGTCTGAGCAGTTCAGAGAAATTCCATCAGCAGCTTAGATATTTAGTTAGGTCTTCATTAATTTAAAAGAGAATAGCCGGTAAGTTCAGCTATTTCTTGGACTTTTTTTATTGTCTCCATCCAGACAGCAGAATGACTCTACTGGCTCAGGTGAGACAAACAATCCTCTTCAGGGCACTTTCTGCATGACTTACTAAGAAGGAGGAAGACCAAAGGAGCTGAAAATACTAATCAGCCTGAGGGTATAGTTCTGAGTGAGAAGTACCCTTTCCTTAACAACATTCTGGTTTTGCTTTGGGACTGTGGGCTGTTCTCCAAGTTCTTGGGGATTATAGTGGTTGTCAGCTGGCCTTCCAGGCCCAATCTGCAAGCTCATTAAGTGACTCTTGAAAATGAAGAAGATCTGAAATTCTTGATCTCTCTGACCAAAGGATATTTTTTTTTTACCAATACAAGTTGATTCACTGTGATTGTTACAAGACAGGAAATGAGGTTTGTGATACAAAGGGCAGACTCACGTAGTACAAAGCAGCTCTGGACTGGAATATTCTCAGCTTGCAGCAACCCAAGCTGCTACTTTACATAGAAAAGTGCTATTCCCTGCTGATTTATCTTTTACACCCCCAAAATAGTGCACACCACTGTATACCACTGCCAGCAAGCGAAGCAGTCTTGCACACCCATAGAATTAGTGTGACTCAGTTTCAAAATGCTTTGGTTTACTGCATCCATAATTCAGTAATTCACTAGTTTGACATGAAAGATCACACTGTACAGTTATATACCGAGAAACTTGTGTATAACAACTTTAATTATCCTGGATATGTGACCTTTAGTTTAGCGTTACCACAGCACAGCTAACCCAATTTCTGATTTTGTTTAAGTCTTCATGAGATATGCTTTCAACAGAAATCCACTCAAATATAGAGTTTGGTGCCCCCATCCCAAATGGTAAAGGGTAACATCTGTCTCTAGAGTCTTCCTCTGACAAAGGAAAATAGGTCAAAACCAGATGTGAGTGAACCCCACTTAACTTAGGATAGCATTATTTTCTTTTAGATATGGCATTAAAATAAGCACAGAAAGAAAAGTGATTGATTTAAAGAACCAGAGAGGTAGAGGTAGCACCAGGAATAGTCCTAATTAAGGTCCCAACTTAAATAATAAATTTAATGTTTCTTCAGTTTGCAGAGATCTCATTTCTACCCTATTGGACTTAGACTTGTCAACAGACATCTAAAGATTTCAAATTGCAGTAATTTTCTAGTGACTTTCAAGAGATACATATTATGCAGGTGGGACTTTTTCTGACTCGGACATGATATATATCTGAGCTACAGAGTGGGAGGTTATAGGGTGCAAAACCAGGTAATTCTTGGCACATGCCTCTAGTGAGTGCGAGCTGTTATTCTGAAATTAGATCATTACTTCTAATTGTAGGGTGAAAAGTTATTTCATGGGATTTTATAAAATAATTTCCACCAAATCCAGTGAATCCTAAAGACCAGATTCCAGTGGGTGTAAGATGATGGCCAGACTTACTTCACAGAACAGTGTGTCATACACACTCCATATACTCTCAAGAGAGATATCCCGGATCCCAGTCTCCTTTGCCACCATCTGCAGAAATTGCTGTTGGTTGGAGAAAAGAGAAAGGTCTTCAATTTTCTAATCTCATACTGTATTATATGCACTGGTGTTCCCTTCCCTTTTCTCAAAGCTCTGATTATACGGAGGTGATAACTACAAGCTGAGAACCACCGTCTCTCATGTAAACAATCACTTACCCAATTCTCTTTGGTCTTATTTATGTATTCTGCTGAGTGCCGTGTTTCAGTCTGTAGCTGTTCATACCGTGGACAAGGGGCCAAAGGGAACTTCAGTAGCTGGGCAGAGACAAGAGTAGCCAGGTCACCAAGAATGCTGGAGTACAGAATTTGCATTGAACATGCACAACTGTAATGAAACCCTGTAAACAGCCTCAACCCTATGGCAGCCTGCTGACATAGTCCCGATCATGTGTGGTCTGCTCAGGTGTTGCACCTGACATGCTGAGTGAACCTAGCCCCTGAATTCTCTCATCTTTTTCTGAAAATAGGAAAACCTCTGCAAGGTAGGTCCCAGGAGAAGTTCAAGACAATCTGAATCAAGACTATAGCAAATATTTTTGGACACTACAATACTTGAGTAGTCAATACATGTCTTTGAGATGAACTTACCCTTTCGTCAGACTCAGGGACTGTGTGCACAGGGATAGGCTGCCAGGAGATGTTAGGGTTGAACATCTCTTGTCCTCCTGGGGGATACAGGCCTGCCAGATTGGCCTCTGCACTCATCAGCGTCCGATCACAGTCTGTGCTGCGGATGAAGATCTGCCAGGACAGGGACAGTGCACCATTACTAATGCTCCTGCGAGTGGTGATGCTCAGGCACAGGATGATGCACTCGCCCAGGAACACTGCCAAGTGCCCTGCAGCTGCTCATGGACAACAGGGGAATAGGAGTTAAAGGGACCAAGCCTGCTGATGTTGGCCTGGACAAAACTGTAAGGACACACACAAAGGCAATCTGCTGTCTAATACTGGAGCTGTCTGGTCTGGATCAATGGGATACCCAGGTGCAGTGTGCAGAGGTTAGAGATAGAAAGGAGTCTGAGTCTGAGGAAGGATCAGAGAAGAGGAAGACAAAGATGCAGAAAACTATGGGTACAGATCAGAAATGTGCTATATTTGCAGAGCAGGACTGAGGCAAACTCCTGCATTCTGTTGTCGGTTCTAGGAATGACAGACTGTGCTCAGGAAAAGAAATGGCCTCTTCAAGCCTCAATTTTTCCATCTGAGAAACAAAGACAAGAGTGATCTGACTAACAGGAGAGTAAACAAAAACAGGGAGGACTGGGATTTTACCTGATCATTGTGGGCTCTTGGGATTAAGGGGCCAAGACTTGACCATTCTAGAGCTCAGAAGAGAGAGCGCTGAGCCAGAAAAAAGGAGAAATGAGAAAAATATAGCAATGTTCAGAAGGTCAAAATGGCAAAACTTTAGTATTCTGCTATCTGTGTACTGAAAACACTTAAGGGGAAACTGGAGAAACCAGTAATAAAACAAGAGGAACAACAGGAAATCATAAAAGAATGTCCCAGGAAACAGCATGTTTGATCCAAAACAAGAACAAAAAGCCTGAAGAATGAAATATAATGTAAAGATAGTGATTTTTTAAAGTGTTAGGGGAGAAACATAAAATATATATACTCTGCATAATCTCTCTCATGTGAAGTGTACTTCAGAACCTTACAGTCACAAGAAAAAAACCCAACTGGTCCTTTCTCTGACATCAGTGTCTGCCCACTTTTACCTCTTAACAGTGGCTTGAAAAAACTGACCCTGTACTCATTAGACAGATTTACTTTTATCCTTGGTAAGCTCTGAAGAAATGAAATATTTTAAAAGATAAGGACCTAATTCTAGGAGTATCATAAAAAACCCAAGCAATTAAGCTGTGAGTGTACATGCTTTCTTCAGCACCTTTTGCCAGGCTCCAGCTTGTCGCTGAGTCAGGTGACAGACGGTCATATGGTGTCACCCAGAGGCAACACTTCTTACAAGGGAGGTTGCTCAATTTGAGCCAGGGTTCAGGCTTTGTTAGCAGAACAGCTTTTGTTTGCACATCTTGGTTTGTTTTTCTTTCTCAAGCAAGAGAAGGAAAAGAGCTCCAACTCACAGAAGCTGTATAAGAGTGAAGTATGTTTGTAAAGGAAATACTGAGGATAGTTAAAGGATCTGTGTTTGAGCCAATGCTGGAAGTTTTGTTGATGAAGTAAATGTCAAAGAAGGGATGTAATCTGAACTGTGACAAGCTGGGTTCTTACTAGGAAGCCCTAGAAGGGGAGAAACAAGAAAAAGTGTATGGGGATTCTTAGTTTGCCCCATCTGTTCAATCAGCTTAATTGAGCTCAGATAAAATAACTGAAGTAGTGCAGAACCTGGAGTGGGACAAGGAGTCTTGGCTGCCTGCTGTCCATCTGAACCAGCCTCTCACCTGGACACCTGGTCATGTTTCAATTGACTCAGTACCAGTTGATTATTAGCAGAGGTACTTGGGAGGATTTTTGATTTCCTTACTTTTCTTTATCTTTTATAATTTCACCTGTGCTTAGTACACGGTTCCACAAGGGCTCTGTGACTTTTTCCAAAAGAAACCTACCAGTTTCTCAAGAACTATTATAAAGTGTGAGGACATCCTAATGAGAGGGGAATGAATGGCTTTGGGCAACTGTAGCTGTCAATACTTTACAGTTGAAAGGAAATGAGAGGGTCATTGCTGGCCAGTAACTACTACTAATATTTACAGGCTCTGGTAAGATTGTACCTCAAGTGCACTGGCAAGGGCAGGCCCAACACGGGCTGCATTCTCATGAGCTATTGTAACAGGAAAAAAAAAAAAAAAATTCACAAGCTTCAGTAAGAAACAAATACCAGCTACAACAAACATTGCTGTTTAGTTCCCTGGGCTTCAGAGTGGGCAGCTCGAGCAGTCTCACAACCCTGGCTGGATTTGCCTTCACATCCGCTGCGAGGGCAGCGCTGAGAGGGGGCCGATCCGTGCCCCGCGGCCAGACTCAGCACAGAGCCTGCGCTTGGGCCCTTCTTCTTCTTCCTGCAGTGGGAACGGGCTAAGGAACGAAAATACTTGGAGACGAGTCCCGGCGCCGGCGTTACCCTTCCCAAAGGAGCCACCCGCAGCCCGGGCCCGCACGGCGGCCCGGGCCCACCGTGGGGCGGCCGAGAGCGCCGCTCCCCGAGCCGGGAGGCTGGCACTGACCTCCTGCCGCCGGTACGTGTCGCTGAGGAAGTCGCGGTAGCGCCGCCGCAGGGCCTGGCCCAACTCCCACTGCTGCCGCATCCCCACCTGCAACGGCACCGGGCGTCACCGGCGGTCCGGACCCCGGCCCGGCCCCCGCCGCCCGCCCCGCCTCGCACCGCACCTGCGTGAGCTGCCCGAATCCCTGGGGCCAGGCGCTCTCCTGGTACGGGTCCCGCGGGAAGGCCTTGATGGGCGAGCGGTCCCCGTGCCGGTACACCTGCGGGCGGCACCGCGTCACCCCGGCCCGGCCCGGCCATCCCGGCCCGGCCCGGCCCGGCTCCCCCCGCGTACCCCCGTCCCCCTCACCAGCGTCACGAAGCGGAGGCTGCGGGCCCGGGCGGGCGGCGGCTGCAGACACAGCGCCAGGAGCAGCAGGACGGCACCGCCCCGCCCGCCCGCCATGGCGCTCGCACACCGCCCGGAACCGAGCGCCGCCGGCCGCCAGCCCGCGCGGACGGGGTTTCGCAGCGCACAGCCACGGCCGCGCTCCCGGCGCTGCGCCCGCCCCCGAGGAGGAGGTTCTCGGCGGCGGGACAGCCCCGCTCGGTCCCCTGAGCAGCCGCGTCGGGCTCGCCGGGCCGGCGCTGACCTCCGCTGTCAGACCTGCGGAGGCTTCGCCTCGGGCTGCAGCCGCGGAGGCGCTCGGTAGGAGCGGCAGGAATGAGGGCGCAGCGGTGTCACCCCCGCCGCAGCTTCGCTCGAGGACACGAGATTTCACAGTGTTCTGACGCTGTGCGCGTGCTCCTGGGTCAACTCGTGGGCAGAAGTAGGGAAGGCGGGCTGGCACGCACTGCCCGGCAGCCGTGGGTCGCTAATCGTCGCATCCTTCGGGTCAACCTGAGGATGCCCGTGTGGAATGGAATGCTGCTGCTGCTCCTGGCTCTGGGCAAAGAGGCTGCCCAGCGTTGGCGGGTTTTACCCAGATTTGGTTGTTCTTTACGAAACTTGGTCGAATTAGACGAGTGTGAGACGAAACCAGGCTTCTGCAGCCGCCTGTGCGTCCGCTGGATGGTTGGCCGAGGATCTCGTAGGTGCCGTGTAGAGGGAAAAATCACAGGCAGTTGAACGACTTTAGTGCTACTTAGTGTTTATCTCCACGTAGAAGTGCATAGAGGGAGGTGAATGAGGTTCTCGGCTTTCTCTTTTTTAAGAAAAGAAGAAAACATGGCTCTCGCGTTTGCAAAGTAGTCTTGGAGGCATGAGTTTGCAGTGTCAGAAAGTTGTGTGTAAGGTTTCAATAATTCAAACCAAACCCTATCCCAGAGCAACCCCCTGCATCATAAGCATTGAAGCCATGTAACTTGAGGGTGCCAAATTGTTTGTGAAGCAGGGGGGTTATTTCAGGGCAGGGTTGGTGCAATACACGAGGCTCAGCTGGACAGAATAACGTGTTTAATTTGCTCGTGCTCGAATGCTTAGTGAATTTAAACAGAATTATGTTTCCTATTTGTAGGACAGCACGAAGCCGCGTACTTTTTTTTTTTTTTTCTTTGTTTACTGATACCGCACCACTGAGGAAGTCCTTGGCGAGTGCTGGAAGGAAAAGGTTCTCTGCGGAGGGAGAACGCGCGCTGTTCCTGCGGCACCTGCTTTGGGATTGTTCTGTTGTTGCTGCTGGTTTTGCTCCGCCGCTGCGGGCGGGCAGACCGTGAGGCCGGCGGGTGCGGCGCGGGAGGGAGCTCCGGGCCCCCGTGCGGTCCCACCGCCCGGGAATCACCCGCGCCCGGCGCCTTCGCGTCCCGCGGGACCCGCGGGGGCGGAGCGGGGCGGGCGGCGCCTGCACGTGACCCGGGCCCGCGTGACATCACGGCAGCTCCGCCGCGGCGCCGGGAAGAGCGCCGGCAAGAGCGCCGGGAGCAGCGCCGGGCCGGGCCGGGCCGCCCCTCCCGCCCGCGGCTCGGGCACCTGCGCCACGGGGGGCGGCGGCCGCGCGTCGCCGGGAGCCGCGGCCCGCGCCGGTAACTTTTCGCGCTGGCTCTGGGGGCGGCGGCGTCTCCTTCTCGCCGCCCGCGGGGCCGTGACTCACGGCGGGGGACGTGGACGCGCTGTCCCGCCCCGCGGCCTGCGCCGGCCCGAGCGCCGCAGCGTTCCTTGCGACCCGGAGCCGGCGGCGCAGCGCCGCCCGCCCGCGTCGTGCTGCCGGCCGGGCCGGGCGGCGTTGGAAGGTGCTGGAAGGAAGAGGGACGGCGGCGGCCCGTCCCGCTGAGGCACCCGTGGCCTGGCGGGGTGCGGGCCGAGCTGGCGGCGTCACCCGAGAGGAGCCCGGCGGACGGGAGGGAAGGGGTCACTCTCTCGGCCTGGGTCCGGAGCCCAGCGCCAGCCGTGATGCGCAGTGTCTGCCGGCGGGGACCGAGCGGTCGCGCTGTCGGAGAGAGTCCCTTTGCTAAGGGGGTCGGAGGCGTCTGGGGAGCGGTGTCAGTTTCTCGTAGCTGTTGTCGTGCATCTGAAGAGCCCGATTTTCTGTATGCTGTCTCCGGACGTGCTGTCAGGAGATGTTTACTTGCTTTGTGGTAACTTGTTAGCTCTCCTCTATGCTCAACTTTAAGTTCTCTGTGTCATTCACCTGTTGCATCCTGTCAACACGGGTCGTGAGTTTTCTAGGCCAGAAACTTGCCTGTACGGCTGTTAGCTTGCATGGTGCTGTTAAAAGGTAACTTTGCTTACATTGGTGGTTACTCTTCATTGTGCCGTTTCACTGAAACTTATGCTGCTAAAGTCCACAGATCTGTCAAGACAGGATTTCATTATGGGCTGGAAGCAAACCTTGGATCACTGGTGAAAGAGAAATGCTCTATCTCCTGAAAATTCCTTCCCTTCTTTTCTTTTTCCTAAAGGGACAGCTGGGCTCTTCCCTGCAAGGTTTTTTGAGGAAGTCTCCAGCACTGAGTCACGTTTCTGACTAACAGTTTGGATCACTGTGTGTCAGACAGTTTCTGGCTATGACTGCAGGTTATGTTTGTCTGTAGGGAAGAGTCTTCTTGGATCTGCTTCGTGTTCCTAGGTACATGGAGTTGATCTACTGTTCCTGGGTGTCAGAGAGAGGGCTATACCTGAGGTCAGACAAAAGAAAACAGAAAACCTGGGATTTATTTTCTTTACTGAGTGGTGGGCTTGATTTTTTTTAATTGAGTCTGAATGAAAACATAACCCCCTTGCTGAAGTAGAAAAACATTCCTTATATTTTAATTAGGGAAACAAAAACTGTTTGAAAACTTCAGCCAGTTGTTCCCGAGCTCTACCCTTCTATCGTTGGGATTGTGAAATGAGGGCATTGGATGTGGTACACATTGTGCCAGGACCAGGTGGAGATTGGCCTTGCTACACTTCTTTGTCACCGCACCTGTGGCATATTCACCAGAAGATACCGCTGCTGGAAGGCTTATGAGAGCAGACAGACTTGTGGCTTCCTGGTGTGACCCCTTTTTGGAATCTAGCACTTGAAGTGATACTTCTCTCTCATACATGAATATGTCCATGCATTCTTTTTTGTACAGGAAGGTCAGCTTTTGCAGGAGAAAAACCAGGGTGAAAATATTTAACAGCTTTCTTCCAGACCCCCAAAATAAAAAGTGGAGGAAATAAACCTAAACCAGCCTGAGGGGGGGATAGAAAATGGGTCATTGTGGAGCTGCATGGGAGTTCTGTAGCTGCCAGAGGAAACTTGCAGCTACTCATGTTGTGAAGGGGTGCAGGGAGAAGTAGCGCAGCAGGGACTATATATATATAAATTGCCTAATCTAAAAAAATAGGGACAGGAAACTTTTTCACAGAATTAGTGTGTCCTGGCAGTGTGCCTGGGGTTGCTCTCGCTTGCTGTTTCCAGTTACTGCTGCTGCAGCTCCCTGTGTCTTGTCAGCATGTTTTCCTTACCAGCTGGCTGTGCAGGGAGGCTATGCAGGACAAGCGTGCAGCCGTACAAATACAGAGCAGGAGTTTGCTGCCTTGTCCCTGTCTTACACCTGCAGGAAGAGTCGTGCTTCCAGTGTGGTAAAGTGCATTTGATTGCTATGACTTTCTTTTCCTTTCTCTTGGATTAGTCCTCACAACTCGGCATGCTGGTTCTGAGGTAAACAGAAGAAATTTTGCTGTTGTTGAATGTTAGATTAAATGGTGATGGTCTCACATCTTAGAAGTATGTCTCTTGTAATTAGACCTGGCCCGTGATTGTATGGCTGTCAAGACTGACAAGTTTTCAAAATTTCAAGTTCTGAATTTAAAAATTTTTAACTGTTGCTGTTTTTCAGAAGTTGTGATTCCATCTGTCTAAGGAAGAGTATAGAATATAATGTGCTTTGTCTTGGGTGCATTGAAGGATGATCCTCCTTTCTGCTCTGGAAGCAGCTGCTGTGAAAGTCTCATTGTTGCAGATGTGTGGCTCTTTGCGTGTTGAATAGGAAAGCTTATCAGATTGTTTGTCACTCTCCCTCTTTTCCCTCCCCCACCAAGTAATGAGATTCTCACACCTGACAGCCTTGGAGAAAAGTCGGTCTTCCAGAACTGTCATAGGCGTTCCTGCCCATTGTGGTGGGGGTTGAACCTACTTGATTTTTGAGGCCCACTCGAAACCGTTTTATGATTCTCTACAAAAATACCTTGTTTCGTTGGGGGAGAATGTTCTGCTGATCTTCTGTAGGATGTGTTAACTTGTTCTCCTTACAGCATAATAACTCAGGAAGGCAGAGTCACATTCTCTTGGCTGTGGAAACTGTCTCGGTGTGAAGGAATTTCATCTTAGGAGGGAATTCAGGGGAGTGCTTCCTTCTGATAGGTACAGGTTTGCATTAAAGCTTATAAACAGGTTGAACTTGGTCATTAGCTCGTACTTCTGCTAGTATACAAATACTGTGTTTGACTTAACATTTTCATTGTAGTTACTTCAGGTTTGAGAGATGTGTTTAATATTGTTAAATGAAAAGAGGCTGTCCGTGTTCAGTCAGACCTTAAAAATATAGCAGTTAGAAATGATGCAATGGCTTTCTTTAGCATTCCTGTGTCAATATTGTTTTGTGACTTCCTGCTCGTGACCAAATACTTTTTTTTCCTGTATTTGGAACATAGACAAATTTCTTTCTTGTGTTCCCACTGAAAGGGAGACACCCCTAAAGCTAGTGTAACTTGTACTTTTATATTTGGAGATCTCAAAACCAGATTTCCTGTAAGGCAAAATTACTTGCTTTATGGAGTGTCAAAAAGAAAATGTTAAGATGATTTACATAATTTTGGTGTAATACTATAAATCACTTTGAAGTATGCACTGTCAAACTCTTAACAATCTTATTTGGGGAGAACAAAGGTTAACTAAGGTAGTGCACAGAGGAGAGCAGAGCATTGCAGATCTTCCCAGTAGGTTTAAGGAGAGGAAAAAATAAATGTTTATTTAGTGCGAAGTCGGTGAAGAAGTGAAGAGAAAATGTTAGAGGATGAGAAATCTAATTCTTGTTTTGAGCAGACCAAAACTAGTGCCTAAGTAGGAGAACTATCTTGTGGGATGTGAGAATTGAAGCAATATAAAAGCCATGTTGCAGAGTCAGGTTATATTGTGTACTCATAGAAACCTCTCTGAGATGTAAATAAGGTCTTAGGTGAGTATCAGACTGATTGCTAAAGCACATGACTGACAAGAGAGTAGGTGTTTCCCGGCATATAAGGCTTTCTAGTTTGTTTTAAATTTAAAAAATATTGGCAAATATGCTCATAAAATTTCTTGAAATCAATAGGGCATGGAAGTCGTATCCTTTCTCCCTCCAGGGAGAAGGGCACTGTTGGCCCACTGGTCCTCCTGCAGCTATGAGGCAAACAAGGTTGATTGGTTTAAATCAAGGCTTCCCACTTGCTGATAGAAATCATGATTAAAGTCAGTGATTTAAATAATTCATTTAACGTTTGTTTTGCATTTGGTAATTTCTTAAAAGGCAGCTTTAGTGTAATCAGTTAGGCTCATCTATTACTGCTTCTTGCCAAACACGACGATACAGTGTATATGCATACATCTATTTATGCTATTATATCACAGTAAATGTTTACATTACAAAATGGTCAGTTGTAATTACTGGGTGAATTTCTTTCCTCATGACTTGTACAAAACTGCATTTGAATAAAAAGGTCAAATCAAATATGCACATTTTTATACTATAATCACACAAATCATGCACTGGATACATAACAGAAAATATGCTTGCTGGAGTGTGCTATTAAATAACTGATTCTATCAGGGGTATTTAGCAGAATGAACTGGTTAGTTTTGGTAATTCTCTTTCCAGATCTTAGAATGAGCATAACTCATCGTTCCTTGTCTTGATTTCTTTGGAGATTGTAAGAGAGAGGTACCTCCCACCCATTTTATACTGCCTGCACCAGCTTTGAGTGAACTGAACTAATTTAATAAGTGAATTGAAGAAACTAATCTCTTTGCGCTTTTAAGAAAGAATTGTTTTGTACTGACTCTGCGGACTTCGTGACTTTCTGGAGTTTAGGAGTTAGATTTCTTAAACGATATCCAGTAGCCATGTTCTGCTTGAATAGGGTCTGTGTGTGTTTGTTTAAATGGTTGTTTTAGATTTCATCATAAATTGCCATTAACTTAGAAAATAAATTAACAAGTATGATCTTGAAAACTGTGTGTAATACCAATTTAAAGGAAAATGTTTGGAATTTAAGTAGTCTCATCTAGAGCGCTTATGAAATGAGCGTGAGCAGGTAGGCTTCTGTAACAGCTCTGTAGTATGTCTTGGTTGCTGTGGACATACATGCAGAAATGTGCCAGCCCCCAAAGGACTCCACATGCCTTGCAAGAGATTTTTGCTGGAGGATTTCACAGCCAGAGATGCACACATAGTGGCTTTTTGCACATTTCACATGCAGAAGCTCACATGCAGCTTTGTGTGGGCACATGAACTTGCACTGGAACAGCCTTTGGGACCTGCTGTGGTGGTGCATGCCTTGACATGCAGGCACACATGCACATTCAGAGTCCTGTGGGCAGCCCTCAGCAGCGTGCGTTGGCTTGCATGAGAAGTGCCACTGAGGCAGGGCAGCTCAGCTCAGCCAGCTGCAAGCTCCAAGAGTAGAAGGAGAAGCTGTCACCTGGCCCTCAAACAACAACTTTGTGATTCCAGTCTTCTGATTGACTGCTTCCCACCTTTGGCCGTTGTGTGCAGGAAAGGAATAATATGCTGATTTCTGTGAAAGGGCTAGGAAGAAGTTCAAAACGTGGCTTTTGTGTTTGCAGCTGGTGAGATGGACATTCTCAGGCATCTGCATATCTGGACAGGAAGCCAGGTAAGGGTATGATAGGTAAGGATATGATTTAAGGTCCATATAGCATGAGGACAGGCAAGGTTGCACTAATGCACCTTTAAGGAAGGTGTCAGAACCCCTTCCTTAGCAAAGGAAGAGGGAACTTCTATTGTGAGGAGTGTTTTATAATGAAAAATAAAAATGTAAAATGTAAGATATAAAATAATTATAGATCATACCAAGGTAGCCTCTGTTATCAGAGTGTGTCTGAAAAGCAGGGACATAACTTTCTGGCCTGTATGGGACTGAAGAAAAATTGTTCTTTGGTCTGCAGAAAGCTCCCAAGCTGATGTTTGTTCTTGTAGAAATTGAACAGGAGTGGAGAAAGGAGAAACCTTTGCCTGAAGAAAACATTCATTTTCTCCCTATCAGTTGTACTTTGTGGGCATTTTCTAAAGTGCTGCTTTTAAGCAGCAGACTGGGGGTGAAGGTTGAAGAAAAAAACAAGAAGAGACTGCAGACTTTTTTCTCCCTTGTTTCAGTATCATCTTCCACTGCTACTCCCTGATACTTGCTCTGGGTGGTGCCTTTAGCAGTGTCCCAGAATCAGTGGGGCCATCCACACCCTTCTTCCTTGACACAAGGATCAAAATAAGAAATGGAGCCACTTGTTGGCTTAGTCCCATTGCTTACTCCCACACACTTGTACATGTGCTGCATTTTGCAGCCTCGATCTTGGAATTGCACTTATTTCTGAGAAGTCAAGGTTATAGGAGCGCTCTGTAGGATAACGCGTGCTGGCTTCCTGCAGACCTTGCTGGAGCATCAGTCTTTGCAGGCTCACTGGTTTCTCATTTGTCCATGGGTCGTGTGTGATGGCTTCCTTCTTGTGGCAGGGTTGTGCCAGAGTTGGGAATAGACTGCACTCTTGCAGCACGCTGCTTGTGACAAACTCAGATGTTCTGATGGTTACATTCTTTTGCATTTTTCTGTTAAAACCTTTGTGCAGACTTTCAGTCTGTTCTGAGCTGTTATTGGGGCAATAGGAAAACATTGGTCTGTTAGCACCTCTGGTCTCTTTGTACCTTGGTACTGCACTTTGTGCATGGATGAGGGTGAGGCCTCCTGGGTGCTTGGAGACAACCTGTGAGGAGAGTTGGTGGCTCTGTTTTCCCCTCTGGTGGGTGTGCTGGCAGTGCAGCCATTTCACTGGCTGGGGTTTGAGCGGTGGATTCTGTCTGGCTCTGGACTGTTTTTGAGCTGAGTATTTGTGGTGATGTCAGGCAGTGTGAGAAGGGAACATGACTTGGCAGGACAAAGTCTGCAGAAAGTTCAACTCCACATTTGGCCAAGAGCCTTGAAGGCAATGAGATTGACACACACATTCTGCTACACAGCCTGTCACACGCCCTCTCACATGCTCCCTTCCTGTCACACAGATCTCTTTATCTCATTTTCAGACCTTTAACCCTTCCCTCCTAGCTTCTGCTTGGTGGGTTTATAAAACTCAGAGAAGTCCTCCTTATTTTGTTGATACTGTACCTTGTAAGGGTTCAGTTGCAATGACCCCCCCAAAGCAGAAATAGCCTATACAGGCCAGTATCCAGAAGAGTAGTCAAAAGCAGGGCAAGTTTACTTTGCAGCAAAGCTCTTAATAGTCCTTTATTCTGACCTGCACCCCTCTGCCAGTCTTCACTGTGTTTCTTGGCAGCTCTTCTGATCTCTCTCATTGCTCTGCTGCAGTCTTTTGGCTGATCTGTTTGGATATGTGCATCTGCACCCCTGCCTCTCTCTTCCTGCTCTTCTAAGAGCAGTATTAGCAAAACCTGACAAAATAGATCCTGATGATGCTTGAGTGGGGAATAGACTACCAGTCAGGCTTACTCTGAAGCAGTTTAAAACTCTGTTACGGTATTCCTCTGATGTGTTCTATATATGGGTATTTCTGTAGTATGTAATTTCTTCCTGACCTCCGTGCTACATCTAGGGATGATCCTTCTATGAATGGGAATCAGTGCTTTTCCCCTACTGCCCTGAAGGGAATCTTAATGAGTTTCCTGCCTGTTTTGCAATCCAGTACTGTATTTCTGGTTTGCCTGTGAGCGGTAGTATTTGTTGTGATTGATGCTTTTGGATGGAATGGTGCTTGGATACAAAGTGTTATATAGAGACATTACTAAGAAGTTGTTTCCCAGAAGCAATCTTGTATCAGTTATGGTGATGTGCAGTGTGCTGATGGAAGTACTCCTGGGGTGGGAGGAAAGGAGGAAGTCAGAAAAATGAACGAACAATTTTACTGTAAGCAGCCCTCCTCTTCTTTCCTTTTCTGCCTCTCTTCTTCATGACCTCTGATTTCATAGCTGGTAGAGGATGGAGAAGACCAGTTTAAAAGAGAATGTAGTCTGGACAATGCATAGGAGTTGAAGGCTTTTAAGTGCTCTTTTTGGCTTTGCCATGATTTATGCTGTGGCTTTATGTGTCTTTTGTCATCATGTCTTTCTGATAAAATAGTGCAGCTGCTTATTTTTTGCTTTTATCTGTTTTAGTAACTCAGTGCAGTTAGTGGACTGTGCCATGTTCCTGCTCAGAGGAGTCAACAGCAGTTTGAGGTTCAGTGTTGAAGAGATGCACTGGGCCTGGGGAGCAGAGGAGATTTCCCTTGATAAAAAGTGCTTAGCTAGAATAGGCCAATAGGATCATGAAATATCGTTCCCTTACTGCATAGTTGAGATGAAATAATTTTTTAAGGAAACAATCAGGTAAAAAAAACCCAACAGCATGTTGTGGGATTATTTATCACTACCATTTTCTATACATGGAAAAAAGGCCTGCAGTGCTCTTTTCTGGACATAATCTTATTGGTCCTCTTACTCCTTATGGACTAGATTTAGCCCTTTTCCCTGGCATTTCCACTACCAGGATGTTATTTTGGTGTGTTGGTTTTTTTTTTTTTTTTCCCAAAGTTCTGATCTCTTGCTTCAGATTGGAAATAGCATTGGGGTGACATCTCAGATGTGCTGTGAATCAGAGTCATGTTTCCCTGAAGCCGGGCTGTAACATCTGTGGGACTAAGTATCATAAAGGAGGAATGTAGGATCCATGGTAGAGTTTTTGTTCTGTAATATGGTGCTCCCAGGAAAGTCCACAATTATTGAAGAGAGAAGCTTCTCTAATTCTCCCCACTCTGTTCCAACTTCTATGCATCTCCATTTAAAAAAACCCAGCTTTTTAGACCTAGTTGGTTATTGTCATTGCTTCTGATCTTGGTGACACTATTACTTCTTGTGTCTTTTAAACTTTGTTCTCTGTGAAGACAAAGGAAGCTTTGGGTTATAAAACTGTTGCTTCAAAGAATGCCTGACTCTTATGTTTTGCATAGCTATGTATAATTGTGCAGAACAAGATGGCTTGTTGAAGATGGCTGAGTAAATATAGAGAAGGCATCCAGAAAGAAACTGGGTCTGTGGTCCTGTTTTCCATGATGTCATGCAGTGGCATTTAAAAAGAAACAGAGGTGGTGGGGTCAGATTGCATTTTTGGCCTTCAAGTAGGATGTGATGAGCTATCGCTGCATGAAGGGTGTGTAAGAGCTGGTCAGCAGCAGGATTAATGAGCTGCAGACACCTCAACTTTAATTTTCCAAACTGAAGGGGGATTTAGTTAGCAGATTATTTTATAGTAAGAAGTTTTGTTGGTTGCTTGAACACTTTTGACTTTTTTTTTTTTTTTTTTTTTTTTTGTTAGTAATGTGTGTATCTGGTGCTGTGGTTAGAAATGTGAAAGAAAGGCACTGTTAGCCAATACAGAGACCCTAGAAAGAAAAACAGACATGTAAACCAAAACCACATTTGCACAGATACATGTGCTAGGGGAAAAAGGACTTGCTGCTAGGATAGCTAAATTTGCTTGGAGAAATTGAGTGCTACTGGCAAAAGAATGTTGTTTCCAATTTAAAGTGAGTTTCCATAGGGAAAAATTGCTACTACAGGTGATGCTGACACATTCTGTGGACAAGGACCCAGGCTGGATTCCCGCCCTTCTGCTTCCCCAGAAGTGGCACAGAGCTGCCCCTTTGTTTTCTGTTAGCAGGAAGAGGCAGCTGCTCTGAGTGTTTCATCCAACTGGGAGGAGCACAGATGGAATTTTTCCTGTAGGAAGACCCTATCAGAGACTCAGTCATGCTTCCTGCCATCTGAAGGTCAGTGCTGATAGTGGTGTTGAGCTGTCAGTGAGCTGGAGTCATGGCCAGATATAGGGGATTATTGCAGTTCAGCTACAAACAGCAAGTTCTGCTCATGTTCATCCATGTGAGTGCTGCAGAAGTTGGTGTCCCTCTAAAGTGACTCTGCTTTGTCTCCTCCCCATGTTGGGAAACTGGCTACACAGCTCATCTGGTCAGATAGAACTGAGGAGGGATGACTTGTCATTTTACAGGATGGCTTGGAGGGGAGGATGGAGGGATGCTGCTACTGTCACATCTTCCTTGCTGTAAGCCTGTGCAAACCCTGGTTTTGGCCATTCCTGCATACCCTGGTTATAGCCATTCCTGGCTATACGCCAGGTTAGCCAGAAGCTTGAAAGCTGAGGTGACAATAGAAGGCCTAAGAAGGGGTTAGAGATTTTTATTATCCAGATCACTGTTGTGTTGTTTTCCAGAGTTCAAAGGAACTTGTGTCAATGGCCTTTTAAAGGAATTTCATGGCAGCAAGGTGGCTACATCACTCCTGATATGACTTGTTATTCATTTCCAGTTCATTAACAAGGGAAAAGTCTTCTTACCATAATCCCTTCCTCCCTCTCTCTCTTCCCTTCCTTCTTCTCACTCTTCCCCTATCCTCTTGTCTGCCTTTTGCTGTCTCCCGTTGTCAGAGGGACTAATATTTCCTTGCAAACAGGAAGAGAGACGGGAGCAGCCCTGTGTGCAGTGTGAATGAACTCCAGTAACCTCGTCTCCTTTTCCTCCACTCAGTTGCAGAACCAAGGACATCTGGCAATTGGGAGAGAGGGAGGGAGGAAAAATAAAGGCACAGTCCATTTCAGGATCTTACCCACCCTGAAAGTAGTCTCATGTATGCTGTCTTTTCCTCTTGCTCCTTGTGTTGACATGGCTCTCTTTAATCAGACAGAAACCAAGAGTTGAAGGGAAGGGCAAACCCAAAACATCAGCCTTTGCCAGGCAAGGTATAATGAGAGGCAGATGAGAGAGCAGGGAGCACCCGCTTCTGGATGAGGCATGTGAGCAGGAGAGCTGACTTGCAAAACAGTTGCTGTTGGGGGTGAGCTTTGCAGAGCCTGTAGTTCCCTGGGTGGGACTGGAGTCAGTGCATTCTGTTGTCATCTGATTTAAAATTTGGGAAGCCATATTTCCAAAAGGAGGGAGTCCACAGGTTCTGCAGGAAAGCAACAAATATTGTAGTCCGCAGATCATGAAGGAGGAGCAGGTTTGGTTTTTTGGACTTTTTATGTGGAGCAAAGCAGGAGTACTTTGTACTACAGGGTTTGTTCTGCCCTGTTTTGTTGCATTGTGTTTGGTCACACAGTTGTGCCTTAAGATTCTAATCCACTTTGCTAACCCATTTGTTCACTTGTTTAGTCCTACATTCCTTCTTGCCTTATGTAGGGTGAAACTGTCTTGGAACTCCTGTTGCTACTATTGTTTGTTTGTAATAGACACTTCACCCACAAAATAGCTAAGTCATATTAAGTTCAGATTCATAAATGTCCATAGAAGTCTTTGTATTTTGGTTGTAATTATAAGGTCTAATTCGAGAAGGAAAGTTATGAAGACTTCCAGTCTCCCAGAACTCAGCTTTAGGATGTTTTTCCCTTCTCAGTGTTCTTTTAGATATAGTGTCTTTCAGAGTAACACCTTTCAGGAAATCATAGTTACACCTTTCTTCTCTTCCCAGTACTCTTTCAACCAAGTGACATACATCTGTTTATTTTAATCTTTTCAGTTGTTAGTCACTTCTGCTGTTGCTCTCTGAACTTTGTGGTGGTTTCCTTGCCCGACCTGGGTAGGAGACAGCGTGCCTTGTGTTGAGACCAAATGAAACCCAGTGAGAGCTGGATGCTGCAGTGAGCCCACTTCAAAGGGAGAGACAAATGCCTAGGCAAAGACCATGCCACGAATCAGCAAAGTTATGAGTAATAAAGGAGTTGGTTAGCAGCAGGAGTAAAACCCATAGTAAGGTGGGGGATGGGGGGAGGGAGGCAGGCTTTGGAACTGAGCGAAGGAAGGGAGAGGTGGTGATTAAGACCCTTAATTTGAGACTGGAATGCAGCTGCGTAGCTGGGAGTGACTTGTAGGACTCTTCTGCATAGTTGTCAATGGTGGCAAACAACTTAAAAGGCTTACAAAGCAGTGCTACAGTCTTGGACAGCTGCTCATGGTCAGCTGAAACTTAGCTGGACAGCAAATGAAAGCAATCAGGAGGCTGTAGCTGTTCTTTATCAGCTTGGGAATGATGGTGGCTCACAAATTCTTTCCAGTTTGTGGTTGCCTTTATGCTATTGGGAGATGAATATGGATAATGCAATTTCAAACTGTGTCCCTGCAGTTTTCTGAGAGAGGGACTTACAGCAGGAACACTGGACTAGTCTGTTCCCTGAGAGTTGCAGAACTTTTTTCCATTCTTTGTAGACATACTATGTCTACATACAATGTTTGTTCGTATGTTGTTGTATGTTTGTATGTTTGAACATACAGTGTTCAAAATCATTCTTTACAGTATCCTGTTGCACTGCTTTTCACATTTTGCATTTTTGTGATTTGTCTCTCCCATTGTCAATCTGAAGTTATTATTTTTGCATGTGAATTTTGACAGTTTTCACATATAATATTACTTCATTTTCAAAATGTCAGATTCATTTTCTGTCTTGAAAGGTACAAGGTGTATTTTTCAACTTTTCTAATTGAAACGTGTCATATACTCTTGCCTCACTCATAGACCTGCTATCTGTTTCAGCATTTTTTGAGAAATGTGATGATGTAGAGGGAAGGACGAAGAATAGGCCAACATGAGCTGGGAATAATCTTTGTTTCTCTGAAACAGCTACAAGGTAGTACCAAGATCCTATGGAAGATTTGTGAAAATACTCTGGCTGCTACACTACGCATAGTATAGGAAAAACATTAGGACATAAAATATGGTTATTCTGTATGAAAGGATTGGAACAGTGGTGCCTCTCAAGGGGTTTAATTTTCTGCTGGTGCTGTAGAGTCCTGTGAAATCTCAGTATAACTGGTGTTGTTTTCTTTTCTTGGCCATTTAGATCTGCAGCCAGCATCTGATACCCAAGGTAGCATTATCACTGTGTGAGTTGTGCATTTAGGTTTCAGCAGAGGTCATTATGCACTGCCATGGGCCCAGATTTCAGAGATAGATGCTAGCAGCCAGTGTGAATCTATACTGCATGTCAGAGCACATGTAGAAGCCAAAATGCCTACTTATATCCCTACTTTAGTTACCTCTGAAAGATAGCCCTTCCTGTCAGATGTATTTGTTCACCAACAGCCTATTAAGGCCCATGCTGTCCTGTTGACACACAGTGAGCACAGTCATGTTCGCATATGTATGCAAACATGAGGTCTCTTCTGCTGATGCTGACACGCTGCAGTGGCTGCTTGTGACTCATTACAGAACTGAAACATAGCTATATATGTTTGCCTTGGCAGAAACTGTAGGATATTGTAATTTACAGGGCCAGGACTGCGATGAGTAAATTCTGTTTTGAAGGATCACAGAGACTTGAACAACTTCCTAAAAAGCTACTCTTTCCTCTGAGCCTCCATTATTTGGAGGTAAAGGGCTTGTTGTACTGCTTCTCTGATTGTTCATATGTTACACAGTACAGTTTCAGAGATGTGCTTGCATCTGATCTGGTTCCTGATCCTTAAACTCCTCACAGAAAGTGCTAAACTAAGAATATCAGGAAGAGGACAACACTCTTCAGCAGAAGTGTCATACTAACTGCATTTGGCTCATTGGTTTCTGTATATTCTGTGCTGCCCAGTGGTATCTCCTTTACTTGTCCTCAATGAATGTGGGACAATAGTTTGGTATGTTCTGTAGCTTAGTCTGTTGATGACAGGTCAGATCACAGTCTTCCAAAAGAATGTGTAAGTGCTTCAGCTGGCTTAGAGGAGGACTCAGCTGAGGGAATGGGATGAGATTGTTGCTGGAGGAAGTGATGAATGTTTCTGACATTTAGCAAGAGGTGCAAGAGGCAGGGCTGCCATCTTTAGTCTATGAAAAAACAGTACCTTGTTGTAACAGTGCTGACCTGTGACCATCAGTATCTGAGTTGTTCTGTTTTCTCAGAAAAGAAGGGGAGATGGAAGAAATGGAGTAGGGTGAAGCTGATGGTGACACATTTCAGACACTAAACAGAAGTGTTTAGTGTTTCATTTGAGACATGCGTGGCAAGGGCTAGCAGAAATTTGTTTCCCTCAGCCTTTCATCTCTACCTGTTTCCTCACTGGAGTTTGTCTGCTCATCAGGTTGCTCTCTTCAAGATGCTGCATTTGAGAGAAGTGATTGCTTCATCTTTTGTCACATGGCCAGTCCTGGTTTCTGAAACTGAAGGAGTTGAGACAGACAGTGGGAGGCAGCACAGCTGACTGTGTCAAGAAGACAGTGTTCCCTCTTGCAGTTACGGTTTGCATCACCTTTCTGCATTTTTGGTTGAAGTGGTGGTGCAGATTGGAAGGTGTGAATCTCTAATATCGTGATTATTAGTACAAAACTTGGCAAGATTTTTAGTCACGTAAAAACAATCCTCACGCATTTCTGTGAAAACTAACCTCAGGCTTCGTCACACAGCCTCTCACTTGTGTGCATGTGAGGAAAATGCTCAGTAGGCTTCTTTACCTATCACCAGAGTGCTGCTGTTCACAGGTCAGTTTTCCACAGGCTGCAAGTGTTATTATTGCACCTACAAAAGGAAAACTGCTCTGTCTTAGGAGCAGAGAAGACAAGTAACCTTTTCTATCTGACCCATTCTGTTTTGGGAAGGTTGGAGGCTGGTGCATGTAGCAGGAACACATTGGGTAGTTCTACAGTGCAGAAAGTGACTTCTCTGTTGCTGTGTCATGGATGTGCTCGTGGATTTATATTCCCCTCCCTCTTGGTAGCTTGCAGTGTCTCAGACAATCCTCTTTGTACTCCAGATGTCCTCCTGACAGCAAGTTTCACTCTTGCAATGTCAGTCATTGTGCAGATTACACAGTTCTGAAATCCCATCAGACTGTACCCTCCTCTTGTTTTCTGGAATAAGTTTCAGTTGAGGCAGGATTGCACTAAGAATGGGTCTCTGGTACGAAGTACCTTCATGGTACGAAGGCCTGGGCCTGAGCGCTGTTAATCAGTCCCTCAGATAGGTGATCAAACCCTTCCTTTGAAAAATTGCTGCAGTAGTGCTGCTGGTGATTCATTCTGCACAGTAATTAATCTTTGAGTGAGTCTTTTGTGTGGTTTAAAGGAATGTGGAGATGCAGAGGCTTACTCTTAGCTTTGTTGTTTCATGACCAAACATGTCCAGAGACATCTGTGTCAGCATTGGTGGGGAGCTTACATAGGACTAGGAATACAAATTGGGTTTGGATTTATTGCACTAAAGTTCCTATCTCCATCTGATGCTCGATGCTGCTTTCACAAGGTATTCAGTTTCTGCAAGATTTCCTGGGGATGCTTTTTTTTAAAAAGTTGATTGTGGTAGCCACATTGTTCCTTTGAGGACCGTGAGTTTCTTCGAATTGGTTGCAAATCGCATCGGCTAGGTTGTACCTCTTCCGCAGTAGGACTTCCTTCTGTCTGTAGGTTTAAGTCTCATATTTGCTGTCACTGCTTTTGTCCTAGATAGCCTGTTTCTCCAGCTCCATTAGGGGGAAGGGAGCTCTGAATTCCTGATGCAGTCTGAGGCTATGTTTACAGATGTCATGTGAATTAATGTGCCCTGTGGGTTTTAACACCTGCGTCCACAGTGTAATTGGAGATGACAGGATCTCAGCAGGCCTGACAATATGACTTGCTTTTATACTTGATGCCTGCTTCAGAATTCTGGGAGGGGGTTCATTTTTGGGAGCATTGCTTTCATCATTGTTTTTGACATTCTGAGAAAAGTTGTGTGGTCTGATTCAAATACCCAGGAGGAAGGAAGGGACCTGGGACAGTGGTTTTCTGCCTCTTCATGGTCAGCACTACAGTGTGTGAGGCATGCCCCTGCTTGCCTGATGTTCTTGTATCTGGGCTGCTTCAGAGCTTTCTGTCACCTCCTGTCTTTCAGGGACTGATAGGCTTCCAGTCCTGAACTCAATCACTCAAACTGGTACAGGCCTTTCACGTAGTTGCTTTTTAAATCAGTTAATCTCTTTAGCTTGCATTGGTAAATCACTGAGTTAAGATCAACTGACGTTCAATCAGCTTAGGGGTGAGCATTTACATCAGTTTCACTGAATCTGTGCGATCAACCGAGTAGGGTCCTTTCTGTGCAGGTGGGGCTTTTTGGAAAAAGTGGTTGGATTTGCTTTCCAGTTTCAGGTTCTGTAGTGGAGTTAGGGCTGTGTAATGAAGATGCTTTTCAGCATGGTTTCTAGGTTCCACGAAAGGGTGTCCTCAGAAGGTTGGTGGTGAATCCATTTCCTGAGAATGGCATCGTGGCCATTTCCCATAGGGAGGACACATACTTTCAGTTTCTTGCTGTAGGTGAGGGGAGGATTTCTCATCTTAGATGCGTCATCAACCTTTGTCAGTCTTTAGCTACTGATACTATGAGGGAAATTCAATATTTTGTAGTCTGCTAAATAATTGTATAAAAAATGTCTTTTCCAGTTTTCTATATGCTCTGCAATACACACACCAAAATTCAGGGCAGCTGGCAGCACTGAGCTATTTGTTACTGGAAGCTTTAACAAAGGCCACTGGATATAATGCCAGGAATTTGCCTCTTACACACTTGGAGAAATCAGGGATGAAGTGCACTGGTAGTGTTGGCAATAATGAAGACTTGTCTTGCTTTGATAAATCTGTTGGCAATGAAAGAATAGTTTTACACCTAGATATGCTAGTCTTGTACCTTTTACCACAGTTAGTTAAAATATTGCATTTTAAGAGTATAAACATTGATAAAACAAAGCTAATTATGGAAATGAAATCTTGAAGCTTGCTTGCGATACAGCATGTAATAGATTTTGGAAGTTAATAGTCTCAGTAGTTGAACTTGCGCCTCTTTTGCATCTGTTTTTTTTCCACAGGTACTTCCTGACCTTCAGTAGTAGAGAGAAACTAAGGACTTTTAAGATAGATGCCTGTTGCCCCTTGCTTGGCAGAAACAAGGCTGCAGCGATGAGATTATAGTGAGCCCTTCCTGTGTGGCTTCCATGGGTCCCACTCAACTCAACACACAGGATCATGGGAAGAGGGTGGCAAGTGTATTCGAAATGGAGGAGGAAGGGCTTCCGCTCTTCTCTGGCTCAGAGAACCCCCCTGAGCATACAGGTAGGCAAAAATTCTCACTAAATCTATGCAAGATAAAGGCTATCCATTCTTTCAGCTGTAAGCAGAATTGATACTTGGCAAAATTTTAGGACAAGTTCTACTGTGCTTGAGGTACTCAGAGATGATGTTTAAGAATAGAGTCAGTTATTGACAGCTGAAGACTGGGTTTATCTAAGTGGTAAATGCGTTGAATATTTTGCTTATTTGACCTTCTAGAGAATAGATCCATGGCAGTAAGATAAAGTTTTTTTGGCCTTATCGAAAGCTGCTGAACAATAAAGCTTTACTACAGTTGACAATCCAACAAGGGTAGGTGGTGCAAAGAAATCATAGGGTTTTGAAGGTTCATGCAGTGGGAAGACAGTAGGAGTTTCTCCATGTATTTCTTATGCTAACTGAGAATGAAAACTATCAGGCATAGAAGTGAGATTCTGTAGTTAAAGCTGCTACTTATAGCCACAATCCTGTACTTTCAAACTGTAAGAAGACAGTGTAACATCTCTGGACAGGTAACATGAAAAAAAAGGAAAGCATAAGTGCATAGGGCCATCATCTTAATGAAAATATGACACATTAATGCTTTTGCTCAGCAGTGAGGCAGTGGGCAATCTTGATATAAAATGAAGAGATAATCTGAATATTGGATGAGGACTCATCAATAGAGTAGAAACAGAGTAGTTAAAAGGTGATATGAGATTATCCAATAAAAGTCCTTAAAATGGGTCTGAGGACTTGAAAAGAAAGTGATTGATAGATTGATTCCTTATGAAAATGTAAGGAGAAAAGAAACAAAATGTGGAAAATATTTATTAAGTAGGCAATATACTGAGGAAGTAGGACCCTAATGAGAGCTAAAGGTTCAGAGGTGGCATTCGTGCTTTCTTTATACATCTTATGTTATTTCTGTGTTATCTTTGACTACAGAAAATAACAATAATCATCTATATAACTAAAATTCTTCATGCTCAGAGATAGAAAATAATTTGCATAGATCAAAGAATAAGCCTGTCTCAATAAAGCAGTCATAGAAAAGGTAATAAGAAATGTATGTAATGTCTTAAAGACGGCTAAGAAATCCAAAAGAGGGACAGATTTATCTGTGGAAGTCATTGGATTACTCTGCTATTCCTCAGAAGCATATGAACATCATTTGAGGCTTCAGCAAAGTGTTATACTAGTTATTCCACCATTACATGTGCTTATACTAAGTAATCTGAAGTAACTGTAGGGATTGCATAATTTTTACTTGGTAGTTTATTGTGTGAAGAGAAATATAGTTGAACAAGAGAGGAGAATATCAGAAATTTAACCTTTCTGATGACATTTTCTTGCTGTCCAATCTGCAATGAGACGTGCAGGCCAAAATGAGTGACCTCCAGGCCTCTGTAAAGTCAGTGGGATTGAAAATCAGCACCAAGATACTCATGGTTGAAAACTTGTGTTGAGGAACACAAATAATAATGTCTGACCTAAAACTGATTACCATTCAGCAGAATAGTAAACGTAAATGCAAGTAAGGACAGAAGTATTGGAAGGAAGAGTAAGTACAAAAATGAGACCTGCAATTGTAACCCTGATGCTGATCAAGAAATAGGCAGTAGCCTTTTTCTTCAAACTAAGCCGTAACTCTGGTGTAAAGGCTTTCCAGGCATATCTAAACGTTATCTGGAGATTTATCAAGACATGCTGGTTGTAATCTTTATAACAGCTGCCATAGAAGAATCTATAATATGTGACATACAGAAAAATACCTGCACTATGAGTTGTGTAGAATATCGGGTGTCAACATGGCTAGAATTAAATGGATGGAAAAGAGAGAGGGCTAATAGGGAGGGGATGCACATTTAATATTGGCAAGCATTTGATTGGAGTGCTTAAGGTAAGATGTGTTGGAGCAGACCTAAGATGTTTTCAAAATGCAGAGCCACTGATAAGGTTAAAATCTGTCAGAATGATATAGGAGGAGTTGGGAGCTGCTGCACAAGACCATCTCAAGTGTGAGGCAGTAGTGAAGGCCCCATGTTTAAAATAGAGCAACAAGCTTTAGTAAACTAACTGTCACTATGAGTGTTTTTTGGAGTGGGGAGTGCTCTTTTTGAAGAGGAGGTGCTGGCTTCAGGATTCTAAAGGCTCACAGAGCTTGTGAAGTGTACTGTTTGTGTGCTTATTGCAGCTAACTCCACAAGTTGCTGTCTTCTGTTTCAACAGTTTCCCCAAGTGTTCAGTTACAGGGATTGTTTGCTCAGTCTGGTATTTGTAGGGTCACAGTTTCAGCACTAGCTTTCTGTCGCTACTGAATTGAGGAAACATTTTCCCTTATTCTTGTGCATATGTATGGCAGAAAATAGAAGTAAGAGAATTTGAGGTGAGTTCTGAAGAAATTTACTTTTTGCACAGTCTTGGATTTTGACTCAACTTTTTTGTAGTTGAGTCACATTGGTAATGTAACTGTAACATTGGTAATGTAACTGTAATTAGAAAGTGCAGAACACTTGGCTTGAGTGTGTTTTGGCTCTTTCACTCTGTTTTGGAGAGGAATGAGTGGGAAGCTATATTTGTTTATATAGTTGAGGTGAAACCTTGTAGATTATGTCAGTAAGTTTGTTGCAGAAGACTTGCTTGCCCAAAAGGGGTGTGTGGCCGGGAGATACTAGGTTTGAGTGAGGATGTTGGTTGTCAGGAGTAGGGCAGTTGTCTGCAAACAACCACGCTTCCTTCATGTCTGTGAGTTCTCTTTTGTTTTTTTTTTTCCCTCACTACCGTTCGTTTTGGTAGAAAATCCCCCCTTGAAGCGGAAGAAGGGCCCAGCCCCTAAGATGCTGGGAAACGAAGTGTGCAGCGTGTGTGGGGACAAGGCCTCCGGCTTCCACTACAACGTACTGAGCTGCGAAGGCTGCAAGGGCTTCTTCCGCCGCAGTGTCATCAAGGGCGCGCAGTACGTCTGCAAGAACGGCGGCAAGTGCGAGATGGACATGTACATGCGCCGCAAGTGCCAGGAGTGCCGGCTGCGCAAGTGCCAGGAGGCCGGCATGCGGGAGCAGTGTGAGTGCAGGCACCGGGCACTGCAGGTTGGGGTGGAACAGGAGGGCTCTGGGAACGATGGCTGTAGGGCAGGGGGCAGTGCGAGTGCTTGGGGAGGGGGGACGTGGAAGCCGAGCAGGCTGAATGTTGGAATATGTATGGGAAGTCACTGAAAGCTCAACAACGATCACTTAGGGAGGTGAGGCTGCTAGTGGAACGCTAACACCCAGCCCTGCTTTATTTCTTGTAAGAAATTGTGGAATATACCAGCAGAGGAAAGACTCACATGTTCATCAGGGTGCTGTAAAGTGTGTCAGTAACATCACGCTTGTGACCAGGACTGTAAGATTGGTCACCGTGCTCCTTGAACAGCAGGCACTTTTCTTTGCTACCTGCTGTGAGCTTGCAAAAGAGGTCAAGGGCAGCACCACAGTACTGCAGCTGTGTTTGTGTATGAGCTGATCTCATTGCTCCCTTTAGTGATCTCTGCTATTTTTCTCACGCAAGCCATAAGGCTGCTGTTTCTGAATATTCACCAGTATTTCTGCTTGCATATAAGGAGCAGCCCTCCTTGAAGGTATCCAGGTTTCATCCCTTTGCTGGTCAAGACTGAATGAATGCTCAGTTAATGTTAGATCTGCTTGAAGTCTTCTTTTTTGACATTCAGCACCCAGAACAGCTAGGAACAGTGGGTGTTCCAGAAACATAAAATAATTTTGCAAAAATTAAGTCCTAATGAGCTAGGAAACATGCTGTTCAGTTTTTCAGCATGAAACACAGCACATCATTATCTTTGTCTCACTGGTTTGTATCAGTATTACGTGTGCTGTCTTTACCCCGTTTCCCCATTCCCAAGAGCTACAAAACAGATGTATTCGAAAAGCAATGCAGTAAGACCACTTGTTCACTTTGCTTCTCTTTTGTTGCAGGTAGATACAGAGAGCCTCAGTATGTTTCTGCATTTAGTCATTGTTTTCTGTTGAAGACAGCTCAGGAAAATTAGGTCAAATGGAATCTTGGTGTTATTATCAAGAACTTGGCATTTCTTGTTGATGCTGTAATCCCCACTGCAATTTGCCTTGTTAGTTTTGACAGAAACTAAGGGCTTTTTCCTCCAGCTGTTTCACTTGCAAGGTCATTCCAGAACTTCCCCCCTAGTAATTGCTGGAAACATTCTTCTAATTCCCAGACTGAAGTTATTCATGGCCAGTTTATTGTTTTTAAGCCAGTGTGAACCATGAGGTTAAATAATTCCTTCCTGACAAATCAAGTAAGTTAGGTTGCTTTGAATTTAGCGTGGTGTAGGAGCTTGCACATAGGCAGTTTTCAAGATTCATTAATAGCCAAGTAACATGTTACCAGATAATTTTTTTTTTGTGCATTGCAGTCCCAAGATGAGGGACTGTAATCACTTGGATCAATTATTTCCCTCCTTAAACTGATACTGTAAGTAGCAGTCTCTAATCTTACAGATCCCCCTTATTTTGGTAATTGTATTGAATGCCTTTACTGTTAGAATTGTAAATTTTGTGCATGGTGCATGTACTTGTGCACACATCCTCACTGTTTGAAGTCAGGGATAAAGGTTACTCTCAGCTTGACTGTGTTATGTTCTTTGTCTGTCTTTTCAATCCCAAGAATGCTGTCTTACAGCAGCTCTCCAGTTCTTGTCTTTGTTTAACATGATTCTGTTAAGAAGTGCAATTGTATACTTGTTCAGTTTTAGGGCCTGCTTTTCTGTGTAGCAGCTATAGAATCATCAAGGCTGGAAGAGATCTTTTAAGATCATCAAGTCCAAATGTGTACCCAGTAGTACCACTGTAACCCTTAAGCCAGTAAACCATATCACTGAGCATAGATCCAGGTGCTCTTTAAATACCTCCAAGGATGGTGACTCCATCACCTCCCAGGGCAACTTGTTCCAATGCATGCCCTAACAAGGAAATTTTTTTTTAAAATACCTAATCTAAATCTCCTCTGTCTAAATGGCCTGAGAGGCCACTTCTTCTTATCCTCTCACTGTGGGCATGGCAGGAGAGACTAACCCCCCATCTTATTGCAACTACCTTTCTTTTCTATGTTATCTGTGCATTAAACAAATGAGACCAAAGAATCTTTCAGCACTTTTAAAGTCTTATTTGTAAAGTCAAGCTTTGTTTATTTATCTTTGTTCCTGAAGATGCAGAGTGTAGGGTTTTTTTTTTAATTAGTTCCTTTTCTGCTTCCCTCCCTTCCAGAGTGTCACAGCACACAGCCTGGTGCTGTCAGAGCCTTGCTGAGGGTGTGCTCAGTCCCACTGTCCACATCACTGACAAAGGTGTTAAACAGTGCCAGTCCCAGTACCAACACCTGGGGAATGCCACTTGTCACTGATCTCCACCTGGACATTGAGCCATGGGCCACAACTCTTTGAGTGTGACCATCCAACCAATCTTTTATCCTCCAAGTGATTTGTCAAATCCATGCTATTCCAATTTAGACACAGGGATGCATCACTCCTGAGCTTGGAGGAGGTGATCTTTGAATGTTAACCAGCTTTCTTGGGCCCCTCTTCCCTCCAGCATTTTATCTGATAGTACTCTACCGAGCAGATCCCTGAAGAGGCCAGAGTCTGCTCTCCTGAAGTCCAGGCCAGCCTACTTGCTGTGCACCCTCTCTCTGTGATGCCAATATGATCACAGCCCTGCAGGTGTGTGCATGTCTCTAAGTCCTTTTATTTATTCCCTATGCTATGTGCGTTTGCATAGAGGCATTTTAGCTGGGCTCCTGATGAACCTGACTTACTGGATGGAGTGGCAGGAATTCCATTGTGCTGCCCTTCAGGTGTCTCCTGCTGACCTGCATACCCTCTCTAGGCTCTGGGCATCTCTTGCTGGACCTAGCATCGAATTGGATTGGGAGAGAAAAGGGATGGAATGAGGTTCCTGTCCCTAGGCAGCTTTAGTTTAAATCCCTCTTTGCTGCTTGTCAAGCCTATGAGAAAAGATGTGCTTCCCTTTCTCTGAGAGAGGGACCCCATCAGCCCTCTGTAGAGCAGATGCCTTTGAGTTCCTCCTTACAGTGTTACATCCAAATAACATCTCCCCTTTGACTTAACAACTGAAGGAGACATGTAACCCTGTTCCTGAAGGACCTGCCCTTGGTCCTCAGTACATTTACACAAAGTTACTCTTCTATTATTCATCTTGGGGTATGTTACTGCTCTAGAGTTTGCTGCAGATGGCCTGTATAGCAAATTATCCTTTCACTCTCAAACTCCACTCAGGACTGAGTCTGACCTTTGAAGAGGGTTGAATGACACAAGCTGTTAAATTAACAATATTGAAAAAAGACATAACAGTAGTATAATATAAAATACAGTAGACACACCATGGCATATGAAGGGAGCACCTGTTGCAACATGATACTTTAGGGAATTGCTTTTTGGGGAAAGTCACTCTTGTTTTCTGAGATCTGCAGCGCATCATGAGGGGAGCTTCAGACTTTTGTGAACATTTTACATGACACTATGATTAGAAGAAAGGCAATTAAACAACTTAAAGTAGGGAATAGAGGGAGAAACAACTAAGTATCATTGTCTGTGTTGTGTACACTCTGCTATGCCTGGTACAGGCAGCTGTGATCTCTGCCTCTTCATCCACAGCACATTATCCTGTGTTTAATGTGGTTTCCATTGTGTTCCTATGATTGATCATGAGTTATTCCTGCTTTAGATGTTCTGTCTGAAGAGCAGATACGACTGAAGAAGCTGAAGAAGCAGGAGGACGATCAGGCGCGGACAGTTGTGGTGCGTCCAAACCCTTCGAATCCACCAAGCCCTTCCCACAAACTGACGCCGGAACAGCTGAGCATGATAAAAAAGCTCGTGGCCGCTCAGCAGCAGTGCAACCAGCGCTCCTTCACAGACAGGCTCAAAGTGACGGTAAAAACTCTACCAGTGTACCCAAAATAAGAAAAAGTGAAGTTTGGGGAGTTGCATTTTAGGTAAAATATTTGGGATAACAGTGTTACTTTATGCATGGCATCTGTGGGCTACAGCTCTGTAAAGAATAGCAAAAGATGAAGTTCTGAAGTTGTAGTTTTCTTTCCTTGTTCTCTTCATCTTATCTTTCATCTTTGGCTCCATCTTTCACAAATATATGCTGTCTCTTCCCATTCCTACAGCCATGGCCCCAGATTCCTGATCCAAATAACCGTGAAGCAAGGCAGCAGCGTTTTGCTCACTTCACAGAACTCGCAATTATCTCTGTGCAAGAGATCGTGGACTTTGCCAAGCAATTACCTGGATTCCTGGAGCTCACCAGGGAAGATCAGATCGCTTTACTGAAGACATCTACCATAGAGGTGAGGGTTTGACTCCACCCCAGATGATAGTAGCAGAGATGAAAGAATTTTGAGTTATCCACCTAGAGAACTAGTTACATTCCTTTTTTGAGGATGGCAGACTGAAGGACCTCAGCTGTGGGACCATTACTGAGGTGCGAGGTTATATTGGCAGGGTGCCTGGTTATACAGGAAGGGAATGAGGCAAGTGCCTTGGTAGTGGTAAGCAGGGATTTCCCAGAAGCAAGGCACCACAAAGGACAGCAGAAGGCTTTATTTTGGAATTTTTAAGCACTCTGAGAGAAACTGGAATGGTTTCGTTTGGTGTTTTTTTTTTTTTCCAAAGATGCTTCAACAGTCAGCAAAGTACTGATGTTGTAACATTTCTTCCTGCTTTCAAATTGAGTATATCTTACTCCTGTCTTCAGGTGATGTTGTTGGAGACATCTCGGCGCTACAATCCAGAGATTGAGAGTATCACCTTTCTTAAGGACCTGAGCTATAATCGGGATGACTTCGCCAAAGCAGGTGGTGCATTAGACAGATGTTTCTTCATCCCCAGTGTCTTGTGTTCTTACATATTTTCCTTTTTAATGTGGGCAGCTGGAAGTAGTTTATGGTGAGAGGTTTAGAACAGGACCAAACCAATAGCCCTACAAACTTTTTTTTTTTTTTTTTTTTTTGCTTTTAACGTATGGTACCAGCTCATTTCATGTCTTTTTCTAGGTGTCAATTTGCTTGGGAAAATCTGGACTCTTAAAGCATGAAAATATTGCTGCAAGTGTCCACCTGGGACTAGCAGTTGGTAGAATATTCCTTGCTTGTAGAGATGTGACATGGTGGTGGAGCTGTATCAGATCATACCAATCCAAACCACAAGCAAGCATATCACCTGCTAATCCGGATGGACGCCTGGAGTGAATACATTACTGTGATTACATTTCAGTTGATACAAGTCTGTACTGTGCACCGAGGATCCCCAGAGACTGCTTTAGACACTTTATCATCCTAATATATAGTGGCCTGTGGTGTTGTGATCCCTGAAGTGTATTTTTCCAGGAACTATGAGTGTTTGTAATTTCAGATACACAATTCTTGTTACTGCATCTTCAGCATTTCTAAAAACATGACTTTAGCTGTGCTTCAGCTGATTTTTTTTATTTTATTCCTTGACTAGCTATTTAACCATTTATACTTAAGATGGCCTGTATATACAACTTTTCTTTATGACACTTTTCCTGGTAGCCTTTTCTTCAGGTTATTAGAAAGGCAAAAAGCAGGAATCCAGAAAGATTCCATCCAGTTTGTTCTTCCTTCTCTGATGCATTTGTAATGCAAGAAATTAGAAATTTAGATGCTATTTTGGAGGAAAGGCCTGAAGTTTTCAGTATGATTACATAGCACAGAGACCTGATTGGACAATGGTCTCTGTTATAGCAATAAATACCAGTGCATTTTTATCTGACTGCATTTATTAAATGAGGTGATTGGAAGCCTAGGTCAGACTCTGCCTCAGGTTGCCCAGTTCTTTGAGCTGAAGGAAATGGCATAGTTCAGAGTTCTTGGCACCACATATTTTCAGCTCATACATACTTTAGATTAACCTGAAGTGTGGAATTCAAACTTCTTTTGAAATCATGAAGGCTACTGGTGTGAAGGAGGTGATGCTGTGAGAGTGGACAGTATAAATATTGTGCTTGTGACCTTCTCATGTTTTGATGGACTTGTCTGATAGTTCATGTAGTGTTCCTTTAGCTGTTGCCCAGTAATGTGCTGTGGGGCATTTAAGGCTTTAGGAAAACCCAGAAATAATGTCATTTTACAGTTAGAACCTGACTTCTCAGCCACTGTTGTTGGTGCTCACCAGTAGTGGATGCGAAGGGAGGATTCATTAGAGAATAATGTAAGGGTTTTTCCCTGCCTGTCTCTCCTCCCCCCTCTCTGGTGTATAGCAGTGGATTTCTGGCAGCCTTTTCTGTGAAAGGGAGGGGGAGAGAGGGGAGACAATTGTTACTGCTTCACCTTGTTCTCTTCTGTTTGTTGCAGGTCTGCAGTTTGAGTTCATTAACCCCATCTTTGAGTTCTCAAAGGGAATGAATGAGCTACAGCTTAATGATGCTGAATATGCACTTTTAATTGCCATCAACATTTTCTCTGCAGGTAAAAAGCCAGGAACATCTGAAGAGCTGCAGCAGCGAGTCAGAGGGCAAAGGAAATAAAGTGAAGGGATGTTACAAGCAGAAAAGGAGTAATAGAACATGTATAGAGTCTAGTGATAAAGGGAGCCTATGATTCATTATATTCTGAATTTTCTAGGGCCATTTCCAGAGGAAATTGAATTCCTCACTATTGGTAAAGTGTGCAGAAAAACCAGCCAGTATTTATCTTCCTCATTTAGAAATCGGTATTTTACTGCCCCCTTAATGTCCTTGCCACCTCTCTGGTGTGATGCAGGTCCCACAGCATGAGTGACATCTAGTGGGCAAGCAAACATACTTTGGACAAGAGGCAGTATGCCCCGGGCCAGGATAGGGCTGTGCCAAAAAGCCACCTCTACTCTTCTGTCTCATGACCTGATTAATGACTGTTTTTCTTTGTTCTTGTTTTCTAACTGGCTCAACTACTGGAGAGACTTTCCCATTTGCTCTTGAATAAGCGGCTTTGCATTTTTTTTGGGGACAGGAACATGAGACCAACCAGCACTGTGTAAATGTGTTTGGTCTCTCTAACCTCCCCCTCCTCTATAGGAGTCGGATTGGACTCCCCATGTGCAGCGGACATCACTGAGAAAGAGAAGTTACAGGCAGCTGCCACAGTGTCATGGATATATCTCCCATTCTCCCTGGGTGAATGTGAGATGAAGTTTTGGGAAGACACGATAGGAGGAGGTGGGGTTAGAGATGTTAAATCCAGTGAAGCTGCCCGTGGCAATCTGCTTACATCTAATCTGCTTACTTCAACCCTGCTTTTTGGCAGACCGACCGAATGTGCAGGACCAGTCCCTGGTGGAGAGGCTGCAGCACACCTATGTGGAAGCACTTCATTCTTACATTTGCATCAACAGACCAAATGTAAGTGCCTGACCAGAATATCTCCAGGGATGATGCAAGCAGATTTTTTTTATTTATGCAGGCAGAGTTCCTGCAGTATTGTCTCTAACAGGTCTCTTGCTGCCTGTACTGTCAGGCTTGGCCCTTCTGGGCTCTTTGATAGCAGCTGTAAATGCAGGGTTTGTGAGCTGTCACAATCTGTTGTCCTGTATCACGTTCCATAGTTTAGCCAGCATGGAAAGTCTAGAGTTTTGGGACATGATGTACTATTTGTGTTCTTTCATATTGCATCCTCCTGGAGAATGCTGGGTCTAGAGGAAATAAGGATTGTGTAATGTAATCAGTTATGGTAATTTTTTTTTAAACAAAGTTTTAGGTGAATTTACTAACAGCTGTCTGTTTGGCCCTGCAGGACCGTTTGATGTTTCCACGGATGTTAATGAAGCTGGTCAGTCTTCGGACACTGAGCAGTGTCCACTCTGAACAGGTGTTTGCCCTTCGGCTGCAGGATAAGAAACTCCCACCCCTGCTCTCAGAAATCTGGGATGTGCATGAGTGACTGCATGCTCCCAGGGCGCTGACATGCTGACATAATGCCATCTCCCAGCCTTTGCTAACGAGAAGCCAGCCTCCCCTCTCCAAAGCACTGAACCCTGGGCTGGGCATGCAAGGAGTGATGAGCCTGGGGTTTCAGTGTTGTCATGAGACTATGCAGGAGGCAGCTGGGCTAGATCAGATGGAGGGATTGATTTCGATGTAGTGCCCATACCCCAAAGGAATAACGTGAAATATTTGAAAACGGTAGAAATGAAGACCTTTCCCCCTGCCCCTCAACTCCTTTTTCTTCAGAGTCTTTCTCTTCTCTAAGCATATACTGAGGGTTTGCCCCATTGATCCTCTTCTTGCTGATTATGAAAATGAATTTGCAGGAACTTGCCAAAAGCTCTCTGTTGAGAGTAACCCAGCTCAAAAGGCTTCTGCAGGGTCCCCAGTGTACCTGGATCTGAGGAGCTCAGGGAAGTCAGTGTGGATGTTCTAGGGATTTCACTGGGTTTCCTATAAATAAAATATCTTGAATGTGCTGCCCTTTACAATGATTCCAAGAGAAGTAGCTTTTATTTCTTTATTATGAGACTACATCTCTAGAGCTGCCCTTTATTCTGGCCCTCCTTTGGAAAAAGGATTCCTGTAATGTGTAGTACCCTTTGTCTAACAAGGAGGTCCTCTGGGTAGGGAACATTGTGTATCAAAAAGATGTCAGGCATAAAGTAGTGGATTTTTTTAATGTAATGCATCACGGTTTTATCTCATGGTGGTTCTCAGCTCAATTTACCTTTGATTTGCTAGCAGCTGGACAACTTTAGTTCAAAACAAATCAGGGCATAGATTTTATCTTTAGGGGTGGAATAGAAGAAAGATAGGGTAGGCCTGGTACCTAAGTAAGGTGGGTGTGGTGGAAGGATCTCAAAAACTTCCAAGAATCTGGAGCATGTGTTATGTGTTCCAAGGTGGGTGTGAAGATGTATCGACCAAGGAGAGAGGGCAGAGGGCACACTGCATTAAGTGAAATATGTGGGCATTGCATAAGCTGTGGGCTGTACAACTCTCAGATCACAGGCTGCAGGAATATTGTGTGTAATCAGATCCACTTGCATCGTCTTCCTTTTGCCAAAGTCTTTCCAAGGTACTTGCTCAAAGTTTCAGGTCACGGGATATGGGGGCACTCCTGTATGAGGAGTGCCAAATCCTTCAGAAGGACACTTGGTCTTGTATCCTTTCTTCACTTTGGGTATTGCGAGATCCACACTGGATTTATGGCCCAAGTTTTAAGTATCCACATCCATAAGTATTCTAGGATTTACAGCAATATTTTGTCTGACGGAAGAGAAACATATTGCTATAAAAAGTGTTCCTTTTTTTCCAAGAAAAAACATCTTATGGCTGATCTCAGAGATGTAACCTTAAATATCCTGGTAGCTTGGTCTCATGAGTCTTCTCTGTCATAGGGTCTATGTTTGCTTGCCCAGTGAGCATCCCAAGAGCATAGGTTCACATGGCTCGGGGTTTTTTTGTCTGTCTGTTTTTTGGTTCGTTTGTTGTTTTTTTTTTGGCTGTGTATCTGAGCGCTATGCCCGTGGTGAGGGTATTGTGTCCATTTTGCACTTGAGGTTGGTCCCCTGCCACTGGCCTTCACTCTGCACCTTTGTAAAGCACTTGTAACAATCTGTAAAATAATCTGTTGTTTTTTATAACTCATTGCAATTGCAAAAATTCTTGTTTAAATCTGTATTTTTAACTAATCTGTTTGAGAAATGTTAATGTTTATATAAAAGAATAAAGCCTAATACAGGATTTTGACATTCTGTGATGTGCTGTCATGAGACTGGAGGAGGGTGGAATAAGTTCTTGCTGTAACAAGCTCAAAGCTGAGAAGAAATTATGAGTATATGTGTTGGGGAAGAAGCAAGAAGTGGCAAGAAAGAAATAGCAGTGCAACCCCAGGCAGTTTCTTTTGGCCTTTCGTATGAGATTTGTAGCTCAGTATGTGTCTTGCTGTGTGCCAGAGCTGGCAAATAGGTGAAGTAGATTAAGTGTGTATCACAAAGACCATGCATTATGCATACACACCTCACCTCGATTTGTACAGCTGCATTCAGAATGTAACCCTTTTATTGCGTGTGCTCTACTCCATTCCCTGCATTTTGTGGCTCACCAAAACTGAAAGAGGAGTCCAGTGTGCCCCAGCTCTCACGTGGATTTCAGTAGGGCCTTACCTGACCTCTGGTATGCTGTTCATTTCTCATGTATCCACAGGCAAAACACCAGGAAGAGTTGAACATGTGCATTACCTCAAAGGGAGTGGCAGGACCGGGGAATGCAGAGAGCTGTCCAGCATTAGCTGCTTCTGAAGTGCTTGATGATCGCCTGCCCCAAAGGGAAAGGAAAGCAATGGTCAGTTCAGCAAGGTTCCACACCAGAGGCTGTTCTGCTGAAGCCTCTGCGTTACTCTGGAGTATCAAATTCAAATTGGAATCTACTGAACCAGAGGAAGAAGGAATAACAGTAGGCTTATAGGAGACTGGAGCTGGATATGAGAGGGGGAGTAAAAAGCACAGCTCAAGACCTCATCAGTGCTGGGTGGAGTAGAGGGTGGCTGGGTCCTGCTATCAACAAAAGAGCTGCAGCTTAACTTCCAGCTTTATATTCTTTGGGCTGCATCTCCTTAATTTGAAGGGAAAAACTGCATGGGAATTCGAGGGATTCTCAAGGTACAACCTGTAACATTGCTGTGGATGGCAGTGGTGAAAACAGTGATTTTCCTTGCCTCTGTGTAGTGGTTTAACCCAGACAGCCACGAAACTCCACACAATCACTCACTCACTCCACAGCAGCAGGACTGGGGAGAGAATCAGAAGGGTAAACGCCAGAAAATTTGTGGGTGGAGATAAAGACAGTTTAATAGGGAGAGCAAAAGCCACACACACAAGCAAAGCAAGGACTTCATTCACCGTTTCCTGTGGACAATTCACTAATTCACTGTGGACAAGCAGGCATTCAGCCATCTCCAGGAGAGTGGGGCCTGATCATGTGTAATTGTTACTTGGGAAAACAAACACCATCACTCCAAACATCCCACTCTTCCTCCTTCTGCCCCCCTTTATATACTTAGCCATATGGTCTGGAATATCCCTTTGGTCACTTGGGGTCGTCTGTCCTGGCTGTGTCTCCTCCCAACCTCCCATGTACCCCCAGCTTCCTCACCACCATGGCAGCATGGAAAGCAGAAAAGGCCTTGGCTCTGTGTGAGCTCTGCTCAACAATAACAAAAACATCTCTGTGTTATCAACCCTGTGCTCAGCACAAATCCAAAACACAGCCCTATACCAGTCACTGTGAAGAAAATGAACTCTTCCAGCCCAAATCAGCACATTTTTCATTATCATGTAGTCAAATACAATCTCCTTGTTTACATCTTCACATTCTCATTTTTTTTTGAAAGTGCAAATCAGTACAGAAGCTTTTTTTTTTTCTTTTAGAAGCTTCCCAGGTTAGCTGATGTAGCTCAAGTAAGCAGGTGTGGGGGAAGAACCATCTATGAGACTGGTGACCCTTTGTACTTTTATGTTTACAAGATGCTATCTAGGCCTGAGATTCAATCCTGCTGCTCTAAGTCTCTATACCTGACCTGTTTCAAATTAATTTTGCTGATTTGGCTGCTGGAGAAATATTGGAGTGCTTGAATTACAATCCTGTGGGAGGTGTTTCTGGTTGGCGGCACCCTTATTCAACAGCTGTATCTGCTCACAATGCATTCAGATCAATGGGTGGGGAGGAAAGGTATTTCTGAAAACCCAGTTCCTCTACAGTGGGCAAAGTATAGATGACAAATATCAAACAGTGTTTCTCCCTTTTGAATTCCGTGTGTATAAAAATTGTGGGCTACTTGTGGTGCTTTTGGTTGCATTTTGGGTTTATTTTGGTAGTTTTGGTTTTGTTAATAAATGGATTTGTTTGAGATGCATACTGGTTTTTAGGAGCTTGGAAGGAGTTAAAAAACCTGTATCTCAAGCTTTTAATAACCAAATTATCTTGTAATCTTATGAAGCTATTAGCAAATCAGCAAGTGTGTAGATCAATACAGAGGGTGAAAGTACACGGCACTGTGTCTCCTTGCTGCAAGGTAGCGTGTTGTTGTCCGTGTGGAGCCGGGCTTTGCTGCGAAGCTTCAGCTGCTGCTTGCCAGGACGAGGTCTGAAAGCACCAATTCTACGCTTCAAGTGACTGAAATGTTCCCCGTTCTCTCGACGCTTCCTGCTCAGGCAAGCTGCTTCACTCCACGCTCCCTGACACCCCGCCTGCAATCCCGCCTCCAGTCCCACCTCCAATCTCGCCTGCAGTCCCGCCTCCAGTCCCACCTCCAATCTCGCCTGCAGTCCCGCCTCCAGTCCCACCTCCAATCTCGCCTGCAGTCCCGCCTCCAGTCCCACCTCCAATCCCGCCTCCATGCCGCCTGCTCCTCCGCGGCTGCAGCGCCCCCTGTGGGCGGCTGGCGGGGCGGCTCCCCCCGCCCCGGCTGCGGGTGGTTCGCTCCGCCCGCCCCCGCTGCCCCTGCTCCGGCGGTGGCGCGCGCCGCCGCCGGCGCTCGATGCGGAACTGGGCGGGCGGCGCAGAGCGGCGGCGGCGGCGGCGCAGGTGAGCGGGGCGGCCCGGCCGGGCGGGCCCGGTGCCCGGTGCCGCAGGCGGCCGGATGCGTGCACATGTCACAAGCGGAGCCTGCCCCACCGACCCTACATGTGGGTCGGGCTGGGGAGCGCGGAGCGCGGCCGGCAGCGCTGCCTGCGGTTACCCGTACGCGGACAGCTGGCGGCGGGGCCCCCCGCCCTCCTCGAGCGCTGCCGCAGCCGCCCGGCCGGTCGCCGTGGTGATGCTCGGGGGCGGCGAGCCCTTCCGCAAGGTCACGGCCGGCGGCGGACAGAGATTGTGTCCCGCCGCTGCCGGGAGCGGGGCCGGCCAGGTTCGGCTCCATCGTCCCGGGGCGCCGGTGGCGGGCGGGGCCGCGATGTCCCGCTGTGGCCGCGGGGCTCAGCCGGCCGCTGTCGGAGCCGTCCCCGCGCGGCAGCGGCAGCAGCCCCTGCGGGGTCGCTTGCGGGTTTCCAGGCGGGACCGGGCGGCTTTGGGAACAGCGGCGTGGCCGGCCGGGGAGGGGGCTCTGCCGCCGGCGGGTGTGTGGGCGCAGGGCCGGCGCCCTCGGTCCCGGGCCACTCGGAGGCTTTTCCTCGCTCCCTGCCGGGTGTAAGCGGGCAGGATAGTGAGGGAAGGGAGAAGTGCGGCTCAGGGCGGACAGAATCCCTTGGAAAAGGTGAGGCGTGCAGCCATGTGAAGGGGTTGCCGCGGTAATGTGACTGGAAGGTGCTTTTACTCCTTGGTTTGAAAACAGCAGATCCTGTTACTCCGCAAGACAATAGAATAGGAAATCCACCTTATACTGGGCAATTTCTTATGAAGTCGACTATAAACCAAGAGCATTTTCCCCTCAGAAATGGGTGTCACCACCTTGTTGTGTTGCTTGCTTTTATGGTCAGGTGGAGGAGAGGAAGAAAGCTTGGTCTATGTCACTGTTTGTGTGGAGTCACAATAAAGAAGTGTTTCGAGAAATGATAAGCTTTGAAGGAAACTGATTTGTTTCCCGTCTTTCTTCTCTCCCTTTCCCCCTGAACTCCTCCATATACCACACTGTTTTCAGTCATATGCAAAATATGAACTCATATGCATCACAATTTTGCAGTCCCATGGAGATGGGGTAGAAGTGTCATCTGGCAATATGTTGTGCACTCCCTAGACAAGCCAGCCATTTTCTCTACGTCCAGTGCGACTCTGGGTCAGCATTTCTGTTGATGTGCTCTCAAGTGTCCTTGCTGTGCTCCTTGCACCATTGCTTATCTGCAAAAAGGATGCTACTTGTAGACACAAGCAAGCGGAGGGAAGATTTATTATAGTGTGTCCTGAGGGTCACATAATCAAACCAATGTCATCCAAATAGAGGTTATTTGGGAAGTGTCTCTATTTTTGGACTTTATACTGCTTGAACCTAGGCAACTATTTTGGATTGGGCACAAGAAGCACTTGCTGTGTTCAGCACTAATGAAAAGCTGCAATCCTGACACATCTGAGAGAGCACTTCACATCCAACGTAGCTAAAATGCAGTTTTTACAGGATCTAATCTGGCCATCCCTTCACAGCATGTTATGTAACACTGAACTGATAGATCATTCCATGTATAAAATACTATTTTTGTCTTACTGTTGTATTGTTAGAAAATGCACAGCTTTTGAACACAATAGATGCTGTAATTAAATGCACACTTGTTAAGTAACTTACTGTGTTTAACAAAATGCAAAATCATCAGCAAGTCTCTAGAATGCTTTTGTTAGGAGAGTACTACAGCCTTGTCCTCACTAAAAGATGTTGTACCTACCTGTCCAGTGGTGCTGCAGTTGTATCACAAGTCGGGACTCCTGTATTCTTACCAAATTAACAGGTTTCAGGCTGTAAGCTTCAGAGTCCTACTGTGTTGTCTTCCATGTTACTGCCTTTAAAAAAAATTCTAATTCTGAAACAATTCTAATTCTGGATGGGCAAAAAAGGAAGACAGTATCCTCACTGAAAGAGTGTTGTGCATAACATGGCCAAGACACAGTTCTAGGATGTGTGTTATATGCCAAACTTGTGAAACGTGGTGAACCAAAGGCTGTGTGGAAACTGGCAAAAAAAAAAAAAAAAAAAGCTTCTAGTTTAAAGTTTTAATGGAAAAACTAGAGGGCAAACATCTTCTTTAACCACGGTACCTTTCTGTAACTTTTGAAAGCAGACAAGGTGTGTATGTAATAAATCACAGAATCACAGAATGTGCTGAGCTGGAAGGGACCCACAGGGATCATTGAATCCAGCTCCTGGCCCTTCACAGGACCATCCCCAAGAGCCACACCATGTGCCTGAGAGTATTGAGTCCAACTTCTGTCTGTTTTAGAAGGATTTGGGGGTCAGAGGAGTAAAGGTTTTGACGATTTTTAACAAGTAATCCTTGCCCACCTAGCCAAAGTAGCTTTTTAGGTTTTAGAGCATCAGGGCTGATGGCTCAGTAGAAGTGGTAGAAGCATCAGTGCATTTCAGGCCTTACTAGAACACTTATTCATGTTATCTTCCTGAATTAAATTAGTGTTGGCTTTGATTTTATCTGCCTTGGGCTCAGGGGTATAGAGGGTCATAATTTATAGCTTTTCCCCTCTCAAGCCATATCAAATACTCAGGTTCTGTATAGACAGGATATACTAGGCATACCTCTGTCAAAATGTTCAGTCTTGTCTATTTAATATCTTCTGTGGTGAGCCTGTTGAAAAACCAAACATTTATGAAAACTTTGAGTATTAAATTAGAAAGTCACAAGTCCTGCTAAATTCTAAGAGACCAAATTTCTTCAAAATGTTTAATTTCCAGCATTCCAGCTAGTAGGTTTTCTCTGATACTCCTTTCCAGATACATTTGTTAAAAGAATGGCTTTCTTTTTGGGGGGGAAAAACTGGTAGAGATTTAGAATGTGAGAGGGGATAACAAATGGTGTAAAATACTGTGTCTTCCCTGTCATTTCACACTGTCATTTTTAATTGGATTTACCATTATACTCACAAGATGGTAATTGATACTTTTATGTTAAAACTTAGTACAGAGGTGAATGATCCACTTACTTTCCATTAGGAAGGAATTGGAGGCAGGCAATGCATATGTTACAACCCAGTTGAATTCCTGCAATGTCCTTTGGCCCTGTTGTACCTGCATTTAAGCCATACTGAATTAAATTTCCAGGCAGTTGATGTAGTTATTCAGTGTACTGGTAGAAAGTACAGATACAGCTTCTGATTAGGGATTTGCAGCAATGAGGAAAGGATTTAGTAAAAAAGAATGAAAGAGCTTGATATGCAAGATTAATATCATATCCTCAGTTTAAAGAGCTTTCATCTATCTCAAGATATGAATTTTCATAAAGTGAAAGCATTGTCAGTGACCTAATAAGAAACAAAGTGAAATAAAAGTGAGCATCATGAGGCATCAATTAGAAAGGAATGTATTTTAGTGGGATAATCTGTTAATCTGTGGAATAATTGTGATATTTCTTTTGAGGACAAAATGCTTTGCTGCTTTTCCTTCTCTACCTTGAGAGCTATGAAAAACTTCCATTGACCTACTGCTCACTCTCTGTGCCTGAACCTGTATAACTCAGCTGGTCTTTGCTCTGTTGCTTGAGCTGGAAAATAATTCTAGAGCAGCTAGATTCTCTGTCACTGGATCTCCTTAAACCTGTCAAAACAACATGGAAATTACTGTTGATTATTGACAAACATGCTCCTGATTTCTGTCTTGGAACTAGAATAACCAGCTGAAACCCCAAACCAAGCAAACTGGAGAACTGACCCATGTAGTGCCAGGAGCTCTGAAGTATCTTTACACTGGGGAACTCGCAGATGCGGAGGTTGTGCCTGTTGGTGCCCAGAAACCACTAAATTATGAGAGGTTGTGTTCACTTTAGATCACTGCTACTAGCAGGACCCTTGCAGGGATTTAGAAATAAGAAATGCTGCTTGCATATGCCTAAATTACCTAAGCTGAGGCAGTTCTCATGCTGTGATCCCAGACTCTGCAGTTAAATGAGAGATTTGTGCTTCTGGGTTGCTGTGAGAAATAATGCATCAGTGTAGCAGCAAGGAACAAGGTTTTATGGTTTTCTGTTTCTACTACAGCATTCATTATTTCAAACCAACAGCATTCCTCAAAACAGAGCTGGTCATCATGTTGCATTTGATGTATCCAGTAATGTTTGTCAGATATCACCTTTTTGTTTTGTTTGTAACTAATCTCTAAACAGTTGTGACAATCAGGGAATTAACGTTTGCTTTTTTGTACAAGGGAGAAAGATACGTTACTGTCAGATTTGTTATCTGATGACCTCCAGGAACTGCGTGTTATCTTTTGAGCAGAGCAGCCTTTTATTTCATATCCTGTTACGTTGTCACATCTGCAAGATCAGTGCCCTGGTTGTATCCTGCTTCCCATTATATTCTAACTGAATTTCCCAATGTCAGTGTAAAACTTTTGATCACGTTCTTGCCTATACCTTTGACACCAGCTTCCCTGGAACTCTTCTTGCCTGGGTATCTTGTCCTTGCTCTGGAAAGGCCCTGGTGACAGGAGATGAGGAGTTGTGTCTCTGTCTGTTTCCATGTCATCAGCTAGCAGGAAGAGAGGAGTGCTTTTTGTGATACAGATAATTAAGAACCAAAACCAGTACCCACCAAAATTTGCTGCAGCCACAAATGCTGAGCCACTCTGCTGCCGTGTCTGTTTCCTCTTGATAAGCAGTTAAACTGCTCTGCTGGAGCCACAAGCTGGGCACGCTGCTTCTGTCCTCCAGGCCACCTGCTTTCTCCGGTCTCTCTTGTTAGTAGTCTTAAGACATACCCAGCAGGGTGGTGTTTTCCCTCCTTCCTTTGCCGTGGTGACTGTCACTGCCAGTGTCTAGAAGCTCCTCTTGAGAGTCCTTGCTCTGTCATTTGCTGGCTCCAGCAGTCGCTTGAGGCAGTTCCTGTCCCTTCTTCACTCTGAGCTTGCTTCCCCCAATGTTTGTGTGTGGGCGAGTCTGCCAAATGCATGCTTCTCACACCCCAGAGCTCTTGTAGAGAGAAAATGGGCTTGTCTCTTTTATTTCCTTTCAGTTTTGACCAGCTGGTACTATGATTTATCACCAAAATTAATAGTAGGATCAGTTTGAGAGTAGGAATTTCTGATCTCCCACAGTGTTGATGAAGAGAAGGGGAAGGTGTGTAGAGGGAAGGAATAACAAGCAAGTGGCACACGTGGGGAGACAGACTGAGTGCTTCTAATACACCAGGCAAAACAGATGTGGGGCTCTGAGTTCTGAGGTGCTAACAACAGCCAAATGACTGGATTATTTAAAGTACTTTATTTTCTGGTTCACATTATCCTGAACAATGTTTCAGTGTTTCCACACTGGTTGTGAGCATTCCCCCTCCTCTGTCTTACAAATGGCTGTAATTTATTGTTGGGATCCCATTTGTCTGTGTGACTGATTTCCAGGAAAGAGTTGAATGTGCTTGTATCTGGTGGTGGTGATGCCATGAGTGATGTCTCCTGGCCCAGAGCTGCTCACTGTGGCTGGGGGAGGCACCATGGTGAGGGAAAGCACTGAATAATTTAACAGTTGCAGCTGCATCCAGCAGTTCTCTCAAATGTCACATGCTTTGTTGTTTTCTTGTTAATTTTTTTATGGCTGTGCATTTACACTATTTGGTTTTTGGAAAAAAATCTTCTGGTGCCTGCATTATGGGAACTGTGGCCTACTGCTCAAATTCCCAGCAGAGGGCTGGGAATGGAAGCATCTTGTGGGTGCTGGGGTCTGCACTCAGAAGCAGCACCAGCGTTTCTCAGCTCAAAGCTCATACCAAAAGCAGTCTGGTTTGGAAAAAAATTTAATGCTGTAGTGGTTGCAGGTGGTGTGAGGCTAATTGGGCTTGGGGGCATTGTGTGGGCTTTGGTTTGCCCTTCCTCCTACCCCCACTCCTTGCAAAATGTTCAAGTGCAGGTTTGAGGATCAGTGAAAAGCTGATGAGGTAGAGAAAATGAGAAGGCTCTTCTATTTTGTGATGGTGATGTTTCACAAGGAGGGGCAAAAAAAGACAGACTTAAAAGAGTTGGCCTTGTGTTACTGTTCTCTCATACAAATCTCCAGAGATTATTTTTGAATAAGAGATGAATTTAAATTCAAACAGTGTAGAGCAGGAGAACTGGCCAGATTGGGAGAGGGTTTTTATGCCAGAATTTGTTCTATGATTCTATAGTGAGTGGTGCCCTGCACAATGATCCTGCCTGGGAAGGATCATGAGAGAGATGTTTCACACAGTAAAGGAGGGGAGGAGAATAAGGTCTTTAACCTAAATTGAAGTGTGTGAAATGTCCTATGGCTGAGGCTAAAATCTGTCATCTCCTTCCTATTAGGAAGTAGAGTACTATAAAAGGGTGTGCTTTTCCTGCATTAGTTTACTGTTGATAATTTTCCCCAAGAGTGTAATGGAATAAAATGGATAACAGTATTTTCATACTGTTCTTCCTCACATGCTTATCTCTTGTTGCCCATTCAAGCCCTGGTCTTGATTTTTCTTCATGGCTTTCAGGTGGGTGTACAGCAGGCTTACTGGTGGGTGCAGCTGTGGCTCGGTGGGGCAGGTGCTGCTGGAACCTCTCCTTTGCCTTTGCCGCTGCCTGCAAGTTCCAGTTAGGATTGTGTGTTTGTGTTAGCACACTCTGCACGTTCTTTTTGTGCCTGCACTGCGTGTCTGTGGAAGCATCCTGTGGGTACTGGGTAAGCGGATTTTGTCAGCTGTGGCTGGTACTCAGCTTGGCGTGGGCAAGAATGCCTCCTGATTTGTAGTACTCGTGGATATGGAAAGCTCACGGGCTGGGAGGCATTTAGCATGTTGCAGATACTGTGCTGTCATCTGGCCTGGGGCCTGCAGGTGCCAGGAGGGCTCTGTTTCAGTGCTGACTCCAGGCAGTCCCTGTGTCTGGGTGAAGCTTGTTGGTAGTGTGGGCAGTGCTGGGAGCTTTGGTGGTGGAGCAGAGGGGGTGGAGCGCTGCAGCTGCTCTATAAATATACCCGACAGGCTGAAATCTAGGGACTAAAAGATTGGGTTGCTATGGTGATTGATCTGAATCAGATTACCTGTGGGTCTGTTTTCACAGCATGTGCATGTGTGGTGACTGTGTGATCTTGCATGTACAGCAGGCTGCTTTAGCCAAGCTTTGGCTGAAGTAGGGAGGAGAGAGGAAGCAACACTGAAGGGCTGACATATGGCAAGGACGGGGAAATCTGTCACTATAGCAACCGGGAACCTGAATCAGTCCAGCTTCACTCCGTGATACTGCAAAAAGGTTCCCATCTGCGTGGCATGATACTTCTGTTTGTGGAGTAATTCTGGTCATTTTCAGTCTATCTGTCAGCACCCCTACCCATGCTACTTCCATTTTGCTCTCAAAAACTAATGTGGAAGCTAAAGATGCATGGCTGTGTCAGTTCTATTTTCAGAAGGCAAAGAGATAATATTATTTAGTAGGAAAGGAAGAAATCTTTTAATTATTATAGTTATTGAAAAGGCCTTCAAAATAAGTCTTCTTGTGTTGCCAAAACCCGTTTTCCCCATTCATTCTTTAATTTTCTTTTATCTGGTTTGTTCTGTCCTTTCCCTCAAGATCTATTGATAGATGAAAAGTGGAAATAGTTGGGGGTGCATCTGCTGTTTTACCTGTAAGCAACTCTTACTGATTGAAGTGATGCATGTGCTCCAGGATGGATGCTTTTAGAATTTGCCAGCAGTCCTGTTCTCTACTGGGTGATTTCTTATGCTTGGAACTATCCCCTAGGCATTTTGCAGAGCCACACCTGTGTTATAGATTAGCCATACCAGATAAATATGTCATTGTCTGTTTAGGTATGCTTGCAATTCTTTGAAAATGCTTTTTTTTTTTCTCCTCCAGAGTGCAAGTATCTTCTTAGGAGTCACGGTTTTGGCATGCGTTGCTGCCTTGCCAAGGTGCATGGTAACACACAAAGCAGCTGCACCAGTATAGCAAGTCCATCCAGGTCAGATTTTAGAAATTGTTCCCTGTTCTGTCAGGTTCTGGAGAACGGGAGGTGTTCTCATCTCTGCTGTTGTCTGTTTCTTGTGTTAGCAGAAACACTGTAGTATCTGGATAATAGCAATAATGAGCTTTCTAAAATGTTGTATGTTTTAAAGTATAAAACTATTAGCAATGTTTTATATAGTTGCTAAGCAGAGGGAATTAAAAATGGCTCATGTGAAAAGAATACTGCCTGTCTGCTTCTTTAAAAGCTTAGTACAAGCAAAAATAGCATGTGCTATACCAGAGAATGTCTGGCATCATTTGAAACACACTTGGAAGAAGAAGCAACCAAAATTTCAGTGGTAAAGATTCCATAAAGATTATTAAAATGTCTAAAGAAAAAGCTACCATGAACATTTCATACTGGGCTTCAAACCATGTTGTTTCCAGTTTGGCAGTGAGTTAAATGGAGTTCCTGCCCACACAGGTGAGGCTGGCTGGTCCTGAGGTGCTCACACCCATTTCTCATAGCTTAGCAGATAGGTCAAGGTGTGTGATGTGAGAAAAAGAAATATAAATCAACCCAAAAGTGGGCATTGAAACTCCTGGCCCTATTTGTGTTCGTTTCAGCTTTCAGTTTAGTATGATTGGTGAGCCTTGAGTTCATAGAAAACAATGCACTAGGGTCAGGCATAGTGGCTATTAGAGCTGAACTCAGTACAGACTGTCTTGGCTGAGATAAATAGGAATTCATGATGTTCCAAGGAAAGTAAAAATTTAGTTCTTTTTGGGCATTACTGGAAATTTGGTTTTTCACAAGGTGAAATTCCAGTGAACTGTAATTTATGTGGTTTCTGTCCTGTAATTTGTTCTATCTCCTTCACAATTTCCTCTTTGTTCTCTTACAAATGAATGTCCCATGTATGCTCTTTATTAGGTCAGTGTGCAAATTGAATTGTATGATGCTGATGTATATTCTAAAGGTATCCATGCACTGGTGAACTGTGCAGCATGATCCTTTTACCAGGTAAAAGCTGGAGATAATGAAAGGAGAAGCATTTCTGGTCCCATCTTAAAGCATGGAAGAGTTATAAGGAAAGCAGGGCTTAGCACCTTCCTGTTGTAAATTAATCTGGTGTTTTCATACCGTTTTTGCAAGCAGTGATGTAAATACCTGCCAGGCATCATGCAGTTCAGTGTAAGCCTGGTCCATCAAAGCTGGAAGCCTCTGTGTGAGGAAAACAACTGCAGGTGAGTGTAGTGGGTTGACCTTGGCTGGATGCCACTTGTCCACCAAGCCGCTCTTATCACACCCCTCCTCAGCAGGACAGGAGGAGGAAAATAAGATGGAAAAAACCTTGTGGGTCGAAGTAAAGGCAGTTTAATAAAGCAAAGATTGTATTCATGGAAGCAAAGAAGCCCAAGAGATTTTATTATCTACTTCCCAGAAGCAAGTGCTATCCAACCATTTCCTGGGAATCAGAGCTTCAGTAGGCTTAGTGGTTGCTCCAGATTATAAATGTTTTAAATAATGGATTCTCTGCCTTTCTCCTCCTCTCTCTTAGGTTTTTTTTCTGAGCAGATGTTATATGGAATATCCTTCTGGTCAGTTTGGGTCAGCAGTCCTGGCTATGTTCCCTCCCAAGACTTTGCATACTCCCAGCACTGTTGGGGGGAAGATGTTGGAGAGGCAGCCTTGATGCTGTGCCAGCACTGCTCAGCAGTAGCCAAAACACAGATTTGTTATCAGCCAGTTACCAGTACACAGCACATCACTGGGTGGGCTGCTGGGGGAAAATGACCTCCATCTCAGCCAGACCCCATACAGTGACACTAGTTGTGTTAACAGTTTGTTATTCTTAGACTAAATTGCTTTGTTCCTCTAGATTTGTGTCTTGAATGAGAAGACTCTTAACAAAGATTGAGGGCTCCAAGCGATAGATGAAATAGGACAACTGCACAACTCATTAGTCCCAACTCAACTTGGGATTAATGCAGGGCATGGCTCTGACACAGATGACTCTAAATGATGATAGAAAACAGATGATAGAAAATCTGCTGTGGTTCTTTCATGCTGCTCTATCCATCATGTGCTGTGGTGCTTTTCATGAGTGTGTGTGTTTGTTTATATAGACTTTTATTTCTGGGAGGACTTTAAATTGCAGACTATCATGCAGATTGTCCTCTAAGAAGTTGTGCTACAACCTAAAATGTGGGTGTTTGGGGAATTTTGAAATACAGAGTAATGCCAATAATAGAAGTGTTTGTTGTTTTGAACACTTTTTTCATGTCTCAAGTTACTGGTAAGCTGTGGTTTTGTGCTGGTTCTTGCCTTTTGTCTTTATGCCTAGGCTACAATGGCAACTTTTACTTGTGAGTATTGCTGACAGCTGCTACAGTGTGTGGGTAGTGTTAGTTCTCACCAACCTGTTCACCATCCATATAAGTGCTTATTGCAATTTTGGTGTTGTCTGAGACATGATCTGTGGTGCAGTATTTTTCTGTGGTAGGCCTTCACTTCTCTATTTTTCTTCTTTTCTAGAGCTGAAGTAATAAGAAGTCTCTTCTCAAATGCTGCTTGGGGCTTCAGCCTTCAAAGGGCTGGTTCCAATATGTTTGCAAAGAGAAAAGACACTGCACAATACCTTTTCAGAGAAAGCAACCTAAAATTAAAGCAGTTTGAGAGAGAGAAGAGGCTTTGACATTGATATGTGAAAACTTGTACCATCTCAGAGTCAAGATAATCTCTTGGCTCAGATCCAAATACCAACATGAAAGAGGAAAAATTGAAGTATCTCTTGGTTGTTTGATCTATTTCTGTCCTAATGTATTTAATCTCTATAATCTAGGAAGTATTGGAAGGATGATAGGAAATCTCTTTGAAACTACTTTACCTCTGTATTGCCTACAGAGGTGCTGTCTGTAGTTCTGTGATCATGGTGTGTTCAGTCAAGTCTTCTAGGTTCCCTTAAATGTTTTCTCCTACCTTTTCTTTGTGTTTGCACAAGCATTTGTGGGGCCACTTGGTGAACTAGGTAAAAAAAAATAACCTTGTAAAAACAAAAGCGGCAAGGGAGAAGAAGGGAGGGTGTTAGGTTTAGTCCGTATCAATTCCACAGTCTGTTTTGCCCTGTAGCTGCACGAAGTCTTCTGCCAGCACAGGGAATGGAACGATAGTGGCCTGAAAGCAAGCTTTTGGCAGATAGGGAGGGGGAGGCAGGACTGGGATGCCTGTTTGTGTTGCCTTATACACATCATCAACTGTGGTGTCTGATTCCAAGCAGGAGTAGGAAGATGAGTTCCAACAAAAGCTGGTGCAATACTCTTCTAAGTGCTGTCATCAGCCATTGCTAGATCTCTAAAGAAGGCAGAGATTGAATAGAGGAAGGCAAAAAACCTACACTTGGTTCTAATTCTTCTACCTCTTGCTCCAATCCAACAATAAATTATTTTCCCTAAAAGAGCCTTTGTCCTCTTATGTCTGACTGTAACTGTTGTGTTGTTAAGTATAGTAAATCAATAAGGGTGGCTCTGGAAGCCCTGGCACAAAGTCTACATCAGTCTGGTCTCCCTTGTACTTGTGTTGCAATAGAAAGCAGAAATCATGGAAAGTGCTCAGATTTCTTTTTTTAAACTGACAGAATCTTCAGTGTCTGATGGCAGTGGGATGTAGTTTCAGCCATTCCAGGGACATTGTAAGGCCTGCATATGTTCCTTGTACTTGTCTGCTCAGATATTCTTGAAATTTCATGGTTTCTAAGACCTTCATAATGCATACCTTGTTAACTCCTTTGCAGAGCTGTGTAAGGAATTGCAGTCATAAGACAAACAGTGTATTTTCTCCACCTTCACTGAGAGGTTGGGTAGCCTCTGTTTTTGAGGAAAAACATCTTTGGTTACCACTAAGTAGCAGGATTTCCTTGAAGTCGTACTTCTAGGTTGCATTGCAACGGCTTCTTGCTATGCCCCTGTCTGTGACTGAGCAGTTTGCTCTTTAAAGAGATCTGGGGAAAGCCATTTGGAAAGAAAACAGATAAAGTTGTTCTTCAAAATGAAGACAAAAAGGACCACTTGATATCCCAACTTCATCTTGTTCCTCTTCAGTTTTTCTGTGCCAAGATATTTGCAGAATATCAAGGATCAAGAGCTTTTCCAGGACAGATTCTACAATGTTTTCAATAATGTCATTAAAATGTAGAAACAGAAACTTTGCTTCCTGTGTCTGTATTTTCTCTGTTGTTTAGAGAAGATCATTTACAACAATATTACTGCTCAGAGAAGATAATTCATACTGATGTTACATAGGACTTTACAGCGATTATAGTTGAGGATCTACTAAAAATATGCTCCAGTTTCACAAAATGTGGGATTTTTTATGTGCAAGGCTTGAAGTTTCTTTCAGTTTATTATTCCTTTAATAGTACTTACTGACTAGTATGCTTTTTCTTTTTTGTAAATTGCATATGTGCTTTTTTGTTCTTACTATTGTAATGTTTTTGTGTTCTTACTGCTGTTTGGAAGGCTAATGAATAAAATTTCCCTGCTGTGTTCTTGCAGTGTGAAGGACTGGGGAAAAAAACAGATATATTGCTGGACTCTGAGATGTGACAGTTACAGTGCTTACAAATTAATGAGAGAAACATAATGAAAATTACCTGATTTTGCTGAGATTTACAGGTTGTTAGTAAAAATGTTAGACTTTTATACAAATAAAATCTAAACGTTTATGCTGCAGAACTGAAAGATTTTAGTACAGTAATAATAATTCTGTGACGGCCTTAGGGTGTAAACATGAACTGAAATGGAAGCCTTATTCTGAATATACCCCAGAAAGCAATATTTTTTTTTTTTTATATAAAATAACTCTTATTAAAAAATCATTGGAATGCTCAGTAAAATTCTAGCATACTCTGAGCATCTCTAATTTTTAGAGTTTCTGAGACCTTTAAATTTCAGGAAGTTTCTGTTTTCAGGTTGGTTTCAAACACTGTAGCAAACACTGTAATGTGGAACTGTATTCCTTTTTTAAAACTTTATTTTTGTCCCTGTTGTTTAATGAATTCTGTGAACTATGAATGATGGGATTGGAAAGAATTATTTTCTGGGTATAATCTCAGTATAATCTCAGTTTTACCAAGAGGATCTTTCTATCATAAAGCATTCAGAGAAATTAGCTGCAGGAGGCATGGGTATCAAGAATAAGGAGTGACGTTAAACAAGATAAATGGAACTGAATGAAATAAGTGAAAAAACCCAGTATGCTTTACAAGATGCACTTTTGCTATTGCAAACTGCAATTCTGTAGAAATGCAGTTCTGTATCTTCACAGAAAAAGTGTTAGAGATCACAGTCTTTGGGAATTGTGGAGATCATTCCTGCTGACAGCCATTTGCAGGTTTGGGATGGTGGGATGCATATTTTCAAATTGAATTTCTGGTGTTACCCCTTCTTTAGTTGTTCTGTTTATCACACAGCTAAAGTTCAGGTTGTGTTGTTTTTCCTTCAGTCTTGCCAGTTGAAGCTCCCTTCCCAAGCACTCTCAAGATCTTATGGATTTGCCTAAGCAGCACACAAACCATTTAATGAGTAGCTCTGTGCCAGTGGTAGGCAGCTTTGTTTGTCTGTATTCTCCCTTAGAACAGAATCATAGAATCATTTACATTGGAAAAGACCTCGAAGATTGTTGGAATTTCAGGTGAATTGGTTGAATTCTTTCTTCAACCAAAGAATTAATGGTTGAAGTCGAGATGATTGACTCCAACCATTAATTCTTGAGATGCTCTTGTATTTTTTTGTGTGCTTTTCACCTCTCTGCTTTTGTGGGCATATGGCCGTGTTTTTATACTCATGAAGATAGAGATTGTGGATGACCATGACTGCACCAAACGTTGAGGCTTTTTGAGAACATAATTAAGGTCATTAAGTTGCTTGTATGTATTGGATGTTCCTGGTTGTGCTTTTGACACTCTTGCTTTTCTTGGTTCTAGATTGGACTTGGCAGATAGTTCCAAGCAGATTCTGTTCCCCAAGGCAGTGACCACGGCTGATGGGATAACTGACCACTGGATCAATGAACAGGAATTCCTTGAGATGACATAGGGAGGGGCATCAAGGACAATGGTGCAAAAAAAGAAAATCTGCTCTCGGCTACTTGACTATCTTGTGATCATTGGAGCCAGGTAATGCAAAACAGTCTCAGCAGAGCTTTTGCTTGGGCAGCAGCGTGGGGGTAAATAGCCTTGCATCCACTGATGAAGCCTTCCTGATGCTCCAGAAGTGCTGTCTGAAATGTGTGCAGAATGCTCCCCTAAGGGGAGCACTTACTTGAGCCAGGGCACTTCTTGAAAAATACTGGTGTGGTCAGAGTTTTTTTAACTTGTGGTCTTTAGACTTCTTTTCAAGGGTCTGCAGAGGGTGACTAAGAAAAGCTAATTTAACTATCACTCTCTGGTAGTCTGTGTGTCTGAACTTTGCTTCTACTGGCATCAGAACAGAGGGATTCACAAATTGAAAACACTGAAAGCTAAATACAAGTAAAATACAAGTTTTCTACTATTTTTATTACTAGTAATGTGCTAGTAGTAGAATAATACTTCTTTTCTAGCTTTTGAAATGTAGTCTGTAAACTCAGTTAAAAAAAAAAATCTGAAACCTGCTTTACTTGGCTGTTTCTCCCTCTAATACTTATTTATCCTCACAGGAATGACATGAATGCTTTCTGGTTTTAAAGTCTTATTAATAGATAAAATGCTATGCATATTTACATAAAGCTCGTATGAAATGCAGGGTTGATGTGTTCTGTTTGTCAAACATATAGGTGCTCAATAAATGTTACTTTTCCTTATTCAAAGTTTATGCAGCAGCTTTCTGCAAGTTCTATGTAATAGGTGTATCCCTAAGTTTGTTTTGTTTTCATTTCTAAATATCAGTGGTTCATGTGCATCAGCCTGTTGCTGTACCTCTTGCTTTCTTTTCAGAATACTTCGAATGCAATATTTAAATAGGCTGAGTGGAGGAAATTACATAATCCTGACTATTAGTTATTTTATTATTGCATTTTACAGACTGACTACTGTAATAGTTTAATAGTTCTTACTTTCTACTGTCTGTAGAAAAACAACCAAATTTTCTATATGTGTGTCACCAACTAGGAAGAGGAGGGAGAAATGTTAGCTGCCTCCTCCAGTGAAGCTTACAGTGTCTGATGTTCTCACTTAGAAATTTGCTACTATCACTTCGGGACTCCTACAGTTCTCTTGCTTCTTGCCAGCCCATGCTGGTTAGACTGCTGCTGCTGTCTTGTTTGGCACTTTGGCAATGCCTATGATGAAAGATGGAGTTGACTGAAACATCCTCTCCTACAAAGCCCTTAGGAGCTCCACCTGGCCTTTACTGTTGCATCTTGTTATCCACTGTGCACAAATAGCAATACCTTTTGGAACTGTTGAGTTCAAATTTTCTCAGTGTCTGAGAAAACTCTGTCCTTGTAGCTAAAGTTACAGCAAAGGCATGAAGTGGTGATACATGCACTCATACTTTGTTGATGTAATTTTTTGGACCATTTCTTGCCAAATAGACTCTCTAAGTAGTACCAGCATTATTTGACATTTCTTTTTCAGCAAATGATCCATTAGTTGTGTCCATTAACATATAAAAGCATTTTAGTGTTTCTCTTTTTCATACAGTATATCAGTATCTAACTTTACAGGCAGTATAAATCTTGTTACCAGTTTTGTTATGAAAGCATTTTCACTTGTTTTAAATAAAATATTAGTTTGGAAGAATTAGTCAGCAGAGCTATTTACACCAGTGATTTTCTCTTGTAAATTGTGAACATTCTATTACTACTTGTTTGAATTTTTTCACATCTCTTATATGAGAAAAGCAAGTGTAATTTGTATTTTGAAATAGGCAAAAGCATAATATCTTGAAAGAATCTAGTGGAAAATTAGGAAACAACAGTATTGCCTTTCTGTCTCCTTTTTCTATAGTGATTTGTGGTCCAAAGATTAGTGAGTCACAGTGGTAAATAGCTGTGCATGTTATCATACAGTTTTCATATAAATTACAGTTTAAATCCCAATCTGAAAATAAAACACATATGTTTGTGTGGTTGCTAGAACTTTTTAATGAAAGTGTTTTTAGGATGAGGTCCATATCCCCCCACTGTTCATCAGAGTTCTTTCCTTATAAATTCTTGCTTTCCCAGTTAGGAATTGATACTGGATTTCTCATTTAATTTTTCATCTTGTTCATAAATGGCTGAAATCTAGGAGCTTTTCCTCTGACTGTGTATTTGGAGAGGGACAATGTGTTTCATACTAAAGTGTTCCCCAGAGACTTGTGCAGTTAAATTAATTTTGAAAGTCAAAGTCAGAGCAACATGACAATACAGTGTTCTCCTGGGAACAATAGACCTGGAAAGCCTTTTCTTAATCAGATCTGAACAGGCTCCTTGCTAATGATTGTATAGACTTAGACTTCTTTACTGAACCTTTCTGCCTTGTGCTAATGAGTGAGCTTTGTGACTAGTGGCTGAGAAGCTGCACTTTCCCTGGATAGTAGGGAAGAGAGGAGACAAAGATGAAGCTGAGTCCACAGGCTCCTGACACATTAGCAGGAAGTTCCCAAAAATATTTATTATGTTTATATTTAGTTCTATTTAGCTATGTATGGGTTTTTTTGTTTGCTTCTTTTGTAGGCACCCAAGCAGCGACAGTGTTGCTCAGACTCCTGAACTGCTGCGGCGTTACCCTCTGGAAGACCACGCAGACTTTCCTCTCCCACCTGATGTTGTGTTTTTCTGCCAGCCAGAAGGATGCCTGAGTGTGCGGCAAAAGCGCATGAGCTTCCGTGATGACACTTCCTTCGTGTTCACCCTCACAGACAAGGACACAGGGGTCACTCGCTATGGAATCTGCGTCAACTTCTACCGCTCCTTCCAGAAGCGAGTACCCAAGGAGAAGGGAGAAGGCACCGGGGGACATCGAGCTCGAGAGGGACAGAAGATCCCTAAATCTGGGGATGCATCAGCACCCCAGGAGGAAGTGGGCATGGAGAGTTCAGAGAGCGGTTCTTCACTGCAGGCTCCCAGTGCAGAGTCTACCCCTGACGTGAACCGATCCCCGCGCAGCAAGCGCCTGGCCAAAGGCAGCCATCGCTCCCGGAACAGCACTCTCACTTCTCTCTGCATCCTTAGTCATTATCCCTTCTTTTCCACCTTCCGTGAGTGTCTGTACACCCTCAAGAGACTTGTGGACTGCTGTAGTGAGAGACTGTTGGGCAAGAAGTTGGGGATTCCACGTGGGGTGCAGAGGTATGTTGAGAGGGAAGAACTTTTTCCTCCTACTGTTTGTGTTCAGTGCTGCAATTTATTTGCATGGTAAATTGTGGCTGCAGATGTGGTTGCAGAAGCAGCCAAACACCAAGAGTTGGCCTTTTTCACTATTTTAACCCAGGTTCACAGTAGGAAAAGGAAATTTTTTATAACAATTCCTTTAAAACTCCTCTCTCTGATTCTGTAATCTGGTATGATTTTCATTTTTAATGCACGTAAGGAGGCACTACCCTTCTGACTACTGAAGCTGAGTGCTCATGCTGTTACTGTTGCTTTGGCATTTAAACTCTGTGGCAGTATATGTCAGGACTGATTCTCTGGGAAATTAGAAGCAGCCAAGAAATAGCCAAGAGAGAAATTTCTACTTGGGGCAGGAGGGAAATGATGAAAATGTGCTTAACAAGCTTATGAAACAGTCTGAACTTCAGCGTGGGAGAGAAAAGACTAGAGAAGCAGGATCAGCTGAAATAGGTCAAAGTACAGTATTTGAAGGAGTGTGGGAGGAGAGGTAGAAAACAAAGTAGTTGTCTAGGAAACATAGGAATGGTTGTTGGTAACAGCAAATTGACAGGAACTTGGTGTATACTTAATATAATGTAGGAATCTTAATGTATCTGCTGTTGTAGTGTTGAGCATGTAGCAGAAGCCATTGCACTGTAGGGTATGGAAGGACCAATGTCTTTATGCATTTCAGTCAAGGATGTGTGTCTGTGCTACTGTGCCTGACACCTTCCTTCCAGGATGGTGTTTTCCTTTCCAATGTGCTAACTGAATAGAAAAAATATGAAATGAATCTTTGGAGAAGCAGGGGATTATCTCAACAGTTTGAGGGACTGGACTGTGAGATAGTACATAATGTGAGTTAAGTAGCTTGGTACACTCCAAATTAGACTTGTCAAAACCAAAAAATGTCAGGATTATAATTATTATAATTTTTATCTTTATAAGCTCTTTATGTTTTGCATGAAATTGAAAATGTATCCTATTCATAGAGCAGTGGCCTACTTCTTGGGCTACTGCCCTGGAATAGTTCTAGGAGACTGTTCTGGGCTAGTATGACTGCTTTTTGCATCAGCAGATCTATGACTTGAATCCACTGATGGAGAATAAATTATTTTGTCAGAGCAAAACTTCTCCCCCCAGTGGAAGTATGTGTTAAGGAATGTTATTTTGTCACTTGGTTTAGCCTGATAATTACTGAGGAAAAATACTCCACTGAATTTCATGATTTTCCTCAATTTGGTGTTTGAATGACATGTGGTATTTGAAAAATTTGCTCTATAGATATAATTCTTAAAGAGAATAATTGAGTGATGGATGAGGATGGCAAAAGAAGGAATGTTGAGCATACATCTCTGGGAAAAGTAAAGCAGCAGGTTTGAATTACCATGGTGTTTTCTTATGAAAAGTAGAATAGTTTTGAAGTGGTGGCAGAATAAAGGTGAAATTGAATCCTTACAGCTGGCAAAAGTGGAGCACACCTCCTAGCAGCCTAATGTCTTATGCATGACAAGTAGCCGAAGGAAGAGTGGAGGATGAGAAGCATCACAGTTCCTGAGAGGTGTATCATGTACTCAGTGTAATCTCAAATTGCCCTTATTTTGAGCCATCCAAATTTCTCTCATTATTCTGTCTTTGTGAAGCCTCCAGTGACATAATCTTTTTTTCCTTTTAGTTATTTCTTTTTGAAGGTATGAACTGTAAGATAGAACCTTCAATTTGAACCCATAGCTTTCTGAGGGATCTATTACAGTAACTCAAGATATTTATCAGGCTGAAGTTATTTGGAGCGTGAATACAGAAGGTTTGCAGCCTTCATTGTGCTACAGGGTAAAGGGCTGAAGTGAACAAGACTCTATGCTTCCCTTGTCAGACCCAGTTTTGAGTTTTGAAGCCCTGAATGCCCTGAGCAGTGCTGTACATGCTTTTTTGCCAGCCTGTCTGTGAGCTGCAGGTTTGCAAATTGCCAGCTTAGGGTGTGGAGAACTTGCTGTTTGTTTTTCTGAGGTACATAAATGCTTTCTACACAGCTTTCAGAGATTTAGCTGAAATAGATCCATTTTCCCATGGGTTATTCACTTCTTAAGAATGATACAGTGCAATTTAGGACAGAATGATGAAGGGTATTTTATCATGCTAAAACATCTGGGAGATCTTGGATGTGGCATATTTTTATTATCTCAGGTTTAATTCCTATTCTTGCAAAGGTGTGTAGACTCCTAGAAGCAGAGTCCTGCAGTCAATCTGCTACAGTTCTGGGTGAGATAGGAGAGTATCCTGTGTTCCCACTGAGTTTCAAGCGTGAGGGTGATGAGAGTTCTTCAGAGATCTGGACCTGACTGAATCCTTTAAACATGTGACTGAAGTCTGAAGAGACATACTTGTGTTGATTCCTGCCACAGAAAGATTTATTCTTCTTCACATTGTGGATTGTGTCAGTAAACTTAATGCCTATCTTCCATTCCTTTGTATGATCAAAAGTTTGTTAGTTGCCTCTTTTAATCCTTGGTGGATCTATCCTTTCTCTGGAAGAACCTTGTGGAATGGCCATCAAGTGAAGTTCTTGGAGTGTTAACCTTGGCGTTCTCCCTGTCCAGGGACACAATGTGGCGGATTTTCACGGGCTCCCTCCTGGTGGAAGAGAAGTCTAGCGCCTTGCTTCACGACTTGCGGGAGATTGAGGCTTGGATATACCGGCTGCTCCGCTCCCCGATGCCCGTTGCTGGGCAGAAGCGGGTGGATGTAGAAGTCTTGCCACACGAGCTGCAGCCAGCTTTGACCTTTGCTCTTCCCGATCCATCCCGTTTCACTTTGGTGGATTTTCCATTACATCTGCCTTTGGAGTTATTGGGAGTGGATGCCTGCCTGCAGGTGCTGACCTGCATCCTTCTGGAGCACAAGGTAAGAAGTACTTATTATTGATCTTTGACAAGTACGTAGGAATTTCTGCCCTCTTCAAAATCAGGGTAGGCTGGATGTGTAGAACAGCTGTCTCTCTGCACTGCCTGGAATGAATTTTGTCTGTGGAGGATGAGGAGAATAAATAGCTCCTTCTGAGGTTCTTGTTTTGAAGAGTTCTGTTCTCACTCAAAAAAACACCATAAACTTGTTTTCAGAAAGATTTATGGAGGATTACCCAGTTCACAGCCATTGAATTTGAGTCTGTGGAGATCACAAAATCTGTGGTCTCCGTATATACCTGAGGGGAGTATTAGAAGTGAATGGTTGCTGCAGTGCTAATGGGAGTTTCTTTGGTTGCAGGTTGTATTGCAGTCCCGAGATTATAATGCACTTTCAATGTCTGTGATGGCCTTTGTGGCCATGATCTACCCACTGGAGTACATGTTCCCAGTGATCCCTCTGCTTCCTACCTGCATGGCCTCTGCAGAACAGGTACATATTTTTCCTTTATTGGTCTTTCACAAAAGATGTTTCTGTGATGTCTAAAACTCATATAGTTGTAGTCCTTTTTTTCATTCACCATCTTCTCAGAGATTGTATCAAAGTCTACCTTGCAAAGAACATTGCTTGAATGTGACTATTTAAATCATAGGTAACACCACTTATGTAGGATATCTTCAGAGCATGCTCAGTGAATAGAATGATTCAAAGCTGTAGTTCACAAACAATGGACTGAACGACCATAGATCAACAATATTATGATTATATTTACCCCCTCCCCCCTCTAAACTGAGTATTGAAGTTTGTGGAGGAGGGTCCAGAATAATATTTAAGGATGCTTGAGGGCTCTTTAATTCAGAGTTCAGAAACTATTGTCTGCAATCTCAGAAATAAGAAGTGTTGTGTAACTTCATTTGGGAGCCTGGGTTTTGCCAATAGTCAGCTCTTTGCAGGAGCTCATTATTCTGCTTGGAAAGATAGAATTCAGACTGTCTTACTACTTCAGTGCTATCCTGCAACTGATGCTGCAGATTTGTTCTTGTGCTGCTCCTTGGAGGTGACCAACAGTTCTAGATTAAAAGAATAAATTAGCCTCCCAAGCCATTGGTCTCAAGCTGCTACGTGCCTAGTTGATTTAAACCTTTTTCCTCTGCTCATTCCCTTGCCAGAAGCAACCTGAATTTCCCCATAAGTTTTCCACATACATCTGAAAAAATGTATCTATCTTGTACTTCTTAGAGATGTTGTTATTTTGAAACCAAATTGCCACTACAAGCATAAGGGTAAAGTCCTTGTATGTGCCTATTTACAATGGCACAGGCTCAGTTTGAGCTGAGGATGTATTCATCCATGACTTCCTACTTTTCAACTTAGGCTCTTACTCTGAACTTTTTTTTTTGTTTTGGACCATGATAGACATGGCAAGCTGTTTCCAAAGAGCTATGTAGCCATATAAATTATGTCCTGGATGGGAATGGGACATGTAACATGAGAGATGGAAATGTATTTTCTACTAGATGAAAATTGAGGCTTTCTGAACAGGAGCTTTTTTTTTTTTTTTTTTTTTATGCTTTCATTGTATGGTATTAATTACTTATTTATCAATGCATTTTATGTTGTCTACTCTGCTATAAACATACTGCAGTCAATAAATAAATATTTGGGAAGAACATGGTGATATCAAATGCAGATTTTGTCCTTAGTAAAGTCTGTCTTTCTCTCTCAGTTGCTTCTAGCCCCTACACCTTATATAATTGGTGTTCCAGCAAGTTTCTTCCTTTACAAACTGGATTTTAAAATGCCTGATGATGTATGGCTTATTGACCTGGATACCAACAGGGTAAGTGGCATCCATAAGAACTTGTGGCTTTGTTTCCAGGAACTGTGTACTGTCACCAGTGTACCCACTGAGAGTTTAATAAGGCCTGGCCTCAGTCTGTCTTTGTCACTCCCATCTTAAACTTTAGATTCCATTCCTTGTTGTGTCTCAAAGTCCCCATGTCTTTTGCATTAGGCATCCTTTTTCAGTTAATTGATCTGGCTATATCATTAGAAGGTAAATTCTCAAGCAAATGATAGAACTTTCTTCTTGACTAATTGTCAGACTGGCTTATAGCCCTACCTAAGAAACCCAGTCTGTTAAGAACCTTCCCACAGGTTGTCATGATTCAAATGGGGCTATGTATCTCACTTTCTAGAAGGGTATGAGCAAAGCTAATTCAAGGAAAATGTGAATAACATCATCAACTTGATGGAAAGTATGGATTGATTCAAACTTCTCATTTTTGTGGTAAATTATAAAGTAACTCCACTGTTTATTATATTGTAAACAATAACAACATCAAAGAACTGAAGAGCAGATGTCTGTGTCTGAGACTGTGGGTTTTGTTTTTTTTTTTTTTTTCCTTATTTTACCTTTGTGTCTTTTATTCCTCGGTGTCTGGAGTGTTGGAGATATGGGGATTCTGTTTTGGAGCTACAGCTGGGGAATTTTTAGTCTGTTGTTGTGCTTAATTCCAGGTGATTGTTCCCACAAATGCAGAATCTTTGCCAGCACTGCCAGAACCAGAAGCTTCAGAGCTAAAAAAGCATCTGAAACAGGTAATATGCACTTTGGGGAAAGGACTCAGATTCAGCAGAATGTAGCATGTGTAGTGTTGCCCAGCTCCTCTGCTGGAGTGGATAAGAATGCAAGTCAGTGAATGTAAAGCTGAAATGTCCCTGTACACAACAGGTGGTTTCTTATTTTTACTGTTGTTTGAGGCTAACTTGTTTCCAGTCGATACAGAAAGTTCCAGATTCCTCCTTTATGTTTGCCATGTGGGCTTTAAACTCTGACTTGATCCATCAAGCTATGATCATCTTTGTTTCCCCTCCATTCACAGATCTGTGTGTGAAGTGTCAGTCTCTCCTCTCAGGTCCTGCTAAGCCATTAATCAGCTTGGGTCATCCTGGCTGATCGTGTCAAGCAGGTTTTATCTCTTTATTTCTGTTTTCCTTATGCACGCTGCATGCAGTATCTAAAGGTAAAGTGTGTTACTAATGTGATGAGGTTTGCTCTTTCTCTTTCCTCATAGACCAGGAGAGCAAAGCGTGTAACCTCTCTGATATCCCAGTACCTGCTGTCAGCACAGATGGAAGTGATGTTTTGCCTGGAGTTTTGTTAGATCAACCTTCCCCTCACTGCTGCCTCACCCCCTTGCAATTTCAGGCAGGCACCATTTAGCAGAACTTTCTCACTAGTGCAAATGCAAACTCAAGTATCAGAAGAACAAATAGCAATTTTTTTGAAGACACGTTTAAAATTCTCAGAGTGTTCACCCAAATTCAGCTTACATCCCCTGTGTATTCCTATGGACATTGTCATTAAGGGTTTGCCATTGGCAAAGGAGTGATGCTGGTACAAAGCAGACAAATTGTGGCCCACATTATTAAGGTTAACACTTCTGTGTGCCTTTGATTTTTTGAGTCAATAAATGAATTTCAGGATATCTGCTTTTAAACTGCTGCAGAAAGTTCTTAGCTGCATCATTAAGGACAACAGGATTGCCAGTTTCCAAAGTGGCCAGATATGAATGTTTGGGGGTGGGGCAGTTATACCTCTTTCCTAAGATGTGTCTATATTGTGGTCCGTTTTGTTTTCCTCTCATTTGTGGTATTTGGTAGTAATAGATATTTTTTTTCCTTCCATCTGTTTCTCTGTGGTCATGTGTTCGTCTTGGCTCTGATGGGCTGCTGTGGTGTTATCATATGATCTTCCATCTTGCCTCCAGTGTCTGGTTAGCATGACTGCAATCACTCAGAAACAGCTGCTCACTCCTGACAATAAGGTTCTTTATTTTATTATTTTCCTCTCAATTTTCCATCTTACCCTTTTCCTTTGGATTTTTTTTTTTGTTTGTTTGTTTTGGTTTTATATATATATTTTTTTTTTTAAGAGAAAAGATGAAGCCTCAGTGGGCAAATGGGAAAAATTAGGAAGATTTAGGATAGGTCTGGGTGTCCAGGACTGATTCACCACTTGTGCTGCTCCTTGAAGACTTTATGAGGGTTGAAGAGGTAACTTTATGGACAGATGAAGGCTTCATTCAAAAGCAAAGTGGAGGTTTTCAGGGATACAAGCAGACGTTTGCATAGAGGTGTCTCCACATTTTCCTGCAATATCAAATTACTGGTTGGATAGCCACCTTTAAAGGCAAGTTTCAAGGCCTCTAGTTCCCAAGATGTATTCAAATTACAGATGGAAATAACTCTACAAGCAGTAGAGTTATGCAGTGCCATACTACTAGTGGTCCAGCTAGGACTATCTGTTTCATGTCATGAATGATCTAGCAAAGTGGAATTCTATGCTACTCCTTGACTGGCTCCGGGACTGTTTCAGCATTGAGGAGATCATTTTGACAATCAACATAAACGAGGGCTTGGAGATACTTGTTGACTCAGCGTGGATGTGGTTTAAGATTAATTAATGGAGCATGCATAATTGTTGCAATTGCCTAGAGGGCAGGGTAGCTCTGATCATTTGTTCCTTAAATAACTGTTCTTGCTGAATGTGTGCATAATGTCCTTCAATAGGCCCTGGCCAGCATGAGCCTGAATACTCAGCCCATTCTTAATCTAGAGAAGTTTCATGAGGGGCAGGAGGTGCCTCTGCTGCTGGGAAGACCACAGAATGATTTGCAGTCTACTCCCTCCACAGAATTCAACCCTTTGATCTATGGAAATGATGTGGACTCTGTCGATGTGGCTACCAGGTGAGGCTTAACAGGAAGGTGGCATTGAGTCTTCATAAAAGTTCGCACTTGAGGGCAGCACAAACATTTCCATGGGTGAAACAGCATCTGTCAGGTACTATTGTAGATTCTCCTTGACATCATGTGGGGGAAAAGAGCAGTAATTACAGTGTTTATCTCATATCTATTACCTACATGAACATAATGATGTATCTTGCGGGGGTGTTTTGCTTCTTCAATTTTTCTATAGGTCATCCACTTTACCTGGATTTGTCAGTCTGATATTGTATCCTTAGCTTAAATCACAAACCTTAACTACAGAAAAAAAAAAAAGCTGGGGACTTAGTTTTTACCTCAGCTAGTAGAAACAAGAATGATATCCTTCACTGAGTGGGTGTTTGTGTTAAGGTGGTGAATTAGAACGAAGTGATTTCTTGGGTTTTGGTTTGTTTGGATTTTTCTTTTATTTTTTGCAAGACAGCTGTTTGCTAAGAAGAGTTAGGTTACCATTCTTCAAAGGTTTGAAACATTGCCTATGGCATATCTTTTAAGAGGTCTCCTTTTTTGTTATGCTCTGTGTTTTTATCTAATGTATTGTTCTCTGTTTCTTTTTAGGGTTGCTATGGTGAGATTCTTCAACTCACCAAATGTTTTGCAAGGTTTCCAAATGCATACTCGCACTCTTCGCCTCTTTCCACGACCAGTGGTAGCCTTCCAGGCAAATTCTTTTCTTGCTTCTAGGCCGAAGCAAACACCTTTTGCAGATAAGCTTTCCAGAACACAGGCAGTAGAATACTTTGGAGAATGGTCACTCAACCCTACTAATTATGCTTTCCAAAGAATTCATAATAGTAAGTGTTGATCTTGCCTTTCCTGCACTTCGATGTAATGCAGCAGCTTAAAAACCAGACATTCTAGGAAAGGATTTAATTTTATACTGTATTAGCCCTGCTGGGGAGGAAAATCTAGTTCAAGGAATATTTTTCACTTTTTATGTATGGCCTCATGTGTTTCTCCCGTTAGCCCTGCTATTGGTGAGTTGCTCCTCCAATCAATTTTACCTCTTGTTTGATTATGGAGAAGTCCTGTAGGCTTCTTAAAGACTGTCCCTTTGTGCAAGACTTAGTAGAGGGTAGTGTTACTGTGAATGAAACCTTTGACACAGTAAATGAGTTTGATTAATGCTCTTCTTGGTTTTTTGTGCAGACATGTTTGACCCAGCCCTAATTGGTGACAAACCCAAGTGGTATGCTCACCAGCTGCAGCCCATCCACTATCGAGTCTATGACAGCAATTCACAGTTGGCTGAAGCCCTGAATGTCCCAGCAGAGAAGGAAACAGATTCTGATCCCACTGATGACAGGTTAGTGGGGAACATGCCCATAGTCACATGAGAGTTATTTTAGATTACTGGAACTCTCCTACTTCTCATTTGCAGTTTTTTCCTGTCATCTGCCAGGCTGTTGTTTCATTTCTAGTCTGGGCAGAATACTGATGCTGAAGCAAATTTTCTCACTGCTCTGTTATCACAGCAAACCTCTTAACCCTTTGCTAGTGTATTCATTTAATGTGATTCTCAATACTTATTTTCCTGTTTTCTTTTGCTACCTGTTTGCCATTTGTCATTTCCTCACACCCTAATTGTCTTGTCTTCCATACTGTTCTTTCTCTGGTTATTTCTGTTGCAATACTGCAAATACTCCCATCCATCCTACCACTCTTAAATCTCTATCCATAGTTATGCAAAGCTTGTTAGTATTACCCACTGCCTGTGACCACCTTATGTGTTTAGTAAAATGAAAGGAAACTTCATATAGTAGTTTTTGGCCATATTTCTTGGAGTTTTGTGTCTAGTTTTATTACTTTTCATTCCTTCCTGGTTTGTGAGATCTTTCAGCCTTGGACTTGCACATATTTTACATTCTGTACACTACCAGTGGTCCTAACAGAATGGGATTTATCACTAGTGTAAAAAGGAAATGCTTTTACTTGTGATTCCCAGTTCTTTGAAGTTGTCCTACATAAACACACACGTTTTGTGAATGAATACACTATCCTCTATTCATGTTTAGCCTCATAACTTCACTAAGAGATTTTAAATGTCTTCCCATAACTCTTCACATACCTGAAAGTTATATTTTTTACTCTTACCTTTCATGAAGCTGGCCTGTGAAATTTGTTGGTAGCTATTATAATATGAGATTTTTAGGAGGTCCATGAAAACAGTGCTGATTCACATCTTTAAAGCATCAGAACCTGCTGTTGCTTTGATGCTGCCACTCATCTCTCTCTCTCACCTCTTGTGGCAGTGGCAGTGACAGCGTCGACTATGATGATTCAAGTTCCTCCTACTCCTCCCTTGGTGACTTTGTCAGTGAGATGATGAAATGTGACATTAATGGTGATACCCCAAGTGAGTGACTTTTGCTTTTACTTTCATAAGGTCCACATAGGTTCCCTTTCCTAATTCATCTGAAGCATTTTGGGAAAAAGGCCTCTCCTAAATCCCTGAATCAGAACAAAGTATTGTCCCATTGTGGTCTTGCTCTGAGGTAAAAATGTGTGGGTAGACTGAAAAAGGACATTTCTCCTGCTTATAAACAACTTCCTCCAAATGACACTGTGAAGAACAGAAACTGATGCTGCTGAACAAAACTGGTTCACTAGATCTAGAAACAGCCTTCTGCTGCAAGTAAATACTGTGCAATGTGGACAGCAGAGTGTGAGCTCTGTCCTGCCCCTGCATATTGGTTCTTAGTGCTAGCTTTAAAGTATTACTCTGTCCTAGTGGAGACAGAAAAATGCATTCTCTGTGGCTTATATGGAAGCTGCATAAACACTCACTTTTGTTCAATAAACTAAATCTAGAAGTCCCAAAACATTTCCCTTGTCTCAAGGACAAGAGGTAATAATCATAAGCTGCAACAAAGAAACTCTACTTGGACATAAGGAAAAGAACTTAATAGTTATTGTAGTTGAATAGGTTCCCAGGATCACTGTAGAATGTCAAGCCTTGAAAACTTTCAAACCTCAGTGAGACAAAGCCCTGAGCAACCTGCTTTAATTTTGAAGGTGCTCCTGCTTTGAGGAGAGAATTGGAATGGATGACCTCCAAAAGCCCTTTACAAACTAAATTTTTATGCCAGTTGATTCTGTTGAGCAGTCCTCATCTTCTAGCAATATTTAGTTAGATGGGCAAAAGGCTGAGGAAGGCAATGTTGTTTAATGAATAATGATGTGTTTGCAGATGTTGACCCCCTGACTCATGCAGCCCTTGGTGATGCTAGTGAAGTGGAATTTGATGATTTTCAAGAATATTCAGGGGATCCCGATGAGCAGACCATGGACAGTGAGAACTCCCAAGAGAATAACCAGCTTCGTTCAAGTTCCAGTACTACAGCCAGTAGCAGCCCCAGCACTGTCATCCATGGAGTGAATCATGTGTGTACTGAGATGAGTTCAGCCTCAAGATCAGCGTATTAGGATATAAAGAATGGGAGAATGCACGTGGTTCTTTCTGAGAAGGGCAAAAGCTAATAGGACTGTGACACCATGCACAGATTTAATTGCATGCTCACCCTGGACTTTCTGAGCAAGGTGGAGTTTGCTGGTACCCTCTTATACTGGGATAGACCATTTCTGTACAAAAAATTCCAGTGCATTGAAAATGCAGCATTATCAGACAGAAATGGTCCAGGTTAAGACTGTAGGAATTGCTTTTACAGAGTCTGGAAAGACCTGATGTCTTTAGAGGAACAGGGAGTGGGGTGGGAAAACCCATGAATTTGTGGTCTTTTAAGAAGAATGGGAACATGGTAATGGAAAGCCATTATCCTGACCTAACACTTACTTTGTCAGAGCTGTTTTAAAGGGAGGGAGGTCCCTAGAACAATGCACAAATACTGCAGTGTGTATGAAATCCTAGTTTAGAGACACAGGTGGTGGGGGCCCTGTAGCAAGCAGCAAGGACTGTGCAGATTTCCCAGTTTGAAATAATTGTTCTTGTCCTGCCCTTCAGTTGTATGTAACGCAAATTAGCGAACAGATCAATGATTTGACTGGTTCACAGGAGGCAGCAGACTCAGCAGAAATAGAAGAGAAGTTGGCTGCTGGATTTTCAAACCATCTCTCTTCCTTGCCACTGCAATCAAGCTTTCCCAAGATAAGCTTGGATCGTCGTGAGAGTGACATCGCAGTTGGCAGCATAAGCTCCTCAGAAGGGGTGGTGAGGAAGCGAGAGTATGACAATCCATACTTTGAGCCACAGTATGGTTTTCCTACGGAGGATGAAGATGATGAGCAGGAAGAGAGCTACACCCCAAGATTTAACCAGAATCTCAATGGAAGCAGGTGAGTCCTCCTTGTCTCCTGCCCTTCTGTACAGCACTTCTGGGGTTTCTGTCTGCTTCATGTAGTTTAACATTCATGCACTCAAATGTCTTTGGCAACTGAGATGTATTGTTGATCACTTTCATTTAATATTGAAATGCTGTCAACCCTTGAATAAAAGCATTTTTTTAGTCCCTCAGTTCCTTACTTTTATGTAAGCAGTAGGAGCCATGAGAATTAACAATTCTTTCTAGAACATTTTCTAGTATATAATGTACTGATTTCTGGAAACTGTTTTGGTAAATCTTTATCTTTTGGGGGAAAGGTACTGTAGTGATTGGTGGCAATGGGTTTTCTTGTTACTCCTTTCAAACCAGAACCCTTTCACCTGCAAGTCTGCCAATGCCCTTTTGTAGACAAGTTTTCAGCATGCCCTGAAAGGCTATTAAAGCCTGAATGTAAAGATGTTTCAGTTGTCTCTTTTTTTTTTTTTCTTTTCCTTGTTTGTTTGGGTGGTTTTTTTTTCTTTTCCACAAGGTGCAGGTAGTGTGGTGAAAACTGTTTGGAATGAGACCAACATCAGTCTCCCACAGCCATACAATGTATTGATTTAGGGTGGGAAGGGGAAATGCTAATAACAGTTGTACTTAATTTCTTTAAAGGTCTCAGAAGTTACTTCGGCCAAACAGTTTAAAACTGGCCAGTGATTCTGATGCAGATTCAGATTCCAGGGCCAGCTCCCCAAACTCTACTGTCTCCAACAACAGCAGCGAAGGTTTTGGTGGCATCATGTCTTTTGCAAGTATGTACAATGCGTTCATTAAGCTAGTTTTATTTATTGTATCAGAGTGTACAGAGAGATGGAATAGAGGGATGGCTAGTCAAGAGAATGAGTTGGTTGTCAAATTGTTATCAGCTCTCCGGTAGTCATGATGGCTTACTGGCAGCTGCTGACAGCTACTGCTTTATATATTCTTCAGTAAGAAGGACTTTGGTTTTGTGGTTAGCCCCTTGAGTTGTATGGCACTTTAGGGCACAGATCAGAAATTTCTTCAGTTTCATTTAAACAAAGCATTGTATAATTTTATGAAATTGATAAAAAAATCTTACAGTAATATGCCTTCCATGCTGCCATGTTGTGTGGTTAGGTGTAAAATTCAATTCCTTGACTACCTACTTTCAATTATATTTTAATAAAAAAACCCACAGGTGTGGAACATGAATCTAGAATCTCTTAATGGGGGACAGAAGGCATGGCCACTTGAGTCTTGCACTACAGTAAAAAGCAGTGAAAGAAGTTTGTAGCACTGGGGAAAATCTATTAAATGTTTCTGGTAAGATGACTGTTACTAAAATAAGGCTACAAAAAAACCAAAGAAATAAAGAGAATTGAAATAATATGTTTAAACTTTAATAATTTGAAGTGTTAATCAGATCCTTTATCTAAATGTGATGCTTTCAGGCTGTCTGTGGGCTTAAGCAGATGATGATGATGCATAATTGTGTCCTTAAGATCTGCCTGTACCAGGAAGAATGTATGTTTTTTCCTAATAAGTTAAAACCTTCTATTTCAAAGCATGGTTCCATGGCAGATTTACAGTGTTTCACAAGACACAGTGTGCAGTCCTCACTTCAGAGTTACATGTTTTCCAAACCTTCTGTCATCCTGTTTTCTCATGTGGCCCAACCATTCATTTGCTCCCAAAAACAGGATCAAACTAGAAGGTAGACCTAAGGTGATCTGATCTAAGTGCAGGAAGACAGGAAGATTTTGCTGTTACATTTCAGCCTGGAAGATCCAAAATCAATTACTGTAGCACGAATGCTAAGATATGTTTTTGTACTGTTTAGAATAATCTGATTACAGATGTGGTTGCAATGTAAACGAGGTCATGTAATGGTTGTTAGGCTTTTGGGTAATAAAGAAGAACTTAATCATGAAGGATCTGAAATAAGATGGTGAATTACAGGATCTTAGGGTGTGTGCAGTGAGCAGTAGGCATTAATTGTTTTTGTCTTCTGTCATAGGCAGCCTTTACAGAAACCACAGCACAAGTTTCAGTCTGTCCAACTTGGCCCTACCAACCAAAGTTGGGAGAGATAAGAATACTCCCTTTCCCAGCCTGAAAGGTAATAATTTTTCCCTTTGTCTTCTACAGCCTTTTCAATTCTTGTGACTTGGCAGTCTGAGGTCCTACCCCTAACAGGAATCCTGGGAGTGACGCCGTTTGGTTGTTTGGGTAGTACCTGTGTTAAGGAGCAAGACAGTAAATTGTTATCTTATTTCTCAGTCAGTCTTTTTCCCAGCAACTGTTGGGATAGGAGAGTGTCCAGTCTAGGCTGAATTAACAGATAGGAAACAAAACCAACATTCATAGTGTATTTTGTTTCGTTTTATTTTTAAGTACTTAGTATAAAGAATGGGAATCAAGAGGTAGGTCCTGCTTTTTGTACTGCCACTATCTTCATGCTTAGCCTTAGGTAATTTATAAGAGTCATGGTACTGCATTTGTAAATGCAGTATCCTCCCATGGAGACTGCAGATTATGTGAGTTTCAAAAGTGCTTATCTTTTCAGATTGCTAAATAGAAAATCAAATTACAACCATGCTTTCAGTTCTATGAGAGTGAAGATCAATCCCTAGCATATGTGCACAGTCTTTTCAATCTTTTCATTAGAACATCCCCTGTTTGTCTGCAGTGTCATTAGGTAACGTGTCTGAATGGACATTAGAGAAATGGCCCTCACACCATTGGGTGTTAGACAGCCTGGTCATCCTTGTACCGAATGTATCGCAGGGGTGACTGAGCTTGCACTGGTGTCATAGTGTTGAGACCTTTTCAGAAGCTTTATTGAGGAGAGGTTTTATTCTGCCTTTTGAGTTATTCTATCTGATTAAAACTTACTGCTTTTGTTTTAATGTGTTGTTTTTTTTTTATTTATTTTTTCCTCCTCATCACTTTTATCGGTAAAGATTACTTTAATCTGGAATTGGGAAGGGATGTGGATGAAGGTTGGTATGATGTTTTGCTGACCTTTGACCTTATAGAAACAAAGACCAAAAGGTGGATTTTGTGTTTCTGCTTTGGACTTTGTTTTTGAGACAAGTAATCATTCCCTGTGTGTAAAATGAGGAGTAACAGGACTGGTAGGGTGAAAACACTAGCAGAGACTCTGCACAGCTGTTTTTGACAACCTTTTACCAGTTGGTTATGTTTTTATGTCCAGTTGTACTGGATAAGAAACATGCTTCGTGTCAGGGTTGTTTCTATGGGTAAACTTAATGACTGATTCCATGCATTGGAAGAAAACAGTGATGGGGTTTGCCATTCCTCATTCATGCTTTGCGCCTCATGTTCTGCACTTTGGTGTTCTTTTCTTGACTATTTTAATGCTGTAGGGCCTTTAATGTTACTGTGCAGATATGAGAATGGGATTTCCATGGAGTAGCTCAATCTGTTTTATGCATGTGCAAGTGTGTGTGAGAGTGTGTGCGTGTGTTCATTTACATGTGCATGCTGGCTCACTGGGATTCCCACTGGGCACTTCAGTGGTTTTTAGCTACTTTTGTCTCTGTTGTAGAGATAGAAAGTTTCTGCATTAACTTGTTCTTGCCAAGTGTGTAACTGTAATGGGAAATGATGCTGGGACTCCATTTCATTGCTGCTGTTTGACCACTTTCCATCTTCCTTTTTAATTTTTACTTCATGTGCATCCATTGATATTTTTTCCTTGGTGATGCAGATGATTTTTGTAGTGCCATTCAAATACAATATGTGCAATAATGTCCTTGAAGATGCAATACACTGGTTCCACGATGCCAAATTTCAAGTCAAGCACTATCTGTTAAGATAAGTTATTCTGGCCCTTGTGGTCTTGAGCTTTCAAACATCCTTCCTGCTCTAGTGTCATTTGGGTAATTTTGAGGGAGGGCTGGGAAGAAGCTTATAGTTGGACTCTTTTGATGCTGACAGTGGGGAGTGTAGATATTTCAGTACACTACTAATTGTATATTTTGTGTCCCAGTATTTGGGCTAAATACTATAATGGAGATTATTACTGAAGCTGGCCCAGTAAGCAATGAAGGTGGGTTCCCTACAGCATGAGCTGTGCATGATGTAACAATTTCCAGCATTCCCTGTGCCTGACTTCGGGCTACCTTTCTCGCTGGGTAACCAGTACCACATGATCTATACTAGTCACCCTCAATGCATTATGCTTTTACATATAGTGACTAATTTGAAGATGGTTTTTGTTGTGGAACTGCATGCAGAGCAGCCAAAACTTTTCCTGCCTCTCACCTCCTGCTCCCATTACCATCTCTTTTTCTCTCTGCATTACTCCCATTACTGTTTTCTGCCGATGTGTGATGCTAGAATATGATATATGCTGCTGCTTTTTTGGAGTTTCCATTTTGTTTGAAGTCTGTTACCTGTAATTTGAATAGGTGTGCTAGCCAACTTTAGTGTTGCTTGTTACTGTCCTGGGATCAGTTTTTCTTCCCACCCTTTCCTCTCATTCTGTTTCCTCTCCTCTTTAGGAAACAGACGGGCCCTTGTTGATCAGAAGTCTTCAGTCATAAAGCACAGCCCAACAGTGAAAAGAGAATCTCCATCACCTCAGGGACGATCTAGCAATTCCAGGTAATATTTTTTTCCTGCTTTTCAAGTGTACGGTGTAGTTAGAGTGGCCTCCTACCTGGCCAGTGTTTTCTCAGAAGTCTAGCTGTTGAAAACTAAATACTACTTTTCTGTTGCCCTAGACCTGGACATGTTATTGTCTAAAGAAGATTTGGTATGGATGTCTTACAGTTAATAGTGCACATGCTTATTTTTCTGTGCTCCAAAATGTATCCTCCTTCTGTCTGAGATCCAAAATGTTCTAGGTTTCTACTTTAACTCAGTAGTTATTCTTTGTAATTGAGTGTTCTGAACAAGATGATCTAGCCCATTGGAGTTTTAATGCACCATGTAGGGGGATGAGCTGAGTCCAATGAAGAAGTTTGATTCCATAAATTCATGTGAAGTGCTTTTCTCAGCCTTGGGAAGGGCCTCAGAATGGTGCAAGTAAACATTACCTGACCTGTTCCTGTGCTCTCTCCTCCCTTTCTTATGTAGCACTCATGAGTAGAGTGAATTTATTTTGATCTACTGGCTTTGGGGGGACAAGTAAGAACAATAACTGCAGTTCAGACTGGGGAATGCAGTAGGTTGCACAGGAGTTTCCTTCTTACCTTTCCCTCTGTGGCAAAAGAAGCTGAGCAAACGTGCCCCACAAAACATGTGCCAAGGCTGCTGCAGTAATCCATTAGTAGTGCTGCACGTCCTCTTTCAAAGAAAGATGTGGGGGCTGTGGAAGAAGGTTGAGGCATAAAGGATTCCTATGCATGTGCTGTGAAAGTGAAGGGTAGAGCAGTACCTAGAGGAGCTAGAGGAAAGCCTGATTATGGCTTTTTATAGGAAATAAAGGACAAAATAAAGTATTTGATACTACACCTAGGAACAGAGCTTGAACTGTGTGCAGTTACATTAGCAGCAGACAGAGCTAGATGTCAACTACTGTTGATATGGAAGGTACTTCTGTGTGTGCCCTGGCCATAGCTCTCTTCCCATGCAAGGCAAAGGAAGCAGAGATTAACTAACTTTTGCCTGCTTTCTCTTAAACGTATCAGTGAGAACCAGCAGTTCCTGAAGGAGGTGGTGCACAATGTTCTTGATGGGCAAGGCGTTGGCTGGCTGAACATGAAGAGAGTCCGACGACTGCTGGAGAGTGAGCAGCTCCGTGTCTTTGTACTGAGCAAGCTGAATCGCACGATCCAGTCCGAGGAGGATGCTCGACAAGATGTCATACAGGATGTGGTCAGTGCTGAACTCAGCAGGGTCCTCACACTCAGTGTCTGCTGAGGCTCAATTCACAGGAAGTTGTTGTCAGTTGTGAAAAGCTGGTGTTATAGCAGTTTTAGAATTTATGTTCTTGACTTTCTCACATCTGAAATAGCAGCACTAATGGGGATTTGATTGCAGGAGATCAGCCGCAAGGTTTATAAAGGCATGCTGGACCTGCTGAAGTGCACTGTGTTGAGCCTGGAGCAGTCATATGCAAATGCTGGCCTGGGAGGCATGGCCAGTGTTTTTGGCCTGCTAGAGATAGCACATACTCACTACTATAATAAAGGTAAGAAGAGTGTTCATGAGAATACAGTGTTCATGAACCAAACAAGATTGGGAAGGTAGCTTGTTTTATGCCTTTTGATATTTCAGGGCTTTTCCAACACTTCCAAAATGGTGAGAATTGTACCGTTGTTACTGAAGCCTTATAAAGCTTGAAGCCTGTTTTGTGTTTCTTGCATACACGTTACTGGACCAAAGCAAAATAATGGCCATACTGATATTTAATTGAAAATGGAAACTCTGCAATGAGTTACAAAACCTGGCTTCTACAGCTGAAGTGGAAAGTCTGGGAATGGGGACCTTCAGCTAAAACTTTCCCAGCCAGTCTCTTGGCATGTTGTTGCAGGCAACCTCAGTAGGGAGGGAGATACTTGTAATGTGGAGCCATTCGAGACTTAACGTCTCACCAACCACATTGCACTACACAGTTATTCTCATAAAACTAAACACTCTTAGAGAAGAAAGTTTGAAAACATCTATTTATTTTTCAGCTGTTTCTTAAGAAGCTGATTCTTAACACAAAATAAGAAAATGCATTCTAAGGAAGAAAGCAAAAAATGACAAAAAGATAAATCTCTGCTTAGTATCTGACTTTTCTGTAATCTCAAATGATGAAAAGTTACTTATTTCATTGTAGCAGAGGAGTAGCATCTACTAAACCCTTTATAGTTGGTGTTCTGGATCTTGCATCAGAGATTTTTTTATGAGTTGGCTTAGATACACCCCGTGTTCCTTTCTAGTTGTTGTTGTTGGAATGCTGAGGAAGGTAAGGAAGGCTGTGCTAGTGGAACAGTCCTGAATGTGGAGAATGGGCTGATTGTGGTAATGACAAGCTTTTAGTCTGACACTGATTTCTAAGGAAAATTGGAGTGGCTGATGTAAAACTCAGTAGTTTTAGAGTGAAGACCAAATAGCATAATTTGATGGTAAGTAGAGTTTTCCCAGTAAACTAATTGTGGTCGTGACAGACAAAATTTGGTGCAAACTTCTAAAGACTCTTCTCATTATTGCATAATATCTTAATTTGCAGTCAAATTTTAGCTGTTTAGTATGTTTTACTTGTTTTCAATTAGTTGAAATTAGTGTTTACTTCTAGAAATATTTTATAGAGATTAGTCCTTATGTTTACATTATTTAACATATACTAATAAACTAGTAATCCTACAGGACATGATGGATATTGCTTATTTGTCTAGAGTAAGCTAAGTCTTAATAAAGCATGGTTGTGATTAAGTTATTATAATGTGGTCAAACTAAGGACTTGTTTTTAGGAACAAGGATAGTGGGCAATAATAGGATTGGGAAGTATATCCTAGGAAGCAATCTCCTGCTGCTGTATGTGAACTTCCCACTATTTACTGTGTCTGTAAAAACTGACACAGTAGGGAAGGGAGGCACTGTGTATCTGTGAATACACATTTGGAATGCAGATACTGTATAGTATCTTGACGTGTCAGTAACAAGACCCACAAATGAGATAGTGCTTCCAGTTCTGGTATTCACATCTTGCAAAGCTGAGGAGGTTTCTGAAAGATCTGCAAGGAAATGGGGAAACACTTCTGCTCTGAAGGATGGAAGTGTTTGGTCTGTTGAGTGTTAGGTGTTGATTATTTACAGTAAATAAAAAAAATAAATAAATCAGTAAATAGAAACGTTTTACTGATAGCAGAATCTTAAATCCACTGAACAAAGGTATCACAAGTTCTTGTGGTATGACAGATTTAGATAATAGGAAATTAAGTTTTGACTATTAGATTCATCAGGTATTGGAATAGTTTGTGAAGGAGGCTCTTTATGGAAAACCTGGTTTTAATTATTCTTTTCTGAAGGTTTTGCTGTAGTTCAAACTGTGGGTTTTGATACAGAGAAATTATCCAAACTGCCTTTAGGGACATATGGTTATAGGAAGTCTCAGAGACTGATGGAAGAGCTATAGCTGATTGGTATTTTTGTTTTTGTTTTTTTTTTTTTTTCCCAATCTGAAGTTCCATTTATTGTTACCCATGGAACTGATCGTATTTGTCATCTTTACACTGTGAGAGGAATTTATCTTCTATAAATTGCACTCTTGGTAGTTTAGGCAGAGTAGTTTTAATTTTTCACAATTCAGCAGAGGAGATGCTACAGTTACTGTGTCAGAGATGCTACAGTTACTGTGTCAGAGAACATTCCTAGGTTTCAGATATACACAAGTGAGATACTTGAGTATCCCTAAAACAGTGCTCTGGCTTTTTCCTCTACTGTTTCCACCAGTGTCTCAGGCTATCAGCAAGCCATGTTGGCCTTTGGGAACAAATGTGGCACTGAGCTGTTTTAGTGCCAGGCTTAATGATTTAGGTGAGACCATGTGTCTCATCTTTCTTCTCCTGCTCTCATTTTCTTTTTCCTTAGGTTTCTTTCTATTTATTTATTTTCTCTCAACATTGTTCTTTTAATTTAAAGAACCAGAAAAGAGAAAACGAAGTCCTACGGATGGATCTGTCACTCCAGTTGGCAAGGATCCTGCATCATCCCCAAGAGTGGAGCCAAAACCTGCGATGCAGCTGCCGGTACCTCAGCTAATGCCAAAGCCACCGAGCCCTGCAGGCAAAGGGCCAAGGGAGTTTGACACAAGAAGTCTGAAGGAAGAAAATTTTATTGCTTCCATTGGTGTGTATTGAGGTGCATGTGAAGTACAGGGGGGACTTCTGGTTTGGAATTAGGTTCTATTTGCATTCTCTCCATTTTAACGCTCTACATTGCTACTGTAACATGCTCCATTTACACCTTGGATCGCAAGGAACAATCATATGTGTTTTCACCCTACTCTTGGATAAACTATCCACTGCAGTTTTCTCCCAGAAGCTGTCTAATCTTAATTGTTTCTATATTTCATTACATCTTAAACAGCCTTATTTTTTGTTCTGTGATTGCTGTTTTCAAGCAACGGGAAATGGCAAAAGAGGAACAGGGACAGCAGGACTTCAGAAAGGGCAGCTGTGGAAGGGAAATGTGAAACAAAGGTTTTCTGTCATTGCTGGCTACCTGTGAATTATGTAGATTGTATCCTGATGTAAGTGGGATTCAAAATCTGCTGTTTGTTAACAACAGATTTTTCAAAAATATTTTAGTTATAGTGTTACAGTTTCAGTGAGCACTGATGAGGAGGACTGATGGATTTTCCTTCTATGAAAGAGCAAATAGAATGTGTGTTCTTCTAAACAGCATCTGCTAGACTAGTCACTGTAGATTTTCCTGTTTTAATCTTAGATGGCCTAGCTTTTCCCTATGTCTTGGGAAAAAGTTTGAAGTAGGGTTTTCAGAACTGTTTTATTTAAAAAGGGCTTTACAGACTTTTTTAGTGGAGGAGAAAGAAAAAAAATGACTTTGATTGGGCTGTGGGTTGTAAACACGAGAAGTATGATCAGCATATGAGAAATTTTTTGTCAACTGCAAAAATATGTCATGTTAAATTATAGACATTGCTTCTTACAGCCTGTTTAAAATAACATTTTTGTGGAATCACTGTGTGAAAGATTAATCTTCTGAAAGTGTGGTGCTGTGAGGATTTATTTGTAGTTTGTGGCATAAGACAAGGGAATGTGTGTGTTGAGCAGCCAAGTGACAGGAGTACAGACATACATTCTTATACACACATAATAACTGCAGGCTGGGTGCTGTCAACTCCTGAACTGATACTGAACCCCTCTGACTTGATTAAAGAGGTAATCTATGGAGGCAGTTGCTCAGAAACTTGTCTTGCACTCTATTTGAAAAGCTGTCAGGAAGCTGAAAGAGTTGCAGATTCAGATGTCCAGCATTTCAGTTAGTTGTTTGGTTTGCTCTGGGTAATTCATTACTTTTCTGTAGAAGAGAAAAAGGAAAGAATGCTTCTGGCACAACTGAAAATAAACCAGAGTCTAGGACAGTTCTTTTAAAGAATGACGAGAGATCTTTTGATGAGATTGCTAAGATTGCTTCTTTCCCTTTGATGAAATTAAGGCAAAGGTACATTCTCATTGGTGGTTCTGATGTTATGATGGTTTCCACTTGTCTTTTATGAAGCTAAATTACAACAAGAATATGGTTTTACCTAGACTGACCAAAGTTCAAAATATTTGAATGTTTTTCCTGAAGCCTTTTTTTCTAACTGCTTTTGTCTTTCACCCCAAAACACGAACTGGTATGCAAGTCACTTTTTAGGAGATTGCTGTAAAAACAGTGTAGTCACCATGTTCATCTGACTCGTGTGATCTAGAAGTAAAGGGTGTTTCTCTTGTGTTGCAGAGAGATAATTTAAAGCTGCTTGCCTATTTTACTTCCTTTATATTCTGTCATAGAGACTTCAGAACGAGACAGCTTCAGAATGCAGGACTGGCCTTAGTCATGGCGCAGCTGTGAAATGCAGGTGTTCTCATTCAAACGAATTTATTTAGGGAAGAGCATTTGGTAAACATTTACATCTTGCTGAAATACCAACATATTTGTAAGTAGTTCCATTTAAACATGGGGAAAAAATGGTTTTATGTGAGGATGATCCAGCACTAGAAAAGGTTGCCTGGAAAGGTGGTAGGTTCTCCATCTGTGGGGAAAGTGAATACCTGAATAGACATGGTCCTGTGGCAGGCAGCTTTAGTTAATCCTGCTTTAAGAAGGGAGATTGGACTAGATGATGTCCTCAGGTCCCTTTGAACTTCAGCAGTTCCATGATTCTGTGAAGTTTGGAAGGTACTTACAGCCTCAGGTTGCAGATACCTGAGGTTGCAAGTAAAAATTTGAATTAACCTCTTGGTATTGTATAGATGAAATGCAAATTGGGCTGCTACCCTTTTTACCTAGATACAGGAGGAAATACTAGAATGAGAAGTCTTCAGAAGGATGGAGCAAAATAATGTACAGCTCTGTTTGCAGTAGTCATAAGTAGAGTGTATGTTAGTGTGGTGATTAAGCTGCATCTCAAATCTAGAGCTGAATTTATGGTAGCTGAATCTGTGCAGTTTTTTGTTACTACATGAACAATGGCCATAAAGTTCACAGGGTTTCCTGTTTCTGAGGTGAAGTGGGATGGATTTTTACCACCTGAGCTTTGATCTTGACTGTGCTTGATACCTAATTCCTACCTGGAAAATTCAGTGTGAAAATGATGCTTCTGATACTCGTCAATTGCTTACTTCTGGGGTTCTTGTCTTCCAGGGTTTATCACCTGTAGTGTAGGTCATCACCTGTAGTGTAGGTCTTTTTGTTAGGACACTGGTGGCTTTTAAGTTGATAGTTAATTAATTTACCCCTTTATGTTAGTGATAAGTTAGGTTTATTGCATACTTTGCATAACTGTTAATGAAAATGTGAATACTTACTGAAGTTTCCATTACTAGTTTTCAAATAATTGTTTAATCCATCAGATCACTTTATTTTGGCTGTTTTTTTAAACAGAAAAGATTGTGCTACATACTTCATCCCCATCAGGTCCTTTTTAGACCTGCTGTCCTGTTTAGTTCAGGGTCATGTAACAAAGCCATAGGTGTAGTATCTTATGCCCTGTGAGTTTATTTGAAGTTTTGTTTTTCTTCTTTGACTAAGTAATTGAGAGTAAAATCTAGTCTGTTTTTAATGTGCTAGGATATACTCTACACTAAATTAACAGACAAGTCAACTGAAAGTAAGTTAATGGCAGGTGTTGTAGCTTTCAGACTGGTAATTTTTAAAGTAAAGCCATATAGACTGAGCATGGAAGAGGCCAGATGTTTTCAAAGCCCTTTAACAAACAAATTCAGTCCATCTTAGAGATTGCTATCTCTGTCAGTGTATGCTCAGCTTGATAAGCCTGTAGGATGCTGTTTGGATCCCGCAGCAATTTTATCTTATCCATCTGTCTATTTATGAAAATTGAAGGAACATCCATCAATCATGAAGCAGATCTAGAAACTGGTCGGCTAGAAGCTGTCTTTCTAGCTTTTCCTACCTTGTTTTTCATAATACTTTGGAGCCTTCCTCCACAGTTGTAACCTATCCTTTTAATTTTCTTTTTTACAGTGGACATTTTGCTCAATAGAACTTATTTAGAGCTTGTCTTGCTCTTATTTCTGCTATTTGCAGTGTGGAATGGGTTTCTAACACACTTAAGTGACCTTTAATTTGTTCAGGAAGTTTTCTTAAAGAGCAGTAAAAGAACATTTTACTTATTTTTCCTTTCCTTTGACACTTTTCTAAGAGGACCTTCCTTTGTAGCATCCCCAGCTTTAATTATGCTAGTGAGAGAGGACAGTGCCTAACACTTAAGAGTCAGCTCACCATGTCAGCTTGTAATATTTTCTTTGGCCAATGGGCCAGCACCTGGAATGATCTGATGTTTCTGAGCAGAAAAGGTGACTGCATTTCAGAGAGTTTAACAATGTGAGTGATAGAAAAGTGCAAGTGCCTCATCACTGTTTTGTCCCAGGGCTAAGTTTCAAATTCAGTTTTAAGAGAACTTCAGCCTGTTTTGCTGGTCTGTGCATTGTATATTCTCTTATAGAATTCGTCCACTTGAGTGCTGTGACATTGAGTTTTGGAAGTTGGAGTGAAGCATGTCTGATATCCTGCTCATTTTAGTTCTTCATCATTTTCCATTCTCTATACTCTGATAGGAGCAAGTGGATGCAGAGAAGTTCAGCTCTTTACATATAGGACAGGTTCATAGGCAGAGCTAGGCATTTATTGAGAATGTTGTTAGGTCAAAAATAACTTGTAAACTTTGTGATAATATGTAAGATATAATATTGGTTAAATGTTGTGTTAACTTACAGTTTGATATTTTTGGAATTGCTGCCACTGTTTTTGTGTCTTTCTCCTTTAAGTGATATAAACTAGAGACATTAAAACGTTTCTGTTAATTAGAGCTACTGTGATGCCTATGTTTTAGAGGGGTAAATATCTGACAGTCTTAAATCCCCTTCTTAGTAAAGGTGACTAATTATTTATTCATAAGAGGTTGTTTTTCCTTAGTTGTTTAACTGCTGTCAAAGTGTGGCCCGAGGAGGGAACAGGGAGTGCACCACCACCACTGTATGAAGTCATCTCTAATGTTTGAATACTGTTACTAAGAGATGATGCAGTACTCAATACCTAACACAGATTTCTTTTAAACTGGTGTTAACTAACCCTTCACTCAGTAGTTGCCATAAAATTCTTCTTCTTTTTTTTTTTTTTTGGGGGGGGGGTTGTTTTTGATTTTTTTGAGGTGAAGGGGTGGGGTTTTTCTTTGAAATTTTTTTCCCCATTTTCACCTGTCTGACCAGCTGCTGACTCTTTCTCTTTCTCTCCTGCTTTCAATGCATCTTGGGTAGAATTGTGGAACAAGCACCAGGAAGTGAAAAAGCAAAAATCTTTGGAAAAAACGAGTAAGGAAATTTAAAAAAATGTAGAAACTGACTCCTCCAGCCTCCCCATAACTGCCAACTCCCAAGGTGCAGGGTGAGCTTGCATCTCTGGCACACAGGTTTTATACTTGCAAGAAAAAAAATCTATCAAGAAAGTTTCCATTAAAGGACCAAACAGATCTGTTTGCCCTGAGGAAATTATGTTCAAATGTCTTCTCTTCTGTTTTTTTTCTTTTTCCTTTCTTTTTTCCTCCCCCAATTGTTGCCTTCAACGAAGAGGAAGCAGGTGTTCTGCATCCTCACCAATCAGATAAATATGGAAGAATTTTAAGATACTCCATCTCCTTCCTTAAAAGTTAAAACTTGTTTAACAAGTTGTTGACATGGATATATTGATTAATTAAATGTTACTGGAATCAAGAATTCCTGTTTGTTCAAGCTGTGGGATGGTGAATTTTGTTAACTGGCATCAACCATGAGCAGTCAGTCTGCAACAAGAAATACTTCTGAGGGGGAGAGAGAAGGTGTATGTGAATAGTTGAATTTAGTGATGGCTTCTAGAAAATAGCCTCATAATAAGGAATCAACCTGATTTTGTTTTTCATATGCCTTGGTAAAGAAGGAGTAAAATAGTTTGAGGCTGTTGCAGAGTCTAAATAATAGTCTAAATCTACACAAATCTGAACATGTGTTGAAATATGATAATGAATAAAATATTGAATATGTATACTCTGCAAGTGCAATACCAAGCTTTGCTCTTTTGGTTGTCACTGTTGCAAATAGGGACATGTGACATAAGGGCAACAGCCAATTTATAACAACCATGTTGTGGTAGGTGTTTCCTAACCATAAGCTTAGTTTGTACTTTGCAGAGCTGACACTACCTATTTTACAGACTGAAAATTGGGAAGGATTAATAGCTGAGATGAATGAGTGAAGATTCCTAACATTCTGACTAGGTTTGGATTTTTAGGCACCTCAGTTAAATACTTCTGTTAAGTACAAATTAGCATGTGGAGTTGGTTCAGAGGGAATGGGGTGAGTGGGGCACCTCTGTAGTACAGCTTACTGTACTTCAGTTGTGAATCGCTACCTGCTGAGGTAGGAGTCTGTGAGACAGACACACAGCACATGGACACATGCTCTCCCAAACTGAGCCTTTCAGGTGGATGCCTACACTGGGAGGAGTAAATTGAGGTTTTCGTGTTCTATGTGTATTAGACATATGGCTCCATAAAGAAGGGAAAGGGAGGCTTTTAAGTGCATGTAAATTGACTGTGACAACAATGTAGTTGTGTCTGTTGTGCTCCTTAAACTCAGTTACAGCCCTCAAATATCTGAACTGCATCGGTCAATTTCAATTCCTTTGAAAGTCAAACTGTCAGAAACATATCTGAATTATGTGTTGGGACAGGAAACTTCTAAATTGCTTAGAACACACAGCTGAAATTTCATGTTATTGATGTAGTAATGAAATATAAAACTTTTGGCTGTATCAGAACTAGAAATGATGACCACTTAAATGAGTAGATATAGACCTCTAGAAGTGAGCTATGTGTATTTCAGTAGAAAATAATATTCCAAATTCTTAGAAAAGATATTTTTAGTTATTTTTCTTCATAAATTCTTTTTATGCTTTCTCTTTCTTAGAGTCTTTGAGGAGATGATTTACAGCAACTAAGGCATTTGGGTCTAGAGGCAAAATACTGTAGCAAATGAAGAATACTTCCTATAAACACTTCACAGGAAGAATTGGTGGTTCAGTAGTAAGCTAGTATGGTCTGCACAGCCCGCTTATGGCTTTGCTATTCATGAGTTTACATATCATCTCAAACTCACTCCCACAAATCTTTGTATATTATCCTTCTCTCTCTCTCTCCTCCCTTCCCTTTTTCTTTCCTTTTCACTATCTTATCCTCTCTAATATTACATATAATACAAACATATTCATAATTCCCAGGTGGTTGTGATTGCTGGTCACATAGGTAGTGGCATTGTTTGTTTAGAGATAGTGGCTGTAGACATGGGTATATAATACAAATATTCCAGCAGCTGATCATGTCTTCCTGTTACTGAATAGTTGGCAGATATGGCTATGGCAGAAGTATTGCATTCAGTCTCTTCCCCTTTCTGAGAATATTAACATTATGTGTACAGCCTATAACATACTCTTTTCTTGCATTGTTATTTACTTCATTCAGTGCTTATCCAAATTTCTTTTCAGACTCTACCTCTCCATCATTCTCCTTTCCTTCTGCCATCCCATCCGAGGACAATAGATGATATGATTCTAGAAGTGCATGGGAAACTGAACATAAAGTTCTTTATCCTTTCTTTCCCTTTTTTGTTTTTTGGATCACTGGGTTAATGAATGCATGACTTAAAAGCTTGCTGATTTCCTCTCTCTCCTACCTATGTGATTGCCAACTCTGGAGAGCCATTTGTTAATGTAATTGGAGAATGTTGTGAAGTACAGCATCATACAGGTTTAGTCTTTGAAAATCTTACTTGGAAACACCAATTGTCATTGTTTATTTTCTTGTCACATGTTGCCTGATTTTTGCCTAGATAGTTGCAGTGGGCAACCAAAAAAACTCAGTCCAGGACTTTGAGCAATTTAGCTGTTCAAAAAACGATTCTGACTTTTAAGTAAATTGGTATTCTTTTTTATTACCAAGAATTAAAGGAAGTGGCTTCCTAGAGTTGAATGTCAACTGCTCTGCATGTGTTATTGTAACTGGAAGCTACTTGACTGTTGTGTGTCCTCTTATCTCTCTTGAATTGCTAAGAAAGGTACTGTTTAATTGTAGTCACTCCTGGACTTCAGAATATTTGAAATTCAAGCTAACGTTTGAAGATTAGTAGATGTGTTCTGCTGGCCTTGTTGTTTTTTTTTTCAGTACCAAGGAATAATAAAAAATGCATTAAAAATCAAAGAAATGAGAAAGCAAATCTGTTTTCTTGGTACTGTTCATGCTTCCAGTCTGTCATCTGCTTTCTCCTATGCTTTTTTTTTCTTGGTACAGTAATTATTTACTCTTTCCTTTGTTCAGGACCAGAAAGTGTGAAACAATTTGATTTGGCAGAAACAGATGAGAAGAAATCCCAAATCAGTGCAGACAGTGGCCTCAGTTTGGCCTCAGGTTCTCAGGTCAGTGGCTCCTATGTTTGCTTTATTTATGTGGTAAAAGACAGGATTCTTCTATTCACTGCTTAATTATGGGAAGACTTCTAGGGTTTGAGTATTCTTGAGAGGCTCATTTGGTAAAATTTCTTTGCCCCTTTCTCTAGGGCACTGGTCTTTGTAAACTCAATTACAGGACACCATGGCCTTTCTGACACTCAGACAGTAGTTTCTACTTGATTGGCTAAATAAACTAAGGAAGCGTAAGGCATGGGATTCAAGAGCCCAGGAAGAATGGGAAGTGATATTCTCTCCTTATGGTAAAAGCTAATGTGACTCTTCTTGTCTTTTTTATGTTTTGATTGCAGAAGAGTGATTTTGACTCTATTCCCAGTGGAGGACCAGCAGTTATGGTCCGAAGTACAAGCCAGGATTCTGAAGTCAGCACTGTGGTAGGATATGCCCAGAGTGAAATCTGGATGTGATTAACTGCTTGTTAAAGTGGAGAAGGGCATTTCATGCCTACATTTCAAATGGTGTGGCAGCACGGTGTCACACATGCATCATGTACTCTGTGAGTTCTCTCTCCAGAGCCTCTGAGTGGGTAACAAGCATGTATGTCTGACAGAACATACATAGTACTTGCTTTATGAGCAGATTACAGCCTTCATATATAGTGCTCATTGCTGCTACATATTCCTACATATTGGTGTATTTACAGAGCTGGTGGATTGCAGCAATTCTATAAATATGTCTTAGTTTTGTATAAACCATCTATAAAAAATAGAAGTTTAAAAAGGTAACCTGAGAGCAAAAAAGGCAGATTGTTTGATGTATTAAAAATAAGAGCAAATTCTCTGGTGTATTATCTGTTGAAGGTAATTAATTGCTTTATTTTTCTCCACAGGTTAGTAACAGTTCTGGAGAGACATTGGGAGCAGACAGTGACTTGAGTAGCAATGCTGGTGATGGCCCAAGTGTGGAAAATGGTGGCAATTTAGCAGGATCCAGAGGCACTGTGTCAGACAGTGAAATTGAGACAAACTCTGCTACTAGCTCTATCTTTGTAAGGGCATTGCAGACTTCCTTTTTTTTTTTGCTTGGTTTTTTTTTTTTTTTTTTTTTTTGGTTAATAGATCTCGTACAGTAATATTTCAGTGCGTGTGCATGTATACAATAGGATCTCTGATTCAGTTCTAAGGGTTAATCAGCAATGACTTAAAATATTACAATGTCAAAGATGTAGTTTTGTCTGGATCCACATACCTTTCTTCATTTCCTGTGCAATAAATTTTTTTTTGAAAGTAGAATCACATCTTGCACCACTTTAGAGACTTTAGTAATGTTTAATATTAATTCAATATTTCTCTCAACCAAATGGACATTTGATGGGCATTGTTCATCCTTAGCTAAAAGGAAAATTCCCTGTTTCTTAGCAGAAGCTACTTGATAGAGTAAAGGAGTGATCAATTTTAGTTTTAGCAGCTGTTCTGTTTCTTTAAAGTATTACTTTAGTCCTATTTAAAGTGTAATCATAATTTTCAAATATATTTGCCTAGTTGGAAGATCTGTATGCAGTAAAACCCAAATAATTTGTGAGTGCTTCATTTTGTAAAGTCCTTGATTATTGTGTATAACCTCTAATATACATTTTACCAAGAAAATAATTATACACTTGGTTTGGCTAAATCAAGCTCTCAGCAAAATAAGGAAACAACTTGCAGTGCCTTAAGATTGGTCTCACTGTGTTAATTATTTTGTAATCCTGATAAAATTGTAAAAGCCTTTACAGGGCTTCTACTTCTAATGTTAAGAAACAAACAAAACCATTGTGTTTCGTGGCAGATTTCTATAAAAAGCATGAAAATGATTTAACCACGTCTGCTTCCTTAGTTGCAAGTGGGTGTCCTCTCAGTTACTGAAGTTGGACTATTTTTTAACATTTACTTTTCTGTGTTTTTCTACTAAACTAAATAGAGTAGAACTAAATAGAAACTAAATAGAATTCTAAGAAACCTTGCAAGAGATTTAGGACAAAGATGATGGGTGTATATGATGTGCGATTAATACAAATACAGTTTACCTGGTGGTAGAGAAATAAATGGCCAGCTTTGTTGTCACAGTTCCTGCTAGCTGATCATCCCAGCTTACACTCTTCAGGCTAGATGAGATGTAATTATTTGCTTAATGTCACACCTTTATGAATGCATTAGTATGACATAAGGGGGCTGACAGAAGAGGTTCTTTCCTTCAGTGTGGGGCTTGTATTTTTGTTTTGCCTCAGTTTTCCTTCAAGGAAGCACTGTGCCTCCTCTGTATTTTGATTTCTCTGTTTGTCTTTCTTTGATTTTTCTTTGGTTGACTCTGGATGTTTAAGTGTATTCTGCTGCTCTTTGAACAAAACAATTGTTTTGTGAATGTTTGCAGGAGAAGCTTTTTTGAAGTATAGCTTGCAAACTGTGTCTGTGCAACTGTGCTGTTGCACAAGAGAGAACCCTGCAGGGTGCAGAGTTAAACTGCCAATACCTCTTGTATTATTTTCAGGCCAAGTCTCACAACCTGAAGCAGAGTGTGAAGGATAGCAAAGGGAGTACTCCAGGGAGAGGTCCAGAGGATGGGAACCAGCGTGTCTATCTGTATGAAGGACTTTTGGGTAAGGTACTTTTTCTTGTAGGAAGGGAATCTTTCAGGTTGAAGTTCAGATTAAATCATGTCTAGGACAGACAGGAATTTTCACTTCCCCTGACACTCTTTTTAACCTCTAACTGTTGTCCATGCTGGTAGAATAGGAAGGCACATCAGACCACTCAGAGTAAAGCCAAAGCTTTGCTGGGGAAATTGGGTAAGTGTGAGTGGTGTAGTTTGCATAAAATTAAGTCTGTCCAAGTCTCTTGCTCATCTTGAATATGAATTCTTTAAACAGTTTGAAGAAGGGGAGAAGGAAGTTAGCTATGTATGGAAAGCTATAAAATATCACTTATCTTGAAAAAAGATCATTCAGCTTGAGTCACTGAACAGAGGGCTAAACTCAGAATACTAAAGGGCTTCAAGTGTATCCTTGAATTAGGAGTACATTGGCTTTTTTGTATTTTGTCTGGACTTGCTGTTAATCAAAAGCTCTCTCTTCCTGTGTTTTTCATCCTTCCCATTTATCATTCCTACCTGCTTGGAATGGTGCAGGTAGGGATAAAGGATCTGTCTGGGACCAGTTAGAGGATGCTGCAATGGAAACCTTCTCTCTGAGTAATTATCTTATCTTTCCACTTCTCTGTGTGTTTGCTGTGATCTGTGTCTGTGTGAGATATTCCTGTCTCTTTCAGGCAGTGTTAACAGTTTATTGAAGAAGCTATACTCCTTAAAGAATAGAAATGAGAGGTGCTTTACTGTGAGGGATTAAAAATATTGTGCCATTAATTAGAATGAGACATTTGTGTTGTCTTTTCTTTTACACTTTTCTTCAGTTGTGATATTGCTTGTGGTTTACAAGTAACCTTTTTTTTTTTTTTAATATATTTCCATTGTGTGTTGGCTTATGGTATTTTCAAGGAGTGGGAATGAGCAGGAATTAATCGTGAAGTATCTGACTGGAGTAAACAGAATAAATGCTCAATTTTTTTATACATTGCATAGGCAAAGAGCGTTCAACTTTGTGGGACCAGATGCAATTCTGGGAAGATGCTTTTTTGGATGCTGTGATGTTAGAGAGAGAAGGAATGGGGATGGACCAGGGACCTCAGGAGATGATTGACAGGTAAATTCTTTAGTAGACCTTTTTCCTCCTCATTGTTTCACCTGGAGCTGAAATAGTAAAAATAGTAGTGAAAAAAAAAATTAATTCTGCTTAACATGCTATTGTCACTTTGTAAATCTTGCTACTCTACCTGACTGTTCCAAAGGGAGCCTTTTCTCTCTCTGCTGGTCAGTAACTCCTGATACTGAAATACTTGTCCTTAGTTATGACATATATATATTTTACCTCTTGTGGTGAGATATTTCCAGAGAAATGGGTAATGTAAGCATAAGAACAATTGAATGGATGGAATAGACTAGCTCATTAGTAAAGCAAGAGATTTCTGTGGCAGAATGGCTGTATTCTGGAATAATAGTGTGTTGACATACAGTGAAAGAATTAAATAGTTCCAGAAATGGCATTTTGAGCCTTCTTAAAATGCAAAGTAACTTAAAGGTATTTTCACAGCTTGTAGTTAAAACAAACAAAAAACCCATGAGGAAACCACTCTCTAGAAATATCTGTGTGGTTGCCTAAGGCTTGACTGCTTCTAAAATGTCAGTCTTGACTAACTTCCTCTTCCTCCCCCAAGCTCTGTTAACAGCTGATCATTCTGTGCTCTTGTCTACCACCTGCAGCTCTACTGCCTCCATCCATGCTATCATGGAACATGAAATCTGGTAGCCAAAATAAGAACTAGTTTGGGGTGCTACTTTCAAAACCATTATTCCCGAAACTGCCTACCTTACTGGAAAAAGAGAGTGCCTGGTGCACTTCCTTCATCAGCTTTCTTCTGCCTTGCAGCTGTATTTAAGCTCTAGTGCGGGATAGCTCTTGTGCTGAGTTATATATTTCTCTTCTGACAATTGTAATTGTCACAGAGCTGTGACTGCAGAGACCAGGAAGTGGATAAGCCCTGCAGACCACTAACAAATTTCCCACTGAACAGATGTTATTTGCTTCAACTAGTTAATAATTAAAGGAAACGTGAAATTACCGATGACAGTGTTGTACTGGAAAATGCCCATTTGACTTAGTGTTTTTAGAGGTTTTATTTGCTATACACTTTGCAAACAGTGCTGTGTCCTCTGCCAGTGCTTTAGTGAAGTGAGTGAAGAATGCCTGTGAGTCTGCTTCAGATGTAGCTCTTCTTGCAGGTATCTTTCCCTGGGAGAACATGATCGAAAGCGTTTGGAGGATGATGAGGATCGCTTGTTGGCTACACTGCTGCATAATATGATTGCTTATATGCTTATGATTAAGGTGACTTCTTGTTCTTTTTAGTAGATTGCTACTCAGATATAAGCAGTATATTTTGTTTGTGTTGTCTTGAAAACATACATCTCTGTTTATGAAACTCAGAACTGTGGACAATAAGGGCAGTTTCTAGTAGAAACTGCAAAGTTGGAAGGCTTTCTGTTAATAGAAAGATGAATTTATTAGAGCTATCAAGGGAAGCATAATCCTGCAAACCCAACACTTTGGTACTTTAATTTATTTTCTTGTTTTGCATAGCAGAGCCTAGTAGGTTTTAATTTTAAAATATATTGAAAAGTAAAATGCAATGCTTCTTTCATGCACAAAGAATTCTTGTCAAAGGAGGGAAGCAGATTGAGTTTGTTTTATATACTCTCCAACATTAAGGTTATAATGCAAATGTATTAAAAACCAGTGTTTGATCCAGCTTGAAATCAGCACTCAAACATGAGTGTCCTGTCTTTGAAGCCTTTACTATCAATGGCTGGCATTCATAGTAGCCTTTTGAAATGGCAGCTGAGGCAGAAATATTTTGCTTCTGAGCTTGCCTGCAGCCCATCTTCAGGAAGAACTTTTTGCTGTTTGAAGGCTCTCTGGGAGTGTTTGTTAGAGCCACAGCCTAGTGACCAGGAAACACACGGTGAAAGAATGAGAACTCTGAAAGATACCGTGTTGTGTTGAGGGCTCCACAGCTGTGTAACTTGAATCTGTGCAGAAGAAGATATGGAGGAGCTGGTCTGGCCAGTGAGACTCAGAAGTGATAACCTGGAGAACTGAGGCTTCTAGTGTCAGTAGTTGGAAGTGGTGGGTAGTGGAACTGCATCTTGTGCACATGGGCAGGCAGGAAATCTTGTTGTGCGCAGCATCACTTGCACAGTAGCTGGAAAAAGTGGGATATGTGCAATGTGGTCCTGTACTGCTGATTAAAGAGGCCCTTGCATGAGTGAATTAGCATAAATTGTTTTACTTCTTAGCGATGGAAACCAAGATATGTCTGGGAGATTGGAGTTGCTTCCTGTGAATAGAGAAGAGTATGCAACTGTCTGTATATCTGCTTTCTAGGTGAACAAGAATGATATTAGGAAAAAGGTGCGTCGTCTAATGGGAAAATCACATATTGGATTGGTGCACAGCCAGCAAATAAATGATATTCTAGACAAACTTGCCAATCTGGTAAGTAAAAGAGTGATGAGTGATATACCTCTGGGATCTACAGTGGAGGAAATAAATTGCCTGAAAAATCTTATGTATATTCTCTGCAACACTAATTTAAAAATATTAAAAATATTGAATTCATTGAATTCTTAAATGCTGCTCTTCACAAGTACAGAATAAAGACTGTGACTATATGACCCTGTTTATAATGTTTTAATAGTTACACAGTTATCAGAGCTGCAATACAAATATGTATAAACATGACACTTATATACCACAGTTCTCTGCAACATCAATGTTTTCTTAATAACTTTTGTTGGCAGGAACCTTTATGATTACTATGACTGTAAGAAGTGTTTCATTTTCTATCAGTTTCCAGGCCACTCTAAGACTTATAGCAATCAGTTTCTGTACAAAACTGTTCCCAGTATTCATAGAAAATAAACCTGATGTCCTCTAATGATCAATAAGAATATAGGCTAAAGCTTCAGTTAGTAAATCTAGCCTGTTTTTAACACAACCATCATCAGGATAGACACAAGCTAAGCTCTTTTAAAGGTAATTTCTGTCTTTGGAACTTACTTTTCTGCACAGAAAAGACGCAAAATTATCTTATAATTAATTGGGAAAAATCAGACCAGTTTACTGCAATGATACCAGAACTCAGAAACCTCACTTTCCCATACTGAGTATAGTACCACATGAATATTGTATGCTGTGATAACTCTCCCAGTCACACTTGTTGAAACTAAACTTACTAGAGTATCTTGCTTACAGCTTTGTCCAAAATTGTCTCCAATGAGCTCATTAAATACTGTTAAAAATTCTTCTTTCTTTCATTTGTGTCACCTAATGGGTTTTTTTTCAAAGTTCATTGATGATTGCATGTGGGTTTTTTTCTAGAATGGACGGGAACTCCCTGTGAGACCCAGTGGCAGCCGCCACATCAAGAAGCAGACTTTTGTAGTACATGCTGGGACAGACACAACAGGAGACATATTTTTCATGGAGGTAGAGATAAGAATAATACTAATGCAATCATTAGCAGAAGAAATAAGAGAAAAAGCATTAAAAATCTTACATAAAATTTTGTATTCCTAGGTATGTGATGATTGTATTGTGCTGAGAAGCAACATTGGAACTGTGTATGAACGTTGGTGGTATGAGAAACTCATCAACATGACTTACTGTCCCAAAACAAAAGTGCTTTGCCTCTGGCGCAGGAATGGCCAGGAGACACAATTGAACAAGTTCTACACAAAGAAGGTTTGTATCTTGTTTAATAGACACAATACTGCAGGGATAACTGCACAGAAAAAAACAAATCCTTTGCATGTCATATTCCATGTTTAATCAAAAAGTAGCACTCTCTTTCCAGTGCTGGTTACTGAACTGCAATGCTGTTTAGCAGCACTGACATCTGAAGCTGGCATTGTGCCCTCTTATTTACTTGGAGACAGTTGTCCACCAGAAAGTAATTTAAGAAATGACATGTAGCTTTTTTGTTAAAAGAAGTATCAGTAACATCAGTGTTACTAAATATTGTGTGAGCTTGCAGGCTTGTGAAGATAGTAAAAATATTACAGAGGATTCATGGGCAACACCTAAATAAAACTATGCCCTAGGAGTTAATTGTATGATTTTTTATCTTAGAACCATAGAATGGCTTGGGTTGGAGGGGACCTTTACAATCACCTACTTTCAACCCCTCACTGCCATGGGATACATTCCATTAGTCCCACTGTCCATGTCACTGACAAAGGTGTTAAACAGCATCGGACCCAGTACTGATAACCAAGGAACAGCTCTTGTCACTGGTTTCCACTTGGATGTTGAGCCATTGATCTCAAATCTTTTGAGTTTGTCCATCCATCAAATTTGTTCCTTTCTAGTATAGAGTAGCTCAGCCATCTCTGTGTCCTGTATCTTGGGCTATTGATAGAAATTTTTCTTAAATTTAGCTCTGAGATTACGGCTTAATCTCAGAGTTGAAGGAACATTAAGAGAAGAATATGCCATAAGGAAATTAATATGAATAACAAAAAGATAGATATTCTGTGCATGACTAGCAATATTGATTGCTGGAAGCTGAAAGAAAGGGAGGAATTAATTTTGATGCTTTTTCTACAGTAAGAAACTGCATAGGCTTGGTTAGAATGTGCCAGTGCATGAGCTCTTCACTAGCTTTTGTGGTTAAATGCTATGAAATAGTTTATCTATCATCTTGTAAAACAAATATAAATACTGACTAGGAATTAGTTGTACTTGAACTTGAAGAGGCTTTTGGTCTTTGGGCACCACATGGGGCTTGTTCTTTTTGTAGAATCTTAAAATCTTGCTGTTCTTTTCCCTCCCTTAGTAATTTGGAGAAATAACATTGCATTACTCTTCTTGTATCTGTTAGTGTCGGGAACTGTACTACTGTGTAAAAGACAGTATGGAGCGAGCAGCAGCAAGGCAGCAAAGCATTAAACCAGGTACAAGATTTTAAATGTTGGGAACATTTGTTGTTTAATCTGCAATCAGCAATTTTTTTTATTAATAACTCCTTTGAACATAATCTCCTTTTACTTGGAAATCTTGGGGTAACTTTGTGCATCCATGTTCAAGAAGCAGATTGTTGTCTTTAGCATTAGTGTATTTGAAAGGTATTTTAAGAATTGGGCAATAATGTAGAATTAAAAATGTGTTTGAAAAATGTTTGCATTGTGTTAAAAGCTATTCCCCAGAGCTCAGTGGTTCTGCAAAAAATGATAATTTTTCAAAAATAATTTTAAGAACGTACTTTTTAGCTGAACTGAATAATGCAAAAGAAACTAGATGAAAATGTCTAGATTATTCACCTATTAATAACCTCTATTAAATTATTACTTTAATCATATTTTGACATTTTAATTGCTTAAAACAATACCATGCAATGCAGCTCACAAATACAAGCCTCCTTTGTGCTGCTTATGTATCTGTGCTTAAGACTATGCTCTCTATGGTATTATGTAATTGCAGGGTCTTCCTATGTAGAAATTACATATGGCATTTAAAGAAAACAAACAATACTCAAATATGACATACAATAAATACAGGGTGAAGTGACATTGATGTTACTTCATGTTACCAGAATGAAATTTATTACAATTTGTAAAATTCTAGTGGTTCTCAGAAAGCTGTCACTAGTGAACGTACTCACAGAAATGGTCTCTACTATTCTTAGTAGTATCCTTTTGCTATGCACATCAATGGGAATTATGTTTTTACTATTTTATATTCCCCTTCCACATACTATGACTCAGCTGACTGCTTTCTGCGTACTCTCTCTCTCTCTCTCTCTCTCTCTCTCTGAATTTTTGTTTTGGTTTGTTGTTGTTTTTGTTTTGGATTTTTTTTTTCTTTATTAACATCACAGGCCCTGAGTTGGGTGGCGAGTTCCCTGTGCAGGATATGAAAACCGGTGAAGGAGGTCTTCTTCAGGTCACACTGGAAGGAATTAACCTGAAATTTATGCACAGTCAGGTATGAGGGAAATCTATGAGAAGACTGAGCATGAAGCTTTCTGCAGCATGCCTATATAGGTGTTTCCTCTTCCCAGAGTATCAGTAAGGACAGGGCATAGCTTGATGTGGGTAAAAAAACTTAGATATATTTACACTCAAACCCACAAGCATGTATCAATATATATATCTATGTAAAAACACGCTGAAATTAAATATCCTTAGGAAAACTATAGTCTGTTAAAGAAAGATGTTGATACATCTTTCAGCTTCTTGTTTCTTGTGGTCTGAATTGTCTAAGCAGAAAACAAATGTTAGCCTGTATTAAGGGACAGAAAAAGTGATCAATAATAATCTGAGCTGCTATAATGCATCACGCCATGAGCAAATCTTCATTGCATAAGCAGTCAGCCTTAAAGATACAGTGTTTGAATATTGCAGGCACAGAAGGCAACCTTCTGCATTGTATTTAATCTATTGTATTTTAAAATATTAGAAATTATCTACAAGTTTGTATGAAAATAAAATATGAAACTGGCGCTTGATGTAATTCACAAAAATAAGAAAAAAGTACTGATTCCTTTTTCCTTCCAAATAGCAGATATTGTGGGTATAGAGGAAACACGAGTAGAATTGTCATTTCTTCCTTTCTCTGGATGTTGTTTCTGTTGCTTCCTTTGATCCTTGTGTTTTATTTTGCTTTATGTTTTTTTGTTTTGCATATATTAAATGCATGCTATGCTAGACAGTAGAATCAATTTTTAGGGGAGAAGGGAGAGTGTGTGTATGTGTGTGTGTGAGAGAGAGAGAAAGAAAGAAAGAAAAGCTTCTGTCAGTTCTCTGTGGAGTGTTTTTTCCTTTCCTCCTGACTAGACTTTTCTCCCCACACAAGCTTTGTTTTTCTTTGAGGATACATCAGTGTAGATCCCACTGGAAGTGCACGTGCATCTCAAACACACACACTCAGAATCTTTAATACTTCTCCCAAGGTCACAGCAGTGCCTTGTGTCACTTCGAGTTCCTATGTGCCAGTATAAGGAGTGGAGAGTTGTGAACCTCCCTCAGTTTCCTTGCTGTCTCTTACAAGGGTATAACCTGGATTATGTCCAACCTGCTGTAGAGTTTCAGACCTACTCTGTGATGGAACACTCTACTTGACTAAGTTACAGATTTTATCTTTTCATTGGGTGTGCTGAAATACAAAAAACTGTAAGAGGAAGTTATTGGTTGTGCAGAATGAATTTTCATAGTTCTTGAAAATGACAGATCTAACTAAAGCCTTTGAAAATTAAACCCTAGTCTCAAAGCAACAGTTTGATATTCTTATAGATGGATATAATAGAAATTACTTTGTCCTAAGGTAAGAACACAAAATTGCTACTTCACCCAGAAGTCACAAAAGTTCTGCTCAAACTGCTCATCTCTATGGAGACGACTCCATTTCATAAATGAAAAGGCAAGCAAATTCACATTGGCAGTGAGAGGAGACGTATGAAAAGATAGCCACATCAGGACAGCATGGTTTCTTAAGCATAGCAGGCATCTTCACAAGACAAAGACACTCAGTGTTAAGTACATAGTGAGCACACATGTATTTGTGCAAAAGAAAAACTCCAGATGCAAGCCTTATTTTTTTCCTGAGAGACTGGAATGACATTCAGAAAGAACTTAAGGGAAACCTTGTACTGATTTTTAGCATGGGACTGTCTGAAGCATTACTTTAATTTTGTACAACAGGTACTGAGACCTGTGCTACTACCCGAACTCATAGAATACCAGCTTTATCATATCCTTCCTTAGAGAGAATGGTGTTCTAATTTGCTGTCTGTCGTGAAGATTTGTATCTTTTTTCTGGAATGGAGCCTGTACAGGTCAGACCTAGGACATATGCCAGCAATCTCCCTCGCCTGAAGGATTATTCCTTCTCTTCATCACCTTTCCAATGAAGCCAGATGAGTTGCCATTACTTAAGATGGATATTGAAACAAGTGCAGTTCTGGAAAATACACTGCATTTATTCAATAGGTTTAATTCTTGGTCTGTTAGAATATATCGCCAGCTGACCATGGCATTCAGTACCATTGAGGGGATCCAAGATATAACCTTGTTTTCCTTCTCAAAGCAAAGCATCTAGACAGATATCAAACGTGTCATTTGAGGGTATCTGTAGAATGGACAGCTGTAGCAGTTACATAAAAGACTCCTACTAGCTGCACCATGCAAAAAAAAAATCCCCTCCAGTTTCATTATCTTTGGAGCTAAAGGATGTTGGCATTCTTATTCTGACACTCATCAAACAGTCTGTTTTCTTAATAAAAGGTCTGCTATTCTGGGTGATTTTTTTTTCAATTCTTGTATACATTGTGTGAATTGCTTCCTAAGGCGGTTTATTTCAGAATATTTATATAAGCATCATTAAAACCAGGATCTCACAGCTGTTTTTCGGTGTTGAAAATGGCATTTTCTATTTCTGTTGTGTTTGAATAGGGATACTGACCAACAAAAGCCTACAGGATCTCATCAGGCCCAGCTTTCTTTTCATCTTCCTCTCCTTACTTAATATGATGGCCCTGTTCTTGGCTATCTTTCCGAGTATTCTTTTCAGTATTGTGGCTTACTAGTGTAAGGGATTTTTATTGCTCTGCTTGACTGGACATCATAGAATTCATTTAGAACATAGGAGGAGGGGTTTCCACTTTTTAAAAGAAGAATATAAATGGAGTCTATGTGAAAAGACTGAACATACTGCTTCAGTGTGAAGCTTGCTGTTATGAAGCTGTTTCTGAAGGCTCTTGATTTGCGGTGTGTGTACTTTCTTACCGTCTTGTGAATTCCTTAGGCAATGCCTCAGATGCATAGTGGGACAACCAGTTATTGACATGTGAGAGTGGGCTTTAGTGTTCACACTAAAAGTTTAGTTGTCTCACCATGCTGCAGCATATATAAGTTTAAGAATAAAAAATGTTGAAATCTGTCTGTGCCTAGCAGGTTAAAGGATGGTCATTAGAATAGGGAGGAATCAAGTATACCTGTGGCATTGGCAGATAATTCTGAGTTCACATCTACAAACTCTGTTGTAATATTGGGACTCAGTAGCCTGTGCCTGTTGTGAATTCATGTGTGTCAAATAGATGGAAGCTTAATAAGATGCATAAGGCACATGCCCATCTACAGTAGGATCCACACTGAATGCTCTGTCTTGAGGAACCACAGTTTCCCTAGGGTAAGTAACTGCTATTTCCTTTATGTGTGTTTTCTGATGGAGTGAGAGGAGAGTATCTCTGTCCCTTAAACAATATAGCAAGAAATTGCCCTTTAACTCATATCTTCTGAAAATGGATTGTAATTGTGACAAACTTGATAAATTTTCATCTTGCTCATAGGTCTTGTGGAAATGCAGCACTCTGTAACATTAATAGTGAGCACCTGGAGCAGTCAAGTCTCTTAGGCAGTTTTACTCTTCCCAAATAAAATGGCCAGTGTTTTGCCTGAGCCTTTCTATTGAGTTTCTGAATTTTTGTACTTCAGACTATTAGCAAAAACTTTTCTCAGAAAAGATTACAGAAAAATCAGAACTAAGTGCAGTAAAGAAAGTATTCTGCTACTGATTTGTTTATTCTGTAAGTATACCTCAAAAAAGAAAATGTTTTTGACCAAGTAAACTGATATAGAACATGAATGAAAACAGGCAAACAAAAAAAAGATGGGATTAAGTCTCCATTCCCTTGAGTGCTTGAGCGTAAGCAGAAAGAAAGATTTTTGTTTAAGTAAGTGGAAGTTTTGGGTTTTTATGTTGAACAAAAAATATCTTGGGTCTGTTGGTTAGTTCTCTATGAATAAAAATAATAGTAAAATTCTTTTGACTTGAAAATTAGCATGTCTTATCTCAGATGTACACTGGATTTACTGATCTCTCTTGATACAATAAGTCTCTTCAAAAAACTCCACAACAATTTCTAGTGTTGACATCCTTTGTCTTTTATGCATAGCATATAATGCATGACTACATTGGTGTTGCTAATATGGGATTCAAGAGGGTTGCAGTGTTTTCCTTTCCCTTCTTTCCAAGACAATGAAGTTTCTCCAGTACCATTTAATAAAAAGGTCCTGAGATTATGGTGTCCTAAAGGTGTAGGCACTTGAAGTATCAAATCACACAATTGTAATACAGTTTTTAAAGGACCTCTCTAAGGTGTTTGACATAGACACTCCAAATATTAGGGCAATGTTACTCTTAGTGTTTCTCTTGCCTTGAGAAGCAAGTCTGTTAGAAACTGGGATATGGATTAGAGGCTTTATAGCACTTACTGCAGCTTCTTATGTCTGTGTACTGACTCTGACCCTTCTGGACATGTGCACATAAGAAGGGTCTGTCTGTTTTGTATCTTCAAATACATTGGATGTTAAACTCATTATGCAAAGAGAACTTGTTTATTCATGCAGTCTTGGCATCTACGTTCTGGACTGAAAAACTTCGTTGTGTAGTTCAACTGCTTTTGTCTTTTGGGGACCATGTATGTAAAACATGACTTTAAGGCAGGTTTGTTTTCTAAATGACTTGCTCAACTGGCAGAGCCACATGCGAAGTGAGCAAACCATAGAGAAGGATCTAAACTCCCCCATCCTGCTTAAAGCAGAAAACTGGTACTGATTGTTAAAAGAAGATGGTTCCAAGAGTAACTCTGAAGATAATATGTCATAAACTCTAGTAAAATCTTACGTGGCAGAACTGTCAGGGAGAAGAAAGGTTAGTTGGTTCCTCATTGGATTCAATTTGACTGCTTGGTAGGTTAGGAGGATCAGTATCAGGGTGGGAAGTATAGTGCCCCTTACCTGCCCTCTGTGCTGGAGGAGGATGCATGGAGGGGCAGAAACTACCTGGGATGGATCAGAGGCTACAAATAGTGCCAAATTTGGGAGCCAGCTTTATTCTTGTCCCCCTCTTTTGCTGTATTTCAGGTGTGTTGGTATTCTTTTTGCAATAACTCATTTGAGTGCCTGAAGGGGTAGCAATGTTGGATATGTCAGAGTTACTAACTCCTTCGTTTCTCTTCCATGCTTTCTCCTCCTGCAAGGAGCGGAAGGTACTTCATCTTCTGCTGTCTTCGCTTCTTAGCGCTTTTAAGTTTTTTGTTGATTTCTAGCATTGTGGCAAGTTTGTCTTCTGAATATTTATTTCACCCTTTATTTATATATTAAACTGTAAATGAACTGGTAGTGTATGCTATCAAACTTCAGGTTGTACCTGTTGTGATGATGTTTTTGTTTAATTTTGATTTTTGGTTGAAAAAAAACTCCAAACCCAACTAATTTTATGTTACCTTTCCTCCTGTTTTTGTAGGTTTTCATAGAGCTGAATCACATTAAAAAGTGCAATACTGTGCGAGGAGTCTTTGTCCTGGAGGAATTTGGTAATTACATTATTTTGATATTAGGTCTGTACTCACATGGCAGTAACTCAAATTTCCAGTCTTCAGATTCACAGTGGCACTGCAATTTCAAAGATGGGCAAGAATGTAGATTGCCTATAAGGAGTTGCCTGAGAGATGGGTGACTTTACATAAACATTTGCACATTAATTTTTTATCATATTAAGATTTGTGATCTAGGAGCTTTTTTATTATTAGACAGAGAAAAGGTCCTGAGTCTTCTGAAACAAATAAAAACCAGATGTGGATGCGTGTGAGAATTGTCTTGGTATGTTCCTTTTTCATCTGAGAAACCACATTTTTAAAGCAGGATTTAAAGTTGATCTTTCTCAACACACCATGCTTTCATTACAAAGAATTACTGTTAATTGCAAGGCTTTCTTTTTGCTCTAATGTAGTTTAATTTTTGTTGAACGGAGCAGAAGCTGTTTTGTCAAGTTGTACTTTATTTGTCCTGTGATTTTTATTTTAGAGCATGAGTGGAAAAGTAAAGGTTAAGGAGAACAGAGGGTTTGTGCTATTTTGGTCAGTTATTGCTATTGCATATCTGCCTGCACCAGAGTCTGGGCAAAATTTCAGGTTACTCTTCAGTGTTAGTGTCAGTCACAATATTCTTAACTAGGGTCTGAAAAATATGAGTGACTTCAGATTAAGCTCTCTGGAAGGGTGATCCACGTACTTCTCCTGAAACCCAAATTGGCTTATTCTTCCAGCCGTCTTTGAGAGATTTGTTTAGGTCTTAGGAGTATGTATGAAACATAGAAGCTGAAATTTAATACCATAGTAGGTCAGCATGCATACTTTGGCCATTAAGCAGAATCTGAATCAGCAGCTCCCATTATCAAGACTGTCATTGTTCTTTGGTACTGTGAGCAGAATGTTCTGTCTGAGGACTTCTCCCTTGAATTATAGAAGACTATGAACATGAGATTTCTGAAATTAATGTCTTTGTCCATGAGAATGTGTTGTCTCCTTTGGGTGACACAAAGTTCTAAGTGATAAAACCCTTCTGGCTGTTGCAGTTTGCTTGTTGTTTACCGTAAATCTCCCAGGTGTTTCAGAATTGAATTGGTGAACAATTTTTTCCCATTTTTGAAAATATTGTTCATGGTTCATATGATCAGATCTATATTTTTAAACCATGAACATTTTCTAATAGCTTAGATGTTCATAAGTTCTGTTCAATTTCTGTTCCTTTGATATCATGTTTTCATTGTGCTGATGGGCACGATTCATTTTATTACTTACAGAAATTTCTGAAGTCAGTAAAAGATTCTTGATGGGTTTTACAATGATGAGAATTCAGAAGCCATAAAATTAACTTAAAGAATGGCAGCTTCAGCTTCTGAAATCTTTACTAAAAAGAAATTATTTGGATCAGAAAATAATTTTGGATAATTTTTTGAGGTTTTATGCAAATAACTTCTTTTAATAGTTTGTTTATATTGCACAAGAAGAGAGACAGTGTTTGACTTGGTTATTTCTAGTTAATTTGTATTGGTGACTGTAACAGAGCATTTAGCCCCTAATTCATGTCTGTAATAAATGTAAGAAAAAGTACTTCTTATTTTTTTACAAAAGATTTTGTAACTTAGGGCCTATTGCAAAAGCTAGAATTGTCATATGGAACTTATAAAAGGGTAATTTTAAGAAGAAATTAAAAATAAACTAGGAGTTGAAATCTACAAGCAAAAACAGAGAAATTAAACTACTTGAATTAAAAATGTCCTCTCTCACAAAACAGAGGTCACAGATAAGAACCAATTTAGATGTACCAAATGAGATTGACAATTTGCCCATCCAGCTAATATAGAGAAAAAAAGAAAAAGGAGGATGTTGCAGGGGAGCTAGCTTTTCTTCTTATGCCGAGATTAGAGTCTACCTCACAGCTGGTTTTTGAATTGTTATAAAGGTGGGAGGATATGACAATCTGTCCTGTTCAAGATAAATGAACATGTTTGGTAGTAGTAGACTAAAAGCATTCAGCAAAGACTTGCTTGGACTTCAGAAGAATGAAGTTATTTAGTGTTAAACATTGTAAACTTTGCCATCAGATTTATTTTAGTAGGAGCATATTGAAGTAGTAGATTCTCTTTGAAAGGTAGAGTCTGGTAAACTCCAGTGTGCAAGTGCGCAAACTCCAGTCTGATGGGAAGTACTTAAACGCAAGATTTTGATTTTACAAAGCATGAGTGCTCCAAATTAGTGATAGCACAGGAGGAAATTAAAGGTCTGTTTGTGTTAATGCTGGGTTTAGATGACAGCATCACAGCTGGACTTGTGGTTTCAGAGCAGGAAGCAAGCAGAAGTTCAGGAATTGTGTCCCAAAATGAAAGTGTAAACTTAAGTAAGTGAGGAAATATAAGGTTCTTCCCTCTGGAATTTGAGTTACTGCTGTGTACTTGTGCTTTACTTTCTTGTGGCCCCTTCACCGCCGCTGCTATGAAAACCTTCATTCTCCAGCAGGTAAAGTGATCTCCCCTAAACTCATTTTGTGGTAGCACCATATTTTCATTTACAGGACCAAAGGCTGCAGGATGGTGCCTAATTTACTCCCTTCATCCACTCAGTTCAAGAGTTCAAGTTATCAGGAATAACTTCTAATGTTAGAAAAAACATTACAATCTTTCTAGTGAATCTCTCAGTTTGAGGCTTGAATCTCTGAGAGCTTGGGTGTTTTCTTTGTTTTTTTTCTTGTTGTGGTGGGGTTTGTTGTTGTTGGTTTTTTTTTCTTTTTTTTTGGTGGGAGGGCAGTTTCTTTTTTCCTTTCTTCCTTTTTTCTTTGTATTTTGCAGTAGTAGCGCTTTGACTTCTATGTTTGTAAATGCAAACCCACTCTTCTTAATCTTCCTAACTCAGTCCTCTCAGGAGAATTTTCTGCATTGGAAGGACTGTGAAGGAGTACTTTAAGTAAAGACAAGGCAACTTACTGTGGAGAGACAGTACCTTGCCTAGCTGCTCTCCTGTTCCCTGTCTTCCTATTTTCAATTATGATACAGGACTTTACAGCTTCCCTTCTCTCCTTCCCTTGTGGCACAAGGTCCTTACAGCTTTCCCTTCCTGCTTTTTGAAGAGTATATGAACAGTTGTATGTTATCCAGTGGGCAGTGAGATTTACACAGCTGTAAAAGTCCTACCCTATTTGGCTGTGCACCAGCCTCACTCCCACCTTTATCCCCTGGTGACATGAAGTTAATTTGGAACATCTGGTGCGAACGGGTAAGGTAGCTTGGATGTGCACCTCCTTATCTCCCCAGCTTTAGTCTCTGGTATCACTGGGGCAGTGCAGCCTGGGTGTGCACTTCTCTTGTTTCTCAGCCCTTCATGCAACTGCCAACTCCAGGGAGAATGCGAGTTGAAAAATAAAGCAAAAATATTATTTTTTACCATCATATTCTGTACTTTTCAATAGATTATTTTCAAGAATGACAATACCAGAGAATTAGTAGGTACTGGTTTATATTTTGAGAACTTTCTCAAACCCAGTCTGCACTGCCTACTCTTGGCCCCTTAGAGTGTGATCAGTCTCCCTCTCCAGCGTTGAGCTGTGTCATACCATAGTTGAAGAGATGACATCTGCATGGATAGGTTTTGGTGTGGACTTTTCCTGGTTCTTCATACTGAACTCATCTGCCTCTGTTTCTTTTCTTGTCACTAGTACTATGTGTAATAAAACATTTATCCTTCCTCTATGAACCTGGAATTATTTGGTTTTGCATAATTTCTGTACTGCCTCTTCTAAATTCTTTTGTTGTGACACAGAAATTTCATGGCAAATTCCAGCTATTCTGGAAGGGAAGTACTCAGAGTTGGTCTTGGTATTCCCCTGATACTGACGTTTTAAATTTGACAGTTGAATGTTCCAGTGTGGTCTTTGTTCTTTTCTGGTGATTTCTCATGGCATCTGTTCACAACATTTGCAGACCGAGTGCGGGCCAAAGGCACAGTTCAGATGCACTGCACACAAACGGGGTGGTTACAGTTTGCTTTTTTATGCATTCTACAATGAGAAAAAAAGACAAATTTCCTTTAGCTATATTATGCCAGTTTTCTTTCTATCAGCTTGAGGCAGTGCAATGGAACAAGGGCAGATTTTCTGGATAATAGATTTTTTTTTAATCAGTGCCCTGATCTTTTCATACAAAGATTTCTATCAACCAACCAGCTTAGTATTTTAGGAATACATGTCACTGAACTCAGCATTTTATTTTAAGGCAACTCATTCAAAAACTATGAATGTTTTCAGTGAGTATGTCAAGTGAATACCATCATGCACATCCTATACAGGAGAAAGAATATCTTGAGAAACTTAAAATAGAGCTGGAAAAGTCTTCAAGTTAAGAAAAAATTCTCCCTCAGCTCTTTTTCCCCCCTGGATTTTACTAGCTTACTATACAGTATACAGTGTCCAACAGTTCTTTTGAAATCTGTTGCTCAGCAGAGAAGATCTCAAGCGTAAAATCTTTGGGACTTGTTTAGTGACAAATTCCTATGGAATTTTTGGGTTACATTTTATTGTAGTAGGCATTAGGCATATTTTATCATTAAGCATATTTTTTCATTATTTTTACTCTTTAGCTGGAATAAGTAATATGAGAAAAGCCAGAGTCTCTTAAGAACTATCAAATATCTGCTGTGCCAAACAGAGACAGTGAAAATTTTTGCTAGCTTGAGTAATTTATTATGACATAACCAGTGTCTTCCAAGGATATATGTAATGTAAATGAAAAGAAGCAGAAGTATGTAGAAGTGAGGGATAGTGAAGTGCCCTGTACCTGCACCTGCTGTCTGTCTGCCTCCCTTCCCTTTCCCATGGGAACATTGTGCTATTTCTTCCCCATTTGCCTCTCGTTTTTTGAACTTTTTGTTTTGTCTCTTGCCCGTCCGGTTTTAGTTCCTGAAACTAAAGAAGTGGTGAGCCACAAGTACAAGACGCCAATGGTGAGTCTACTGTGATGCCTCTGGTGGTTCTCTAGAGGATGTATCTTTACATTTTCATGTGGAGAAAAGAATTACATTGAGACTGCAGGATTTACAGTGAAACACCAGCTGTTCTTTATGATGTTTTCAGTAGGAGGAGACAGCAAAACTCAGTGATTGTTGGATCTATGAAATTAGAGGAACTCACCAGTAGTGCAGAAAGCACTGTTTTCTTTTTTAAGACAGTTAAAGATGAAAGGTTGCCAATTTGGCATTGAACTTCAGCACAATAGGAACTGGTGGAACTGTTAATTTTAAGACAGTATAGAACACAACCCTTACTCCATAGAACCAATGGAAAAGGAGAAAGGAGACCACTTCGTAAGAATATGATTGTTAACAGTTTACAAAAAATTCCCATCTCCTCATGAGCAATGACATATGAGAGAACAGTAAAAGTATTGATTGCTCCTGTATAGATGAGTTCTTGTTCTGGGATAATGTTCAGTTTTTATACCATTTTTTGTGAACACCAACAGTTGATAATGATACTTAGATACTTACATATAAGCCTGATGATCAGGCTTATATGCACTCATGCGGAAGAAAGAGAAACCAATTATTATCATCAGAACGGAAATTTCAGTTTATGTCTGACGTGCAGTGTGCACATTTGGTGATTTCATGGAAACTCAGTCCTTCAAGAGGAGAGAGAGCAAAATTATTTGAAGAAGCTGTAAATGTTTTAGAACAAAACACTTAGAATATATGTGATTTAAGAAGCAAATAGCTGTATCTGTTAGTAAGAGAAGCCAGTTTAATGGAAAAAAAGTATTTTATGGAAGTGTTTATCTTGTGCTGTAATACAGCAAAACATGTTCTTATGCTTATTACTTTTGCAAAAGTTCTAAGTGTCAGTTTAAAGGACAAGAATTTTTGAGATCATCAGAACAGCTGGTATTAGAACTATATTAGAGTATATAAATTAGGTCTAAGTCTTACCTTCACTGAATTGTGCTGCCAGCCACATGGTAAAAGAGGATTTTTCGTTAAATAATAGCACAGTTAATCAGTTAAATAATTGTAAAACTGAGTAGTGCTATGTGGAACCCTCTCTTTAGTTAAGTCTTTCAACCCCCTCCCCAAAGATATCTTGTAATTTCATGCAACAGACCAAACGCAAATGTGCAGAATGTTTTTTCCAAAGCCAGTTGGCCAACTTTCTAGCTTAGCATACTGTTCTTCAAAATTATTAAATCATACTGTTAAGCAGCTAATTTTTTATCCCAAAGGAATTTTTTAGTTTGTTATATGGCTCTTCTTCTCTCTCCTTCTCAGTTAGAAGGTGGTAAGGGACACATTTTCCTGATTTTGTCTGTAGCCAGAGTAGTTGTCCCATGAAGGAAGACATGCAGGAAAATACAAATGTACAATGGATTTTGTAAAACACTTAATCTAAATTTCAATATCTCTTCTAAATTCTTATAGGCTCATGAGATCTGCTACTCCGTGCTGTGTCTCTTCTCTTATGTGGCTGCAATTCGTGGAAAAGAGGCAGAAAACAAAAGCAAACCACCTCGACCAGTTTCCAGTTGATCAGGATACTTGGAAATATCTACACTTTGGCACACTGATATGCAGTACTCCCAGTTTTACTGCAGTTACTGGAGCTCACTTTCTGTCTTTTATGAGAACTTGATTATTTATGTATGACCCTGCAAGTCTTTCCCCATAGAAAAACCTAAGCCTTCCCTGTTCAGTCTCCTTAATGGAGTTTTTGAATGAGCTTTTAATCAGACAGTTTTAAGCATCTGCATCCACCTGTGAGTGACTTACTCTGGACATTCCTTTGAAATTCCTTTTTTGTTAAGATGACTAACAGTTTGAGTTTGGTTGTTTTTTTTTGTTCTGGTGGTACTTGTTACAATTTGATCCCTTTACAACTGCAGGCTTCTGCTTTCAGATTCTCTGGTATGTGCTGCAGTGGAAGCAGCCTGGTCCTGTATGTTGTTTCAATGTTGTGTTTTTGTTGTTTTTCTTCTGTGTTGTTCATTTTTAATTACCATCACGGTGTTCCTGTCACATAGTTCTACAGTCCCTTTTGGTAGAGATGAGCAATTTAGCTGTCATAATCTTAAAATATCATGTGACAGTTGAAGTTTGGTTATTGAATTGGTCCATCTCTTCTCAAGTGGAGAGAGAAACTTTGAAGGTAGTGTAGTGTAAAAATCCTCAACACTTCATGGGTTCTGTGCATTTTCAAATGGGATTTTAGGTAACATTTGTAGCTACCCCAGCAGTAAGAGTTCACAGATGCAAATAAGCACTCCCTCAAGCAGTTAATCACAGGGATTAGAAAATGAATAAGGCAGTGTAAAACTTGGAAGCATTATTGGCAGAAGCACAGTACAGAAATCTACAGAACATGTTCAGAAGGCCAGAGGATTTTGTTGTCTGTCTCCAAATTTTTTAAACTATTGCTTTTTATTTTGTTTTCAATCTGTACCTGTATATGAAGGGATCTTGAAAATATTGTGTTTATGTATAAAGAAACTCACGTAGTTAAAGTTATCCATCACATTCCTTATTTTAAATAGGCTGGATATGAATGGGTTTTTTGCATCCTGTTTTTGTTCTTGAACTGTACTGCACTTGTCTGGAAAGCTCTTAGGATGCTGGGAGGTGAGACTGTCTAGAGAAAGTAATGTTACATGTAAAATACCAGGAAAAATTGCTCTGACACAAACTGATGTATTGTATGTTTTGAAATAGAATCCTGACTAAATGCACCCAGAAATAACCCTGTTTTGGCTTGGTCAGGGTATCTACCATTTAAAATGGAATATACTAGTATGGGTGAGAATGATGTAAATATAACGGTATCACATCTATTTATAGAAACTGTACAGCTCTCTGAATGTGAAAATAAAATGTCATTCAACCAGCAACTGGTTTTCATCCTCCTGTGCTTTTCTATCATTTGTTATTCTGAAACAAATGTAATTATATACAAAATATGTCACACACATACATGAAATAGTGGAAAAGAGAAGCCTCTAAATGGACAATCTAAATTTCTTTCCACATAAGCAGCTTTAAATAATATGGGTTTTCTTTCTTCTAAAACAACATCTGTCTCATTTGTCTTTAAAATAAAAGTGTTTGAAAAACATGAATAGGGAAAACAGACACATCTGAAATATGGAAATTTCTTTTGCAAGCTTGCAAGTAGAAGTGGTACGTAAATGATCTTTCATCCTTTCCTAACACAAAATTAAAACTGAAATTGGCAAATAATGAAATTAACCTGGTTTGAATTTATTTTCTTTCTTTTATCTTCTGAGACCATAAATTTTCTCACAGCAATACCTGAATTTTTAGCATTTGTAGTTTTCTGCATACTACTGTATTTCAAGTACAGTTAAGACTGAAAGCACTTTGGTCTACAATAGAGGTTCCATTTATGGAATGCTGGGTCCCACTGAGGTAGACCATTTCAATTTTTAGGATGTAATTATGTTAGTAGGCCTAATAAAATAATCAACTTATAAAATTATAGGGGAGAGATTATTAAATGCACAACATCATTTACTATATACAGCTCCTTTTTAAATTACGTAAGCTATCAGCTTTAGGCTGATGAGAAACAGCAGTGCAGAATAAGACTTTTAAAGGACCTGATAATAAAAATGGCTCTCTGTCCCTTTTGACAGAATTTGTTTTGATGAACAAGTGTGGCTAAATATAGTGCTTGCTGTTCCATGGCTGAGATGAATCAGTAACAAGCTCAGCAAGTGCAGACACTGGGCTTCTGCTCTTTAGGTGAGACTTGGCTTCAAAACTGAGGACATTTTTGAAATACATAAAATCTTTCACATACTTGATGTTTTGGGTGTAGCATATTCATCTGAGCCAAAGACATGCTGTGCAGAGTTTCCACCATTAAATGCCCAGTGCTGCTGTCTGCATACCAAATGCAAATGCAAGTTGGATTTTAAATTGTTAACAAAAGCATAAATCTTTTAGAATACAGTCTTACATCTTTCCACTCCATCAGTCCAAAGCACTAAGAGGTAGATAAACTTTATTTTGGATGAAAAAAATTGTTACAGTGATTTGCAAGTGGTTTTAGTTATGTCCCTCTCATTTTGATATTTAGGTAATAATACCTTGGCAGCAGGCAAGAACTTAAAGGCCTCTAAACCTTCCAGAACCAAATGGAAGGCTAACAGACTCATTAGGCTAACAGACTAACTATAAATTGTTCCAGAATTTTCTTAAAACAAAAAGAATAATTCCTATGTTTTTACCACTAGGAGGAGCCTGTGTCTTAGTTTTTAAGAATTTCAAAATTGCAACCTTTTTATTTTAACACTTGTGTTTTTTCTAAGGCTCTTACACAAAAGTGACAAGGAACATAAACTTGCCTTAAAACTTCCTTATGGCTGAACAGGTTTCTTTTTCTGCTACAATTTCTTGTTTGTGGAAGTTGGTTTTCAAAGTGACAGTTATTAAATGTTCACTGCAAATGCTGGAATTTTTGAGTAGTCTTCCTGGCAGTTTTCAAAGTAGAACCTAAGTTACTAATTTATCTGTATTCTGGTTATCAGATCTTCATTGTGATGTTCCAAAAATGCTCTTGTTTTATTCGTGAATGCAGTGTCCACTTCTATTATGAGTGGGTCCACATTTTAAAGGTTAAAATTTAAGCATCAGTGAGTGTCATGATGCTGGTACTTATTAAGTGATATTTGTTAAGGGTATGTCTGGAAAAAGTGTTTTGAAGGTCTGTTGATGGAAAGAGCTCATTACTTTAAGAAACCTGTTGTAAAAATTTCCTACACCCTGATTCCTAACTTTAGATAATCCCTACTAGCCTCTGCATTCAGGATAGCAGAGTAAGATGAAATGTTCATCTGGATATTAAAAAGCTTAATTGCTAGTAAATATAAGTCATTAAGAATTGCAATTCCAACTAAAGTTCTAGCTTAGTAATCAAAGTGGATGGGAAAATTGTCTGTGATTGTAAGCCTTATGAAGCTTTACATTGCAAAAATATTGAAAATATTCCTAGAATCATGCTGGTTATGCCAGAAGAGGGCTTTTGGTTCAGAGTGTGTTTCTAATAAGGATGCAGTTGCCTGCAATGGCAACGAATCAGCTCTTGCCCCAGTGTCAGGCACAGGCTTCTGTTATCACTGAATTCAGAACTAGGCAGAAAATAGAAGCTAAGGTTCTCACAAAGAGCAATATTTACATCCCAGTTCCCCTTGACTGCCAAAGGGATGAAAGACAGGTGATGCTGCCTCCGAGTCAAGATCTTCCTTCTGGGAAAAAAATGGTTTCTGCTTAACTCTGACTCCAGTGGTATTTACAAACTCAAAGTCTCTGCTCTTAGACAAGCCAGGTGTTGTTGAAACAAAACATCTTAGAGCTTCAGAAGAAGTGGGAAATTGGACCAAGAAGTAGCAGCTTTGTGCAAAGGACCTTGTCATACAAAAGGCAGTGCCAAGGAGCTTCTCACAGTTCCAGAAGTCACAATTCAGCCAGAGGCATCTGCTTGTCACAAGGGCAGGACACTCCCAGGCAGCTGAGTGGTGACTTTGCCTGTGCTGGTGGTAAAGGCTTCACACAGAGTCCTACCCTGTGACACCGTTGGAAGGTGTTCAGTGTCAATGAAAACTTTGAGATTCTACAGCCATTCCCAGTGTGGCCATTTCACTAAAATAGTGGCAATGTGCCGAAGCTTTAAATAATAGTAGCTATGTGATCCCTCATTCCAGCACTGTGTCTGAAAGTTTAAAAGCTTGATGTTGGTGACAAGGGAGGTTTGAGTGCAGTTGAGTACATGACAGGCTTAGAGAGGACCTCTTTCAGGCAGGTACTGTACTCAGATATGATAAAAATGATCTCATTTGTACCAAGGTTAGTAAAATTGTAACTTCCTGTTTACAGGTGTACAATGTTTTAAAACTTCTGCAGTATAGTAGCTCTAGCACTGATTTATTTTGTTTTAAAGCATCAGTCCAACAAAGAAGCATATATATGTCAGCAAAGGGCAAACAGTCCTGCTTCTATTTGCAACAGTTACTGTAGTGATAAATGTGGTTTAGGAACCTACATAGACATAGAAATCCCCATCTCCCAAAATAGCTCTATATAAAAAGGAACAAACGGTGTCAGGAAAAACACCAGTAAAACTCTAAATAGTTGCTTCCTTCAAGTATGTGAAAACTTTGGTTCTGTATTCTCATTCTTTGCTCTCATTTTTGCCTCTTCAGTTTCTCATACTAAGTCCAGTGAGTACAAGTCTATCCATAGTGCTCTGGGTATCAAAGAAATCTCCTTCTTCTGTTTTTACACATCGTCCTGCTTGGATTCCTCACTGTTTCCTCACACATCCTTGACCTACACTCTCTTCAGCCAGTCAGGCTCAACTCTGCATCTCAATTTCCCATCAGATCATCTCCATCTGTTTCCCTTTGTAGCTTTTTCATACATTCTTTTTGCCTCTGTGGCCATCATCACCTCCCAGCCTCTTTGCCCAGGCACTTCGACGTATGCTCTTCCCAGTCACCTGCTCAACCAGTCCCTGCCCCTTTGCAGCATCCTGTCATAGTCTCTCATCCCTCTCTCCTGTTCTTACCAAGTGCTCTGTCATCTTCTTTCATTCTCAGCCTAATTCCATGCTTACTCCTCTTGCATTTAAATCAAGTTATTTTTGGTGGAGTGCTGAAGAGTGCTATAGAAGGAAGGGAAAAGCTTTCCAGTCTTAGTGCTGCTGTTCTGTGATAGCTTCCAGCAGCAGCTCTTCCTTACACTGCTTGTTAGAAATGGCTTAACCATTTAATCTGTTATTAAAAATAAATAAATTTGTGTAAACCAGATTTGTAGCCTAAAAATTTTCCTAAATTGTTAATGTTTTTCAGTACTGTAGGAAACAAAAATCATAAAAGCAAATACTATGCTCTGTAAATACACAGTCCAGTAATCCCCCCTTATACCAGTGAGAAAGAACAAGTCCCATTTTCAGGTAGAAATTTTTGAGAACTATCCTGTGACCAAAATCTACTATACTTGGGGGTTTCTTTTCAGGCATCACATGCAATGAACTCACCTACAAAGAAGAAGAGAAGCTTGGATTTTTTGGCCATTTTTCCCTGGGTATATGAAACTGTAAGTAAATAACAAAAGTGTATTTGAGAGCTATATTGATACTTAGTCTTTTTGTGATCATAATTTCCTGGAATATATCTGGATTTCTGGGGCAATTGTTAGCATTATGACAGGTACCAAGGAAATGCAACCTTATTGAAGGTTAAAGTGTTTCCATCCACAATTTAGGTTCATGTATTTGGGTCCCACAATTTATACTTCCAAGCAAAACAATGGAAACTATGTATATGGTTTGTTTGCTACATACATTGTATAGAACACAAAATTGCATTCAGACTATTATCCATGGATAAGAAGAAAAAGGGAACATGCTCAACACTTATTTTTGTTTTACATTTGAATATCCACTGATATTTTATATATTTTAGATTAGCCACTTTTTTAGATTATTTGACTTTGGTACAGCTGTCCTAATACACAATTATTGACTGAAATGTGTTCATCACTATGACACTTATCTGTGCTTTCAGGGCTGGTTATTGTCAGTGTTTCTGTCTGGCACAGAAAGCAGATGCTTGACTATTTTTTCCATATCTGGACCTAGTAAGTGAGGCTGTTCTTATCTGTTTCTTTTAAACTTTCACCAGTCCGTGCTGTTTGGGATGTGTTGCTTATGCAGACTGCTGTGGAGACCATGCCCAATGACAAGTAAAGGATATCTCTATGACAGCTTTTGTTTCCCTAAAATAGAGTTCTCTTGTTAGTAAGCACTTGAAAGGTATCAGTGGGGCTATTTTTAATCTCAGCAGAATGATCTTATAAAATTCATTTGTAAGGAGACAGGAACAGCTTGTAGTTCTAAACCTGCTCTGAGACGAAATGTTAGTGACAAACTTCTCTCCTAAATACATACAAGGATTTTGTTTCAAAGGAAATCTGTAATCAAAGCAACATAAATAATTGTTATGACTTCCAGAAAATTTCTTTTCTCTTGCTACTGTCCTTTGAATGGCCATTGCATGATTCAACTAAGGAAAAGTTCTACCAAATAATATTTTCTTGTGTTTTGATTCATTCTACTCAATTGTAGATCTCTCTTGAAATAGCTAGAACAATAATCCTTTCTCATAAGGAATGAAACCTGCAGGTGAGATGTTCTGAGGCTATCTTTACATGTCTGGCATGTCCTGCACTGAAAAATTTGTTAAAATAATATATAGAAACGTCTTGATCTCTCACTGTAATTTTCAACAAGTAGAACTGAATTTTTTATATAATTTGATATAGTAAGCCTAGAAAAAACTGAAGAAGTTGATAAAGATAACTGTTCTGTCTTACAGAGAGGAAGAGGAAGATAATCTCAAGACAGGTGAGGCACTTTTCATAAACATTCTGTTGGGATAGAATAAATTTAATTTGCATTTTACCCCACTATATTACGTAAGTGTTGTAGCTTAGGCAGCAAAGCTGCTTAAGAATAATAGAATAATAGAACAGTTTGGGTTGAAAGGGACCTTTGAAGGTCATCTAGATCACCTAGGTCATGGAAACATTGGTGACAACATACACTGATGGAAACATAGCTTCTTATTACACAGGTTACCCTTCCTTGGACACACAAGTATTCACCTGCTTTTTGGATGGTATGGAATATATATGAGGAGTTGGCACCCTTTCTGCAAGAATAGCTTTAGTGCTAGAACATATTCTTGGATTTTCAGCGACTTGGGGATGAAATACTCCTGAGATTTTTATTAACCAGTCAGAAAACTAAGGCTCAGGAAAGAAACAACACTTTTATTCTGCAGGTGTCACCACAGATAAGCCTGCTAGTTTTAAAGTAATAGTTGTGGGTCTATGATAGCAGAATACAGAAGAGGCTGCAACCTGAGAAGCTCTGCCAAACAGTCACTGTCATGACTGCTGTGTGGACATAACTGTAATTTCCTTCTTTAGCTTCAACTGACCCACTTGTTATTTGTTAATAGGAAAAAAGAATTATCTCCATGGGGGACCATCCGGTAACTCCCACACAGCCTTTGACAGCTTCTGTATAAGCCTGCTGAAGAGGAAAAGGAGGAAACCCAGCAACTTTACCTTAATCTGCTAGGCTCACACCACAGTTTGAAGAGGTTTTCTTCAGGGCTTGCATCCCTGAGCAATAATCTCTCACAACAAGAGCTGACAAGTGGGTGGGGGGGCTCCTGGCACTGAAGGGGAGAGCTGGTGCTGCAGCACGTGAGAGCTCTTTGGCCCTTTTCTTTGTTATTTTAAGAAGTAATGGGCAGTCATTAACTCCTTTTGCTGTTATTATTTGCTCACAGAATAAGGGTCAGGATCTGAGGACTAAGGCAATCTCAGGGAAACAAGGTGCTCAGATAAGGTTTGTTTGCATTTGACAGTTTAATTCCTGCTGGTGGCTTTTATGAAGTGTATTACATGAAGCTTCTCATTGCCAGGAGCAAGTAAATATTGTTTACTTAGAGTATTTACACAACAGTGCTGAAACAAAAGAATTGATGCTGTGGTGTGGAGCGTGTGCTGTCCTAGGCTAAAGTGTCAGCAGAGGGCTTGTTTGGCAGGTAATGCCACCCTGAGAGAACTGGGCTGGTAGGAGTACTGGAAGTGCTTTTTCCTGTCATAATATTTTAGAGTTGATGTTTCTTACCTGAAGTGAAGCACTGGGCTTTAGTAATGCTCTGCAACACCCCTGTGCTTCAAATGAGTCTTACATAGGTTAATCCAAAGCATCCAAGTATCTCTGTCAGGTATGTAGTTCATAGTCTGAAGGAAGGGCATGTAAACACTGAACAGGCAGCCAGCAGCCTCAATTGATAGGATTTAAATGGAAATTGTGGAAGCATCAAAACTTACAGTCAGTTTCACATCCAACTGGATAGAAATAATTAGCCTAAAGAGGTTATGTTTGTTGAAGTTACATATATTTTTCATATGGAAGGGTCTTTTCACTGGAGCAATAACAGATTTTTTGTCTTGATGGAGAAACTACTGGAAGCACTTCAGTAGGACCGCTGGTTTTGAAAGTAAAAGGCATTTAATGTGCTGAAAGAGAATGCTGCTAGGTAGAAAATTTTAGATTTTATGCCCTATATTAATTCTTTCTTTTACTATTGAACAAACCTTGCACACTTCTAACTTCTAACTACTAAACAACTGCAAGGCAAGAATATTTGCCATGAAATTTAGAGATAAGGCTGATTTTACATCAGAGTAGATCTCACCCAGGAAATGATAGTGTAAACTGTCTTTCATCAAGTAGTCTTTCATGTGTGAGGGGGGAAAATCTGGGAGATACTTTGTTGTTCTTAACCAGGTAGGTCTGGGAGAAGTTTCTCAGTGTATATAGTTTTAATCAGATTGGAATGAAGGTTATTTACTTAATAATTTATTTATTACCAGCATGGAATTAATGGGCAACTCTACTTTTAGGATCTGTGTCAGCCTCTGAACAGATAAAGAACAATAGTATATGCTGGCAAAACATCAATAAACACCTACCATTTTCTGAAGACCTTTCTTGAAATAATTACAGGAAATTGAGACTTTGCAGGTGCACCTTCCCCCTTTTCCTCTTCTCAGTGTGAGGAGTGGTTAGTGTTTGGAACTCAGAATTCTCATTTTTATGAAGACTTTTAAAAACCTAGCTAGAGTTAGTGCTACTCTTTTGTTAATGCTTTGGATTTGCATTTGACTCATTGTCATTGGAAGCTTTGGAAATCAAAACTAATTTGTGTTTTTCAAGTGCAACATTCTTAGAAGGCCCATGGAATTAGGCTCCAACTCTTGCAATTCAGTCACTGCTTTGCAATATGCTTTGTCCCACAGATGCTGGGATGTCCTTCTTGGTCCACTGCATTCTGGTCACAGGTTCTTAAGAATATGGATAATCTCTGTCTTTTATTTGTGGTATGTGCCTTTTTAAAATAAATAATAGCATTGCTCAGAAAATGTAAGCACAAAACAATGTAAACTTGGCTGCATATTTTCCTTTTTAAATTTTATTTATTTGTTGAATAACAACAATGTGCAACAGACAAGTGTTAACCTGGAATAAGTTTGCTTTGGTTTTAGAGGGTATCCTTTTTTGTTCTGGTACCATAATGAAATAATTAAAATACACATCTCATGACCATCAGTGCTTTTATTATGAAGATGCATTAATACATCTGGTTAATAAAACTAACACGCTGTGTCAGCTATGCTTTGCCATCCCAAGTGGCACGTTGGAGGCAGGGGAGGAGTGCTACTTCAGTTCCCTTGTGTAGCTTCTTCCAAAAGGCAATGCTGCCTGGATTAATATAATCTTCCTGCTGACTCCTGCACTGTGTTCATTAAAATGTACTTCCCAGCCAGAAACTATCAACTAGTGCAGAAAAAAGCCTACTCTTCAAACTTGTAGGTGAGAAGCTAGAAATGCTATTGTGTCATTTGCTTAGACAAAATCATCTGCAAAAATGCCTACATATCACTCATAGCCTTTCACAAACCTTCAGGAAGAGTTATGACAGTGAGTTTATTGCATTAATTCCAAGCTTCTGCTTTAAAGTTTTTTATTTACATGCAAATAGTCTCCCTTGCTAGAATTTTTACTGTTTCTTCTGACATGCAAAATTATCCTTGTAGATTCATGTGATGTCTCTGATTGGTAGAAAAAAACATCTAATAACTGGAATTCTATGCTGGTATCTTTTTAAAAGCTAGAAAACAAGTAGTGTTTTCACTAGGACAAAGGAATTATTTCACTAGGACAAAGGAATTATTTTCTATAAAAAGGAGAACAGTAGCTATAGCCAGTGGTTCCCAAGTGGTGTAGTTTGGACACAGTTCTGCTCGAAAGCACAGCAGTGGATATTTCAAGCAGTCACTGACAGCAAGAACAGTAGGAATGAGAGTTACATTCTGCTGTACAGAGACAAGTATAATGATTATATACTGTAAATAATATCTTACTGCTTCATTATTCTGAGCTACTTGTTTCTTATGAAGAATGTCAGAGTTCTGCAAAGAGAAAATGGAGTGAACTGTAGAATTGGGGGATTTATGCTTGTTTCAGACATTAGGAAACGACTAGGGTTTTTTCAGTTTTACATAATTTTACTATTTTTTAAAAATATATTTTATGTATGTAATGGGGGAAACGTTTTATCTTGATTTCTTTCAATTTCTTCATGTGGAGGCAAGGGCAATCTAACTATGACAGATATATGAAAAGAGGAAATATTGTCTGAAAACACACCGAGTAAGCAGGACAATACAGAACACTGCTGCCTCCTTGTACATGTGTATTACGTGACTTCTAAGATGAGCAGGACTCCTAAATGACCAGAATTTATGTTTCATTAATCTCTTCACTTTTCTTCTTTTCAAGTTCCACTCTAATACTGAGACAGAAAATGGGAAGAAGGATTTATTGTCAAATACATTACCTGATTGCTATTATACTACTTCATGCTTTTAAAGTCTAAAATGTACGTTACAAATCTAGATGCATTTAAATGTTAAGTATACTTTCTTTGTTGAAGCAAGGTTATTGATATTAGTTGGCCCTACTTTAATAAATAACAGTCTCTTAGAGGGAGTGCTTGTAGTGAATTAAGAAAAAATGACAACCAAGTATTCTGTTATTACAGATTTTTACAATCGCACAGTATATTAAAGGTGGAGACCCATGAAATACTGACTATTGAAAAAACAAACAGAAATCTAAACAAACACATATCCCCACCAACATTATAAACATTCTAAAAAGTCTCTACCATGAATATTTAATGGTTGTTTATTCATAGATCTGACCAAACAGCCATTGCTCCTTCATCTAGCTGAATTATTTTTATTCTTACCTTGACTTGCAGATCAACTGAGATTCAGAGTTTTACTGAGGTGCTGGAGAAAGAAAAAAAAGTTCAAGATATTATCAGACATTAAAGAATGCTAATTTCAAATTGAGACTTGGTTCTGAAAGTGAAATATGGACGCTCTCTACTAGTTGCTTTTATCTGATGATTCTAAGAAGATTTAATGTTCCTAAAGCAAGCTTCAGATGATGATAAAATTAATCTGTGAGCCCTGAGGGTATTGGCACCCAGCACTGCAAGGTGTCCTGTATGCACATTCCTGATTTAGCACTGAGTCAAATATTCAACTGCTGTGTAGAAATACCTTCAGGCTTGCTGTGCTGAAAATGTATTTCTATCAATTACTGTTATGTAGGTCACTTCTGCAGCTCTTGCTGGGTTGAGCTCTTAAAGTAATGCTACATACATTTGTATTGATAAATAGACACTTTGCTGGCAGCTTTACAAAAAAATATTTAACAATTGATATTTTATATTGTGTTATAAACATGTGACTTTTGTTCCTGGTCCTTTTGACAACCAAAATAATTTGTTACTGTTCAAAAAATGTTTGCGATGTAGCATGCACTACCTTTTACATATGTCTAATAGCCAATGACTTGATTTAAAACCTCCGGTTATAGAATAAACACGAAGTCTAATGAAGTTATCCTCAATGCAGTGGTTGTAGATCGACCTCCCTTCCACTGCTAAGTATCTCCTCTAGAAATAGGAAGTCAGAAGTGCAATAATTGTACGCCATCAGACATGTATTACCTAGCAGGTAACCTAATTCTAGCGTAACGCTTCAGAATGAAAAAACAATCTTGCTGATGCACGTAATTAACAAACTTTTTATATACCACCCAAAAAATCAGGGATAGATAAAGGGGAACAATGATTTAATTTCCTTTTAACTACCCATTACTCTCTCCTCATTGCTGTGTTGGGGTTATCCATAGGATTCATCTGATTACCTCTGACATCCAGCCTGCACTCTATTTCAGCTTCACCACATTCATTCACAGCTTTGCAGGTGTAAATGCCTCCGTCAAAGGGAGTGGGTTTTCGGATCTCCAGGGTCAACACCCCCTGCTTACTGAACATGCGGTACTTGGCATCCCCAGAGAGATCCATTTTGTTTTTGAACCAGAATATCTTTGGCTGAAGAACAAAAAAAAAGAAGATTTTTAAAACAGAAGGTAGAGAATGGAAGATTTACACCTGATCTTGCAGCCTCAATGTAGCCATCAAAAGTTAAATAGTATTATGAGGACTATTTACAAAGAACTGTTAATAATTTTTCAAGGAACATCTCATTCAGTACAAATTCATGAAACCAATAATTCAAAGTTCAGTATTTTTGTTAACTCAAAAATAGCATATAGAAAATGTAGTTTTTTGCCCTGTTTTATTGCAATTTAAAGAAAAAACCCCAATCCCTATTAATTGTCTACAAATTCATTCATTTAGGAGTTATTTAGTTGTGCTTACTAAAATGTATTTGAATGCTACAAGTATATGCCACAGATTATTAGAACAGAAGTGTCGTAAAAGTCCACAGATGCTTAGTAGCCAAATTAGGATGGCAAGGTTTGGTCCAGGAGAGGATTTTCCAAACCCTCTAGCATATCTTTAGAAACTTCAGGAATTCAAAAATGAAGTTCCTGTTGCTTCCACTATGGAATGAAGTGGTTGCTTCTGTATCAGTTCAAGCTTTTATGTTTTGTTTTCAGTACCTGAAAATGTGCCTTTAATTTTTATAAATGAAATATTGAAAATGAAAAATCTGATATTCTGCTTTTGTTTATTTCTAGCTTATTAGTACATACAGTGAAGAAAGTCTTTAAAGAATAGAAAACCAAGCTTTACCTTTATCTGTTTTTCTTTCAGAATTAATATCTTCTGTTTCTTCATCCATAAACCCCAAAACTACTGCACTGTTTTTAGAGTGCATTCAAATCTACTGAATCACTTTTGTCTTTGACCTGTGTTATATCAATCCAGTGCACCCTACCTGCCACTTGCTTAATTTTCTTTACAGATCTCTGCTGGAATTTTTCCTGCCTTAACATTTTTTCCTTGTTTCTCTATAGCCGCTTTATCTTTCTGGGTATATTTCTCTTACTATAATTCATTACTGGCAGGGCATGAGTAATGTCTCTGCTTGCAGTGGTAACTTTTCCATGCCATACAGATCATCCTGAGGTGTGCTTGAGAATCTACAGTTATTAAGAACTGGGAATTTTTTATCCACATAAGGTAATGAGAGCTTTTGCAGAGTACTGCTGCAGGTACTGAACCATTTTATCGAGGTTAATTTGGGCAATGGAAGTACAAAAACATATCTGGAAAAGCTGCTTAAGAGCATTAGGTGTACTGAGGGTTGAGGACTACTTAGATCCTTCAGGCTAATGTGAAGGAGGAGCTAGCATGTCTGCATTCCAAGGCCTTCCATTACTGCACAAGAACAGCTGTAAAATTGAGAAGGTTTTTAAAGAATCTTCTTAAAACCATGGAAACAGAATGAAGTGGATGCAGATGCACAAAAATGTCAGTTAACCAAGAGGGAATATTGTCAATAACACTGTCATTTCTAAGCTGAGGCAGCTACTGGAAGATGGATTTTGCCTACAGTTGCTGGTGTTTATTCTGTAATGCTGTTGTTTTTTTGAAGCTGTTTACATGGATATGCTTCCTTTTGACTTTTGAGTTTTGTCTGGAGTTCCTTCTTCATCCAATGGACTGCAACAAATGATTTTTTAAAATTTGTACTGATTGTTGCATGTTTTGCTCTGTAGCAATCAGATCCTTTCACAGGTATGAGGTAGTGAAAGAAGCTGAAAAGAAGCAGCCAGACGTGAAGGGATTGTACTAATTTAAATTTAGTACAAGATTATGTCATAATATGGTAAATTCCTTCACTGCAGACAAAAATTTCCCTTTTCTGAGAAGTCTAAATTTAGCTCCTAGCTGATACAGTTTTAACTGCTTGTTCCCGATTAACAAAATAGTACATCTGTATGCACCCTTTGATGGGACTTTAATAAATATATTTAGAATGAGAAAATATTCCTGTTAGATTAAAAAACCAAACCAACAAAAACCCCACAAAAAAACTTCACATGAGACCAGGCCTTAATCTACTTAGTTTTGCAAAATAGCTCAGACTGTCAAAAACTTATGTGGATGCATAAACCTGCTGTTCCTCTGTGTCATTTGTTTAGTGGAACAGTAAATGACATTCAGCTGCTGTTTCCTTCAAAGTCTGAAGAGAGCGAAGTATAGATTGTGAGCAGATCATTTTGTCGTTGTTTAGCTTCTCCAGTGAGCAGGTTTTGTGCAGAGCTGGTACATTTCCAGTGGTGTGGTGTCACCACGAGCAGTGAGTGCCCTTCCCTCTGTCCCCTTCACTGTGTTGCCCCCCGGCTGTGCATGGACCCACCCGAATGCTCGCTCCCCTCTCTGCAGCCTCGGGTGTGAGCGTGGTGGGACGTGACCGGGTGGTCTCTGCTGCTCCTTTCTACAGCCATGCCACTCTCAGCCACCCTGAGCTGGCAGGAATTCTTGCCTTGGTGCAACAGCAATCTGAGTGACAGTGGTGGCGTGTACCTTGGGGATTCCTCTGACAGCACAGCTGAGTGTGGTGTTGTATCCTGCAATCACAGAGCGGTTCACCAAAGGGTGGGTGAATTTAGGAGCTTCGGAGAAGTCGTGTTCTTTGTAACAAGGGGGTTTATAAGTGGTGCCTGCAGTTCAAAGAGACAAAATAGTAAGAACTGTGTTGGCAGTTCAGCTGACATATGTACAATCCATCATCATCTATCATCAATCTATCAATCTATCATCATTTATTTTGTCTGTATGGTTTTAAGAAACTTCAAAGCTTTTGGCATTTGTGATATAAAAAGGTCTTTAAATACATTTCATTCTAAAACACATCTCATGTTTAATGTGTTAGTTAAGGTAAAAGGTTCCGGCAGTCACGGGTTTTCAGCTTCTGTTAAAAATATGACAGCCATATGTGTGCAGAGACAGTCTTCACCACAGACATCTTCAACTTTTAACCCCAAAATATAAATATAATTCCCTTGCTGTATTATTTGCTTCAGACAATATAGTTTAAGAAGACTGTGTGATTAAATATTTTTTAATTAACATTTGTATTAGTACAGATCTTCCTAGATAAAGGCTCTTGATGCTAAAATTCTTTATAAGTGCTAGATACTAAATAATGAAAATATCTTTAGGGGTGCAGCTAGTAAAACTGTATTTTCCATTTGCCAGTGTATTACTTCTGGTACTTAGTGGCTTTTGTGATCTTTGGTTTGAAGAATATGTTACCTGTTTTTTGGATATGGGCAGGATTTTTGGTGGTTGCAGCAGTTTCACTCAATCCACACAAATTTTCACTGAAGATTCGAAAAAAATAATCATTTCCCATAATCAGGTCTGACACAATACAGTTTGTGCGACGATAGTGATCGAAAACTGTGTACCATTCCTGTAACAAGACTGTACTGTTTAGAAAGATGTTATGAGAGGTCAGACTGGTGCTACTTCTGGTATGGAGAGAATTTTTTTGCTACAAGGAAAAGATAGGCAGACAGGTATTTAACACTAACCTGTGAAATTAATATTATGTTGCTTCCTGTGAAGATCAGCTGATATATTTTCTGATTTGTATATTCTGGCAGTGTGATAGGCATATGAATGTTTTCATTTAGAGAAAAAAATTCCCTCAACTCCCTACCATATTTTAGCCATACTCTTATCTGGGGGATCTGGTACAAGATGTGTACTCAGAATGTGACTGCTAATGGGGTCTTCCATGAGAAAGATATTTTCCAGTTTGACAGGCATACATACCTCTCCCAGTACGTACCCTGGTATGCCTAGCATCTCACTTCAAATCTAACTGCCTCCCTCCCCTTCAATTTTTTTGCTGCATTTATGAAAAATATAATGGCAAATAAAAAGTATAATTCCATCTTCTAAGGAGAGCTGTCTATGCAGTCACCACCTGAGATTGCACAGGCTTGATCTCTTCCATTTTCTGCTGAGCATTTAATTTAATCTTTCACCTTTTGGGGGTTTTTTAGATTCTATTTTTCAATGTTTAATTGCCTCTGAGGTGCCACAGGACACCTTGGACACACAAATGAGTGTAATGAACTCAGTCATTTCCCTCAAGTCTCTATGTTCCCAGAGCAGGTGCTCTTTTAACTCCCTTCTGAGCCACAGACCCAGCCAAGTTCTTACCATTGTTTTTTTGTCAGCTTTCTGAACTGTGTAGCCCAAGATCTGAGCATTGCCATCATCTTGGGGAGGTGTCCACTCCAGGGCTGCATTAAATCCCCAAACATCTACAAGCTTTATATTCTGAGGAGGACCAGGCTTGTCTGCAGAGGAGACATAAGAAAAACCTTAGCTTTTAGTTCAATATCCAAGAGTTTTGTCATTTCCCCATGCAGGGGAAAAAAATTAGAACCTGATAGCAATCTATAACATTTGATAGCAACATACTTCGTTAATGTAAAGTTAAAACTGTAAACAAGAAAATTGGGAAATTTTCAAATACCCTTTGAATATTCTTTTGAGGCACCTGAATCCTATAGAGAAATAGAAAACACACTAGAATTAGTAACATCTTTAAAATTGAATAAGAAGTTTGTGTTGTTTGAACAGATGTTATTAACTTTTTAACTGCAGTTTTATTACTTACTTTGTTACCTCAGTGCAATTTCTTGGCCATTTATCTACATTGCTATAACAACCAGGGCAATGGGGTATGTGCCTTCCAGCAGAGGAAGGCCAGCCATTTGGGAATACACTTTTTCCCTCTTGGCTCAGTGCTTGTTAGCTTGCCCACTCAGTGATTTCTCTGTATAACTAGAATCTCAAAGAGATAGAGAAATCTGTGTCCTTTTTAAGATGCATGGAAATATAGAGAAAAGCAACATATACCATGTTGTTTAGTCAAATGCTGTAAGATTTAGATTAGATTTATTAAATAATATTTCTGTCTTTTTTAATTTGAGGACACCAGTTCGCCTTTTTGATGTTCGATTGTTGCACCCAGTTATGGGGCCTGCTGGGGACAGCTGGATAGTTCATCTTGTTGTTGAGTGAAAAATAGTTCAAGATCATTCTAGGCAGCTGAAGGGAAACTGTCTCTCCATTGTGTAGCTAAGCTGGAAAAATGAAGTAAATGGTAAGAATCTGATGGATGTAGGTTTGAGAGGAGCAAAGCACAGAGGAATGTAATTAGAGGCGGCTTGTCATTTATTTCCTTAAAGAAGGATACGCAAACCAGTAATAAATCAGCCTTTGTTATTAGGGGAACTGTGACTTTCTACATCAAAGCATAATGTTCTAATTCTCTTTTCACTGACAAACTTTGGAATTGAAAACTGCTTTATAATTAGATTTGACCCCTACTGTCCTCCTTCAAAGTGGTGCCTACTAGAAGACTGCATGATGTCTGATAAGGGATATGGAATGCATGGCTCTCATTCAATTTATCATCCTCTTTCTGCCTATCTTACACTAGCATTTCAGAGAAAAAACCTGCCATCTTCTGTGTTTCTCAGCAGCCACCAACCAGGCAAAGCCTTCTTACATTTTCTTCTCTGTTTCTGAAGTGGGGAATGGCAATATGATGTCAAATGAACAACATTTCTTTTGGGGATGTGGAAATGCATTTGTTGTCAACTTGAATCACAACTTAGAAGAAAAAAAATGCAATTTGTTTTGTTACATATGTATCTTCATTATACAGAAATAAATGAATCTATTCTGATTTAAGAGGAGAATTTTTCATACTACACACCTGTCTGCATATTTGTCAAGAACCTTAAAAAAGGCAGAGATGGATAAATTTGCTACATGGGTTTTTATGTTCTCGATCTTTGTGGTTCAGTGGGATAATGCAATCAGCAAGAAGATCTATCCAAAATTTCCTTGTAGAATGGTAGAATATTTCTTTCTCAGTAATAACCAGTACATCTCTAGTTTGTGGATAGCGAATGGGAAAAGTTACACTTACTGATGCTTCTGACCCAAGTTATTCTCCTTTGTAGGGCACTGTGTCAGAGTGGGGATTTATATTCTGAGGAAGTATTCTGTCTTGCCCTCAGCAAAAGCTCAGCTGAGGAGTATTGCAAACTAATGAAATTTATACAATGGGAAGAAGAGCTAAAGTATGAATTATCTTTCAAAGATAAGTTATAATTTATATTTTCAAATAATACATAATGAGAAAAAGAATGAATTCCTGTTAAAAAAATATAGAACTGAGGTTTGCTTCAGTCAATAGAAGTCATGATGAAAGACATAATTTATTGAGTCATGTAGAGGGTGAAAGAAGTTGAGGGAACCACATTCTCCAGAGATTGGAGATATTTTCATTATCTTAGAACTTTCTAAACGTCTTTAATAAATACTGTATTCCCATAGAAAAAGTGCATATTTTTTGGATCTGTAGAGTAAATGGCAACAACTGTTTTGGCAAGGAGGGAAGGTGATGGCAGTAACAGACTTGTTTCCTCTTGTTTGGAGCTGACCTGGCTCATCACCGCAGCAGAGCTTTTGGCTACCTGCACTCTTGCCTTCCCCCCAAAAAAGATAGGTGCTGAAAACACAAGCATTACTTCTTCATCAAGGAGACTTTTGCCAAGGGAAGTTAGCTGATGAGAAGACACCTCAAAAGATCAATGACTGACTTGTGGTGTCTCTGAAAGCCAGGCTTTTCAGCCTGCTGTTCTATAGCACCTAAAGCACCACTAGGAGTGTAGAAAGAGTGCCTGAATCGCCCATATTTCTGTCATGCCAAGAGAGTATAAAATCTGGGGAACAAAAAGTGCAGTTAACAGAATTGAGAAGAGGTAGTTCTGATGACAGAATAACAGAATCAAGAATCAGAGTAGATGCCCTGGTTGCAGAAGTATCTGCATATGTTACAAGTCCTTTCTCTTCTTGGTCATGAATTAAATGAGATGTATTCCCATTCATTTGACCAAACTGCCCGAGAAGTACAAAATTAATGATTGTCCTCCAACTCTTACCTGTGTGATAAGAGTAGTTCTTTTCTTCAGTCATTCATTTTCTGTATGGTATAACTCTCTGGCAATGGTAGATGGATGTGTTTTTGTGACTTTCTACAGTACCAAACAACTGGCAGAAGATACTTGGTGCTATGGCCTAAGAGCAATGGCCAGAATCAAGAGTCACTAACCAGCTTTAGAAAGATAATTTAGAGTGTAGGGTGCACTACTCCCCTTTACCTGAGTCATAGGGTCAGAGAATGGTTTGGGTTGGAAGGGACATCAAAGATCTTTCAGTTCCAGCCCGTGCCGTGGGCAGGGACACCTTCCAGCAGACCAGACTGCTCAGAGCCCCATCCAGCCTGGCCCTGAACACCACCAGGCATGGAGCATCCACACCTTCTCTGGGCACTCTTGGGATTATTTTTTTTTAGCTACCATTTACTTATTTTGCTCTTGCAGAACTGCAGTCATCCTCTTGAGCAGAAGCAGCTGCTGGTATTAAGACATATTTGCTCCAATTTTTATGCCATTCTTGTTTGCTGTTGGCACCATTGCATACCCATTCTGCCAACATAATTAATAAAACTTTAAGCGGAGCAAAGTCAGCATTTTAAATTCCAAAATATTAGGTGTTGAGCCAAAACACATATGCTAAAAATGTACTGACACACTGGAAGATAACAGTGGGATAACAGTGTGAAAGTGTGGGGAAAGAGAAATAAAAACAGTTATCAAGAATGTTAAAAAGAATGGTAATGAGGAGAAATAGAAAAGCCATGGGTAAACATTAATGAAATCTGAATAGGCAAGATCTCAGAATATCTCTCACATAGTCCCAACAGAATTTATGGAAACTTTGGCAACGCATTCCTTTAAAATGACATTAGAAAAAAGACTGGAAATTGTATAATAGAGAATAAGCCCCAGACTAAGTGGACATTCTTAAAAGAGTAAAGCTTTAAATGTGAATTTTTCAAATTCACAGGAATATGCCTTCTAATTTTTGGAAATGTAGAGGTATATACAGCAATGATTTTATCTTCCTATCCTTATCTAATGAAAAAACCCCATGTAGGAGTACATCCATTCCAAGATTCATATTTCCTCCCTTGAGTACAATATGGCTATGCCTAAGAACACCAGAACTCTGAAATTCTATCTCTCTCAGAGTGATAGAAAGGAGATTGATAAGGATAATCAAAGATATGGAATGGCATCTCTTTGAAAATAATCAAAATGAAGAGAGTAAAAATGAGAAAGTTAACTGAGGCGAGTGGAACTGAAGACTATAAAATCGTGAGTAACATGGAAAAGCTGAATGATTATTCGTGTTTTTTTCTGATACAAAACTGTATGGATGTCAAATGAAATTGTCAGTAAACAGACTCAAATCAAAACAAATAGGTATATGTACTTAAAATGAAATTCTTTATAAAAGGATGCTTGGATTCTCAAACTAGACCTGGATTAAAATACAGACTGGATAAAATTAGGCAAGAAAAAGATCACTAAAGAGCTATGGAACACAAAGAATATCCCTCACACTCTGAAGGTCTTTAGGACACAGATGATTTCAAGATGGGAAAATGAAGTAGGAAAATAAGGTCACACTCCAGCCCTAACATCTGCAAGCAACCATTGAAAGAGAAGGGATTCTGACTAGTTGGATCTTTGGGTTGCCTCAGTCTGGCCATTATTTAGTTTTGTATGATCTGCTTAATTCTGATGTTGTCAGGGTCTTACCTATGATTTGTATTGTTATTGCAACTTTATCAGACATGTTTTCTATCTGAAGAGTGACTTCATATGCTCCTGAGTGATGAAGCTCTGCTTTTCTGATGAAAAGGATGGTGTCCGTGCTGCTGTTCCGAATTCCCACATCTTTGGAGTCTAGAGTTTGACCATCTTTCAGCCAAGTGATTTTGGGTCTTGGTTTACCCTAAATAGAGAAAAAAAAAATGTTAAGGCTTTAGTATTTCCATTTTTCTCTTAGCAATAAATCTAGAAAGCTTAATATAATACACAGAGTTGAGATAGGATACTCCATACATAATTTACAATTTCTCTTTTCTTCCAGACAAATATGTGCTACCATCTGTGTGGTTTAATGGCACCATGCTCTGAGGATGCCATTTAGTAAGAGATTGAAATGATACTGAGAACAAATCCAGAAATACTATACTTGTGCTGGTCCGGTACTCTTTCCCAGGCACATCAGTGAAGCCAACAGGTGATCTGACTTGTTCTGATTGCTATTAGCAGAACTCTTACACACTTGAGGACTTTATTAGCTCTGCTCCCCTTCTTCTCCCTTTCTTAAAACATTTGATGCTCTGTCCCCAGGCATTTTGAAGGTATTTTGAAAAATTATTGTCACCTTGCAGTCTTGGGATGTGAAATTTACTGTATAATTCTTTCCTCACCGGAAAATTATTTTGGTGACTGTCAACCTAAGCAGTCAGTGTTGCTACAGCCATGGAGAATGGCATTGTGGAATCAGTGAGATATCAGTGGTGTGCACCACTCTCATCCGGCCATTTCCAAGAAAAATGGCAAGTACTATTTAATTCTTCAAAAGTTATTGGAGTGCTACTCCAAACAGGGAATCCCAAGAAAACAGAAAATAGCTATAACATATTAATTAGGTGTATTAATATTTAATCCAACAGAAAATAACTCAGTGGGGTTTTTTTAGTTTCTGCCAGATTGCCAAGGTGAAACAGTGCAGCACAGGGCTGGAGTAGTTCAGATGGGTGGGGAGGGAAAGTGGGACCTTGCAGGCCATCAGCCAGCTGTGCTCAGGCTGCCTTGAACTGGAGCCTAAAGAACTGAAATGGGAACACTGCCTCCAGTAAAGAGCACAGAAAGCAGCTCTGGAAGGTTCCTCAAGCCACTGGAAAGACTCTCTCTCACTTTGAAAGACTGTATCTCTTCCCTTAGCCTACAGAGGGAGATCAAGATGCTCAGACTCTTGGTTTTGGTGCCTAAAGGTAGACAGAATAATAATGAATCTTTGTGCATTGCTACACCTTTATTTCAGGTTTTTCTGGTATTTGGTCAGAAGGTCTGTGTACCATCTTTTTTTTTTCAGTGGTATTAGGAAAAAAACTTCATCTTTTATAAGAGTCAGGCCAAGATCTGTAAAAAATTATACTTAAAGGATGTCTCAAACACCTAGAAATTGCTATTTGTTCATTGATGCTCTTTCCTCTAACTCATCAGGTGTATTGTAGTTTATTTTACATCAGGGCTGATATATACCCCTTGAATGAGCAATGGTTTTGGATCTCCCGTTCTCTCTCTCTGGTAAATTATTTTCTTTCAGCTTTCTGCCAAGGAGCATAGTTAAGAGCACCTCAGGTCTGCAGCGCTGAAAGAATAGATTCAAGAGAGTTTTGTCCTGTCCTAGTGTACCTGTACCCTGGTCTCATTTCAGAGTACCCTCACAAAAACCTGTTAGAGCAAGAAATGGCTTCCTCTCTTCAGCTGGAATGTATAGTAGAAATTCTGGAATAAGTGAAAGGGTTTGGGTTGTTTTGTGTTTTATTTTCCATATCTGTGTCTTATTATTGGTGAACAGGCCAAGAACTAACTCTGTTTTACTTCCCACATATGCCTATATTTTAAAGTGATATGAAGATTCTCCTTGAAAAATTTGGCTAGGGAATGCTTTCAAAATAAAAATAATCTGCCTAAATAGTATAGTTCTATGGGCATTAATTATATTTCTACTTTGTCAAGACAAATACTTGGCAGGTTTTCACACTGATTAGATTGTTGCTGCTGGTGTTCTAGTGTGGTTGATCAGATACGTTCACTCACAGCTCCTCCTTTTTTGAGGTGCTGTGAGAGCCAGTGAAAGATTGCAAGTGTTCAAAGTGTTGGTTTTCATATACTCTTATATTTATAGACTGTGAAAAGCATAATCAGATAGAAAGCATGTTCCTAATACATATGTCAGAGGATTAGATTTCTGCAATGTGTAATAGATAATCTGAGAGAGAACAGTGAGTGACAGGGTAGCTAAATAGCACCAGAGAAACTTAGGGAGTTCACAGCCAGGGAAGAATAAATTTAAATGCTCTTAGATATCTATATTCACACATACATGATGGACAAAAAGACTGCTCAGTACTACTGTGAGTTTTATCCACTAGTAGCACATAATACCCTTCCAATCATGTGCCACATAGTTAATTTTGAAGCAAAAATGTGTTGATTCTCTTCCTTTCACTAGAATGTTCCACCTGCTTAACGCACAAAACAGAAAAAAGGTTGGTAACAATGTTTTACTTTCTTTTCTGGACATTTTGGTCTAAAGGTTTAAATAGATCTGCCAGTAGCATTAAACCCAGGATACCTTGACAGTGTATTTCACAGAATTTTACTGTAATGACCACAGAGGTCACTGGAAAGGTTGCACAAAGACTGTAAACAGTAAAAGACACTGACTTCCACTCCACTAGGTACTAGATTCTGTATTTACTTGGAGTCTTCTTCTGCAACATAAATGGCCAGTGACTTAAAGTTTTTCAAAATGTGAAGGGAAAAGTTCTTTTTGATTTGCTTTTTTTGAAAGGTCGCCAGCATTACACATTCTAAATAGCTATAGCCACAATTCTTAATACTGTGAGAACTGCAATTCAACACGATGACAAATTTAATTAACTCAAAGAAATGCTTCTTGAATTAAAGTCTTCTGGCTTTGTTCTCAGAGTAAAATCTGGTGTTGCTGGATAGATTTTAGCATTTTTTATTAGCCTTACCCTTTAGGAAACAAGAGCTTATACCAGCACATGATTTATCAGCTACTCAAATCAGTTTTCAATCAGTTGGTTCACTTTGGGCAAATTTGACAGAGCACTTGAAATCTCCAAGATTAGCTTAGTGCAGTGTGGAAAATTGATGACAGGGTGAAATGCCAAAACCTCACTTAGTGTCCCCACTAAGAGAAGTCAGGGAAAGCTCAGTCTTTTAACTCTTTTGTTTGGCAACAGCTGAATGATGAGGCAGGATTAAGTGAAGCTCTGGATTAGTTGCCAGATGCACTTACCCTGGCCAGGGAACTGAGGATGTGTCAGCTGGGGAGGAGGGCACAGAACTGGCAAATCTCTGGGAATATTGCAGTGGGGCTGCTCTCAGCAGAGGAGATGCTGCATATGCTGGGACAGTGGTGATATGGGGGTGTCATGGCAGAGTCTTGTGGGGAGCAGAGAAGGCCTTGACTCTGTGTATGCACTGCTCTCAGCAACAGCTAAAACACCCCAAAATGATCAATACTCTTTCCAGCACTAATTCAGAACATGACCCCATAGTAACTTCCATGAAGAAAATTAACTGCCCAGTCAAAACCAGCACAAGGGGACGCAAGACACAAATCTCTAAAATGCTAAATTTTATTCCCCTGCTTATAGGACAGCTTGTCAAATTTGTGCAATTTTTCTTCAACTTGGACGTCAAAGCAGGAAAAATATCTGTTTATTTTAGGGATTTTTAAAAATAATTACATAACTCAGAAATAACAGATGTACAAATCTTGAATTTTGTGTGCGGCTAGACGTCAGTAAAAAAGTAATTTTAACAATTTTGGAGATAAGAAATGTGAAAGAAAAAAATGCCTTATGATTATGCTGAAATAATTCAAGCATGCAATTCAAGAAAATTATCCATTCATGGATGTGGAATTGTGTACTAATCAGATGTATCTCAGTGAAAAAAGCAACTTTTCATGTGACCCAGTAACCATAGTGCAAAAAGACATGTACCTTTAAGTTTACATAAATTTTGCTCTAATATTTTTTTTTCTGCTGGTGCTGCTCAAACAAAATACAGGTGATATGTGCATATTTTTATTCCTTGTTGAAAAAAATGTTTTGTATATCTCCAGCATCTTTCATATGAGAATTTCAAAGCTCTTCACTAATAACAGGATTACATTTCTATAAATGTCAATCCTGGACTGTAGAGAAATTTCAGTGTTTTGAAATTTTAACTGAAGACTTGATTAAGTGATATATCTGTTATTAGTGAGGATATCTGTGTCAGAGCCAGAGTCTGTAATTTACAATTTCTCTTGCTATTTCTCCCTTAGAAAACCATTTCCTTACAAACACTAATTTTTGCACTCTATTGAAAAAAGGCATGTAGGGTTTTAAAAATGGTCAGATAGTTGTCTGTACTGCTCTAGAAAATACCAAGATGAGGTAACTGGTCAGGCCAATCTTTGTGTATATTTTAGCAATTTTGTGCATGCCTTAGTGAAATGTAGTTACATACACGCACCCTTGACAATCTTCCAGCATGCTCTGGTTTTTATACCTTCATGCACAGTAATGCCCAGGCAGGTCTTTGTACACACACTCAGGTTCTGCATCCCAGGGCCAGCTGGGGTCTTCTGTTTATGTGCAAACTCTGATTTTTGCAGTCAGCCTTTCAGAAATTAACATACACACTTTTGCCAAAGAAATTGCCCAGTGGCATCATATGCCTTGGTTCCAGAAGAGCAATTAGTTGGAGTCTTACACTTCTGTCTGCTTTCTCTCTAAGGTGCCTCCTGTGCTCAGTAAGCAGAAATGGGCTGGCATTTACTTAGACCACTTTTTTCTTTTTCCCCAAAAGGTTGGATTAAGGAAGAAACTCTGATCATAAAAAAAAAAATTACTGAAAAAAAGTGATTCCCTCCCCTTCTCAAATTTTCAAGAGTGTTTAATGAATCATCAGCCATTCTTGTGTAATTCTGCTTAAGCAGTGAAGCAGTGGGAACTTGCATTAGGGAAACTGCTTTAAGTAAGTAATCATAAATAACCATGACAAAATAGAAGCTGATACATACCTGAAAAGGGATCACAATATTGATTGTCTCACCCACTTTCTTCACCAGAGTCTGTCTGAGGTGGCGTGGCAGCCAGAATTTGGGACGCTCTGCAGTTAAGCATTAGTACACTAAATGCAAAACTTTTGATAATATGCAACATTATTTATAGCAAAAATAAGGCAATGGATAATTTTAAGCATAAGAAAATTGTGGAAACACTGTTTATGCTTCTAGGGACTAGCTCAGTCTCTCAGTAGTTTCAAATGTATTTGTCTACTGGATAAAAAGTTAACATTAAGTCTCAGTTATATATTTACATCTGAGCATGTTTTCAGTGACAGCAGCATTATGAAAATGTGTCGCATCTAAAATCTAAAATCTTGGGTGACTTCTGTTGGATGTGATTCTTTTATATGGACTTTGTTTCTTTGGAGGAATTCTTCAGTTCAGTAGAAAGAATGGGACAAGGGATGTATTGGAGTAAAAGGGTGATTATAGATTATTATTATCTATTGCTATATTGATACTGCAGCACCTTGTAAATTGCCACTGGGAGGTATTTATGGACATACTCAGAAAGCACAGCAACTGATGGATTCCTTTATCTTGCTACACTCATTCAGCTGCAGTTCTTTCTTCAAGGTGGATGTAGTGGAATCTCTTTGTAGCATCTAATTTTTCACTAACAAATAAGGACCTTACTTACTGCATGCTTTTTTCATCTAGTCTCTGCTTTCCTCTACCTCACTAGAAAGCTTTCTAGGCTCTCCTTTTATCCTTAGTCTTTTCCCTATTATTTACAGAAGGAATTTCTTAACATACAGTTGGAGTATCTATCTTCATGACCATTATGACCATTTGGTATTGAGATGCATTAAATTTTGCTTTATGTACATTGGCTCAATTTACTTCCAGTGAGACTCTGGCAGACACTTCGTGTGAGCCAAGGTTGAGGAATCCACTATTACCAGCTCTTGATGTCTTTTGGACTCCAGTCAAATGAATTTTAATCTACTGCTGTTGTGTGATACCCAGGGTGGTAATTAATAATCTGCGACAATGAAGTAAATAGATCTCTTGCCATAGCCAACACAGTCATTTTGCAGTAATATAGCAGCTTTTCAAGCAGAGAGGTAAATATTAAATAGATGTTTCTTAAATGCTGAAAGTGCCATTGCAAGAGGTGAAATGTCCATATTTTGAAAGTAAGAATTAGAATTTTATTTTAAGAGCTATGCTTTACAAATATAAGACCTGGGTGTTGTAGAGATGTTCTCAGAGTCAGAAGACACTGGGCACCTAATCAAAGTGGAAGAGCAGTTTATGTGTTATTCTCAGATAAAGGCAGAATTTTGGCCAGGGGAAATAAATGAGTAAGATTTATTCAGTATAGATACTCACGCAGGATCTCTTGAACAGTAACAGGCTCTTTTATTGTTGCTGCTCCACTCTCACCAGCCAGGTTTACAGCCTTGATACGGAAATAAAGTTTGTCCCCCGTGACCAGATCTTTAATCAGTGCAGATGTGCGCTCAGTTAGGCCAGGAAGAGCAGGAATCCATTCTGTAGCTACATAATTTGCATATTGCAAAAACACATTATTTTTCCAAACTGATGCCTTGTTTGCAATTGAAAGTAAATTTCTATTAGGGTAAAATGAACTCAAGTTACAACACCATATTTAAAAGGGAATAAAATAAGTTGGAAGAAGAACTCTGGATCAAGGAGATATGTTTACATGTGGAGTTAAGCAATCTCTACACTTTGCAACTCAAAATAGCTAAGGATAAAGAAATCATCTTTGGGTAGTACCTTTGGCATTTTGTTTTATAGAGCTTAGAGCTGTGGGATTTCTTGACATTTTTTACTACATGAGAATGGGGAGAATTTTGGAAGTAGCTTTAACAAGAAAGTGAAACCTTAATTTAATTTTTTTTGGAGTAAATATACCTTCTATGGCTGCCCAAACAGATCAGTGAGAACCACATATGCTGAAAACAATAATAGAGCACATAACTGTTGGAATGTATTGTTTAATTCTCAGTTGACACACTAGAACAGAATTCTTAGTGATTCCTTGTTATAAAGCACAGAAATACGACAGATAAAATCATTCTGCTCTGACAATGACATAGAGATTCTGGTAATTCTATAGTGATGTCACATTAAAGACTGTAAATTATTTCTGCATAAATTATCCCCTGTAAACCCCCTAGTTTAGATTACTTGGCAATCAAGCCTAGTGTCAGGGAAAATGTCAATATTGAAGTAACTACAAATTTGTTCTTGGACTTTTATGATATAAATATTATGTTGTAGCATCACAGAACATTGAATTTTGTTGATATGGTGCTGTTACACTCTTTATCACCAGTAATAGTATTAAATGAGGTAAGGTAATGGTTACTTTAAAGTTTGACTGATGTTATTTTATTTGTTTTAAGGAATCTGCAATTCATGAATGATACAGAAGTATAGTAGTGACTATAGAACAGTAATGATATTTTTGTACTACTTATGTTTATTAAAGCTTATGATGATTGTGAAAATGACATTATGGATGTGACTTCCATGGTTTTATAGTCACAATGTAGTGAGTATGGTGATGGTTGGCAAGGATGGTAGGCATTGATTAGAGTTAAAATTTGATCATACTGGACATGGTTAGGTTGTTGGTATTGTGTATTGCAATTGTAGCATTTTTGAAATGCTCTGTTGCTGCTGCCTAGTACTCATGCTTACTTACATCCATCTTTGCAGTATTCCACCATGTAACCATCTAATCCCCCAGCTCCAATCCGCTCAGGGGGCCTCCACTTCAAGGAAACAGTGCTGTCAGAAACATCCTCCACTGTGAAGTGGGTTGGTTCACTTGGAGGAGCTGTAAGGAAATATAGACAAGTAGATTCTGAGAAATAGCAATACAACTATGAGAATTCAAAGGTTATACAAGGAGTGATTAACCACTGATTTATGTACACTGTCTATATTAATAAAAGAAATCTACCTGAAGCTCAGTTGTAAAGTGTAACACCTATTACATCATTTGATAAAAGCAGAGCATAAGATTTCTCTAATAGGATGAGGAACAAGAGGTTAAAAAAATAGTTCCTATTCACATATGCTCCCTTATGAGAAAAACTGCTGAAAAAAGAAGACTTGTAGAAGAGAGTCAAATTGTCATCATAAGTCTGTGAAGAAGTTTAGAAATGAAAATACGTACCTTTTATATTCTGTACTTTTCTATTCTGTACTTACACCCTGGTTGTAACTGGACAAAATTTGCATGGCCAGAGGAGCAAACTGACAGTGGCTGAATTTGACTTCACTCACACAGTGAAAAAAAGAACCAGAAGTTATGACTACATGTTTACAGAAACACTACTTCTGATTTGTAACAGAGACATACTTAAGAAAAATATTTTGGGGATGAAAATTTTTGATTTAGATACAGCTTTTTCATATTTCTTCAGAACAGGTGTGTCATGACTTTTTATAAACCCACAGTTCAGAAAGACCACTAGCTAAATTCAGTCTTCTGCATCATGACTATTTTCTACTAATTTAAAAATAATCAAGAAAAGCCCTTACTAGAGGATTCAAAATACACATAAATGTTACTGTGAAATAATTGATACCAAAAAGCAAACAGAAAACAACTTTTTCAAAATAACATTTAGGGTGTAGGACCATAAAATTTAGTATACATCCCATAAAAACAATTGTGTTAATGATTCTGTTTGGCATAATCTGTATATATGTGTATTATAAACTGAACATCTACTGAATATACATAATAGATTTTACAAGGTAAGTTAAATACAGGATCACATACTGTGGTACAAATTGAAATCAGTCTTTGTTCCCAAAGTTATTGTAAAAAAAAAAAAAAAAAAAACCAAAAACAAACAAAAAAACCCACCTAATTTAATTTCTGTAACTGTCAAAAATTTTTGTATTCACATCATAGCAAGGACAGCACACAGGAGGCAAATGCAACTGGGAGCATACACAACCACACAGTGCACGATCAAAACCCCAAACCTCTTCTCTGAAGAAGTAAGTGTGAACTTTATCCTTAATCAAGTAAAACTCTGCCTATCCCATGAAAACTTTGGACCTTTTTTTTCAGTAGCTCCACTTGATGGTTCTTGTTTGACCTCTTTTGTTGCAGACCAGCCGTTTTGAGTTTGAAATCCAGAATCAAGAGACCCTTCTTGCAGTTCAGCCTTCCTTTCTGACTCCTTCACTGCATCATCTGCTTTTACATTATCTCCGTCAGCAGGCTGTCCCCCTTCACTATTATTTGTAGATTTAGAAACTCTAGTCATTTTAATCTCCAGCTATTTGTATTTCTGTGTGTCTTCTCCCTAAAAGTCTTAGCAGGCAGGCTTCCTGAGGACTCCTTTAGTTTGCTCCTTGTTCAGGGACTGCAGGAGACACTGTGCTGCTGTGTTGGGAGGGATTATTTATAGAAAATCATTCCTCAAATATTTTCTTAATCATCTATCCTTTTAGCTGTGGAGAGGGCCGGGATTAAGGGAGCACTGGACGGGATACTGTGATATTTGCACCCATAAGGGAATGGGAGAAGCTGGGAGGGACAGGGAAATCTCTGTCAATTAGTTCTCCTCCTTTTGAGATCCAGCTTGACTCTCACACTTCTAATTATAACAACTAAAAATTCATCAGCAATTTCATGAAACTGGAACCTCTGTGCTCTTCAGGAAGAGGAATGAGAGATAGAGGAACATTACAAAGGAAAAGATAGATTAAATATAGAATACAGAGACGGTTGATAGCCTCTTTCCTGACACATTCTTTTTAGCTGTAAGAGTGGTTGAAGAGAACAGATCAAAATTGTCCTGTCTTGGTTTTATCCTAGAAATACCATGGAGTTTCAAAACTCACCAATTGGCATGAAGGGTTGTGAGGCAGGGCTTGGCCGGGACATGCCAATAGAATTCACAGCATAAATCCGCATCTCATAAACTACTCCTTCAATCATCCGCTTGGCTTCATAGGTTAGCTCTTTTAAAAGGTCAAAGTTCAGTCTCATCCATCGATAGCTCTTCTTCTTCTTTCTCTCTAAAATATAGCCTGGAAAGGACAGCTGTTATGATGTAAAAGAACTGGAAATTGTTATCTCACATGCAGGAAAAAAGAAAATCCTTATAAGCAAAGGAGAAATTTCCTTGAAATGTCTAAGATGTGGTATAGAGTTAAAATTTTAATTTATTTATTTTATTCTGCTTCAATTCACTTACTTTGACTAACAGCCTAAATCCCCCACAAAGAATTAATTGGATGAACAGTTTGAAAATTCCTTTTATTTTAAATTAATGTTTTATCAAAGAACTGATGCTAGATCTCTGTGTTCTTTGCAAAGTGGTGGAAATACAGAATGCTTCCCAGACAATGCAGATCTCAGCTTGCTTCAGCCCTACAGTGAGTGACATATGGCCACTCACCATTTTTCTTGCTTTGATGTCCTTGGGAAGGAAAGAGAGCCTGTATGATAACAGAGAACAAAGAGAGCCGGGTACACTGCAGACCAAATCTGCAGTACAGCTTAAGGTGTCATCTATATGCCTGGAATCCATGTCTTAGCACTTCTCCAGAACATCCATAGCCTTTCCAACACTACCATGCTGTTTTCCAGAATGACTAAGTGAGGCTGGATTATCAGTATAAAAGATAAACTTCTCATTTCCCAAAACTGGGAATGGAATCTGTGATTCCTGATGCTTAATATGGAGGATGGTTGTATATCACATTGGAAACATAGATGTCAGATATTTTCCAGTTGACCTGCTACAAAGGACTACTGAACTGTTTCTTTCCATTTAGCTATATTAAATTTCTGCTGCTTCTCTGTGTTGCAGATAGAGTGACTGGATGTGATCCACATGGGCTTCTTTCAAACCAACTCTGCTATGAAAGCCATTCATTTTTTAACTATAGAATGAGTATCAGAGAATAGTCATGTACACATGCCATGTATCTGAGTGTGTTGTGTAGGTGTGCTCCTGCCCATGGACTGCAGAGGCCTGTACAGATGTCTGTAACGGGGCAGCTACAATAGTGTAAGTCCGTAGCAAGGACTTATAACTGAGCCATGCAGGAGAGTGATTCAGTCCCTGCTGCTCACCAAGGTCAAGGCTATCAAATTTGCAAAAGTCCCTTTGGTATACCTGGGAAGTATGATTCACACTTAAGGTGTCTCCAGGGATAAGGAGAATGACAGGCACATTTGATTTGCTGGCATGCTGTAGGCACAGACACCATGCAGCCTTTCCTGTCAATGCTGAAATGCAAGAAGAGCATGGGAGTCTACAGAATGTTCTGGGGAAAGAACAGTGGAAGTATCTTCAAGCTGACAGGTTATATCATCACTTGGAATGCATAAAGATGTACTCCTGGCATACTTGTTTTCAGTAGCTTTCAGAGTTAAATGCTGTAAGCGACGAACCTATGGTTCTTTTGGTATGTTCCTGTTTTCTTCTCTCTTCAGCAGGGTCCATGAGACTGAGAAAAGTTTCATCAACTCAGTTTCTGGGGTTTTTTTGCTGTTATAGATAACCAATGTTAAGCACATAAGTGTCAAAATGAAGAGGTTTGCAATTTAAAAAAAAAAAAAAAGCAGGCAGAAAGGAGGTAAAATGAAAATACTGGTCGTATTGGTGACATTTGGTAAAGCAGATTATTTCCCCAAATGCACCAAATGTGTGAGAGTTAAAGATACTGTTTTAGTAATACAAAAAGCACACAAAACCCCAGGAAAGGTGAAGATGGGGTATTTATTTTTTTTATCTGTTGGATACAGCTAATAAAGACTGTATCTGACTGCCTACAAAGCCATCTGTAACAATATGAAGACAGATGAGAATGAATATGCCTTTTCACCCCTGCCTTCTTAACTGGCTTTTAAAGCTCTGTTTCAATGGGTAGTGCTGCATCTCGGCTTTTCCTCTCCCCCTGCTGCAGGTGTTTTATTGGTGCTCTAGCAGTAGTGCAGCCCTGTGCTACCTGAAGGAACCTCCTCAGGTAGTGCAAAGGGTCATTACTGGAACATCAACAAAATCCTTCCTTTGACAGTGAAAACAAAGCAAAGAACTTTTCAAAACATGTGCCCTGAAAATACTACAAAACAAAATGATGGGCTTTTTAAAGTCAGTGAGGTGGGGATTGCCTGTGGTAATGACACAACTACTGGTAAATGTCTTTGCACATAAAATTTTGACTTCTTGCTTGCTTCCTGTCAGAATAGATGAAACCACAAAGCACTGGCCTAGCGGGACCTTGTTTATTCCTGCACAGGTAAATTCTTTGATTTAAATGAGACAGATCTTGTGGAAAAGAATGAAGTCCAAACATCCAAATGCAAATACAAGCTCCTCTCTTCCAGATACTATTCAGGGGATTAAAAGAATTTTAGACATTTCTAGCTCTGGCATCCCCATGGGAGTCAATATAGCTTTCAAATGTATTTTTTTTCAAAGAAACTCGAAGTCCAGAGATCTTTAATAAACAAATTGCTAGATATGAGCTCCAGAAGAATTTTTTTCCCCTAAAATTGGTCAAGACTTTGCATTATTTTCTTTTTCTTCTGAGGATCACAGAGATTTCTATCTAAAACTCGCTATGCTCTATGCAGAACTTAAAATGGTGTCAGTGCTAATCTTGATTATGCCTGCTCATTTACTGCATCACATGGTAACTTTGCATTCTAGTTTTTAGTACAGGTTTTAAGGTCACTAAAATGATTGAAACTATTTTATGACCCATTGTTTTATATGAAGTAGAATTATGAAGTAGTTTCCCACTATAAAACATATATTGAATGAGTGCCTGAGATTGCAGATGTCTGGAGTTGATGACTGAGGTGGCCAGAGATCTGTTTGGATATTCCTGAGGTGGCCAGAAATCTGTTTGGATATTCCTAAGTAAGCACAAAGGCCTGTATACTGACTGAAAGTTTCTACTGAAAGTTTCAGTCTTGAATGAGGATAGTGAGCTTTAGCTATTTTTCATCTCACCTTTTCGTGCTTTGGTAACTTGTTTGCGGAAATACTTCTCTGACTCAAACCGCACAGGCAGGGGGCACTCTCTCCTCAAAATTGGAGGGCCAGACCCTGGCCCGGTTTGAAGGTTCAGTGCATCAGAGCAGCTCCTATCTGAGGGTCAGCCTTCCTTGTGTCTAAATGGAGAATTCTTCTGTGCCATGTCAAACGAGCAGCAAAAAACATATGCCAAGCTGCAGGGGACTTCATGTGTTTGGACTCTTACCAAGTACCGGTTGCCCACCATCATATTTAGGGGGTTGCCAGTGCACAGTACAGTAATCTTCTCCAATGTTGCTGATTGTGGGAGCTTCTGGAGGGTCAGGAACATCTGAAGAAAGTGTGAGAATGAATAACAGTTTTTATTGTTTCAATTTCTTTATGCAAGTAAATTAAATATTTTTAACACTTTTTTTTTTTTTTTTTTTCTGTGTGCTATTGATGTAGTGATGTCCTCCAGGAATCAGTGCTGGGCCCAGTTCTGTTTAATATCTTTAGCGATGATCTGGATGAGGGTATTGAATCCATCATTAGCAAATTTGTGGATGACACCAAGTTGGGTCAGAGTGTCGATTTGCTGGAGGGCAGGAGGGCTCTACAGAGGGACCAGGACAGGCTGGATCATGGGCCAAGGCCAATGGCATGAGGTTCAACAACATCAAGTGCTGGGTGCAGCACTTTGGCAACAATAACTTCCTCCAGCACTACAGGCTGGGGGAAGAGTGGCTGGAAAGTAGTCCAGTGGAAAAGGACCCGGAGGTGCTGGTCAACAGCGGCTGAACATGAGCCAGCAGTGCCCAGGTGGCCAAGAAGGCCAATGGCATCCTGGCCTGCATCAGCAACAGTGTGGCCAGCAGGACCAGGACAGTGATTGACCCCCTGTACTTGGCACTGGTGAGGCTGCACGTGAAGTGCTGTCTGGTTTTGGGTGCCTCACTACAAGAAGGACACTGAGGGGCTGGAGCACATTCTGAGAAGGGCAATGGAGCTGGTGAAGGGTCCGGAGCACAAGTCCTATGAGGAGCAGCTGAGGGAGCTGGGGTGTTCAGCCTGGAGAAAAGGAGGCTCAGGGGTGACCTTATTGCTCTCTACATCTCCCTAAAAGGAGGGTGTAGCCAGGAGGGTTTTGGCCTCTTCTCCCAGGCAACCAGAGACAGGATGAGAGGACACATGCTCAAGCTGCACCAGGGGAGGTTTAGGTTAGACATTAGGAAGAAATTTTTCACGGAAAGGGTGATAAGATTATGGAATGGGCTGCCCAGGGAGTCACCATCCCTGGAAGTGTTTATGTAAGGACTAGATGTGGCAGTCAGTGCCCGATCTAGTTGACATAGTGGGGTCAGACTTGATGAGATCAGAAATCTTTTCCAGACAAATTTATTATGTAATTCTGTGATACAGCTTTGTCAGATAGCAACAATAGGTACAACCAGAATGTATTAACTTAGTCTAAAGGGAATCCTGCTCTTTGATGTTTCTTTGTTAGGTTGATTTCCTTTAAATATCATGGATTATTCATCTCCCTTTTTCTTCCCAGACATAATAATTTTTTTTCAAAAATGTAAGGTAATTCTGTTCCGTAAGATGAGACTTGCTCCAGGGTTTCCTATTTTGTCTAGAATAAATTTTATAAAATATGACTGCATGTCTCACATATTATGTCACTTTGAAGATATTCATAGTAAATATCCTGATTTAATATTCATAGAAGATGGAAGAAAACTTAGCATTTACCAAGGAATTCTAAATTTTAATACCGTAGGTGAAAGTAATTTTCTTTTATCATTTCTGATTTGCTTATAACTTGTTCTTTTGTTATGTGTGTCAGGGTATCAGCAAATTAGATATTATGAAAAATTTATAAAACTTACTGACTCAAAATCATATCCCTCCCTGGTCTTTTGTGACTCATTGAAGAGTCTGTCAATCTGTTCATCTTCTATTGCATACATTATGTTTCTTTATTCCATTAACCATTTTCTGCTTACAGAATGAAGTAATCTCTGCTTAAAAACATAACCCACAACAGAATGACTAAAAACTTTTCTTATTTTTGACAAGCATGAAGCTTGTACTTCAGAATGGATTGTCATCCATAAAATGATAGAATCACCTGAAACAGGGAATACATAGGTTACTACTGGCAGTTCTCTTTTCACCTCTGAAAAAATACTTCTGCCGAAATTATGATTGATAATGTTCTTCTCTTTATGATCCTTTCCCATTTTTCTAAACTTAAAGTCAGAACTTGTATCAGAGAGACTTTTAGACTTTTTGAGAAGGGTGAGCTTCAGCAGACTCAAGATTTTAATGCTCTGGCTGTTTCTTTCCTTCACTTACCAATAACTTTGACTGTGATATCAGCCTTATCTTCTCCAACTGGATTCTTAAGTATAACTCTGTAAACTCCCTCATCCTCTTTTTCTGCCCCTTCAATGATGAAGACACAATGGTCTTCATGCATCTCCACACGGACTCTGCCTTCAGATTCAAACAGGAGCTGTGGGCAGTGAAAGTGACAGATAAAATCATTGCAAGTTGTGCCAGGGACAGCCTGATGAGTCTGTGTATAAGCTGGCAAAAAACTACAAATCACTGAATATTACAATATTATTGAAAAACTGTAAAATGTTTCAAGTTCTTTTTGTGTGTAGAAGAGAGAAAACATAGACTGGTTGGTTCACATAAATAACATTTGGGAAAATTGGTTCTGAAAGTCTGCAGGTTGTTGGGATTGACCACTAGTTACATAAACCCAGTTATGTTTCAAAGAAGTTACTGAGTACTTCCAGAAATTCCTACTTGGGACAACTGCTAGCATCAGTGTGAAGAGTCTCATGGTTAACAGCTGGTTACTGTATAAATTAAAATAAGATTCTTGTAACTGTTAATAGCATCAGTGTGATTTCTGCCACTCAGTAATGTCATATGGGAAAACTTTCTACTTTTTGCTAAAATCTAAACAAAATGACCACAATTTAGTTGTACATATGTAATACACCTCTTTCTTCCTTATGTGCCTATGTACCTTTAGATTTAGAACAGGAACCACTAGAAATAATACATATCCAAATAGTGATTAGTGCAGCAGGATCCTAACCCTGAGAATGGTTTATTGCTGTATAATAAATGTAAAATGTTTTTTACTCTATCAAGAGAGAAGTCATTTATGTGAAAAATGAAAGTTGCTGCAAAGTGAGTCCAGTTTCACTTCTTTATAGTCCATCCACTCTCTTGACCCATTGTCATCTTTCCATGTGTCAAGATTTTGTCCCAGTTATTATTGAAGCTTACAGGTTACTGAGGGAAAAAATCCTCACAAATAAATCTAAAAGAGTTTTCAAATAACTGCTTTGGCTCCTTGTAGCCCAGTCACCATGTGATGGTGATTAGAAAGACTTTGTCAATCAGCTTCTTACTCTAAAATTGCTCACCAGATCTCTTGTTCCCAGCAGGTGATTACCACTGTGTGGCAGGATAGTGGGCCTGATGTGCTGTTTGATTTTTAGTATCTACTGACTTAAATGTTATTTCCTTTTGAGTATGACCTTTTACCTGGAAAACACTAACACTTGTGTGGTTGCATAAAAAATAAGGAACTTACCTTATTATCAGTGTTTAAATCACTGCTGTTTTCTGAGGGAGTCATGGAATCATCACTGTTTCGAAGTAGGTCATTTCTCTAGATAAGAAAGAAACCACAGAAAGTCAGCTAAGGCTGAGCAGAGCAGTAAAGCTGTTTCTGCAAGACAGAGAAGAGTTTGTTAGAGGGGTTGAATATGAAGGTGGGAGAAAAGCAAAGTTAGGCAGCAGGCAGACCTGGGAAGGAAATCTACCAAAACCAAAGTAAAAAGCAGAAATGGAAAAAAAGTATCAGAATGCGGTGAATTAAGGGAAGGATAAGTCAGCAAACTCAGGTTTGCAGCTTAGCAAAGGAAGAAGAATGACATTCCTGCAGTATTGCTGTAACTGGTTGTGAACCTGTCTGTGTCCTCTGGTACTGGTTACACTGTATGTGTAAGTACAAAAATAAGGATTACTTCTCCCTGTAACAATGGATAGTAAATTGATGTAAATATTTTAACACTCAGAAACAGTTGGGTCTGTAACACTCATCGAACAAGATCTTTTGAGGCCCTGCTACTCCTTGGGATTTCATTAGTAAGTATATTCTACACAGCCTTCAATCATGACTGGCTGCTTTTCCTCATGTGTTGAGACCTCACACTTCAGAAGTAACGCTCTATAGAGGTTGTCTGATACCCAATCATCAAGAGTCAATTTCTTGGCTTTTTAAACATTTGTTTCCATACTAATTCTGCATTGAAGGAAGAAAGTTCTGAGTGTTATTAGATATGCTAACCTGAACAAGAATGTGGCATAATAATGAAGAAATAGGAGATTGGGGGAATTAACATAATTGGCAATATTATTTTTTCTGTATCTACACATATGGATGTGTAATGATGCTGGAGAATGTTATGCAAAATATTTCTGTTTTGTGCTAGTTATAGCTCAAAAGCTCACAGATGGTGAGGGGTGGGGATATTTTGAGATACCCAGAAAGGAAGCTCACTTAACATTTTAAGTCTAGCTTCTAAATTCTTTCTCTGATGTTTTGTAATTGCTTTGATAAGGTAAATAGCAAAGTTCCTCTATATTTATTGCGTGAAATTCAGTTTATGCCACTAGTCTGCTAAGATGACATTTTCTTCACAAATGATAGAATCCTTGATAAAGACGAAAAAAAGACGCTGCCACCTCCAGAAAATGTTCATTCTATCAGGTGAAGGTGATGGGGGTGACTCATAATTTATTTATTTTTCTCTGAGGTAGGAAGAGAAAAAATGCGTATGTTATCCTTCTATCTGCATCTACATATATCTACTCATATAAAGTCAGCCTCTTCTTTTGGACTAAAAAAACAGGGAACAGTTCATAAAGAGGAACAGTTCAGGATGAATCACAAAGCCAGCTATGTCCCAGGCAGCTGCAGTCCAGGTATTAAATTTTTTTTTTCTTGAGGTTTAAAAACATAACATTGAAAGGAAGAGGGAAATACTTGTCAATAACTGTAAACCAAGTAATATTTGAGAAGGAAAAATAAATTTGCAGTTGTGACTTGCCTCAGACACTGTGTCAGGTTGCACATTACCTTGTTTACTTTCTGCCAGATGACAGTGGGTGTTGGATCTCCTGACACAGGAACATCCAGTCTCAGTTTGTTCCCAGCCACCACGACAATCGTGTCAGGGGATTGGCCCAGACAGTCAAGGTGGATTTTAGGGGGTTCTATAGTAAAGATGGAGAAGAAAGGTTTCAAATGTAGTTTGAGTAATCTGAATGGAAAATAATAATTAAAATAGAATATTCATGCATTAAATTAAAAATGGAAAAAACTATACTGCTCACTTTGCTGTTGAAAACATTTTTACTTGCCTATAAATAGTGATTGCTGTTCTTACCTTCTCTTGGTACAAAATCTATCTTGACCTCTGGATGGGAAAGGAAAGAGGAGACAGGGAAGGAGAAATCGATCAGAAAACAGAATTTACATAGTATCTGCACAAACAAAGTAATTTAAAAACTGATTGAAACTTCATAAGGCATATTAATCAGCAGATTTATATAATAAATTAAAAAACAGGCTCTGTAAACCCATGTGATAATGGTAATGCAAAATAACAGGGAAAAGCAACGTGCCTACATTGAGGTATCAGAAAAAGAGATCATCATTCTCTTTCCTGGTATAACCATGATTAATGTCATCATTTTATCCCTGGGGGATTCCCATTACATGTTCTAAAATAACTCACCCAAGAACTGAAGTTTGGCAGAAAGGTTATAAGCAAATCCTTGTGGAATGAAGGAATAATCAGCCTCATCCTCTGGTGTTACATCCTCAATAATTAGCTTATGGATTCTGGAAATATGAACAAATATATTGCACTCCCTTACCTTGCCTCCCCAGGAGAAGCAGGGCTATGTCAAGAGACAAGGTGCAGGCTATAGGATACTAGCAGAAATTATTATTTTTTCTTCCCTTGCCATGACACAAGTCAACAACCACCAGGGCTATAGACTGCTCTGCTCTCAGTATTAAAGCCAATCCATATCAGTACATTGTCTATGAATGGATTTTTTTGTCAAGGTAGATTGCTTGAAGAGAGGAAGGAATTTCCTTGCTCTAGTCCAGTCCTTTGCCATCACAAGGGCAGTTGTAACACTGCTGACTGGTTTCATTTGATCCGATTGTGAAACAAACTCTGCCTCAACAAACTAAAAAGTGATTCTCCATCCCTGTATTATTTTAAGTTCAAAACAGAATACAGAAAAGAATACCAGGAAAGACTTCACTTGGTATTTAATGCTGTGTATATATATTGTATATATATGAAAAATATATACATATATATACATACTATATATATATATATATAATATATATACACAACATATACAATATATTTATTGTATATATATTGAAAATATATGTATATATTTTCTGTAGGGTTTACTCATATGTACTATCTTAACACTACTCTTAAAGTTATCAACAATGTGTTTTGAATACCAAAGCAACACGTAATCCTAATGAAAAGTAAGATTTACTTTTGCTGATATACCACTGAAGTAATATATATAAAATGAACCAACTCAGACTGCACACATACCAAAACAAGTCTGTCACTAAATGTTGGTTGCATATGAAAAGCTTTTAAACTTTTTACCTGTTAACTGGAGCCAGGAAAAATTCTTCCTTTATATTCTTAACCCCTGAGATAACAATTCTTATGGATTGCACTGCAATTCCCAAACCTGTACCTGCTTTCTGAGACAAGACTGACCTGCCAATATGGGAGATCTTTATCCTTTCGTCTGGGATCACCTCCTTTCCATTTTTCAGCCAGATTCCTTTCACGTTTTCATCAGAAACTTCACACTTGAAGACTGCCTGGTCACGTGCCTTCACTGTCAGGTCTGCAATGCTCTGATAAACTTCCAGCTTTTTCTCTGATATTGTGAGAATAATCAATATATACATCAAAAATCAGAATAGCTCTATAAGTAGATGATGTGGATTTACTGAGTAGAAAAGGCAAGGGCTGAGCAAGCTGTCTATGGAAGGAGGAAATATGAAGGGAAATAAACAGCCTGCAGGGCTTTAACAGGACTGATAGCTAAGCACCTGCTGTTACCAGAGTATCTGTTATATCCGGCACACAGGTCTGAATGCTCCTTGAAGCCTTTATTATCAAACCCTATATCTCTTATTGCATGTCCCTTTTCCCTGTCAGGGGGATTATGCTATTGCTCTGCACTATCTGGAGAAGGTTACCTTCAGCCTGTTCTCATTTTTCAGCTTCTCTGGTTCTGGGATATTCCCTGTGCCTACCTTGCACAATCAGTTCAGCGACTGATACCCCACCGTTGGTCTTCACAGTGTAGTGTCCGCTGTCCTCCTTGGTTGACTCATTAATAATGAGATACTGTTTTTTTCCATCTTTCTTGAATCGGTATTTAAATGTTTCTTCTCGTGTCAGTTCAATTCCATCCTTTTCCCTGAAATACCAAACAGTGTTGAGTCATTTTTGCTATGGTTGAAAGAGGAGAGTGAGGGTCAGCACAATGTTACTAGGGATTGGAAGATACAAGGTGAATCCAATCTTTGTAGCATTTCAAGCTGGCAAAAAAGGGATTGTTACACAAATGTCAGTGCAACCAGAATGCCTCTATCTTGACTGTTAATTTTCCCTAGGTATTTGACTTCTTGTTCAGGAGAATTCACCACAAGTGATTACTTCATTTTTTCATTACTTCATATGCTATTGATAAACATGAAAGTATGTTAAATGCTATAGGAGATAAAGGGTTGAAAACACACTTCACCAGCAGGGAATTTACTGTCTTAAAAACAGCCATAAAGTAAATGGGACTTGATAGAATATTACTTAAAAGTCTTAATTTTCCTGATGGGAAATATAATTGTTATAAATCCATGATTTGTGGGCATCAGCAAAAGAAGAAAATTTTAGCATGTATTTCAAACGAATGTGTATTTTGGATTTTGTAGCTCTTTCCATTCAAGGATGCCACAGTATACTTAAGGCTTTACTAAATTAAGCTTCACCATCTAGCCCAGGAGGAAATTTAATTATTGCAATTTCCAGTCATCATGAAGGGAAATGCACAGGGAGGACTCACGCTGTTTAATCAAGGTCATACAAAAATGCATAGGGTGTTTCAAGGGTTTCCTGTTCCTAATCATAAATAACATAAACAGCAAATGCTTGCAATTTCTTCAATTTACTAATTTTGTAGCATTACATTTTTCATTATTACTTGAATATATTTCTATTTTGTTACTTGAATACTGCTGCAGTTTGTAAGTGAAAAAGGTTTTCTCTTTGATAGTTACATGGAAAAACAAATAGAAAATATGTGTGATTTTAATAGAGTAAAAATATTCTTTCTACTTTTTTATCATTTCCCTTATTTGTGACTTATCTGTGACCAGTGACTGAGTGACTATTCAGCTTAACAAATGAGCTTACAGAATAAATGGAAATGCTACTTGGGACTCCTTAAAATTCTATAGCACTAATTTCTAAGTAGATGTATGCAAGAAGACCTCTTACCTCTGTCAGAGTCTGCTAAAGTAAATGACAAGATCAAAACTTTACGCAGAGACAAGGAAACTACAACTTGTGATTTAGATGTTCCGGATGCAACTGCATTTCAGAATACCTACAGGTTACTCCCTCATGGCTGTTTGTTACAGCAGAGCTTTCTGGAACTCAGAGCTGGTTTAGTGAAGGACTGGCCTCCCTTCCAGGTCACAGAACAGCGCTAGTAAGGGAGTAAGCAGAGGATGCCTTTAACAACCACTTGAAACACAGCACTTAGTATTATTGTCAGGATAATGTTTCCTTTTCTTTCCTCTTCATTCCTCTTCAGACAAGAGTCTGAGACAACATGTAAGATGATCTCCTAAGGCTGGTGTTGTGATTAATGCAAATTAGTTCTGGAACAAGTGCTACAATGCATTACAGAAACATTTGCTGAGAATTGCTGAGACTGGACTTTAATCCCGAAGTTCAGCATGCTGCTGTCACTAAATGCAAAGCCAAGCACACACTGTGGCTAGACTTTTGGAGCTGAACTTTTAAATTTATTTTTCCAAGTTCTATTTTGATGCATAGCTCATGAAAAATATCTGAATGTTCTATTCACCCATTGTTAAGAAGGAGTTCTCTTGAAATCTTGACTAAATAATGAAAATAGTATTTTGGTAATGATTAGTGTCTTAAATGCCTAGGAGGGGAATACTATCTTTAACTTGTGTTTGTTTTACTGACTAGCACATTGCTGATCCTGTGGATGAGCAGAGATTTTGCAGAGGGGTGTAGTGACAAATAGAGACTGTAAACCTCGAAACAGAACTCCAGATAGCATTTGGCTTAAAATAATACACGGCTGCTGTGAAAAGCAGAAAAGCTATATAAGGTAATATTACAGGCCTCCCTTTGGCAATTGGAACTATAAAATAGAAGAATCTGTTGATGTTAAAGTGTAAGTGAAGCATTATATAGAATCATAGAAATGTTGATTTACAGAACACCAGAGGACATTGGCCCAGCCTCACATTTGAAGCAGAACTAGTGCAGTAATAGGTAGATCAGCTGTGGTTCAGTCTTTCCAAGTCCCAAACATCTGCAAGATCAAATATCTGTTCTCAACTTCACCACTCCATTCCTCTTTGTCTGGAAATGCATTCCTATTTCCTGTTTGGATTCTGAGGATTAATTGGTTAATGTCTTCTGAGATATCACTGATGTAGGTACTATGTGATAATTGGGACACACAGATTTATTGCTATAAATATACATTACCATGGTATATTTTGATGTGGCGCTGATAAGATAGTACATCCAGCATTCAGAGATGAACAAATTAGATCAAAACGATGTATTTTATTAGATTTTTTTCTTGAAATATTATCTGATTTCCAAGACCATCTGAAGTTTAGAAAAAACCTATTCCATAGTACTGCAAGAGTTGTAATAATGTGAAAGCTTCCAAGAGAACATTCTTTTCTGATTGCTCTGAAGAGACCCACGTAATGAATTCTTCAAGCCCTAGTCTGGTGGCTGTGCAAGTCACATAATTGCCTTTGTTCATGTGCTTGTGGTTTTATATCCTGGGTTTGAAGATTTAAGAATTATAACAGGTGCTCTGAGTTAGTGCCTGTTGCTTGGCTTAAACTGTTGATCATTTCCCTAATGAGCCATAAAATTGGAAATCTATCTCCACACTGTGTTTCAAATTTTCCCTGGACACCTTTCTCCCCTGTCCAAAATGCTCCCTTTTGTTGCCAAAGAGCATTGACAGGGTGTCACATAACAAAACCAGTAAAATACAGTGTGAATGTCTAACTGCTCAGTTTTCCATTGCAATGATTTGATGAATTTCTCTGACCACTTGCTGCATTTCAGACTGAGACAGCTGCTGGTTTGCCCTTGTCACATCAAATGCCCATCCCACAGACAGCAGCTCTGCAAGATGTATGGGAGTTGTTCAAAGGCACAGGATCAAAGTGTGGCAGCTGCACTATGTTCTGAGAGGGACAGATCTGGTTGTCCCCATCTCTGGTGACCAGGCATCTGCAGGCAGTTCCTGAACAATAGAATGCATGTCCCTGTGCTTGTGGCTTTAATGGTGTAATGCACACCCTGTACTAGCTCTTAGACTCCATTTAAATTCTCAGTTCCTTCCTTTGGGACAGCAGATCATTAGTTGGCACTTTCCAGGAATGTAATGGGCATTGTGGGAATGCTTGATAACCATGTGCCTGAAGTTGTTAACAAGCACAAGGGAATTTCATCTGGTAGAGAAATGAAGTGAGAATAGTGCGCATGAGAGGTGGCATATGAGCCCTGCTTGTCATGCCTGCCCAAGCAGCATGCACCTTCCAAATTCTGCTCAGCTGGAATGCCCAAGAAAACAAGATCCATGGTCTAAATGTTTGTCATCTTAATCCATCTCGCTGCATAAGCATAATGACCAGCTTTGCAGGATCACCACAGCAGATGTGTTCCCTCTGTGTCTCGAGAGACACTAACTCTTTTACCTAAGAAAAAATACTTTAGAAAAAATACTTTAGAAACCCAAATGCTTCACTGCAGTTGAGAAAATTTCAAAAAGTACAGCGAACTCACCACAGTATGGATCTGATTAGTCTGGGCAATACTTAGACATTGCTGAAGTGTAAACACTGAGCAAGAACTTCTAGAGACACTATAAAATAGCTATACTAAATCTGGGGTTTTGTGTCATATTTTTGCTTCTCGGTTCCTCCTCAATATTTGACATATAGGAGAAGGGACAATCTTTTCATGAAAACAATTATGTAGGATGCGTTCTCCCTTTTTATTCCACACCTCCTGGTATGTTCCATGGAGGAAGATAGTTTCATGTTGGTTTGGTTTGCTTTGTTTTTTTCTTCTATTCCCTTACCATTTCACAGTAGCTCCTTCCTCAGACACTTCACACTCAAATTCCACTCTCTCTCCAACCATCACCATCTGGTCCTCCAGTGGGTGAGTGATCAGGATTGGAGGTTCTGAAAATAAAGAAAATTTTATTAAAACAGTTTTCTGAAATGGTGGAGACCAGAGGTAGATTTTGCCACTCTTTACTCCACAGGAAGAGTCCCTGGACAAAGGAATGGTGATGATCTCTGTCTTAGAACTTAAAATTTACTATGCCAGATCACCTTATCAGAGTTTTCAATTTACATATTTCATGAATTGGAATAAAAAAATTAGGATTAATCAGTTTTCATATATATTCTGAATTTCTAAACGGGGCATTACTTTTCTGTATTATTTGATCTGCTTGTAGACCTTGGAGCATGTGTTTGTCTTGAATGGAATCAAATTTTTAAAGTAAGTTTCTAGCCCCATTGTTGAGATGCAAATAACTTTCTGAATGAGAATTAATGATAACTATCATTGTTCTGCCTTCTGGGTTACTGTTAGGCAAAATTTTCCTCAATTTAACTGTAAGAAAAATACCTACTTCAATAGATCTCAGAATTTGTTAATATGTTTTCAAATTTCCTTTCCTGTAAGATAAATCTGAGAGTAGATGACAGAAAGTCAATGCTAAATGTTAGGGGAGATCTATTTCTTTCTGCTACCGTTGCTCACCTTTTACGAATAATTCTGTGAAGCTCTTCTCATCCCCTACCACACATTCATATGCTGCATCATCAGCCAGAGAGCAGTGGTTTATGGTCAGTATTCTCTTATTCCCAATAGCCTCAAAAATATATCTGAAAAGAGAATCTAAATGTAGTTATCAGGGAAAAACCCTTCTGGACCTAGTCACTGTCTTGTCCTGCCTGGAAGAAAAAAAGATTCCTCCTCTTTTTCTGACATCAGTGGCAAGATTTGTAAGAACTCAAGCCCAATAGTCCTGTCCTGGTGCAGTGAACAGCAGCAGTGTTTGAAAAACTAGCATAGGAAATTGTGGGGAATCTTCCTCCAAGTGTGATATGTAATCCTGTGAATGGTGTTGGATGCTGTCCTAAGATCTAGCATGACTATGATTAAAAATGGCTTCAGCACAAAATCACTGGAAATTTGTTTTACATATAAGTTACACCGAGATATATCCCAGATCAGGAGAAAGTGCATTTGAACCCTGCATATACCCATCAAGAGCAGAATATAATCTCAGGACTTACTTGCTAAGTTGGTAGATGAAGGCATCCAGTCCCACATGTAGATATATAGAGCAGAGGGAAGAAAAAAGAAAAAGTTATGACAGCAGCAAACTGACCCTGAGCCATAGCACTACGTAGATCCTTTCTCTCCTATTTCTCCCTGTTTATTCCTTTCTTTCTAAGAAAAGCTAGATTTTTCACTTTGTCCAAGCTGTAGCTCATTCCTTTTTGGAGTTCTCATATTTCTAGTTTACCTGCCGCTCACTTGGATCTCCTGTCCATTCTTCAGCCATTTCACATCAGCATCCGGATTGGCAACTTCAACCATTAATTTAATCTTTTGCCCCTTGTCTACTTGGTAAGCTGGATCCAGTTTCTTGAGGAATGCTATGATAAAGAATGATTAAACAAAGCCTTATCATTTTTTTTTCTCATTCTGGGTCATGAAATAAATCTTTATTCCCTTTCATGTTGTTTACCATCATCTTCAACGTTCCCCAATTTCTGCATCCCTGTTTGAATTTTTACGCTGTCTGTTCTTCATCCTGTACTGTTTTTCCTAAACGTAGGGTGACAAGCATGTGTTGCAAAGCAAAATAAGCAAAGTAGAATACTCTAAATAAGATGTGAATATGTACTTCAACACATCCTAAGCAGAGTTACATCTGCCCATGCAGGAAAATTATACTTGGTCTTCTCAGTACTGATGAATGAAGGCTGTTGCCTTCTCTGTTCCAGACTTTTTAAGAAGTCATTTACAATTAGGCAATTAATACTTCCCAGGACTGGAAAAGGCTCAAGAAATCCAAAGGTATCATATCAATGAAAATTAAATTGTTTAAATATATCACTGTTGCCTGACATACTGACTAACTGGGGTGGGGGGCAAGTAGGGGATACTGTTTTATGTTCAGGGAAATATAAGGGGCCAAGCTTGTGGAACTGGTGAAGTGAGGATGTTCAGTATGTCCAGAGTTCAGAGCAAGGTATCTCAGAGTAGCTGTAATCTTTGGTAATCAGTATTTCATATGTAAAGGCTGGGTAATAACTGGAACAGGAAATTACTATTTCTCATGATCTTGTATCTCCTGCTGTAAAGAAGATATGAACACTGTATTTGGAAGAAAAGCATCTCACCAACCTGTGCTTTTTTTCTCTTCCTTCTTTATGCGTTTGAGGCGTTTCAGCATCCCACGCAAATCTGTGATCCCATACTGGAAAGCAATTTTCTCGTATTCCGTAGGAGGAGCTTTCCTCAGGATATCCCAGACATCAACATCAGATTGTGATTCAGATTTTCCTTCACCTCTGCCGAAAGGGATTAGAGTCTCTGAGTGCTGCTATTAAGAGTATTTAAAGAAAGCTATAGGGTTGGCAGCTACATATTGTCTTGATGAAGCCATTTCTTTAAAAAAAAATTAACAGTCTAACTTTTTACTATATTATTATGTAAAATAATGAAAAAAACCTGGTGACTTGTTTTAATTTTATTTATATATATAGTGATTAAAATTGACTTCTGTCCTGAAGGGTTTATTTCTAACAACCAAAACAAATACATTTTAACTTCCCTTAATGAGGGGTAATGGAAACATAAGGAAACTTATTTTATTGTCATGGTCAATGAACAAAGCATGGAACATGGTAAGGCAAGGAATTAAATTGATATGCTGGCAACATCTTAGAAAAAAAGGCGCTTAGTTTATGTAGATAAGAGGCATATCCTCTTCTACTCAGGACAATTTTTATCTTCACTGAAAAGAATCACAGGTTATTAAGACATTTATCATCTGTTGTGAAGAAAATTGTTGTCTGTAGTAATCTATAAAGCATAAAGAGACTGGTGAGTAGTGGCAAACAAGACAGTATTTACAATGAACTGCTTATTTTATATTTTAGCCAAAGAATTAGTGATTATGAAAGAATTAATGTTTGGTTTAGTAAAACTAAGGGAAAATTTGGCTGTCTGGCTTTGGGAGAGGTGCTCCTTTTTATCTGCCATCATATCTTTGTTTGAAAGATCATAAACAGAAAAAGAAATTGGCATAACCTTACCGGTTGGAAGGGCGCAGGAAGCTGCTGTACTCCAGAACGACGCAGAGAACCGTGTGGGAAAACACACAGCATCCCAATGGGCAAGAAAAAGGGCAGCATGTATTAGTACAAAAGAGCCATGAATCTCTTCTTCACCCTTAGCAGAACATGCCTGTGCTTCAGTAGTAGGGAGATGAAGGAATTCATGCAAATGCTCTGAAATGGTCTTGACGGAAATGCTGATCCATACTGAAATGAAACTCACTCCCACACTTTGTACGTACAGTTCCGCTGTGGGAATTATATGCTGAGTGCAAGCACTTCTGCTTATTCCTACTTATGGCTGATCACCTTCCAGGGAAACAAGTAACTCTACTTCCTCCTGCCATCATGGCATTTTTGCCTGTCATAGTTTGCATTTTGGTAAATAGAGAAATTATGGAAGAAGTAGCATTTTACTAAAAATTCTTAGGAGAAAGAACTTCCTGTGGCTGTTGTTTCTGATTACCACCAGCACCAAGCAGATTCTGGTGCAGCAGAACACACCCTTATAATGAAGTCATGTTCAGTGGTAAACCACAACAAGAAGACAAGTTATGCAACAGGTGATGCAGAGAAAAGTGGAATGTTACTGGGTGTATTTCCATTTTTTGCAGGAAAATAAGAGTCTAATTTGTTTGTGAGAAATATTGCTACTTAACAGTACTACTGTAGTCAATCCAGACAGCAGATATAACCAAACATTTCTGGTACTCCTTTTATTGCCAAAAAAATGCCTGCTTGCAATAGGAACACTGTGTTTAATAAAGTGCTGCAGACCAAGCTTGGAATTTCCAGCACCTTGTAGCTCTTGAACAGAAAGGAAGCAAGAGAAGATTATTTCAGCTCAGTGAGACTGAGCTGAAATATGGTAGGCAATATCTCATATCTTCAAAGTGGTTTAGCACTCGCTAAGCCTGAAGCCCTCACCAGCACTCACTGAATTGATAGAAGGAGCTGAAGTTTGGAGTGCCTATGATAAGAGCAGCATACTGGGTGTTTGCTTTGCCATAACACTGCATCAACATGAACAAAAAATTTTACCAGGGTTCCTCTTCTATATACTTATCATTTAATTTGAGGCTCCTACAAATAGTTTTTAGTTTTGCTTAGCAGGAGACAGGAAAACTGAACTTATTTGCCACATAGATCAAGATTTTTTTACATAAGCAGTTCTTGAGCTTGTTGCCCTCATGTCAAGGAGTGGCTTTCAAATATTTCTAAATACACGTAAATTAAAATAGGTATATAAGTACTAAATACTAAGTACTATATAAAACTAAAGGTATATAGTGTTTCTAATATGTATTTAATTATTTGTACTAGTACAGTCAAACTTCTGTGGAGAAACTGTATCTAAAAAAAATATTAAATCATAGGAAATTAGAAAGACTTAAGAGATTAAAATATTTTCATCTTCCTTAAGACATTATATAAATATTGGTAGTTTCTCTATCTGCCTACTTATAGGTTTGTCTGTATATACACACTCTATATGTGAAAATTTACAGATAGGACTATTCATGGAGATTTCAGAATGTTTTGTGTGAGTTATTTTTAAGTACATAATGAGAAAAATCTTCCAATTTCAAAAGAGTTCCAAAGGAGTTTAATATCTTTCACAATTGAGAAGACCTCACTAGTTTTTGCTTTAGCTTTTCCATTACTCAGTGTCATCCCATTGTTTTATCTTGCAATACAGTTCTGGTGTATGTAATGTAAGAAGTTTGAACATAGGAAAGGATATAGTCTCTTACTAGTAAATACTAATTTTTTAAAATTAAAAGGCTTTTGAGTTTCATGCAAAATGGGACTAAAAGCTCGAGGCTGTAATTTCTGTTTAACTGAGTTCTGAAAATGGAAAGAAAAAAATGTGTTTGCCTTTGAGCAAAGTTTTCCCCATCCCAGCACTCCTTTTCACTATTTTGCATTTGTTGAAATATTCTCTTTGATCTCAGAAAGACAAAGAGTTTGCCCAGAGAAGCTGTACTCCTCCACTACCCACAGAAACTAAGCAGTGTATGAAAAGTAATAGAGCACTTGGACTCATGAGTTTTCTCCCACTCCTCTGTTCTTCTCCCTGATGCTGGGGATCCTTATTCACAGAGATCACCTCATAGGTTAGCTATGCACTTGGGGGCATCAAGATGCAGCTCAGTGAACCTGCTGTAAATGGAATATGCAGCTGATATGTTTTAAACATATGTGGAGGGGTTAAAAATAGTTTTGTACATCCCAGAAATGGTTCCTTCCTATCCAGTTACTGTCAACTGATTGGACTCTGTCAGCTGTCACCTCCTTCAAGGTCTCTGCTCACTATCCCATTTAATAGTCCTGTGACAGCTGTTCCCTTCCTCTTCCCAATGACCTCTCCTTGGCCCATGACATCTGTATGTCAACACCAGTTAATTAAATTACAGTGATAGGAGATACAGTGTTAAATGAAGCTCTTTATTATAGTGAAGCTATTTATTATAGCATTATCATTACCTGTGGATCGACGGACACTTGTAAAATGGTGTAAGAAAGCAGAAATGGTAAAAGAATAATTCTCCATTCTGTTTGAATCTGCATAGCTCTTGAGAGTTCCCCTGCATGAGATCCCTTTTCCTGTTCTATTTCAATGAAGAATTATTTCATTCCATTATGAGATTTTATGCCTATCTGTTCTCATTAATATAAGTGGTCTTCAACCTGAGGTGTGCAAAGCCTGAAGAGTCCACAAATTACTTCTGAAGTGGCTGTGAAAAAAAAACTAGGAGCAGTGAATTTATGTTCTTAAATTCACTAGGCAGAGATTTGTAATTCAAGAAATGGCAGAAACACTGTTAAAATGCAGTGAAATTGATAAGCTTCTTTTAATAAATTACATTTCTAGCCTAACAAACAATGAATAGTTAGATCAATAAATTTAACAATTCTGTAAATACTTTAGATTGTTATTGCTGTTTTGAGTTTGATTACTGCTTAAAACTAATTATGAGAGCAAAAGAGAAAGGCACAAAAGGAGAGGGGCTCTTAGTACTCAGCACCTCATTCCAGCTGGAGACCCTGTATGCAATTATGCAAATATTTTCATGTTTGTTTTAATTTATTTAAAATTTAATAAAGAAGATAAGCAACTGCTTTATGCCTTACATCTTCTGTGGAAACTAGAGACTGTTTAAAACAATTTGGGTTCATGCTGGAACAAGAAACTTAGATATCAATGTCAGCTATAGAAAGTTGGATAGGTGTCTTTTCTGTCTGATCTGCCTGTCCCCCTCAAGTGTTTGCTTTTGGTGTTGCTGCAAAGCCAGGATTCACCTATGGACAGATGCCCTGCATGGAGTGTAACACAGCGGTTTGTGCACATGTGGCCTTGTTTGCCCCACTGAAGTGAGGTAACCTGAGGCTATTGTGGCTTTATTGCCTTCTGTAGGAAGTTATTTCAGCATGATCCTGTACTCTTTGTGAGGATAAAACTGTTTTTATAAATAGTGATACCACTGCCTGAGCAGAGAGTGAACACAGATTCACAACATTCATCCAAGTAGTTGATTGTGGAAACTTAAACTAAGAAAGTTTAGACTTGCAAAACATGAATCTAAGTGACAAGTTTTTATAGTAGTTTCAGGTGCTGGAAAGACAGAGTGAGTGGCCAGGGTCAGTGAACAGAAAGAAGCAAGCAAAACTTCACCATCTATTTGATAGGCAACAATATTATGCAAATGATTTTTCTGATTCTAAATACTGTGACAAAAGGAATGCAAAGCAGCAGGTTATTGAGAAAATCTGGAAATTCAAGGAAATTTTAGAACTGGTTGTATGAACGAAAGTGACGGTAAAAGCCAAAGGACATTCAGAGAAATACATTGATTGTATGAAATTGTCTTAATTTTAACCTTAAAACTGTTTAAAAGAATTTCTGTCTCAGAAATTAGCAGTCCATAATTGTCTTTCACACTATTTTTGTCATGTTCTACACATAAAGAAGACAAAGATGCATGCATTATTCCAAACCAAAGGGTTCTTATATTGTCTGATCCATGCATTTATAGTACTATTAAATAGAAAGCTTACTCTCTGTTGGCAACAGTGGAATCCAAAACATTCAGATTAAGAGTTTGGTAAAAAGAGAAGAGCATAAGTAAATAGGTTATGAAAACAGATACATCAAGGAAAGATGAGCATTAGAGAAGAAATTACAGCAAAAAAAAAAAAAAAAAGTGAAAGTAAAAGTAACAGAAAGAAATGCGAATTACAGTTGGAAGAGTAAAACATATTTGTCATATTTATGCAAAATAGAATATCTATATAAAAGATAATATATAGTTGAACAGTGTAACAGTTACATTTAGGTATCTAATAAAAAATCTTGGTTCTTAATAAGGCAGCATTATAAATAGGTATTTTAATCCCCGCCCTTGCCTCCATGAAAAGGGCTGCTGGAAACATGTAATTACCTGAGTCCAGGCCTTTTCTCTCTTGGGAAAGATAATTTCTTTTCTTTTTTTCTTTTTTATTTTTTCTCCTATATATTATATATCTTTTCTCTCCTAGCAGAAATGCAGCAAATGCTGTGTATTTCAGGAAGTAGCCATAATCACCTGTCATGCTTTTTCCATTTAGAGCTGCTTTAGGAAAATGACAAGGATTCTGAGTTTGTGAAACTTTCACTTATTCCAGTTCTGTTGTTTCAGAGTTGTTCAACAGAAGCCTTATTTATCTAAGTCTATGGATTGTTTTACTCACCTTTTTTTCAGTAGGGAGCTGAAATTAAACTCTGCCCCATCATCGTGTCCCTCGGTACTGTACAGTAATAGAAAGCCATAATTAGTTTCAGAAGGAAATGGGAATAGCTTGTGAGACTATAGCATTATACAGATGACATATTTTTGTAGGGAAGTAGTAGATGGGTCTATAATGAATTAGAATGTGCATTGACATGGAAGGTAACTTAAGTAGGCTCTGTGTTCATATTAATTTGCATTTAGGTTTAAAAATAAATGTAATGAAATTGTATTTTTTCTGTGCCAATTGATCATGAAGTTATACAGGGTATTAATTTGGTCATTATATTGATTTGGAATGTATTCATTATACATAATAGGTGTTGCAGAAGCTTCCCCCTTTCCTCTATCTTTTAGGAGTGTGGATATTGCTTACAGTTGGGGCAGTATTAATCAAGCTTTGTGGAATGCCTCACAGTCTAAAATCACTGGTTTTACCCTTAGTATTATCCCAGCTGTAATTGTTTCTTGAGGCTCTTTGTGTTACCAGGATTCATTACACTGAAAAAAAGTGTCACATCATTGGTGCTTGGGGAGTTGAAGGAGGAATTCTGTGATCTGGCTTTCAGCCTGAGATGAGGTTCAATATGCCTTTGTTCAACAAGCAGCATGACAAGAAATGTTGTGATGATGAGTTGGTCTGAGAAAACAAGACGCACCAGGCAGGAGTTTTTTGATGTGTTGTACTGCCTGTTGCATATGGTGAACTTGGATGGAATGCACAATGTTATTTTGGTGTTCTGAATCCAGCGGGTTTTAGCTGTGCTTCTGAACATTTGTAATACCGACCTACTCTGGAAACAGCATAAAGTCACTACAATCTCTTCTTTAGATTTAATTCCTAAAGAAAAGGTCATCTTTGCATTCAGACAGGATTTAGAAAGCCTAAATGTATTTTCTTCATCTCAGCCAGTCTACTATCATCAATGGCCAGCTGCTCTTTAACATCTCTGTTGTCTTGAGTGCAAGAATCTGGTGATTCCATCTCACAGCATTCATATTCTTCCAGAAGCAACACCTTGCATTTAGTTCTTGTTTCATAAGCAGAATTTTTTCTTTCCAGTTGTACTGGTGGTAGTTGTAGACCATAATGTTGTCTCTGTCCGCACACAGTCCTAGTTACTTCAGAAAAAAACATTCTGTCTATAGAATGTAAATCAAAGTGTTGGGAAAATTCAGTATTGCAGGAACAAGAATTTTTAGAAGTAAGAAAACAGCTTCAACAGAAAAATGATGGGCATTTTAGCAGTACTGTTAAAAAATAAAACAGAAACAAGTGCCAAGCTTCTTGTGCTGCTGGACAATGTAAGGTTAAGTAACAATTTAGAATCTGTGTAATTTGAAATATGCTGTGAGAAGAGATCTTTTCTTTAAGAAAATACTGTTTTCACATCTTTGGTTACTTTCAGAATAGTACAGTACTGGAAAAGGATAATTTCCTGGGCATAAGGCTCAAACAGAGAAGTGTGGTTTTGGCCTTATTTTCACAAGAATTTGCATGTTTGCAGGCATAAAATGTACATAAAAAAAACTATTGTAATCCCAAATTTGGAAAGGATTTTCTGTGATCAAATATTCAGTAAATCAGATCTACAGCTGGGAGAATAACTATTCACCTTATTGTTTCACAAGTGGTAGTTAAAGTTTCAGGAAAGACCTGCTTTAACATGCATATAGTTAAGTCTAATCTCAGAACTCCTGTTTTTGCTATAGTAGAAAACATTAGGAGCAAAAGGCATAGAGTGAAAAATTTAATGATAATATGATAAGGAGTGTGCCAGGAAACAACAGATTTCCAGTTGTGTTGGTACATTTCTGTGAGCAGCAGCATTTTTAACCACAATGTGCTCAATAGAGAGGAAAATATGTAGTACAGAGGGCAGACATGCATATAATTTAAAGTTACTTTTTTCCTTCTGAAAAAAGGGTGAGAAGATGTCACTTGCCAAACACATGCGTTTTCTCTAGATGAATCTGCCTCTCACTGAACTACCAAGCTACTCTTTTCTTTATCTGTTTTTATCTATCCTTTTATATTCTTATCTTTTAAATTTTTTTTTGTTTTACATTACTCCTTATTTGCATGTATTAATCTCATACAAATACTACACATTATAAACAGTGATTTCTTTGAAATTTAAGCTGCATCTTAATTCTGTGGGGTTGTTTTTTTCTTTTCCTAAGCAGAGAGAGACAGTTCATTGTAAGACTTAAGTTTGTCTGCTGACACAGTCAGTGACTACCTGAGAAAGGCTGAAGTCATCCGTCTCCCCCCTCCTGCTAGGCTCCTGAGTGAGGGTATCAAAGACACAGCTTCAGATTTAAAGAGTTCAGTTCAAAATCTGGCTTCATTCTTACAGGAGAAACTGGCAATCTGAACAGCCTGAAGCTGCTCACACTGCACTCCCCTCGATCTGATTCAGAATTCTTTTAATTGTGCTAACAAGAAGAGAAACTCTCCTTTCACTGCAGTGAAATAACAATGCAGTTATGCACTGAGTGGCCACTATTTTACAATGAGGCTGGTGAGCTACCTACAGATGAACTTAACTGTAGATAAATTCTGCTAGCCTTGTTTAATTCTTTGTGATAAATATTAGAAAAATTCTCATATAAAAATAGGATTTATAGAGAAATACTCAAAGAGTTGCCACAGATGATTTGTGTCCCATGGAGATGTCAGAATATTCTTGGTCTAGTAACTTTTCAAAAATACATATAAAAACTAAAATATAAAGTTATTTATTATTACATGAAGGAAAAGAGAGCACATATTAATGTCTAACACTAAAAAAAAATCCAACCAATTTTGTGAATCTTACTAATAGAAGGGAACATTATTCCATTAAGAGAGATATCAGTTCGGAAAGTATTAAAGATGGGGGGAGACTGGCCTTTCCAACACCAGTCTTTAATATCTAAGACTACCTGAGTTTTCACCACTCACAATATCATTGTCTTCATTCATATAATATAGATAGAGAACAGGAAAACAGATGCAATCAAAATGCTTGCAGGAATGTTATCAGCTCCTTACAGAGCTCACACCAAAATCCACTCTCCTTGTTTAGCAAATGTTTGTACTAAGGTACATGTAATTCCTCAAGCCAGACAAAATCAAGACCAACATCAAACAGTATCATTTCCATCTCTATTGGTCTGTATCTGGAGTGCTCTTTACAGGCCTGGAAAAAAGGTGCTGAAGTTCTTGTTACAATTATACACATTATGGATTGCCTAATTGAAGACAAGCATGATTATTACGCTAGTACAAAGTCCAAACTCTCTTAGGTGATTTCCAGGAGTTGTATAGTATTTTAATAGTAGAAATATTTTCTGAGTAGACATCTGTATCTTTGTGTTTGTTTGTACAACAACTTTGCTTTTAGCTAGTTTTATCTGGGAAAGTAATGAATTCCACAAGGATGTGTAACCTGATCTAGACAGGTTTCTGCTGTGCATACTCACGTGCGGCGGAAGGCAGCTCGAATGTCCAAGTCTCCACTTACAGGTGCTTCTGATGTGACAAAAAGTAATGAAGGAAAATGGGAAAGCAAGCCAACAAAATGCAAAAATATGCTGCTATTTCTAAAGCTATTTGCTTTGCTGATACTTTTAGAAATAAGTTCTTATATTGTTAATTGTGATTAATTGCATATTGAAAGATTAACTCATCATCTTTAATCATGTAGCCTTCACTAATTAGCTTTCAACACCCAGTGGTTTTTTTGATAACTTATTTCTGTCTCATGTTTCATAACAACCTGGAGCCTGATGGACTATCTTATCTCTTGCTTGTCAATTCTCCTGGTGCAAAAATTTAATTTCAATAGTGTCTTCAAAGAGTATTTAAACCCTAATGAGAATATGACTGGACATCAACTGAATACTATTATTAATAATAAATTATAATTTATCCTCTGACAGCAGAGGTAAATTCCTGGAACTATGTAGAGAGGTATAGAAACTTAATTGAGGATGTTGTATAAAGAGAATTTGATTACATTATTGGTATAAATTGGGGTGCTGCTGCTGCTGGGAGAAAAACTGTTCTCAGTTGCTTCTCCTAGGTCTTATGAGTTCCTATCTAGTGAAACTACAAAAATTAACACTGCTGATCAAGTAACATAATAAACTTTTATCTTTACATTAGGTTCACTGGTAGCTGAACACAAGTTAATGTTGCAGCCCCTTCAACAGAATTGCTGAAACTAGAAATGGTCCAAACATTCAGCTCTTTCAGGCAGTCCATGCTTATACTATTTTACTTAAACTTTTCCACACTCAAGGAAAATTTATGTTGAAATGTACTTCCTTTTCAATTTTTATAAACTTTTCAGTATAGCACTTGTGAGGGTGGCACCATGCATTAAGCAAAATGAGTCATCTGCTCTTAAAGCAATTTTATCTCACAAGGTGCTTCTGTATGAGTTGAATTTATTTATATCAGGAGGAAAAAGGAATTGACAATAGTGTCATAAAATATCCATTTTTTCATACTGAACTTTTGCCAAAATAAGAATTAATTTATCTTCTATTCTAGTGGAATTAAACGTCATGAAAGAATGAATCTGAAGCCAGAATAAAGCCAGAGAAAAGGTGGGCAGTTTTGTATCCTTGTGTGTGCTTTCTTTAAGAGCATCACAGTTCTGACTAGAGTGACAACTAAGTGGTATTTCTAATGATCCCAATCCCATTCTCCTCTCTAGATCTTCAGGTCTATACTTCAGGTCTATGATTGTCTAGTAACCATTATGTACCAGAAAGAATTGTTGGTGGACAGGAAAAAAATACAGGGGCAGGAAGAGAAAAAAAAAAAAAATTAGATGGAATGAATTCACCTTACCATTGACTGTCAGGCTGAAATTAGAGCTATCAAATTTGTCCTTGGTAGACACCTCACATCTGTACCCTCCTGCAAAAGTCATGTTTGCTTCTATGATTTCCATTTCAAAAGTGTACACCTAGAAGAGACACCAATGATACAATAATTAAGCTAGAAAATGAAATGGTGAAAGAGAAGGAATATATGGAGAGAAATACACAAAGGATGAATTATGTCTTTGTGTCTTTTTAGAACTAAGAATCTTGTGAGTGTCCAACTCATTACTGTAACAAAAAATTACCTATAATCCCCAATTCAGTAGAAACAGCTGAAGACTGCTGTCAGTACAGGTATTCCTGAGGATACAAAGGTGCATTAGCAAACTATGCTGGGACATACACTAATTGCATGTGCATTGGAAACGGAAATAAAGATTTCACCAAGCAGTTCTAGCCTCTTCCCAGAACGTATGCAGAACATGCCAGAATTCAGCGAAAGGAGTGGCTAATGTGAACGAGCCTGTCCAGTTCCATCCAGGAGAGGGTGGTAGTGGTTCATGTTCCACAGAAGAAACAAAGTCGTGGTACGGACTCGTGTTCCTGCTCAGGTACCTTTGGACAAATTTCTGGTAAAAAATGGGTCTTACTCAGCTACTTAAAGCAGTCTAGACAATCCAAGAGAGCAATGAATTCCAGCACTAATAGCAGAATGACTGACCTGTTAGGACCAAGATAGACTATGCTTAAATAGCTGTCTGATTGTTTTCTCTTAAATATACCAAGTTTCTTGAGAGGAAGATGAAGGGAATCCTGCAGTAGAAAGTGCAAAATTACTCCTCCAGTCCTCCAGATGTTTTCTCATTTCACCATAGATAAAGTATGAAAAAGTCTGTATGTAGAGCTTGTCTCTTGTCTGTGTGGTCAAAACACAGACTTGTGTGGATAAGTATAGCCTTGTGTGTTGCTTTGGGTACCTTAACATCAAAACAGTCCTGTTTCAGTTTATATTTTCCTCAGATTAAAGATTAGTACCTAGAAGACTGAGAACCCTATTCTGCCAATTGTACCTTGGTATTTCGATCATAACTGTCATGTAGCTGGAGATGTTTCCCCACTTTGCTTCCCAGGTCCATCCACTTTCCTTTGAACCATTTCACTGACGGCTTCTTCAGCAGGCTCTCACCTGCAACTTTGGCAGTGAATGTGATGTTTCCACCTTGCAGGAGAAGTAGATTAAAGTAAGATTATCAGTTATGTTTATCTGTTGTATCCCTGCTGTCACCCTGTACTTGAAGAACTAATAGTCAAGCAACAGGTACAGTATACAAACTTCACTTGACTAACATGCACTCACCAACAGTAACTTCTCCATCCTGTGGTCGTGCCACAAAGAGCCCAATGGGGTCCAGAGGTTCTTCTGGTTGTGTTTCAGCAGATGAAACTGAAATAAACATCATAATTACTATTTAGATTTTTTTTTTTGCATCAAACTATATAGTGAACTAGTTAATTAATTTAAAAGTTTCTCAGTAGATTTCTTCTGCCTCTGAGATTCTTTGTTCTTTATGATCTGCTTTCATCTACTGTCTTTATCTCACACTAAGGAGTCCCTGTGGATGTTCTTCCATTCTGCTAACAAACCAGACATTATGTCAATGTTAATTCTCTATTACCTTCTGTGTTTTGGCTCCTTTCTGCTGGTGGAGCAGGTGACTCTGAGGCAGCTGGGGCTGGAACAGCTTCTGCAGGAGTGACTACTGTCTCACTCTTTTCTGGAAATGAATGTAAGCCAAGATTAAAGAAAGTCTATTTCCTCTTTCTTTTTGAAGAAATTTTGCAAAAGAACAGCCTTTAATATATTTTAGGAAATGCAGAGAAATTAGCTGTTGTTTCCTAGAGCTTAGAGGATGTGTTGAAAGCAGAAGGGGCCCACTGAAGCTGGATGATGAGGCTTTTTCTTTTGCTGAGCTCAGAAAGTATTGATGCCTGGTTTTTAAAATTCTGTAGTCTTGATGTGTAGAAACTCATCAGGTGATGAATAATGCTATTATTTGTTGCAAATGTCAATAAACTAAAGTAACTATTGTCAGTTTCTAAACAGAAAAGGTAATGAAAAATGATGTAATTATTATATTTGTAAACAGTTTTCTTATTCATGAGATTTTATTTAACGATGCTGTTGAAATGTAATGTTACAAAGGCTATTGTTGTGTGCAGCTTGGAAAAAGCTCTAGATACTGCTAGTAAACAATATGGACAAAGTATTTTAAAAATCCATCTGTAATGTCTTCCCCTGGCTTATGGAAGTTTGTATCCTCTCAATTAAACCATGACCTCAGAGACAAATTTAGGCAAATGCATTTGGCACAATGCAGAAGACAGAATTGTCTGAAAATGGAGTAGGAGTGAGCAACTGGAGCAGATGGAGGGAGGTAGAATTTCTTGAAACAGATCAGTTGCAGCAAGGTATTTTTTCTCTGTAGGTAGTGGAGCCACTTCCAAATAATAATGGGCAATCCAGTTACTCTGTAACATTACATACTCTACTCCACTATACTCCATAGCATTACTTGCAAGTTTTCTGCCTATATCAGCCTCTACATAGAACTAACCTGAAAGACAATAAGGAAAATATAATGAGTACAATATGGACCAGGATGAGCTAGTCAGCAGGACCATATTTCTGCATGCTCTGACAGCTGACAAGTTGTCCTAATCCATACCAGGATTTCCCTTTACACATAATCTGTCATGTCCTGTCTTTGCATATGGAACAGGACATCTTGAATCACGTTAAACACTCCTCCATTTCTTTTCAGCTGACCAGAAGGTCTCACAAGGTCTCATCATGTTGCTAGAACAAACAGTGATAGCAAAGAAAAGGAAGTGATATAAACAATGTGAGTTTGAGGCTTTTCACCAAGTTGAAAAGCAAAAAGTCAAATACAGAGAAGTGGTAAATGGATACAATTTTAGAGCGGAAAAGGGATCTGGAAGGTCAAAATGTATCAAAAAATTAGTGATTTCATCTATCCTAAGCATCTTCAGATGCTATTTCACGAGAAAATTCCAGGGAATTTGACCCATTATATTTATTCCCAGGAAAAGCCTGGGAAAGTTTTTGAAACTGGTCTTTTAATGTGTACAAAGGTATTAGTAATACATCCACTGTAGCAGGCAGAGGCCCTGCAAGGCCTCCATGGCGGTCACTCGCCTAAGATAAGAAATGCAGAGTCATGATGAGTGGAACAGAGCTACCCCTCTTCCTCCCTCAGACCCCTGTAATCTCTCTGTAAGGCTATAGGTCGTATTCTTCTCAACCCTGGCCACTGGACAATTTCCAACACCCCATAACCCTATATAAATTCCCATTTCTGCCCAGTTCGGCAGAAGAGCTGTCACTGGAAACCTTTGCAGGAGCTGCAATAAAAGACACCGCTGCGGAACTCCACACAGCCTTCTCCTCTCTCCATCCCTGCGTCTGCCGAGGCACTTTGCGAGCACAGAGCTGAAATCACTAAGAGCTGAATTCACCAGAGCTGAAATCACTCCAGAGTTGCTCGCCAAGTCACTTGCAGCTGGGAGCTAGCCCGAGGGCCCAGACAGGCTGAGCTGATAAAGCACAGCGCTATCCAGGACACCTACGGCAGCGGCTGTGCGGGGGGCTGGACAGACCCCTGGGACCCCAAGCCACCATAATACACAAAAAATACAAAGGTTACTCTTCATATTCAAGCCCCTCTTGAAATATGCATTTTTTGGTAGCAGGAGATTTTGGGACAATTTTGATGAATGCATGGACTTCTAGAAACATTACAGTAAAACTTGTGTTTTGTCAATTTTTACAATTTTGTATTTAAATTAAATTATTATAAAAAAAATCTAGTCCTAAGATTAGGCATCTTAGTTTAGGTCAGGTTGAGAGTTAGATTAGCTTTGCTTTGCTTTTCAGTAGTTAAGTGTAAAAGCTTGACAGAGTTCTAAAGATATACATTGATATTTCCCCTATGATCTCTTCTCGGTGGACTTCTGACACCTGGAAAGAAATGTCTTAGCCACTGGAAATGTATTCCTCAGCTTAATATGAATTAGCAGCTTCAAATAATTGGGCAAAACAGATGTATTGCTGGTAGAGAAATTTTACAGTGTTATAATAGGCTAATTTCCATGGGTTTTATCTGTGAAGGTTGCATGTGGGACTGGAAATACTGATTAAACAAGAATTGTATAGGAAATTATGTACCTGGTTCCTTGACCTTGAGTTCAAATTTGACCTTGGAACTTCCAGCTATTACAGCATATGTCACATCATCTTCTTTTCCTACATTATTGATTGTCAGTGAATGCTTGTTGCCTTCTGTCTTGATGACATATTTTTCACTTTCAGTAATTTCTGTGCCAGCTCGCTGCCATTTCACCTTGATGCCAGATTTTTCTGTCTCTGCTTCAAACACAGCTGTGTTTCCGGCTGTCACCTCTGTTGTCTTTGGCTTCTTGGTAAATGCAGAAACTAAAAAAAGAGAGAGGACTCACTAAAATCTGTTTTGCAGTTGTGGCATATCTGGTGTAGTCAGCTGTTGTGGCTGCAGCAGCTGTCTCCTTTCTCTCCCATCTGCCCATGCAAGTTATAAATTACAACATTTTCCACAGAGAAGTTGTGGAATTGTCTTTGAGTTTATCAAGTTCTGTGTCTCACTGAGCTGTCATATCTCCTCCACGTTGTCATGAAATAAAGTGGAATGGATAGCAAGATCACGTCACTTTCTGTCTTCCTCTTTCTTTTTCCCCACATTGAGCTCTGATTTTTCATAAGTGAATGTTTTGGTCTATGGCAAGTCAGCATGCAATATATTCTTACGTATCTAGCTGTCTACATTAATTTGCCATGCACTTTCATATAGAATTATTAATTTTGTCCTAACAGCTGCTTAGTACAGTTGTTACAGAGGATCAGGATCTGTTCTTTCACAACACTGCAGTTTGTGCAGTAACCTGTGCCCTAATACACCACAAGGAATTAATGGTTCATCTTTAGTCCTTCTGTTTTGACTGATCAAGGCTTTAGTGGAAAGGAATTCACATTCCTATGATGACCCTTGTAATTCCATTCCAGCTAAAATGATATCAATTGTTTGTATTCAGAAGTTTACTTCAGCATTAAAAGTTGAAGTACTTGCCTACATGGCACTCAACAACAATTAGTTTTCTAATTACTTTCAAGGTGTTGATTAAAATATTTCCTCAATGTGTCAAGAAATACTTAGGAATCTTATAAGGAGAATTAATGACATTATTTGTATATAGGCTGAACAAGCGTAAGCCAAATGATGTTTTAATTCATATGCAATCGAACTACCACAGCAGAGAGGAAACTGTAAACAAGCAAAGTATCATAATTTTGATCCATGAGTATCTTAATCTCCCTCAAGATCAGGTTTTAGTAAAGTAACTTGTTTTACTAATTTCTTCAACCTGATTTATTTATTTATTTCTATTCCTTAATCCTTATTTTGATTCAAGTTTTTCATTTCATGCTCATGTTTTTTGTCTTAATGAAATCTGTTATCATTTGCTAATTGCCATGAGCTATGTTCATGTGTAAAAATACCAGCAATTAACATTCTGATTCATACACTGCATGGTTTTTCATGCATCATTCTGTCATCTTTCTATTGACTCACCCCTGTATAACTACATTTTTATAAAATACTAGTAATTTCATCACATCTAATTTTATCAGTCACCTCTGTGACAAATTGCCTATGGCTCTACTCCTCTGGCAGCCACAAGAACTCTTCCAAACAACACAAAAATGGTTATAATTAGCTTTCAACGTTTAGTTCTGCTTTATAAAAATGAAAGGAACATGGCATGAAAATGTTTTGAAAGAAAAAGCTTATATTCATATTCAAACAAGTGCTTTAGTTCATGTAAATGGTATATTATTAATAATACCATCTATTCTTTTTATAAAATCTCTATTTGTGTGGCATGTCTTCAAACTGCATAATTTAGTTGACCTTAGTGGAATTACATCTGCAAAGATTTCATCTGATGGCCTTTGGTCTTTAGTCATAACACAATTCATGCTTCTTGCATTGTTTTGCTAGGATTCTAACCTTCTTAAGCAGCAGTTAAAATATGAACTACACTTTTAGAATTTAGTAAAGATTGAATTTTGCTTTTCTTCATTATATAAAACCCCAAATTATATTTTTTCAATTTCTTCCCCCCCACATTTTATATTTCTGATGAAAACATAATTTTAGTTTTCAATGAGCCTAGAAAAGCCTTGACTTACTTCCTATTTTATTCTTCTGCATGCTTTCCTTCCCTGTTAAAAGTGTGGAAAATTTCCCCTGGGAGTGGAATGTTCCTGCATACTTGTAATTGAGGTTTTTTTCTAATCTGGTGCAGTAGTTCTTTTAAAATATAGTGCTTTGTAGAAGATAGGACTATGTACTCTAGTGTCCTACAGTGGGCTGCCTGTTACCAGCTGCACACCTTTTGATACCGTACTGCCCTTCCGTAAATAACACAGCAGGGCAGGGTGTGCACTGATGCAGTGTTTCCTGAATAATTGCAGGAGAGTTGCTGTACACAGCAGGCTGGGCATGCAGGATTCAAAACACCTGTAAAGGTGGCCAGGCTGCTGCACAGTGGGGAGACAGGTCAGTTCTGGCACCCACTCCAGCTGGCTCCTTTCCCTACGATTCTACAGACAAAGCAGCAAAGAGGCATGTTTTCAGTCTTTGAGTGCTATTATCATCATCACTCTTCTATTTAAGCACAAAAGAATCTATAAATATATTAATTACCTAACAGCAAAGTGATTTGTAAAGGTTCCAGCCTACAGTGTCAGGGTTTCATGACACGCATACTTGGAAGTAATTCTGTGATCTGCTGCACACCCTGTAAAGTGATTAGGCTTCTTACATTTGCTTTGTAGATGACTCAACAAGAACAAAATTTTTGGTGAGAACACAGTGAGAAATCTCTACCCCTACATAAGATTTCTGGCTTTAGGAAATGTAAACACATGAAGAAGTTTATAAGTAATGCTCCTTATATTTCCTCCCCTCCCCCCTTTCCTGCCAAAAGACTCACTTTAGTTCCAACTTAAAATGATTGTGAATAGTTCTGGTAAGCACAGTATTGGAAAAGTCCAAAATCTCCCATGAGAACAAAGGCCTGCAAGAACAGTTGTTGGGTACCCACTTTTTCACTGGTAAAGGAGACTTGAGTTTTAATTGAGTTTTTTTTCCAGTACTTGAGATTCAGTCAGGGGAAGTGTTCAGAGTGGCTTCTCTCTATCCAGCTGTATTCTCTTTCATCTTTCACTGCTCTTTTTGCAAAGGAAAACTAAAGATGTAGGGCTGGAGATTTTACAGGAAATTACTTTGCTGCAGAAGAGAGACTGTTGAACAAGCATGTGAAGAGAATACAGTATTTTTCCCTTTTGGGGAAAAAAAGGGCTGCTCAGCAGGATGAAGAGTTCAGTTATTCCCCACCCCTTCATTACTGCTGCTACTTCAAGTAACGTGTAAATCCAAGCTGACCAGAGGTTTTCTTTTTCTCATGCAGTTATACCAATCCAATTCAGGTATTTCCTCATTAGGAATACTCCTAAACAGCACTGCCTAAGACTTCTGGTCTGTCCTGAGAACCACACTTCTGCCTGCTTTTGTCAGAAACACATTCCCCATCTGACTCTCACTTCAGTGTTTGGCTTCTACCCAGGTATACCTCTCTGAGTTCTATATATACATCCCATACTCTTGAATATGACCACCACCATGAGGCTGTGGAAAACCAGTGACTGTGACACCTCTTGTGTGATGTTGTGTCAGCCACTGACAGATCTCAGATGCTGTCCTGTGTTTATCCAGGCTCTAGGTGCCCATGCAGTTAGGATCCATAGGGCTGGGGCACCTGATGTCCTCTGCTGCCCACTGTGTTAACTCTCTGATTCCTGGGATGCTCTTACCCAGCCAGCACAGGGGGAGAGAGAAGTGACATTAGTAGTAGCATACCATGGCACTTCCGGAGAGAGAGCAGAGAGCCATGTGAGTTACCAGTGCTGATGAAGACAGAAAGTGTTGTCAGTGCTCTGTGTGCTTAGTGGGGATGGAGTTGGTGTTGCTTTGGGGATTTAATGGAGGGAGAGAAGAGGGATGTGAAGCTAATAAAAGAAAATGAGCTAGGGTCACTTTGTACTAACCCATTTTTCAACACTTCACCTCTCATAACCCAGGCCTTCCTTATCACTTCTAGCTTCCATAATGCAAACACAATCACATAACTTCTGAGTAACATAAACCAGCAAATTTTACCCCAGGCAGAAGAGGAAACAGTTGTATGTGGTCTGCAGTTATCTTGAAGAAATGTTTTGGTGTTTAAGGCTGCAGCTACCAGAGCTTGCATCTTCTAAAACTCTGGAAACGCCTGAAAATGTACACATCAGCCATAACACTATATATGTTACACAAGTTACAGCTTAATTGGTCAGTAATAAAAACCTCTGTTTGGAGATCTGTGATCAGATTGCATTTTGAAAATTTATTAGTAAGTCTTTCAATCAGGAGGATGAAGAAAAATAAAATACATTTTCTTTGGGCCAAATTAAACTAGAATGAAATAATTCAGTTCTAAAACTAATTTTCTGTAGTAGTCACCTAAATAAAATAACAAAACTAGTATTCTGCCTCATTCTGCTGCCATTTATTAAATCTTCATACTAGCACCTTCAAGCTTTCTCCTTTACTTTCTGACCTGCTTTGAAGCAATGTCCTTCTAACATCCATCATCAAACAAGTTTAGTATTATGATTCAAGTCTTTTTCATACTCTCCTATGCAAACCCCAAGACATGGCTAAGCTACTACAGGGTTTCTATCTATTGTACTAATAATTGTTTCCTTTACTCTCTTGTTGAAGTATCTATTTACTGGGCTTTTGTTTTATGAGTGTTTTGAGGCAGAGACTGTTTTCCTGCTGTTTTTGTACAGCATTAAATTGTTAGTAGGCAGCTGCTAAGTTGTATCTCTAAAAAGAATGAAAATTAGTATTAGAAGCTAGAAGAGCAATTCATATGTTATTACTGTCAGAAAAAGTGGAGGTAAGGTGTATAATAAAATAACGTTCAAATTACCAAAATAATTTCATTTACTATCAACATTCCCTAAATAAACTGGCTTAGAGTCACAAGCATCAGTTGAAAACCTATTCCTGAAATACTGGAATTTCAAAGTATGTGTGAACTATGTGAAATGAAAGTGAGCAAGAAATGTGTTTTCTACAGGAGTGATTTTAACTACATAGAGTGGTAGAGGAGAATTTGTGTTAGATGACATTTTCAGATGATATTTATGCCTTTCTGAAATAAAACCTGTTAAAGGTATACATTTTTGAGGAAAATCTAATGTATCTGGTTGAATGCAGATGCTAGAAACTACAGCAGAAATTTGTGATGAGTGAAATTAGACAAAATAATCACAGCTCAGTTATCTTACTGCACATTTTCTGTATTTGGTGTTAAAATATGTATTGGTCAATATATTTTAATAATATCACAAAAGCAGTAGCTTTTGTAATTATTTAATTTGTTAAGACTTCATGTTGAAAATTGATCTTTGCTTACACTTGGTGTCTAGTTTTGCTTCTATATAATTTGCTTTTCCATTGAGTTAAAAGCCAAACTGAGGATAAGCAGAGTTCAGTAATGGAGCTTGTAAATTCCTTTCTGAGGAACTATATAAAGATGCTGCACATTCCTCAGTCAGGACCTAAGTGGCTTCTTGCAATTACAAGCTTAATCATTCCATGATCCAAAAGCTATTGAAAGACTCAATCTTATCATTCCTTGCCTACTTCAGCAGCTGAGATTGCAAATTCCTGCAACATGAGCAACAGGCAACGAATAGTTTCACTAATCAGTCACCTCTCTCTCTGCAGCCATCACACTTTCTGGAAAAGGGGAATAGTAATGTTCAGCTTGGTTTGAATCTTAACTTACAAAAGAGGAAACAATGTCTGTATGAATTTAGAGTTTTTTCTACATTCTTGTGGTCCATAGAAGTTTGCAGTACTTTGTTGTGCTAGGTGCTTGCAAATGTGAAAGAATTATCTCATATTCAGACTAAAATTCTGCAGTTTACTTTTCATTATGCAACATTATTATTATCTCAATATATTGAATGTTATTATTATTGAAGTTATTTGTAAATACTTGACAAAATTTCCTAATCAGAACTGCAAAATCTAGACTCCCCAGTCTATAAAATATGTGAGTAAAAGCTGACTGATTTTCAGAGAAGGTGAGGAATATAGACTTCTCCTTTTCCAGCTATAATAATGCACACACATCCCATTAAGTCCATTTATCCACTAAATTTGGTGTTTAAAAAATTAACCATTTAATCCTAATGTCATAAAATATTGTTAGGGAAATGGTTGGGGTTTTTTTAACATTTCTGAATTTTCAGAACAAAAAAAAAAAAACGATCAAAATTTCCGAATAGTGAACTTTTGAACAAAGATAAACTACGAAATGTTTAAATCAAAGGGAGAAGAACATAAAGTTTCTGCAACAGAATCCTGCAAAAAGTGGTGCTTTTCAAAGTTTGATTGTTTGCTCTGACACTAAACTCTTACAGGTCTTATACATTCTGTTGCTCTTGTGGATGGTGTAGATTTTCTAGAATGCTAAGACAATTCTTTTGGCATTCTTGAATTAAGTAGGGGAGTGCTTTATCCTGAAGTATTTTAGTTGGGCAGTTGAAAGTGAAAGAATATCTGTTGGAAAATCTACTTCACCACAACATTTTAAGTTTAATGGTTTATTCAATGATTTTTGGTTTTTTGGTGGGATTTTTGGGGGGTTTTGGTGGGTGTTTTTTTTTGTTGTTGTTGTTTATTTCGTTTTTTGGGTGTGTTTTGGTGGTTGTTGTTTGTTTCATTTTACATGTTAAAAGCCCTGTAAAAACAGCAGATACAAGCAGAATATTTCTGATCATTCTTTGACATGAAGAATTTTCTTTTGCCTCTACACCAGATGCACAAATTTCAGTAATACAGACTAGGGACTTCTTTGGACTCTTCAGTAATCTAACTATATGGTGTGTGAAAGACAGGAATTGTGATTTATCCAAGTATGAATTGCCCAATGGTTATTTGGCCCTCCTGAGATGGTGCTCAGCATTATCCCATCTTGAAATGGCTTGAGTTGTATAAACAACATGAAATAGAAAACCAATGGGATTAGTGTCTCCTGGGAGACTGAGAAGATCCTCTCTAAAAGTTGTGGGGCATGTGACTGGTTCTGTCTCGGTCAGAGTGAGTAACAAGAGCTTTTCCTCCCCCTGCTGTGATAATCCCAGTGTTTGGTCTGGTTTGTTCATAAGAACTGTGTAGGACTAGTGATGTTAGACACCTGTTAGATTCCTCTGGAGAAATAAGTTGGAATAGAATTACTCTTCACCATTAGCCAGCAAAAGTGGGCATCTTCACAAACAGAGACATTGCCTCTCACCCACAGAGAATGAAAATGTTAATTAAAAGGCAGTTAAACAATTAGAAATCAGGAGTCATAATGCCAAGGTGTCACTGTCAAGTTTTGCCTACTCTATTGTATTTATTTTTGTCTGCATTCACAACAACGAGACATTTCAATAAAACTTAAAAATCATATGATTTAAAAGCAGAATATGAGTATGATTTTCTCATTTTTGGAGTGATTACGAACCTTTGAGCTTATATTTTCACATTTATGTGTACAATTACAGAATCTAATATGTATTTCTTTTTTATATACAAATCTACTTGCATTAGAAATGGTAGCCTTATGAACATGAAATGATGTTATATTTGTAATACAATGGAAGGATTGCTGACACCACTGTTGCTTTAGGGTTATCATACAGAGGGAACACAAAGAATCTTGTTGGAGTTAACCATGCTTTGGTGCTTTGCAGGTTGTAATGGGGGAGTCTCTGGGTGTGTAATGGGTCTGCCTCTGGCAGTGGCTGATTTCAAATATTTTGGTCAAATGAAGGTCCTTAGCAAGTTCTTTTGTTATTGTGACCATAGGAGATTGTCTCACTGGCCAAACTGAGAGGAGACCAATGCCTGCTCAGGCCTTTGCAAAGCACAAAGGCCATTATTAATAAATCTTCACAGCTGTCACTGGCTAACTCTGGAAACTGCACATTATTAAAAAGGTGTGCACTTTGTACTGTACATTCAGGTAGTGGTGATTCTGGGTGTGCACTGGCATCAATGAAGTGACAGCTCTAAAGTGGAGAATCCCAGATTTAGTACAAGTTTCTCCAGGCCTGACTATTGAATATGTTCACACTTGGCAAACAATCATTAGTTCAGATTTTGTCAGCTTTTTTTTCCAAACTTGTGGATGCAAAGTACTCCTGAGGTGTCTTCCTCTGCAGGTGTCCTGAAGTTAAGTGCCTCTTCCTTTTCTTCCCAGGCTCTCTTCCTCCTCAAAACACTAGATCCATTGCACCTTGCGCCCTATTCTAGGCCTCCTCTATGTGGGCAGCATCTGAGTGATTCCTTATTTGAAGATTTTTAATTAAAACATTCATAAATCTGAAATACTTTCCTGGCATTTTTCTATGTGGCTCTGTGACCTTGGCTTCCTGAAAAGGGCTAGTTATCTTCTGGCTCAGGGGGAAAGGATGAAGGAGGGAAAAGAAATTACATGTATTCTTCACAGTACAAGGCAACAGCCTTTTTTGCTAGAGTCCTATTCTCAGTGGTTGAAAGAAATAGAAAGAATAAACTCTGACCAGGTACTGTTTGCTTTCATTTTCACAGAGATGTCATTCACAATAAATACCATTAAATTTTGGCAATAATACTTCTACAAATTGTCAGGGGAAAAAAACCCCAAACCCAAAATAAAAGCAGGAGAGGTTTATACTATTTAACTGTTCAAGAGATACACTACAAGCCTTTATTTTTTTTTTTTTTTGGAGTCCTAAAGGTGACTAGGAAAGGAAATGAGAAATTAAAAGCATCTGAGAATTAAATGCGTTTCACCTCTATTTTTTCCTCATCCAAAGTCTCTTGAGAAAATTCTGTGGCTGAGGGTTATCAAAACAGTTAGTGATTTCTCCTCAAGATCACTCAATCTCTCTTACATTTATAACTTAATAAAATAAAATTTCCTTTTCCTGTCTATTTATTTTTTCCTTTGAGATATGCCATTTCTCCAGAACACATAATCTACTCACATTTTTCCTGTCAAGCTGTTCTTAGTTTTGTCTGTCAGTTATGATCCTTACCTGTTTTCTTTACAGGCTCTGGCATCTTCACTTTGTTTCTGGTGGAGCTCCCAGCTGCATCTAGAAAGCAGGGTATGAGTCACACAGGAATGTGACTGCAGGGCTTTTGAGACCCCTAAAGAACCACTGGATGGAAGCCCCCATCCTGCTCCTCCCCCTTGATCCCCCCCGTTGTCGACTACGGCACCTTATCAGCAGCAGGACACACTTGACAGGCGACATCAGCTGGGCTAAATATAGCCAGGTTCCAGGAGCCAGGGAGCTCAGGCCACCCAAGAGTGGCTACCACTGATCTGTTGGTATAAACCAGAGCACAGTGTGATGCTGCACATGTGTGCAGTGCATTTTCTAGCTCCAGGCATGTGTTGCATGAAGAATTCCAACACTGCCATGTTTATAGGACATGCAGCAAACTAGATCTGATAGTTACATCTCCTGTGTGCTGGCTCCTGCTTACTCTAAGTGTGCACTTGCTTACATTCTAACTACTTATTTCAGTTTTTGTTTTTGGCATAACTGGGAGCTGAACAGCCCTCACAAACTGGTTTTCTTGTTTCTTTTTTTAGCTCTTCAACCGAAGACTGTATTTGTAGAATTAACTGTGAACTTTAAGGAAAGAACTTTCTTTTGCAGAGACACTTACACAATACTGACATTTGCAGTCACAAGTAGAAAGCATGACACTACTTAAATAGTTTTAGTCCTCCCTCCCTATCCACCCACTTGATCCACAGCATACGTTTCTTGATAACTAGCAAGTTTTTTTCTTCTTTTAAATATTATTTTAAAAATAGTTCCAAGGTTCTGTTTTATACCACTAGAAGTTTCAATTTTGCTTAATCATATAGAAAAGATCTGGGGGAAAATCTCACTAGAAAATTATTCTTGTATGGCCATTTCATGCTCCAATCATTGCTTTTTATTCATTCATATATTTAGCATACTTCAAAATAGTAACTGTGGACAATCATTATTTTATTATTGTGATGGTGTATCAATTTTGAGTTTAAAGCTTTACCAGAAAAACTCTGGAGGCCAAACATTGAGCATATTTTAGTCACTGCTAGTATTGACAAAATAATTTTTTAAACAAAGATGTTGTTTTCAAGCTTTACTATCCTGTAAAAAACTAATTTTTAAATTATTTCATCTTTTAGCATGGAGTTCAGAATAGACCAGTGTACAAGCAGCTCATCAGTCACTGTACTCTGTGTCTGTCTTTCACATCTGACTCTCTCAGTAGGCTGATAGGACAAATGTGAATATGCAAGAAACACTGCTGATACCTCTCCTGATTTGGGGCCAAATACTTCCTCCCCTTCCCTTGAAACAATTTTTTATGGATGAGTGAAGAAGATGGGCAGGATGTCACCTGTGTTTATTTTCTATTACCTGTGTTTCTAGTGGAGCACAAGTTACCATGATATGTATTTGGCTACTATCTTGTACCTGAGGTATTTCACTGGGAGTCAGGAAATCTTGGCTATTTGCTTTGACTTGAAACCTTTCAAAGAGCTTGGGTCTCACTTTATCGCCACAATGAAAGAGAGCTATGAGGATTTAATCTGATGCAGGGAAATGATCCTAATCCAATAATAACTCTTTGCAGATTTTGTGATTTTTAATGTTATTTAAAGTAGTATTTCAAATATATTGCTATGGTCAAGACTGGGAAAAATTAATGTTTTGTCTGCTATTACACATTAAGTTACCAGGTGGCAGCATTTTTGTAATAGTAAACTTTTTTTCTAGCATTTTCTATATATTATATTATATTATATTATATTATATTATATTATATTATATTATTACTATTTTAATAACAAAACTGCTATGCAAATAAAACATATCATTTCAATTGCTACACTGACCCAAAATAGATGTGTAGTGGATTGTGATAACTACTTTCTAGTGCACTGCAACGTTAGATAATTGTTTAGCAAGTATGTGAAGTTTCATCCTGTGTTCAAATGAAACTAATGTACAAGAACAGTGAAGCAACATGTAATAAATGTCTCAGGGCCTGTGCTTAAAAAGTGAGCAGGAGGGAAAATTCTTCCTTGTCAGAAGAATTATTGAAATTATTGCTCTGTGCTTCAGACAGTGTCTTTGACCACATAATTCAAAATCAGGTTCAAAAATGACAGAAATTGGTGGTCTGCAGTGACAGGCTGTGCAATTTTGGATAGCTACAAAGAAAACAAAGGAATTATTATTTATAGCCAAAGTTAACAGCACCTCCTTCTAAAAAGACTGCCCAACTTCTTATTAAAAGGCTATGTATTTAGGTGCTTGTGACTCTGCCCAAATGTAGCTATCCAGGCAGAAAGTCTATATATTACTTTTCTATTTTGGGCTTCTTTTCCTGGTAGTTTCTGTCATGCCATTTAATTTCTTGTCTCTATTTCTGTTTATTTGTTTCTCTGCCTCTTTGTGTGATGAAATTGCCACCTCCTTGGTGGCTCGGCAGTTTCTGAGGACAAGGCAGTAAAATTGCCTCAGTGGCTGCAGATTTACTGCTGTGAATGGTGGGACAGTACTGGTGGGACAGCTGAGGTGGCTCAGTGCAGAGCACAGGCCCAGCAGGACTCATCCACTGAACTGCTCATAGAATCACAGAATAAATATCCTGAGCTGGAAGGGATCCACAAGGATCATCAAAGCTAACTCCTGACTTTGCTCAGGACAGCCCCAGTACTCACACCAGGTGCCTGAGGGTATTGTCCAAATGCTCCTTGAACTCTGGCAGGCTCCTGCTGTGACTTTCCTAGGAGTTCTGTTCTAGTGCCCACCTTCCCTCTGGGTGAAGAATCTGTTCCCAATATCCAACCTAATCTTCACTGTTTCCTTTGAGTTTTTGAATCACAGAGTGCTGGTTTGTACAGAGCAAAGCCACTTTACCTTACTGACAGAACTTGAGTTTACGGGGACTTAGGAGATTTGGATAATGCTGGTCCTGCTTATTTGAGCTTTCCTCTGCACAACCATTTTGTATCCCTACTCTTTGTACTTCATATTTGACTTCTTTCTGCATATTTGGCAGCAAATTGCTTTCATTTCAGGGGTGTTCTTTTAACTGGCTTCATGATAAACAACCTGAGTTGCTGCTATGGGGGAAAAAATGCAGTCTGCATATGCTCAGTGAGAACTTTCTACATTTCATCCTCTGAAGAAGTTTTTTTTTTGGTCAATGAGGTCCAGTGCAGGGGTCAGCAGAGTTTTCTATGCATTTATGTCAGGGCTAATGTGGGACTTGAACTTAATCCAGACACTTGAACCAAAAGCAAGCAGCCTTTGTGTCCTGTGCTCCAAATGTTATCTCTCTCACGCACGTCAAAAATAATGGGTTGGGGGAAAAATAGTTGGAACTTCAGAGAGGGAAGGGATCACACCAATTTGAGAGGGAGGAGGAAATAAAAATGTGTGATTGAAAGATGGACTGGGGGAGAAAATTGTTTTTTCTAGGTAATATGTTCTAGGTAACATATTTCTAGGTAATATGTGAAGGATTTGAAATAGATTCTCAAAGGACAAGAATATTAGATGGGGAGCTGGGATAGAAATGGGGTGGAGGGAAGAGAACTGGTGATAAGACTGAAACCGTAAGAGGATGTGGGATGGAAAAACTATAAATGGCTGAACAAATAATTTGGAACTGAGAACCATTCACATAAAGAGAAGCTGACTGGAGGCATATATGAGAAAAGTTGGCCTTAGAGGAAGCAGTGAACTGTCGCTTTAGTTATCGTGTCATTTGGTGACAGTGAACTACCTGGGCAAAAGTTGAAAAAGGACATTGAGAATTAAGCAGTTGGAATCTACTAAATATGGAGGCATCTACTGGCTGAATCTAGGCATGAAGAAAAGCTGAACAAAGAGCTGGGAATTGATAGTTCAGGCTGGCGGAGAAAAGAAAGCACAGTGTGGGTGAGTGGGAAAAAAGAGAAGAGGGAATATCTAGAGAAGAAATCTAAAATTATGTTTCTGAAAGCAGACACCCAAAACTCAGAAACTTAGGTAAATCTAAAAGAACCCAAACTGATTTGTATACGCAAATGCCCAGCTCAGCACCCAAACATTCTTCACTTTGCATAAGGCAGAGGAATCGAAGCATTCTGCACAAAGGCACCAGTGGTCAAAAGGCTTCTTATACCTAAAGCACTGCTGCTCTGCTGCTGGGGGAGTTAAAACAGAAGCTCAGAGGGAGCCCTTAAGGCACAGAAACTGCATTCCTTCCTGCCACAAAGCCGCTTCCCCAATCCTTTGCATAACCTTGGTCTCCCCAGTACCTCCTCCCACCCTTCTTTCTCCTCCTCCACCTCCTGCTAACCCTTATCTGCTCCACCACATCCTCATTCCCCTCCTGTCCATAGACTGCTCTGCTCATTCTCACGTACTGCTTTGGCCCCCAATAGCAAAAAGTAACACTGTGGGGAACCAAAGGCATGAAGAAGGATGTGGCTGGATGGGTGGAGAGAATGGAAAGAAACACAGAATGGAAAGAAAGTTGCCCTGAAAACCCTGATCTAATAGGCCTGTTTTGAGTAGGGGGTTGGATGGGGTGACCTCCAAACATCCCTTCCAACCCAGGTTCCCCTGTGGTCCTGTGTGCTGATGTGAGGTGTTCAGCTAAGGCAGACATGGGTGAGTTATAAGTGAGGAAATGAGAAACAATAACTCAGCCTACTGCTGTTTTCATGCTCTCTGGAAGAAGTTCACATTCCCCAGCTCTTGGAATAGGACTATGGTTATTTGGTTTATATACAGACCTCTCTAATAGCACAGGCTCAGCTGAGCCAACTGAATTGCAATGTGCAAATTTGTTAGAGAAGAAAGGTGAAATTTGGTGAAGTTCTAGCTACTGTCACAGTTGCTTTAAAGACCAAGCTCTTAATCTACTTGACTGTAATATATTAGTGGGTTCATTACAGTAGCGTTTTTATTACAAGCACTACATGTTTAGTGTCTCAAGTATATGGGTATGCAAATCTGTATGTAAATCGGAGTGTTTCTTAGAAAAAGAAAAGGTGGTGAGATTGCAAGGTAACACACAAAATGAATGAGAAATAAATGCAAAATCTTGGAATTAGTACCACAGTCTGTGTCATATGATAATCTTTTCTATCCATAATCCATACATTTTAAATACACAAGTGTGGGATTTCCACTGAGAACATACTGTTCTGGGCATTCTCAAATGAAAAATGCCTACTGTGTTGTCATCAGTAAAAAAGTCTTTGCTATGAATTTACAGTGTGCAGGTACAAGGAAAATTTTGAACAACAGTATAAATACACTGAATTGAACTGTCATGTGATATATGCACTAGTTATGAAGCTGGCAGTATAGTTTGAATAAAGCTCGATGATAATGAAGTGAATTTTTGTCGTGTGGACATTTGAATGAGGGAGGAAAAAATATAAGGAAATGGAAGAAAGGCACAGAGATTAAGTGATAGAAATAGACAAATAAACTAGGGCAAAAGACTTACTGAGGAAAAGAAACCTGGAAAACAACCTGAGGAAAAGAAACCTGAGGAAAAGAAATGTACAGAACCTAAGCCCTGTTGTAATCACAAGTAAAGACAAACATGGATTGTAAGACTCTGTCAGCGTATGAGTCTTGAAATGAGGGTATAGAGATAAAATTTCATGAAAGAGACAAAAACCTCCAGCAGATATATTGGGATGTATGTATATGCATTTCTTAGGAAGTTTGGAGGATTCAATAAATGTGGGCTTTCAGGCAAAAAATAAATAATAGCACCTTTAGCTGCAGTTCTGTCTGGTGCAGGTGAGTAGTAGCTTACATCTAGAAATGTCTAAAACTCTCTTTGACTGACTAGAATTTAAGAATACATGCTGCCACTGTAAATTATTATAAGCAGATTATCAGTATAGCCAGTGCATTTTTTCTAACTTTGATGCCTCTGATGTACAGCTAGAGGGAGCCTAATATATTGTAGGTGCAGTTCAGTATTTTGAATTTAGCTCACTGATAGTTTCCTGAATAATCTTTCCACAGGAATTGATTAGGAACCACTCAGCAGCTAATAAAGCTGATTTTTAAAGCAGGCTGCAAAGGGCCAAATATAAGTTGAATATCCAGCTGTAGTATGAACACTTGCTTTGAAAGAGGATTGATGATCTCTAACAGCAGTGGGCTGCAAAATGTTCCAATGAACTTGTCCTAATCATGGGTCATCTCTCCAAATAATAACCCCCCCGACCTTTTTTGATCACATCTGCCTGTCTAGTACTTGGCCACCTTCAGAGAAAATGGAATGCTTGCTCCTCTGTAATTTTGCAGAACCTGTGATTTAGTCATATTCATTTTGGTATTTTTGTCTAAAACAGCCAGAGAGCTTCTGCTTGCCTGTGCAGCTGAATGGCAATAATTCAGCTTGCTTAGACTGCCTAGTGTCCCGAGCAGTTGGATTGTGTGGCAGACAAACAGTACTCTGGCAGAGAAGCATCATCATTTGGTCTCCTTCACAGCTGCAACACATGATTATTCACTCTTTATGCCACAGATGAAAAACCTAACCAGAAACAGATGGGGAGTGAATATTTTTAGAAACCGTATTTCAAAGCATTAACAAGAGGAAGAGAAAAAGTTTTCAGCTTTGGAGATAAAATTTTAAGCCTTCTTGTTAAAGTATATTCAATATTACTTTAAAAATATTTTATTTATTAATAATATTATCCCCCCTAAATAATTTTCTCAGAATCTTTGATTTCCATGTTTCTTGTGGTCAAAGCCAGTGTTAAATGCAAATTCTTTTATTCAAGTATAAGTAGTTGCTCTAAATTAACATTTTATAGTAATGCACAGTGCTCAAATAGCTCATTTAAAGGTTCTTGTTGTTTGTTTGAATGCTTATTTTAATTGTCTATTATTTCTCCAGCATCTAATTGGATTTTATGCAAGACTTGCTAGGGAAATGGAAAAATAGGTCTCATAGATCTTAGAAAGCTTTTTAGTAAGCTTGAAATGTCTTTTGTGATATCCTAAGCATCTCCATAATCAACTCACCAGTTGGCTCTTTTCAGTTATCATAGTTTTCCTGCAAGAGGAAATGATCCTTCTCCTCCAAATTACAGTGTCAGAGAAGGATCAGTTCTGCTTTTGAAGCTGTGTTTGTAATAAAGATATTTTTATGAAGAGAGGAATTAGTTCAAGAAAACTCTAGTTTTCTTGAATATCAAATCTACAAGTCTGATGAGTGCAAATTTTTAATTCCAGGCCAGCAGTGGAGAGTCCTCATCAGTACCAAGCAGAGAAGTCCTGAGTTTCTACCTCAGCAAGAAGGAACATTAATTGTGCCAGTGTTGGGTGTTCTAGTCTTCTGAGCCTTCAACAGCTTCCATCCTGAAACTTCAATATGGATGCAGATGGAGTTATCCGAGTCTAATTTAGTGAGTATTACAGTATTTCCTATGGGAAGTAAATCCTTCTAGTACAATTTTAGAAACTAAATGTCTTCTTATTTTGACTTATCCTAACCCTAAGTGAATGAAAAATTATCCTCAAATTGACATGATCCTCAAAGCATAATAACTAAAAGTTGGATTACAAGATTTTTAGAAGCATAAAAGATAACTCTCTGCTAAGTTTTGGCACTGACTGATATATTTATCATGTTCATGAACTGGGAATAAGAATTGGGAAGTAGTACTTTGGGATGTTTTTTAACCAGGAGCTTCTTTCTTGTTTGGCTCCAAAGAGGCACTCTAGGCCATGATGTTACCAGACTTTTCACTTCCACAGTGAGACTGTTCATGCAGATAACACTGACTGTGTTTAGATTTAGTTTTGAGAACTCAGATCTGTAAGAAGCTCGTCACTTTCAAATATTTCTGATTTCAGTGAGGAGCAAGCTCTGAAAAAGTTCAGGCTATTTAGTGATATTTGGCATGTTGTACTGCATTTCAATATTGTTTAAAAGAAACCCTTCTCTTCATTCTCGATCTACCTCATTTCACCTCATCTATTTTGGGAAAGTCCTGATTTTTGAGTGATTGAAACAGTTGAGATATGTTAAATAATGTTAAAAATTAAAATGCTAGTTTTCTTACTGTTGCTTGAATTTAGATTTAATTTCTGTGCTTAGATGTATCGGGTAAATTTACCATGATGTTTCAGGTATTGAATTATCATTTATTTTGCATTTTGAGTGTTATCTATACAGTGCAGTTGTTATTAGTTACTATTAATTGTTTTTACAGTAGGGCTTAAAATCCACAGTTAAAATCTTGAAACTCTTTTGTACTGGAATTCTGCAAAAACATGATTAAACACAACTTATTTCCAAGAAAGATTCAAAAGCGAGACTCAAGGTATCACTGCGGGGGAAAGGAAGACAAAAGAACAGGAGCAGGAAAAAAAGTAAAACCACAGAAGAACATGGTTAATTGATACATTCTAAATGGGATGAGGATATAAATGCAAGTCTTGGTATACATGACCAGAAAATGTTCAACTGGCATGATTTTTGCACAGGAAAAAATAGTGAGAAATATGTACATATATGTATTTTTAAATTTCCTTCAGTACTGTAGTCTCTTTCACAGTAATGTATTTCACCTCTTAACATTTGTCAACATTTGTTACTGAGTTTGACATCATTGATGATGTTTGCAGGTAAATTAAAAAGTAGCTACAGATGGATAAGACCCTACAACCCAGTGCACCTTTTGTTCAAACACCACACAAGAGCTGTATCTGCATACCTGAATGCATAACATTTGTTTGTGAACTAATCATTTATTATGCAAACATCAAAACTTCATTATATCTAATTGTATTAAATATGTACATGTTATTACTATTTAAAAGAACGAGTATCATTCCAAGATCTGCAAACTTCTCTCTAGCTCTGAGAGCTGCGGCAGAGCCTGTATTAATGCTAGTTTAAAAGCTGGAAGCTAATGCGGTGTCACTGTGAGTGACACAGCACCACCTCTGGAGGCAAAACTTCATTGGCTGTATTCTTTAGTTACAATACAATCAAAAAAAAATTAAAAAAAAAAATCTTTCCTGACAACAATATATTTGTACATTGTTTAAATTTCCCAACTCTGTCCAACTTGGAGGATGGAAGCAAAGAATTCTGTCATGATTAGGATTCTCAGATGCTGAAGAAGGGAATTCGTACCAGAAACATCTGATGATAAAGGCAGAGAAGGGGGCACAGGAAGCAAAGAGAAAGATGCGTCCATCTCCTCTGCTGGTATCCAGCCAGGAGCTCTCAATATTTTTCTTGCTTAGGGTCCCATGGCCTCAGTGAGGATAATGCTTCCTATCAGTGGCCCCCCTTCCCATCACCTCTCCACTAAACTGGTAGGTCAACTTCTTCTTAACTTTCTTGACTTCCCCTGTCTTGCCATAGTTTCTCAAAGCCCGTGCCATCTTCTGGTAGGTCATTTTCTTGCGGTTGCCTTTCTGGATGCCCCAGCGATGTGCCAATGCTTCTTTGTGTTTGGAGGAGAACTGGAAAGTGCCTTTCTCTTTGTCCACCCACCAAATGCTGTCCTTCATGTCCCCACTGCGAAGAAGGTCCAGAAGGAACTGATACAGACGTATCTTTTTCTTGCTGCCTGTGTGAGAGTCAAAGAAGAAAGCCCGTGGAGCATTAGTATTTATGTGTAGTTCCTGGCAAAACAGCAGAAAGTATCTAAGTATTTCAGCTAGCTTGGGAGACGCATAACTTTTTCAGTTTGCAGCAATTTTAACAGTAGACAATGTAACAGTGTGAGGATGAACTGTGGGTTGATATACCAAGAAGAAAAAGCAAGATTAAGTCATTAAAATGGCTAAACATCTGAAATTAATTTGCTAATTTGAAGATAATTGAAAAACATTGCTAATTCAAAAGTAACTTAAACCTAATTTTGGTAGGTTATACAGAATGTGACTCTCAGATACTGAGCAAAGAGAGCTAAATATTTTTTTAAATTGGTTCTTCCTTAACTTTCTTGTCTAGGATTTCCTGGCTGTTAATAGAAATTGGAGTAGAAATGGCAAAAGCCATTTCCATTCTAGAAGCCTGAACAGACAAAGCTGAAGGAGTCAGGGGAGTACATTAAGAAATGAGGTTTGAGATAGTTACGGTTGTGAGATTCAGAGGATGGGAGAGTGCAGTGAGGCAGGGAAAGAAAAGCTTTGGCAGTGGCATAAAATACTAGCACAGCAGTTCTACAGTTTTATTCATTATCCTTATGGTAATATAACACCTGCTCAGTTCATAGCTCGACAAAACCCTTTTGTTTTCACTGACCTGTTTCTCCATGCATAATTCCAGGCCCAGGGTCCACACCATCATTCTCCCCATCTGAAACCTCCAAGGGGGGGCTCTGCCTCTCTATGTCCTCCTCATCAGAGCTGGGCTGAGGTGGAGAGAAGTACATCCGGGGCAAATAGGACACCTTTTGGAGAACAGAGTAGTAGAGGGAGAAAGCAGTGATACAGTGTAGGGCAACAAGATTAAAAAAGGAAATGTAATGAAGAGAGGCACAGAGAAAAGGGGGGATGGAAATGGGGGGATGGAGGTATGGGAAAATGTTTAGTGTAATACTGAGTGACTTAGTTGTTGGCATTTATAATAAATGCCATCCTATTAAGAAACACTTTCAGATAACAGTCAACACTTACACATGTACAACGACATACCTTTACCAGAGGGAAGAATGAATAACATTGTGAATGTCAGAACTTTCTCATATCTTATATCCTATCAAGTAACACTGCCCCTCTTCCCCATATCTCCCCAAAGCTTGCTTTCTTCCTAATGAGTTACTGATCCTGGTTGTCTAAACCCAGAGTGAAACTGCTTTTCAGAACAACTTTTTTCCTAACAAAGACCATCTGGAGCTGAATTCGAAAGAGATGAACAGTTCTGCCCTATCATGGCTGGCTTTGGGTCTGTTGTCCTCTTCCTTTCTCAGTCACAGTACCTCCTGACGGCACCGAAACCCTATGGGACTGTGTCCAAATTTGGAGATGGGATTGTACCGGTCCGTCAGCTTTTTCTCTTAAACTTCCCCCATGAGGAGAGGAGTAGCCTTAACATTAAGATAAGGATATATCATATCAGTCCATATTCTTTTTTCCCAAATGGCTATCTGAAAATTCCCCATTAGGGGGGAATTTCTTGTCTGCAAAGCTAGCAAGCCAATTTTTGTGTTAAATTTTCTTTTCCTTATATAGAGGTTTTGACAGAAGCAGTGTGGAATATACCTCAGCTGTGTAAATTCTCAGTTGTGGTCTGGTTTGCTAGGAAACATGACCAGTTGGCATAAATTATTGCATCTTCTTATTTAATAATGTGAAACAGGCCAGTCTGAAGGGCAGGGAATAAGAACCCAGTCCCTACATTAAAAAAACCTAACTAACATCCTCCAAACTCAGCAGCATATCTTATGCAGCTTTCATGAAATGGGACAGATGATAGTCCTAGAAAGTGAGCTCCTTTTGTACTGCTCTTCTCCTTCACCAGGAAAGGATGTTTTGAGCCTGGTGCCCTCCCCAGGAGACCTCAGACGCTGAAGTAGGCAGTGGGTGTTCATGAGCCACTCACCCTGTGCTGGGTTTGGCTGAGTGGGGCTGTTTGGGTGAGCTTTGCACCACCTTGAAATGTCCCAATAAGGCGTGTGCCAAGGGCTGGTTTGGGGGCACAGCAGCTGGCAGTTAATGAGTTGGCAGATAGGCTGCAGCCGATCTGGCAGGAAGGGCAGGATTGGGCAAGAGCACATGTAAGCTTCCTGTCAGATCCCCAGGAGTGAAACTTCAGCCCTCACCACAGCCACCTTCAGATTTTTACAGTTAAGAAAGCTGCAGCCTCAGGGGTAGGAAGGAAGGGAGAGACTGTGCCATAGGGGAAGGGGAATGAGAAGGTGGGACAGTGTCCTAGAGGGGAGGAGAATGGAGACTGGGGCCCCTGTGGAGAAAAGGGCTGTGGAAACCTGGAGTGCTTTGAGAGGTTGTATGGGAGTAAGGAACCACTTCTCTGGGGCTAGAGTGGGACAGTGGGAGGGGACATGGTGTCTTTCAAGCAAAGGTAGCTGCAGAGGCCAGCCTGCGGAGTTGAGTGAGCTTTCCCCATGCTGTCCCCACTTGCCCTGACTGCTGTATCTTTGCTTACGCTTCCTCTGCACCAGTGTCACACAGTTTTGGGACAGAATCACAGAGGACTGGCCCACGTGCTATAAAGAGCCAGGTTACTAATACAGTTCTGGAGAGAGAAAACTTAAGGAACTACTAGCTACTTTCCATATTCTGAAGTTTTCCCAGGGTCTGTGGCACCAGCGTGTGATTTTCCTTTTCTAAAGTTCTTCTTACAGCTTTCCAACCTTCTCTTTCATTCTCCCTTCAGAACAAATATTTTTTTCTTATTTTAGTATTTCTGAGGCCCCTCTTGGCAGGTTAACAAAACTTTTTAAACAAGTCTTGTTCATGAACAGGTTAAACATCAAATTTGATTTCACAAAGTAATGTGATATCCACAGAAAATTAAAGAAATATCTTTGCACATTCCTCCTTTACTGCAAACACTAACTCTGATATTGCAGGACAGGCATGCTAGTTTAAAGCTAGCAAATTTAAGGAGGGTTAAAACTTGCTTCCTGCTTGTTTCTTTGCCTGGGACTGTGACTGAAACACACCAGAAGCTGAACTTCAGAGTGTGCCAAGTACTATTTGCATGAGCTATTCTAGGAATAAAAGTTAAGTAAAGTAAAAAGCCAAAGATCCCTTGCTGGTAAGGAAAAGAAGGGAAGTAGTGAACTCTACATACTAACATCCACAGCTTGGTAGGGTGTGGGACAGGGAGATCACAGCGCTCTTTATCAAGGTTGTAACAAAATTACTTCCCTGCCTTTCATCCTGAAATGAAAGACCATAGCTGAGTAGAATGAACACGGATAAGCAGAAGTTCCCTCTCTTGTTTTTTGGTTGTGCTTCCAAGGGCATCTCTAAAGGGGCCCATTTTCATCCTTTGCCCTTGGGCAGCGGTAATGGTTGGTCATTAGGTGTTAGCAGTTGCAATGAGCAACTGAAACAACTTAAAAGCTTCCCACAGACTGCTGTTCCATGATGCATTTTTTTAATATTTGTAACTTTCTGTTCCTAATTCTTTTTTTTTGTATCTACATCTTATATTCTATTCCTGATTTTTTGATGGCTTGCAGTTTCCTGTTGTCAGTGTTAACTTACTCATACTATTTTTTCTCTTCTTTCTTTTTGATTAATACAGTATTAACATACAATTTCAGTTTGCTTTGAGCAGAGAAACACAAAATGATAAGCCCATGAATGTGGTTTTTCTCACAAAGTTTCAGCAAGGGTACTGTTATATGCAGCACTGTAATCAGCAAACACTCTTTCCTCCAACTTCAGTTCTACACTGTCTAGTATTTAGGACATTTCATGTATATTGGGAAACTCTTTAGCACAAGATCGTCCAGCTTTCTTACTGCTCCCAGTAATGACTTTGGGCATATTCTTGTAGGATCAAGAGTGATTTCCACATCTACTGTGCTTAGTGTCTTTGCAGTATGATGGAACACCTTATAATTTCAGCTTCAGCGAGAATTCACTGGTGCTTTGGTGACTACTGCATATTGGAGTATCTATTTTTTACAGGGAATTGCCTGGCTAAATGTAAAATCTGAGTAAAGACAAGACACCATGCTTTGGCTTGTGACTTATTTACTCCCAGACAGAAGCACAAGTAGGGTCTCCTCAGCCTGTGGTAGAATTGCCAGTGACTTGTCTTTGTTAGCATTTTTCATACAAATCATATAAAACTGTCAGGGTTCCTTGGAAATATTTAAAACTACTTCAAAGCTCAGAATTACTTCTCAATAGTCATGGATACCCTTGCTATGATGATACAAAGTTTCTCAGCTCTAGTTCATCTGCAGAATTGCAAACCAGTTGATTTTCATTCCAAATGAAACAAAAATTGAAATTCCAAACACCTCCACAAAATGCAGTTCTCTTTTTAGACAGTGTGGGGAGCATGATTTCTCATTATCCAGGTAAAAAGAAAGTTTAAAATACATTTGTCTTGAGTGTGAAGAGCTTTACATGCCCTAAGAACCTAACTCTTTTCAAAAATCTCTTTCACTTAATAGTATGCATTTCCCAATGTATTATTTTCTTTACCATTAATTATTCTCTGAAGTTCCGAGCAGGGCTGGTAACCATACCTGATGGTTGAGTCCGATGTGTGTGGTTGGGATTGCAGAATCCAAGACGTGCATTTGCTCAATCTCCATGTGCCTGTAGAGCTGCTGCAGCTGGGGAGGCTGCACACTCTGCAGCTCTGTGAAATGGTTGTCTCCAAAGGTCTCAAATTCACTGTGCATGTGGTGTGGATGATATTCCCAATAATGATCTAAAGAAAGTAAAAATAGATTGTCCATCATGGCAAGATGAAAAAGTATGGTGTTTACCTGGCTTTCATTGATTCTTACTCCTGTCATGGCCCTTTCTGCCCTCTCCAAACCACTCCTGTTGACCTGTTTGTCTCTACTGACAATCTCTGTAGAGATTTCTGTGACTGGGAAGTATTACTTAGGCCACTCTAAGTAGGAAAATTCTCTCAGACAGTGAGATGGATTTCAATGACAATTTAACACGAGATGCAGAAGATGTTAATGCTGGCACCTTTCTCAAGAAGAGACCATAACAAGTTTCAAAACCTTGTCATTCTTGAGACAACAAATTCTACAGTTTTACATATTGTCATATTATTATTACACTCTTCCTCATGGCATGGAAATGAGGAGGTGGAAAAAATGTAAAGATTATTCTGCAGCTATCTTTCGTCTTTATTTTACTGTGCTAGCAAAAATTTAGGAATGCTACAGGAAAGGCACTTTTCTAGATATTTCCTAGATATTTTTGCTATATCACACATTTTTAAGTACCAATACTAGAGAATAAAAGGATAAACACATGTGGAAATCTGGTGTACACTGTATATAGGAAGGCTGAATTCTAATGCAGACTCTTTCTCTACCTTTTTTATCTCTTTAGTACATTTGAAATGTCTGTGATAATTTGGATTTTTTTCAAAAATATAAAGAAGTACTTAACTAACCACTATAATGTTTCCTGATTCATTTATCTTTGAAATTAAATTCTATATCATTCTCAGTTTTAGATTTCTGGCTTTTTTAGTTCAACAAAAGCCTTCAACTTCTTAGAATGTCGTATTTGCTGCTCAAAATTTAAAATTTTCTACAAGAAATGTGAAGTACTGCTAATCCTATTTCTCATATACAATAGCTGCATACATAATTTTGCACATAAATTTGTGTGCTACCTGTTTTTAAAATCGGTGTCAACATTACAGCCTCTGCTCTGACTGAGCTTGGAACTAATCTTCCAGGGTTCATCTTTTTGTGTATCACTGTATGCATGGCTAAAATTTCTTTATGATATTCTGTGTAACAGTTCTAATTTATGATTAGAACTTACTATTCCACATTCTCTTCCCTTATTAATTTTTTTTTTAATTCTGAATAAATTTTTTAAAATGTATGTGTTTTCACGTTGCTGTCATGTACTCTTACAATCTACTTCTAATTATCCCTTAAGCTAGCATCAGCTCTGAGTGTTTCAGTGTAAATCAGTATATTCACCTCCCTGTTCACACTTGTACACTTCTCCAAGCTTCCTCCCAGCTGTTGACATCCTTCCAACAACACAATGGACAGGATTGAACATATTCCTCTAAATGTAGTTAAATTTATAGAGGAACAATTGTCTCATTCTGCAATATATGTTATTGTGCATGACATCTGGATATTAATGTGCTATGAATATTTCTCTTAAATATCAAGTTAGTTCTTTTTCTTATCCCCTATCTCATCATCTTTCCCCATTTGTGTTTCAAACAGTTAAGTGTAATCACACTGAGGATTTGAAATCCAGGGGAGTGACTTTGGATGTGGCTTCCTTTAGAGTGAACTCAGTGATGTGTTTATACCAAGCACACTTGTACCTGAGAAGCTGTAAGCTCTTTCAGCTGCTTTTGCGCTCAGGCCTGTAGAAATTTTTTGGAGGCTCTGTGAGATCATTTATTACACCAGCACTTACTTTTTGGCCCTTTCTGCTTTTCTGATTCATGAATAAACCCCACCACTGCATGTGAAAGGGGTGGAAATGCACTTATAAAAGTATCCAGCGAGCTGCTGCATTGCTTTGTCATTTCTTCACTTTGTTCTATGGCACTTTTCTAGGGCTATGTATAGATTTTATAGCCCTCAGACATGCACAGTAGTGCTTCTTCATGTTGCAGTTCAAGACAAAAATTTCAGTTTCTAGTGTAAAAAAGTGGGGTTTATGGATGCAAAAGACCCAGGTGTTTTTATATCCACATCTACTTCAACCCTGGAAACAGCAGAGTGCGTTGAAATCCATAATTTACCTAAGACTGTGTTCTGGTAGAAAGCTTTGAGCACTTTCAGTGTGAAACCTTTCCATTTAGTTGGAAGACTGAGCCACACTAACTCATGTTTTCTCTGGGTTAAATTAATGCAGATTTCTCAAAGTAGAGCCAACCATTGAGGTCCCATATACCATGGGCAGCCCTGAATATTAAACTGTTGAGAATACATCCCAGGAATAATCTAAACTCTTGCTCCTTAGAGTGGTCTGGCTCTGCTTGCTGTGTGCAAAGTGCTCTGTCAGAGGGCAATGTATGTTCCCAAAGATCCCTTGTCACTGATAATCCACAGCAGCAAATGAGATCAGTGCATAACTGGGAGGATGACAAAGCCCAGGAAAAAGTCTCTGAGGCTGTCAGTGGCAGGTCCTCACCTGTGGAATGTCTTACTAGCAGCAAATATGGTGGCCAAGAGAGAACTAAGAACATTTCCAACCTGCATAGCAATAAACATCTGTGCACCCTCTAGGTGATCAACTTTTGATTATTTTAAAATATTTTTTTTATCAGCAGTAAGGTTTTTATTCTTCAAGATACCGCTTAGTTTTTTGGAACCTATGACAAGGTTACTGTTGCTCCAGAACTGTTTCAACTTTTCCCTTGGCAGATTAATTAACCCATGGAACACTATTTATGCATATTCATGCTAATAACTAATTAGTAATTATCATATTAATTACTAAATTCCTTTTTGATGGAATTAGATGCTACTGTAAAAATAAAGTAATAAAATAATACTATTAACACAGCATATAGGATTTAAAGTAATGACATAATAGTATTACACTACCAAAAAATCTATATCAGAAATTACTTAAACAAAAACTTATGTCCAAATATTCAAGTTGTGATAGGGAGCAAAGTCCGTATTCTTTCCAGAATATTTATAATTCCGCAGTAATGGTTAGGAAAAACAATATTGGTTTAGTAACATTAGAAGAGAAATTACAAGTCTGACTCCACAAGTCCTTCTGCAGTTAACCATCCCGGCTAAGTTATTGCATATGAAAATAAAAAGAAAGATTTAAATATCTCCAGATATTTGAGTTACCAGAAACTCTTTACTTCTATGCTCTTTGTTAGTGTTGTCAGTTACATATACCAATTTTGTTATTTTCTCTAAAACGTGAAGGTGGAAGGAAGAAAAAAGATAGGAGATAAAAATTCTAGAAATGGAAAGTGCCTGTTCTTTGGGTAAAGGAAAATGTCATTAAAAGCCAAGCTGTACCTACACAACAGAGTCATTATGAGAAATTTCATGTGAAGTGAAAGAGGATGTGAAAAAAATTCTCTCTTACAGAGACATGGAGATCATGTTTGTTTTGGTCTTTTATGTAGTGAAAGGTTAGAGGAAGGACAATAATGAATTCTGAACTCCTTCCCATGACAGAGCGGATGTTAGCCTGTTGGGAAGCAATAGCTGACCTAAAGGCATTGTGTTAATATTCGCCGTGGAGGTGAGAAAACCTGACCGAACGTTTTCATGCACCTTCTCATCACTGCAAATTGCTTTGCTCCTTTTAATAGATGAATAATGGTAGAACCAGGTCAGAATATGAAACAGGCTCAAGGAAGATGTTTGTAATAAATGTGGAACAATAGGCTAAACCTGCATAATGCAGTGCCCAAGGTGCAGAAATTCGTGAGGCAGCTGTTGAGGCGGAAGTGTGAGAGCTCTGCCAGCACACGCTCTGCCCTGGCTCAGGGCACAGCTGCTGCCAGGGCTGCTCTGGGGAGCCTGGCCCAGCACCCCTGGGTGCTTCTGCTCTGGGTGGGCTGATTTTCCAACACATGGTGAACTAGGAGAGGGTTTCTTTCACCACCCCACACTGCATAGCTTACAAGTTCCCACTGTGTTTTGCACATCTGAAAAAGCAAGCCAAGGAAAAAACCCATAGAGGAAATGAGAAAAATATTGAAGGACACAGGAAACTCAATGTCTTGATCTGACAATACAGAATCACCCTTGAGAAGAGTTCTGTGGTCTTGGGCAGAGCATCAATCTTATCTAAAACAATATTAGAATCTCATTAGCTTACTTCACAAACTTCGTGACTTTAATTATACCAAATGGCCTATGGGTCAGGCCCCATCAAATCATGAGGATAGCTTTGAAGAGAGGGGGTTTTTAATGAAGTTTGGAATTCTTTCTCTTTTTCCTATAGCATTTAAGACTAAGGTTCACATGTTTGGACATTCCTCCACTTCTATGTGGGCTAATAAAATCAAAGCTGAGATTCCTAAATGGTCATGTTACTCCAGGATGTGGGACAAAAATAAAATCCCAGATCATGAAATCTAGTAAGTTCCATGAGGCTAGCAACAAAGTGAACAAGGGTCAGCACTCAGCTTCATACAAAAAGTGATTTTTACTAAACCTATAATGTTTGGTAATAACATAGAGACAAAGCTGCAGTGGAATTTTGTAATTGCTAAGATTGCATTAGTGTTACAAAATGTGCTGTTACACTTATAGACTTACAAGCTCAGGGTAGGGTGATGGACTAATACATGATCACTCAAAGGAGCTTCTGTCCAGCATGACCATGTCTCTGTGTTTATTACAGTATTTAAAAGAGTTACACTGCAGTACAGAAAATAATCTCACACAATGCTTGTGGTGATGAACATATCATGCTGTGGTTTTGCTTGTTAATCTCAGTGTTCACCTATTGGAAATGATTTCCTAAATATTACTTACTAGTGGCACAGATCTACAGATTTTTTGTGGACTTTACTACCTATTTGTGTAAATATGGAATAAGAGTTTCCTTCAGTACTATATTAGAGGAAAAGGGACAGTAATGGATGTAGCACAAATCTACAGGTTACGACATTGTCATCTCCCTTTCACAAAATTAATTTTCTAGCAGTGAGAGAGAGGTAGTCTGACACTTGAGGAAATTTTTCTATTTCTTTAACAGTCCCTTGTCAGCAAAATCAGAAGTATTATTCTGTCTAGTGGCATTAACTGGTAGTATTGAGGTGCACAGTGGTACTGAGGAGACCTGCAAAATTATTTTTATGTATTGTCAGTGATCTCACTGTACCCCAGAACTCCTCTCTCACAATTCTGCTCTTATTTCTTCTTTTTATCCTCCTATCTAATCAGGTTCTTGTCTCTTTCATTGCTGTCACTGCAGCACCTTTTTATTCCTTTCCCCTCAATTTTTCAATCATTGTACCTTTATCCACTTTGTTCTGAACACTTAGTATATATTTCTAAATACACTTTGTGGCATCCTTTTCCTGCCCTTCTGCATGGCTCTTCTCAAGACTCTATACTTCTGTCACGTAAACAAAATGAAACTCAAAGTTGGGATTTTCAATGTTTATTAGAAAGAAGGTAAGTACAATAATTTGTGGGTTTTAGTATCCATCTGTATTTTTTGGTTGTTCATTGCTCTTTTGGACTGTGAGCGATTCAGGGCAGCATAGGGCATAGATATTTGTACACAACCAACTATATTACAAGTGCTTTCATAAATAAAAAATTAATTGAAATGTGCATGCTGGGTTTAGGTTGCCTCTTCCATAAACACTTACTATAGGAGTTAAAATATGTTTTTGGGGTCTTTAGGACAAGTGCAGCACAACTTTAGGAACAGACAAATTTCTGTTTAAAGTGTGAGTTTAGGTACTGCTTAGGCTATAACCCAAATAGGTCATTATCCAGTTTTTGTTGTGTTCATCATGAGTAAAATCATGCAATTGATCTGAGAAATGTAGCCTGGAGGCAGCCTTTCAGTAGAAAAATGGGCAGTAAACCAGATGGGGTGATAAAATTATGAAAGATAAAGGGAAGTTTTTGCCTGAGGTAGCCTAGACTTAATGACAGAAAAGTTATTTCCCAGTGCTTTTTCCTACATGGCATCTTTTATATTTATTGTTTAATTGTCACAATTGCCTTTTGAGATAATCAACGTTATCCTGTTTTATGAGTGTGCAAACAGGTATGGGGTGTAATGTAAAAACCCTGAATTTCCATGTGGAATTTGCTGGGTTTGATTAATGAGACTTGACAGATGCCATGAGATAACTTATAAAAACTGAATTAATTCTTTGTCTTCAGGTGTTAAGAATATCACAGGTGTTTCCTGGATGAAATGTAGAGAACAAATTTAGGTAGGAGTCTCTTTCAGCTAAATGCTCAGAGAGATCTTACTCAGTAACTCACTGCTCTTTTGTTGCCACAAAACAGTGTTGTGCTATGATTAGTCCATGTCTTAAATTATAACAGCAATGGGTCTAGATGCTATTTCAGTGGGATTCTTTCAGGGAAACTCCAGGACCTGCAGAGACTGCCACCAGTAATAGAGTAGAATGGTGCTTTTCCTTCCTGAGTCAATATTGACTCTGGTATTTCCAGGGTGCTGTTGCTGGACCATTGTATTGTACGGGAGATAAAATTCACAAAGCAACAGTCTCGCCACTGCATTGATTTAGAGTCCAGTGCCCAGACAACATTAAAATATAGACACCAAAGCTTTGAAATCACATATATAAATTGAAGTAATAAATAATCATACAGCATTTTTACATTGAGTTATGTTTATGTACAAACAGCTACAAGGAAGTTTTACATAGATTTAGAGACAGGAAGTACTTGGGTGTACTGGAGGAAGAGTGAAAGTTAAAGTTAGGTGTGGCAGCATGCAATAGAGATCAAAAGAAAGAGAAAAATATATGGAGTTGAAAAAGGCTAAATACCAAAGAAACCTAAGCACAAATAAATTATCTATGACCTAAGTGAAATGGGACTTGGACATAGGAACACAAGAAGAGGAATACAGTGTTGCAAATCCATGTTCTTAAAAAGTTGAGAAGCAAGCTGAATGCTTTTGATCTGCAGAGGAAAATAAAAACGCAGTAAAGATAATGAAGCATAGAGATTGTGAGATCCCACTCTCCTGGGAACTCTCTGCGTCATAGAATGCTCTTTAAAATGCTCTTTCAGAGAAACCATGTTGCAGTTGCTGGGTTGGAACAAATAATATAGTAATATTATATTATTAATAAAATAATTTTTTGTTCCTGATTCGAAAATATGTTCCTATACATTATAGATCACAGCAATAAATGTGTTCTTTTCTTATATGTCCTAAATCCATTTCCTGTGGTAACCCATGAGACTTTATGCTCCAAGGAGATATTTTTTGACTTACCACCATGACTCTCTCCATCACTGTTGAGATACTGGTAATAGTCATGGGGCTGTCGGTAGAGATCTGACTCATAGGGTACCATATCATCAGAGGGCTGTAAAAAGAAGAGGAATTTTTAGAACAGTAAGTTTATACAAATAGTTTCCAAATTATTAATATAGTTAGTGAAGGGCCAATGCCAATCCATTTTATATTGCTTAGGGAAAGAAAAGAGAGACTTCAAGTTATTACTGAATCAGCAGAAATAAAATGTGTGATGCCAAACACTGGTTTTGGGGAATAAAAAAAGAGTAATCCCAGTAGAAAAGAGATCCAGCCTGTGTACCAGAACTTGTCCAGTTGTAATACAGAAATCCCTTGTATCCCACACTCCAGAGTTCTGACGATACTGCTTTAGAGCTGTTGTAAATATTATGCACAAGTAAAGGTGAAATATTTCCTTTGGCAGTAACAGACATTTTCTTTTACTGATGATGATGATGATAATGATGATTATTGTTATTCCTGCACACAAAAAAGAAAGCAGAAACTTGTCTTGCCTAAGCATGTTGTTTCTACAAGTTCTGACTAAATGGTGGCAGTCTGTTGGAGGGTACTGACACTGACTATATCGTAGGGCATAAACACATTTTCTTTCTCAGTTACTGTCCAAGGTGACGTCTCAATATTTACTGGTTCAAATCAAATGCACAGGGCTTTTAGATACACACAGTGAAGACTTTAGAAGTCCAAATGTGGGCCAAATAGTGAGTTGGATGCTTAGCTGTAGAATTGAAATCCTCTCTATCTTCTTTAAACAGGTGACATAGGGTAACTTGCCCATTTCTCCTCCTCCTCAGGCCTAGTATTCCAATTTGAACACTGAGTAAGATCTTATGTTGTCACAATAAAGGTTGTTTATTATTAGTTGTGCACAATTTTCTTACTTCATTTAATGTTCCTTCTTGTTTATTTCCAGAATGAAGAGTTAGAGAAAGACAGTGTCTGTCATGGGGTTTTCTTAAACCTTAGTCCAGTTAGGTTTTTTTTGGTTACAGTATTTCCAAACAAATTCTTGCACTGTCAACAGCAAAGGAGAACCCAACCACCTTCTTGCCTTTTTTTTGGAAAAGAATCTACTTCTAGCATTTCTAGGTGTTAATAGAAACATTTTAATTCTATTAATGACTCCATCATAACTAACTTTGAAGGACAAATATTTAAAATAATATGATAACTACATGATGGGCGTATTTCTTGTGTTTATATTTCATATGCCTATCTGTATGTCCCAAATCCTTTTCTTCCATAAACCTGTCACATTTTTGGGAACATCTGCATTTTTAAAGTTTATGCTGTGGTAATAGCATGACAGAAATACAGGATAGCTTCTCTTTTTCTTACTCCTCTAGACTGCTTGAGAAATGGAACCTAAGGTAGCAGCTGCCACTAAAATCCAGATGGAGGTGGTAGATAAGTGGCTAGCAAAAGGAAAAGACTTTTTTTTCTGTGTTCTTTAATTCTTCTGGTTAACTCCTTCAGTTCATTCTGCTGGAATTTGGGGATTTAAAGATTGTACCTTTCTGAGGATTAAGATGTTAAAACACATATCAAAAAAACCCCAAAAAAACACTTTCAGAAATTACTTTGGAACTTGATAAATCCTTAGCAGCAGCCATGTGTCCTATTAGTGTATCATTAAAAGACACTGGTAAGATTGTCTAAAACTTCAAGACTTTCAGCACACACACTAACTGGGAGTCAGATCCATGGAATATTTAAAGCCTCAGGAGAAAATCCATCACCTGGCTACAAGCTCCAAATATAATTGGTGGTGGTGGATAATTGCTTTGGGGAAATCTTGAGAAGATGATAACCCACAATAAAGACTTTCTAAGGGAAAGACTAAGGAAAAGAGACAAGTCATCCACAGCAGGAATACCAGTGACAGGACTCTTCTCTGGCCTCCAGAGCTATACTGTAGGTACAGTCTCCCTTTCCAAATCTATGTGATTACAGTAGAATTGCCCTTTATTCACACGGAGATACAATGGGAAGTATAACCCAGATTTTCCAGATTGCAGGGGGGTGGTCAAAAAGTCAGTACAGCATGCATTTCCGCAGTGTTTCTGCTTTTTCTCTATGCATTTTCTTGGTGTTCTCTCTGTGGTTATATGTATTTACTCATCTTCATTCCTTCCACCTTTGGTGTACTCTGATCTCTGACAAGAAAAAGTAATAAGACTGTATTTTGCTTTCTTTAGGATAAAGTTCCAAATGGAATTTCTCCTTTTCATTGTCTTTGCAAATTACTTCATCCCGCATTAGTTCATTTCCTTTCCCCAAATATATGCTTCCTGTTAAATATATAAATGTAAGCCTTCATATTCAGAATTTTAAATTATTATAATTTATGTTATAAATTCAAATTTATAATTAATATTATAAATTACTATAATTCAAAGGAAAGCATTAATGTTCTGTGAAAGGGGAAATGTCAACATCTAAATGGAAAATGCATATCATACTTGTTGGGAAAAACAGAGGTTAAAAAGTCATATAAATGTACAATGTTTGAAATAAAAATCTCTGTTTCTTCTCAACTAAAATATTAGAAATTGATAGAAATTATTAAGAAATTAGTATTTAAATGCATTGAAATTTTAAACACTGATAACTATTTAGCCAAAATTAAACTAATTTAGAAAGAAATCAGTATCCTGTCAATCTAGGCTTAATTTGCTAAAATTTCCACTGATACAACAAGGCATCTATCACTCATATCTTTACAGAAGTATAGCTTGGCAGGAAGGCCAAGCATCAGTCCAAAAGCAGATAAACAATACATATTTTAGCCATGGTAAAGAACATTTGGGTTTTCCTAGTTGTGCTTTTCCTTTTGTTGCCTTCTCTCAGTTTCCAAACTCCCCCACTTCAGACAAATATACATTAACAGGCAATAGTTTCTCACAGTCTGACAGCTGGGAATTAAGTATTTTACAAGTCAAAAGCTACTTTTACAGTTCAGATGTATATTCAATGACCAGAGCTAAAGGGAGGTGTGTTAAATGGACTCTTAAAACAATGATTCCTTAATATTTACAGATCTGAATGACTGCAGAGTGACTTGCGGATACTCAACATCTAAAAATTATTTTACATAGGGCATTGGGGTTCTATAAACTCTGGTTTGAAAATCTGGGGCTTAAAATTTCTTTATTATGGATTCTTGGAATTTTTGTCCCTGGATTTGCTTCCTGTCCAGTGATCCTTTTGATAAAATACCTATGTGTTTATCCTTGTTAACTCATGCCACTGGAACAATCCATCCCCACAAAGGACTTGTAATGCCACCGCTTTCTGTCTTGGTGTCTGATCTTCAAGGGCACAGTAACCAACATGGCAAGATGTATATTAAATATTTAAAAGTCTACTTATCTACTTAAGATTACTTACTTAAAAGTAATCATATGGTGGTTAAAGAACATAGAACAACATGTATTCTCTCTGATTATCCTATGGGGAAGTGGGATATTTCCCTCTTAGAGAGGCTATTTTTCAATAACATGTTTTTAATTGCTTTCTGTATTTTTGGTTTGTTGTTTTGGGTTTTTTTTTAAGAAAAGTTTCTTTAGAAATGTTTTCTCTTATGAGAGAGAAGAGGTTTCACCATGTATTGCTGTTGCCTCTTGTGCCAATCTTTACCCACTTGCCCTGTCCTTCTCTGGAACCTCCCCACCCACACCCATTTCATCATCTTACTGGCAGCTCTTCCATGACACTGAACTGTTTTGTTACTCCTGACAAAAAGCAAAGAATAGCTTATGTTTAATAGTTAACTGATGTCAATGGCCATTTGTTCTATCGGTTGTTTCCATGTAAAAGAATGACTGAAAGCTTTGTTAGGATCCACAGTTGTGGTCTAAAGTTGGTATCTCCTTTCACACATGCCATGAGGTGCAGTGCACTATCTAAGACAGTATTCTACCCTCTAGTGAGAGGTCAACAAACAATACTTTCTGTCACAGAGTTTGATAAATGAGGAGTAGCCTCAGTCTTCCATCTTTGCCCTGAAACTCAAGGGAAAAGCCACAAAACCAGTCAGAGAAAGCTCAGTTGGCATTGGTTAAGAGAGACACATTGGACTCAACCAAATAGCAGTCTGAAAATCTTGTTATTCCCCAATACTTTGTCAGAAGATTCCAGGAAATTGTAAAATCACCAAATGCTGATCTGTTTGTTATCCTGATATAACTATTCAATGGCATATGATTCAAAAATACTTCAGACAATTTCCAGTGATGTGCTGCTGATACAAGCTTTAAGGCCAAGATTAACTTTATTTCCTTGGAAAAAAATTACAGTATAACTATTTTAGCAAAGATGAGTAAAAATATTAGCATGATTACTCATTGGGCCATCCTCACTGGGCTGTGTTGACAGTGCAGTTATGTGGAACAGAGTACTTCTGTGGGGCATTTTTGCTCTCATGCAAAAATACTTCATTCAAAGCTGTGATTTCTACAGGTGGCTACTTAAGGATTCATATAAAACTGGAACCCACTTCAGGCAAAGGTGTTTGACTTAATAATTTTTTGACCCATAACACAACTGAATTCTATCATGCACTGGAAGACACAGACCCTGTCTGCAGAATTTTTCCCCACAAAATTTCTAATCTTCAGAGGAAGATGCAGTACTCCTAATTTAAACAGTGTTTTCCAACTGAAGGATAAGAATTTCCTAGCTCAGGCAAGAAAAAGCAGTTACTGACCCACCCTCAACTGAACAGGGAGGGGTGGAGGAAGAAAGTGTTGCTGCGACTCTTGCCTAGAAACAGGCTCGTGTCCCCACTGAAAAAGTCCCAGGAGACACAGACATGCAGGCCTCTAGCTGGCAGTGCTCAAAATGCACTTAAAGCAATTTTGAAAGAACAAACAACAAAATTATTAAATTTTTGACAGTTTAATCACAAAGCAAAAAATCAAATTGCCCTGTCAAGTGCTTCAGGAAGATGCAATTGGGTTTTCACTTCCAGTTGTATCACTCATCTGAACACAGCCCAGACAGAATATTAACTGCAACACAAATTAGAATATGGGCCAAACTGTGTTCGATTTTCACTCAATTTATTCAACATATGTCCTGGAATTCAACTCTGGGGAAAAAAAAAAAAAGACAGAAAACTTGGATATGAGTTAATGAATGGACAGAAAACTAACAACTGGGTTTTTTTGAATGGAGATGTAATTTTCTGGGGTAGCTAAGGACAAGGTTTGTGTTTCTTTTTAATTTTTTTTTTAAGCCCAAAAAGTAACATACTGAGAAATCTGTATATATGTTTTTTTTAGTTTGTTTATATTCAAATTTCTATTCTGTTGCGCTTACATCAGACCCATTGGGAAATTCTGTGCATTTAAGAAAAAGAAAAAATATTTTTAGAGTCTCTTCATGCTTTGGGTAGATAGGTGGTTTCAGGGGCACTGATGATAAACTGAGAAAATAAAGGGTCTCCCCCAAAAATAAAATAAATACTTTCAGTCATCATTAATTCTGAATATGACAAGAATTCAAAGGGTAATCTTTCTGGATGGAAGATAAGAAATGTCTTTAGTCTTCATTAAATGGGACAAGACAAAACCAAAACTTGATACAAGTTTTTGTTAAAAACCCCTTGGATCTGCATTGTCTCTTTTGTTCTCTGACACATGTATAGCAATTACTGTAAGCCATCTACCATATAAAAAACCAAGTGAACCATCTTATCTGACACCTCTTCAGCTTCTACAAACTTAATGAAATGTAATTAAGGCCTCTTGTAGCCATTCTGCTTAGAGATTTCCCAATAAGGCTGTTTCTGAACAACAGGTTAGTGACATTATTTTTTTCACAAAAAAAAATTTTATAACTCACCGTACAATAAGTTACAGCAGTGCGACAATGCTTCAGAGTTAAGGAAAGGATAGACCTGCCCCATAAGCACACAGAAGAATTTGTATCTTAGAAAAAACATTGAAAGACTCAAATAAGGACCGTAGGTTTTTCCCCATGTGCCAATTGCTTTTTCACAGTCAGTGAATTCAAGAGAATTCAAGAAAAGATTAAGTTAAAAACTAAAATGCCATCATTGAAAAGAACACACAGAGTCCTAAAATCTGCAATATGTAAATCAACTTTCAACAACTCTTCTCTCACAGATTAGTAGACAGTTAAACACATAAACTATGTCAGAGACTTCAGATGATTAAGAATTACAATCTGATGAAAGACGGCTTTTATATCACGTAGGTGGCACTGAAGAAAAGAGATTTACTGACTTGCTATAAACACCATGTACAAAAATACCATACATTTAATCAGTGAAAACAAATGGAGATCAAAATCAGATACAAGTTTGGGGAGGAAATGTTAATTTCCCTTTCATTGCAGTGTTGTCACTAGTTTTATATACTGACCTAAGCCAAACTTCCTGACGTTACAAATACAGACCAAACCAGAGATATTCTCAAATTAAAAAAACTGGTTTACTTTGCCTTTTGCTACTGAACCCAGTGATCCATATTACAAATAAATCCATATACTCACAGGGGGAATAAGGGGAAATCCTTCCATCTTGCAAGCTTGCAACATTCAGCCAACTTCTGAGTGAATTTTTCTTAATTCAGTTTTCAAACATCCAGAATAACTGACTTGCAAAAAATCATATTTAAAAAATGGGGAGAAAAAAGGAAAAATAAAGAAAAAAGAAAAGGAAAAAAAAAAAAGAAAAAAGTGAGATCCTTGGACTCCGTGAAGTCCCTTAGCAGTGGTGGATCTCAGGGCAGGAGGACCCTAACAAGTTTTCATAGTTTGCCCTAATAGGTTCTGAGGTGAACTTCTTCCCGAGTTGTATGCGAAGTTCCTGATTTTATCAAATGTCTGTAGAAGGCAGATAGGCCTTGGGTCTATCTGCACTGTGACATCACACTTGAGCCAGTTTGCATAAATCTCATTTCAGGGAGCTGTGGCGCTGCAGCAGGAAGTCTGCCCCAGCCATGGACAGGTGCTTTGCTGTATAATCAGCAGCCCAGGGCCTGCGATCAGCAGCAGAGCGTGCGGGTGCAGCGCTCAGGGAAAGGCTGTGTGCTTCCCACTGCACATGAACCAGAACCATGGTGCTGCTCTCAGCTTTAATGAGAGATCATAGACACAGTCCTGACAACTTCTGTGAGGCCAGAGCAGTGGCATAGACTTGCATCAATAATAGTCCTGTGTTGAGATTTATGTGGCAATACTTAGCAGGTAGGAAAAAAAGAGGATGCAGTTTCAAATACAGAGCCTTAGGTTTATACAAAACACTGAAGTTATGCCCATGAGACTTTTGTCATCAGCTTTGCACGAGAGTAAATTCAGTGAAAGATACTTTGTCCTCTTATTTGTTTCTTGTGAACACTTCTAATTCCTGCAAGGAGAAAGTGAGTGGGGAAAAGGAGAAAGTATTACATGTCCCTCATGATGACTTCCCTCAGGTCCTGAGTGCCTTTAACAGTGAATAGAGAACAAGATTTATAGACTCCTGCTCAAAGAGTCAGGTGCAGAAATACCTTGTAGAGATTTTGTGTTAGTTCTGCTTACTTAATTTTCTCACCTCTCTTTATCCCACTGTTCTGCTGGCATTTGGCTGTGCCAAACAAATGCCCTTCATATGCAGGCTCTGGCAGTGCCAGAGGCGAGTGGGGCATGGGGCAGGACGTAGGGGATGGGGCCTGGCTACAAAGGGAGAGCGCTCTCATTCTGCAAAATGCCTTCTTGCTTTGCAGTTAGTTACTAATGTCTTGGAAAAGTGAAGTTTCTTTGTCTGGTTTGTTCCCCTTCAGTCTATACTCATGTGCCACAGGTTCTGCTTTTGAAAGCAGCCTGCTTACCACTCACCTGTATCTGTGTGCAAGGGGGAATTTCAGCCACTCCAGACTTCCTCCCTTGTACACTGGTAAAACCAGAGGCCACTCACAAGTTCCTCTCATTCCCCACCCTCAGGAACTCCACGAGCAAACCATATTAGCAATGGGATAATATCAAGAACATGATGGGATATTAACTCTTGAAGCCTCAGACTGGATTTCATCAGCATTAGTTGATACATAAGCATTTAATTCTTCCTTAATTCATACCATGAACTCTTGACTTCAGCCTGGGAATAAGCAAGCTGCTTAACAGTCCACTTCTGCTTCTGAGATTGTTCTAAAGTCTCCCCCTGGATACCAGCCTGGAAATGATCAAACCACCTGGGGGAAAAGGAGAGAAGCAAAGTAACACCCTGATGATAAAATTCAGTGCAAACAGAAGAGAAGGGAGTGAACACACAAATCTTACAGTGGGTAATTGAATAATAGGTGATAAAAGCAATTGTGCAAATCGTGTGTCTATTAACAAGGCTATTCAGAGCAAGGAAGATATGCTATCTGATTCACTGCACACTGAAAGATAGCTTAAGCAGCTTCTGCAAATATTAAACATGTGTTTTATACAGAGAGGCTTCTACTAAAGTGGAATGAGACTATATTCCATAGGCTGGAGGACATTTCTGTACTGGCTTTTAACACAGGAAATTGCCTAATAAGGACAGATATTTTGCGCCAGCCTTACTGCGCTCAGGGAATGCTGAATTGCCAACATTATTGACCAGGTCCAAACATACAGTAATTGTAAGTACACCAAGGCAATCAATATAAAGAATTAAATTGATTCTCTGTATGCTGAATCAAAACAAAATTATACGACATAAGGTTTCAGGACGAGCAGGAAGTCCAACAATTGAATAATCTTCCCAGGAAAGAGGTTATCTCCATAAATGGAAGTGCTCAAAGTGAAATAAAACACTTGTTTATCACACTTGTATAAGAACATCACTAGTAACAACCTTGCTAAAGTTCAACTCAATTCTCACAATTGCACAATAACTGGTATTTTATCCTCTGCTTGTAAGCACAGAATCTTCTCACCCCTAAAGCAAGGCCTGCTAGAGGTGATACTTTTGCCCCAGATCCTTGCAGTTGCCTTATTAGATGACTTAAATGAAGAAAATAGATGAAGTTACAAAATAGTTGTGTAGTAGCAAACTGATTTCCAGAGGTATGTGATGTGAACTGCTACTCACAGAGTGCATTTTGACCTTTAAAAATGCTTTTGAATTAGGATGAGGATCCTTCTCCATGATGGAATTTGAGAACTAGAGAAAATGATGAGTTGAAGGATTAAGTTTTTGAAAGATTATTTCTGATAACATTAAACATTCCTCTGAATCTTTTCCCTCTAAGCATCACCTCAGTGTGTGCAGTTTTTGGGAACATTTCTTGCCCTACCTCTAGCCATTTGTTCTTTAAGCTATTTCTAACCACAAACTACCAGAGCAAAAGGGTTTCATCTAGCAGCCACATCACAGAGAGGTCTCGTCACCTCAAACCTTGTTTGGTGCTTGGAAGGTAATTTTCCCCCCTACTAAAACCACAGACAACATCACCCATTCTGTAGTTCTTTAATCAGAAACAGGTATTTACACAGATTCTGCTACTGAGTTTTCTTGTAACAGAAAGACAACACCTCTAAGCAAGGAATTCCCCTGTGTGTTCTATATTCTTCACAGTACTATGTTTTGGCATGGAACTTGTTTTTATCTAGACCTAATACAGCTTGTATGTCTTGTATACCATATCCATTTACTATCCATTGAGATGACATGGGTCTCTGACTGTGGAACCTGTGGGGTCTGGAGGACAGTCTTCTCTTGATAACTGCTTGTTGCATGCACTCCTACTGAGGTGAAGATATTTGTTGAAATATCTTCATTGCATATGTTTATGTGAGAGACTAGGAGGCAGAAAATGGCTGCTGCAAATTCTGGCTGAAAAGATTTTGTTACCTCTTTTTCTCACGTGGACCTGCACCTTAAGAACTTTAACAGACTGACTATACTCTCTCCTGAAATATGTGCTCCTGTTTCTACTGTGGTGGTGTCACTCACTGATGTTCCCTTGTGATACCCACAGGTTTGTTGGCATGTCTATATTTGAATAAAGACTTTTCCTCACTATATGGGTATCCCTTCCCAGAGCTGATGCAGTTCGTACTTGCAAAAAAGAGCTTTTGACAGTTCAGCTTTCATGAGTTCCTGAGTTTTATGCAACAGCATCTGTACAAAGACTTTTGCTAGTGGAAAATGTCATAAAATGTAATTAAAACATCAGTTTTAACTAACTTCAATATATTGGTAAAGATTTTCAAGCATAGACTAGACTCCATCCATATGAGAATGGAGAAAACCACTTTCATTTGGAGGAAGGGAAAACTTCATGGATATTTTAAGAACCATTATGATATTCAATCACTTACAGAAATGAAAAGCATTTATTTTTTTTCATTTGATTGATAACTTTTAAACTCTCCATAAAACAGAATTCAGCAGAGAAAAAATCTCTCTTTGGCAATTTATATGGCTTTAAAGTCGGTTTACATGTCAGCTGCATTTTATTACTTACTGTATTTGGGAAAACTTGATTGTGTTTTAAGGCATTTTCAAATAACTATATGGTTATGATTTTATATGGTTTTTAATGATCTTCTGCATTCTGTGGGCAACAGATTTTCAATTTACACATTTCTGCTCGCTTATTGTTGTCCAATCTCTCAAAACCTTAGTATCATCTCAAGCAATTAACATGGAAGACTGCTTTAACCATCTACTTTTGAAGTCTACAACCAGTGTACATCCTACCTACAGTCAGTAGCACCAGTAAGGTGAAGGCAGAATTGTCTATCATCTCTTCATAAAGAACCTACAGTCCGATAGATGTTACCTTGCCTCTCACCTCCACACAGCCTCCCCACTGACCCCCCCAGAAAATGAGACACTTTAATGGTAAAAAATAAATTATAAGCTTAAGGGGAATCTGTGATTCAGCTTGAGAATATATTTGTAGGGAAAACTACTTGCTGCTGATGGAGGCTCAATATACCCTGTATTTCTTTTGACAAGGTGTCATTTCAGACTGATTCTAGTCTGATGCCATGGAATTCCCATTTGCAGCTGGAGACCTGAGCTACACCTTCAGTTTAATCTGAAAAGAATCCAGTTTATGCATCCTAATACTGCTGTGTGGTGCAAAGTGTAGTAAGTGGAAAGGATCAGGATATTGATTTTAGAAGTGGTCTTATGATCTGAACTATTTTGTTGGTCTACATTCACCACCTAATGTAAATAACACTTTCCAAACTTGCATCTTATTAGGATTACACCTCTTAGCAATCTCTCAGAATTTTAAAGAGAACAAGACTATTCACAAATAAATGTGCTTAGGTAGCTAGTGGATTTGTAGCTGTGCTTCTGGCTCTCTACCACCACTTTGATAAGGACTTTGTGCTTGGAATGTTGCACAGACAGAGGAACTGAAGTACTGGGAGCCAGTGCTGTCTTCCATCCTCCCCATGATGATTGGCTGCATAAGAGCTGAAGTATGTATGCAAGCCCTAGGTCACAGCTTTTTGTGTGTAACTAGGCAGGTGTGTATGACACACTTAGGAGTATATTATCTGTAGAAACTTTTTACCAATTAGAAAAATTGTGTTTTAATTAATTACAGTTCATTCTTTAGTAACCTCAGACCATCTTTACTAAATAAGTCACATACAGTTAGATTATTCAGTCTTCATTTTTACTTTCTTGCCTGTGATTTTTTTCAAGTGTCTTGAAATATGCAGGGTTTGGTGAAAAGCTGAAATCCTTACCTAATCTGGTAGAAAAAATTAACAGCCTAGAGATAAGTAGCTCCATCTTAAGCTCTACCTTTCTTTAGGAGCAAAGTTTGCTTACTGCTTTGACAAATGCCACATCAGCCAGGTAAAGGCTACAGGCCCATTGAAGATGTTGATAAATTTTTATTTGGATACCATTGTTTTGCACTATTTTTTTAGTAACTATGTTTTTTACAAAGTTGTTCTGCTAACAATATGTGGGTTGATACTTTATTTCCTCCCTCCTCTTGTTTGCATGACTGTGGCTATTGGTCCTCTAATGTTGCAACCTTTTCATTTTAATGCAAGCAATTTGCTCTATCTACAGTACAGTAGGTACTGTACTGAACTCTAATTTTTTTGTTGTTGTTGTTGTGCCAGAAGTATTACATCAAACATTAAACAATTACATAACATATTGCACATTAAAGAAAGAAATATTAGGGGGGAATACTTCTGTGAAGGGTCCTAAAAGGATATCAAAATTTGGTTTTGATGTGATAGTTTAAAGGAAAATAGTGGAGAAATACAACAGAAAGTTTTTGAACAGTGATTTGATCTCCCTCTTAGAATGGAGAAAGGAGAGAAAGGAAAAAGAGAGTCTGAAGCCAGGAACACCAGACAGAAGGAGACTTGCTTTTTAAGTGGGCAAGAGTTTAAGCAATAAAAGAAAGTGAAAAATTTTCCTCTTAAAGGTGTTCTGCAAGAGGAAGCTGCACATACATCCTTGATAAAGACAATTGTGTAGATTGGCATAATGTCAGAGACAGCCCTCTAGGACAGCAAGCCTTACAATAGCTTTGCTGATAGAAGGCGGGAGAAGGAAAACCAAGAGGTTTTGTTTTGACCATATTATATTAATGTTAGTATTTTAAAGAATGTTACAGAAGAATAAACTAAGAGGGAGGTATCTTGGAAAATGAGAAAAATGAAATTATCTTCCTGTTTTAGCTGAAGAAACAGTCACAAATCTGAACAAATTAACCATGTGGAGAGCGGAAGGTGTTATTACAAGGATTTCAGTGCAGTGGCAGTGGGGTGCAGAGGAGAAGAATGCTTTGAATGCAAAGTGCCTGTGTATGGCTGAGGGGGAAAAAGGGAAAGAGGAACTCGGGGTATCTTCATTTGTAGGACTGGATCAATTCACAATAATTACCAGAAGGAGTTAAACATTTTCTGGGGTTAAAGTGAATCAGAATCTGCACACCATGTGCTGGAAATTCCCTAAATGATTTCAGTGGTCATTAAGAAAAGGGAAATGGTTCTTTTCTGAGTAGGAGATGATAGGAGACAGAGGAGTAGACACCAAAACAGAGCCATGGCTGGGTATTTATAACTCAGATTACAGGACTCCTGCCAGCTGAGAAGGGGACAAACTTTCTCAATGGCTTTTTCTGTTGAGTGGGGGTCTTTTTGGTAACCACTGTGACCCTCTGTGACTAATAACACAAGAGGCTGAGATACTTACAATTCTATTAGAAATACTACATGCAGTTATGTACAGCATGGGCAAATACAGGTGATAAAATATGCTGATAAAATATGCTCTGCTGATGAATGAAGTTTCATCTCTCCTGCAGTGACCTTATTCTCACTCCCATGCCCCTGGTCTTACTCAAGTTTCTTGTCTCTTCAGTCACAGACCTCACCCATATACAAGGCCTTTAAAATTTAATTAAAGTAGTGGATTGTGTTTTTTAAACAGTGACAAAATTTAACATAGTTTACAGTTGCAGCATACTGTTACCAAAGTTGTTGTTTTCCTTTAATTCAACAAATTGAATTAGCTTAACCAGTAAAAGTATTGTGTTTAGACCCATATTTTCCAGTCAGTATTTAGGGATTTTTCAGCTCATGGTCTGTGGGACTTTGCAAGTCAATGAAGCATTTCTGAGGAATCTGAGAAAAATATAAAAAATAACACTCTTACCAGTGGGCTTAAGCTGGCCATGTAAAATGCATACATGGTTGCACCTACATGATGAATTTTAGAGATCTACAAATAAAAGTATTTTTTAAGTCTGAAACCTAGAGGTACCTCTTTATTTTATTTTCTTTGTATGCCTTTTCTTCTGAGTGTCATTTGTCTCCAGCTAAGATCTTGCCATCTTCCCCCAGTCCACAACGGGCTGTAGGATCTCTACTGTGGTGAGAAAAACTAGAACATGTCTGTCCCAACAGCTTCTCCAGTAAACCAATGGCAAAGTTTGTCACTGGAGTAGCAGGCAGAGTACAAAGACTTCAGGGGTTCTGGTGCTGTTTATCTCACTACCCCAACCCATGGTGTTTCCTCAGTCCTGCTCCTGCTCCTTCCTCTTGCTTCTGCCTGCTTTGCTAGGAATCTCTCCCTGATGCCATGACTAAAGAAAGCTTTTTCACAGTTTCATTCCTAATAATTCCTGTAATCATAATCTTTCTGAACAGCGTTCTACCCACCTATCCACCCTGTCTCTGGTGGAGACTGAGGTGTCTGCTGTCTGAGGAATTTTAAAAATTCCTTAAAAAGGAAAATCTTAATATTGCTTTTTGTTCACAGCTATTGTTCTGGTCATGACATCACTTTGCATGCTCAGTGCAGATTCCTGTCAACCTAGAATCACCCAGTACTACTGCCCACTGTGCCATAGTCTAACCTTCCAGAGGCTGTCACTTTGTGCAGAAGTTTTTACTATGTATTTAGGAGATTGCATTTCCGCTTTTAGCTTATGCTGCATAACTTTGTATATTTAGTGGAAAATTCTGCTTTGAACTGAAATTTTTTTCAATATACAGAGCATTTTGAGTGTTTTCGAATCAAAACTATGGTGGTAGGTACAGAATTTAGAGCAAATCCGGCCTGCAATGAAACACAAACCCACAGCAGTAGCTGCGGGACTGAGCTCACCATGTAGTTTCCAAACAAGCTGACAGCAGTAGGAATCGTGGTTTATAAAAAGCTGCCAGCAGTGCTGAGCTGGTGAAGAGAAAGAGGAAGCTACAACGGGAAAGAGAAAAACATCACAACCAAAGGCAACTTCACTTCTCTGCCTTTACTGTTTTTAAATAGATTTGGCTCTAAGTTGCTGTTGAAATCTTACAAACTGATCCTCACAATATTTATCCCTTTCTAAATACCACCTGCAAATCACACCCAGATTCAAGGGGACTCCTCTGTGTTTTTGTGCATACGTGTGAGAATCTAAGTTTGTGAGTAGGAATACACACCATGTTACTGAGGCTGTTGCTCAACAGCATGCCAGTAAATAGAAGTTTACTAGAACAGCCTTTGCCATTTCATTCCTCCTTTGCACGATTTGCTGAGCTGTTCTCCTGAGATTGTTTCCTGATGTTTACATCCACTTCATTCTGTGAATTAACTTGATTATTCTTCTTGTCCTATGAAATGTTAAAAACTGCTTCTCATTCTCAAATCACCAGTATCAGAAAATCATCCAAGGCACTACTGACCGAATTGTCTTGCGCTGGGTGTGGGGACTGTGGGAAGGTGGTCTTGAAGAGCTCAAGCTGGGAGTGGGACACAGGCTTACTACTTCCACTTTGGTTGCTACAAGCGCTAAGCTAGGTGATGGAAGATATGCTGCATCAAAGTGGGAGAGTAAAAGGTAAACTCAGAAAGATGAGAAATAATGTGAGAAAGGCTGATGCTTAAAATTAGTTGCATTAGTGACTCCTTTGTTTTGGGCCATTCTGGGTTCATATCTTTGATTCTGTGTATTTTAGTTGAGATGGGATTGACTTTTTGTGGAGCAAGCCAAAAGAAAACATTGGAGAGGGAAAGACCTTAGGGCCTTTGCAGGTGAACTGCATTTTGTTTTACACTGTATAGCGCTTGAAAGAAGGACCTGACAGAGTCTCTCTGCATGTTTACTGCTCTGAATCTGAACACAAAGATTCAAAACAAAAGCCATACAAAGATGGCTTTTGTCAGAGTCTGTTTTTAGTGGCTGTGCTAGTCCTAGAGAGAGGTCTGCCATTGGCATACCCTGGAAGAATTGGCCATGACCCGTGAGGATAAACTGAGCACAGTCAATCTGCAATCAGTTTGTCAGTGAGAGGCAAAAGGTAGCAACAGAACACATGACTCTCATGATTTCCCATCAGCTAAAATGCTGAGCATAGTTGCAAAGGGTTAAGTGCACAAAAATTATAATAATTATTTCTTTTCCTTCATCATTGCTTTTTTGGCTCCAAATGGATGAGTACACTTTCTTGCAGGGCCTGAGGTATCAGTATATACAAAGGTGTTTTTAGCTCTGATGCCAGAGCCCTTTATATTTAGCAAACAGCTATGAGTGGGTACTGGGATTTGCAGTGCTTTTTTTTCATATTCTTGCTGAAATATTAACATCAAATCTTCAAGAGAGTCAACACTAAAATTACTTCTTTTCACAAGCTAACTCTTGGTGATGTAAGAATGGCCTAATAAAAAATTATTATCTTCCTCAGAATCTCCTTCAGAGAACAGTCTCCATTTTCTCCATTCCCATTTTGTAGGAGGTCAGAAGAGACCAGGCTTTTCTTCACATCCAGTTTGTGTAGGCTTGGAGAGAGACACTGTGTAGCTCCCCTTCCATCCAACAAATACACTTCATTCTTCTACAATGTGCACAGGCCTGGGATCACTCCCAGCTGCCTTTCACCTATCATGGAAGAAAGTTTCTTAAATATTTTTCTGTTTATTTTCCTGATCCTATCTGTTCTTAGAAAGATCAAACTGAATGCAGTTGTTGTACTTACTCATAAAACTGTCGTAGTTGAGACGGAGACAATACAAAGCAACACACTCCATTTTCAGAAGGCTTCAAACCTGTTTTTATTATAGCATGCATGCTTTTTATACATTCCTACAAAACTCATAAGTTTACGCTTTACTCATTGGACACGTAAGACAAACAAAGTGCTTGTTGGAATAGGCAGTTGCAGGTTTCTCTTACTTATCCTTCTTTCTTTCTGGGTTTCTGTGGCTCACAGAAGTCAGTGTAAAACTCCTTCCACATAAAACCATGATTCCTGAGACAAGGATATTTTACAGATCTTTCAAGGTCAGTCATCATCAATGTCCTAGACAGGCTTTCAAAGAGCTAAGGGCAAACTTTTCACCTTGACCACCAAATACTATATCAGGCTTGGTGTTGGGAATGGCACTGATGAAAGGTGCTTGGCTGAAATATGAAAAATAACCCAAATCAGGAAGTCATCACTATACAGTTTCAACAAAATTAAATGTAAAACATTTTTCAGTGTTTTTTTTTCAATAAAATCTTAATCCATCCTAAATTAATTTTCAAAATCTTTATTCTTTAGTCCTTAAACAATCAAGACTTAACTTTTGAAACTAAATATCTTAGCCTGTAGTTCTAAGTTTAAAAGGCATTACATTTTTATTAAACCTGATTTGTGCTTATTTTCCTATAGAGAACCACCTCCAGTTTGGAAATCTGATTAATAGAATTTGTCAAATCTGTGATAGTCTGTTTATTTACCACTTTTTCATCAAAAATTGTTTATTGTTGCTGTCACTCCAGAAAAGGCAAGATGTCCAAACATAATTTCTCTTGACAGATCCTCCTTATAGTGTCATCTTGGACACTAGGACAATAGGACCTCATAAAAGAGTAGCTAAAATAACGGTTAATTTAAATGTTAGGGAGTTTACAGGGATTTTTCTCTAAACTCAATTCCTATGTGTTAGGACATTAAACACTCACCTTAGGCAATAAGGGCCTTCTATTCTCAGAATAAGACCACATAGTTTGGAGGGCCCACAGTCAGACCCCAGAGTGCAGCAGTACCTTCAAGATCCTCCAGATAAACAGGTACACCTGGGCACTAAGGCACTAAAAAGAAACTTCAGCTCTGCCATGGGCCTGGCCATGCCACTGTGTGTCACAAACCTCCCCCAGGCATCAGTTTGAAGATTTCTGCACAATAATATTTTATTCAGGGAAGACATGCTTTGTGACAGTCTCAATCCTTGAACATTTTCTCACAAATCCTGTCAGCCAGCAGGACCTTCCTCTTCTTTTAGCATTTTAGCACACTCCACTGAGGCTAAAACTGTTTTCTCAGCCTGTCTTAGATGTAATACATTTACATTACATTACTTTGAGTAATGACTGAGAGATTAAATGCTAGATTTTGCAGGAGATATCTTCTAGAATCTGTAGTGGAGTCCTTATCATCCTAGCAATCAGAAATTGCTAATTTGTCATCAGGGAATCCACCTGGCAACAGTATGAACAAAACATCTGAAATAGTTTTAAAGCGATTACGTACTCCTGCGGTTTCTGGTTTTGTGTGCATTGCTCCCCAAGCCTCTTTCTTCCTTCACATTTGTTATGTGCCTTTTACCAATGAGATGTTGGAACATATGGCTATAAAGACAAGGTACTAATTTGCTTCATTTTTCTTCCAGCTGTATAAGGATAAAGGGCACACAATTCAGTACCAATTATTTGACAAAAAAAAATTAAGGCCTTTCACACGTGCAAGTTTACTACAAATGTATTCAATGCTTACCAGCCTTGCACAGGTGAGGAATATTATTTGTTACAACAGAACTTCTCTGGATAGTGATAAATCACTACATTACTTATCTCTAGATTTTCTGCATATGTTTCAGGGGACACCAGGGGACTTTTTCTTCATATGTTTCATGTTTATTTTATTTGACTGGACTGGAAATGCAAAGTATTTTTTTAGTAATTTCCCCCCTAGGTCCAGTTCCTTCAAATTACATAAAAAATATTCAGAAAACAATCAGAAAACATACCTTGTAACAGTTTTTTTGCTAAGCTTTGCTACTCCTTTCATATTTTGAATTGGCTTTGGTTGTATCTGTCTCCAACATTCACTTAGGTTCATATATAGAAGGGAGTCAAAGAAGTTTGACCCAGGCCAAGAAGATTTTTATTTTTTTAATAGCTTCTTATTATAGTGATGAGAGAATATTACATGTTTTCCCAGTTTGATGAGGAAAGGAACCCAAAAAGCAGGACTGAAAACAAAATTAAGAACTTTTCTTTTCTGAAGTAGTAGTATTTTTATGGGCCTCTTACATGAGAACAGAAGACCTTGTTCTTCCATATTCCATACAATTTTATCCAAATTAAAAAAACCTGTAGATTTGATATAAGCACATAGCCTTGGTCCTGAGCAGACAAGAGAAGTTACTTGGAAAATGAGTATTGGGCCCTGCATTCCTAATTACTTATTTTTGAATTGTCATCCAATCCAGCTCTGCAACTTCTCATAAATATGTTCTTTTATGCAATGACACAAATCTTTTAAATTCTGGGAAATGCTGTCACCACAATTTTTTCCTCTTTAACAGACTTAAGACTTATCTAACTGATAGTTGTAAGTTCAAGCTTGCATTTGTCCTTGTGCCTGCTGAACACCTAAAGTGTTTTGTGAAAGGACAGGACTGCAGAGCAGCAGTGCCTGTACTCTGCTGATGATTACCTGTATGGGAAAGAGGTTCTGGAGTGTCCAGCTCTGCATATGCATTATTGCCCTAGAATTCCCACATTCCAAACTTTGCTGCTGCTGTTTCAATTGGTGTTGATCAGTCTGTGTTTATTGAGCCTTGAAAAAAGAGTGGGATTGTTTTTAGTTAACCTGCTCAGGGGTTTCTGTGGAGCACAAACCATGGACAAGTGCACTGCCTGTTACCATAATGCAATTTAGAGGCTCTTTCTGTAAAAGCCTGCTGTTATTTCATGTATGTTCTTGCTGCTGATAATCAGTGGATAAACAACTTTCATAATATGCCTGCAATGCCCCCACCCAGCAGCCTGACAGTTGACTTGATGGTTAGCCACGGACTTGTAGCAGCCCTGGCAGCCAATTTGCAGATTGCAGCCTGCCTTTCAGGCCAGCATGGGCCCTGCCACTCACAGCATGTGCTTTCAAAGGGCTGGGCAGGTTCAGCACACAGGTCTGCAAAGATCTGCTTCCTCACACAGAGGTTTTGGAGCTACTGCAGTCCATCAGTAATTGCAAAGTGATGGGATTTGATCCTCTGCATTAGTGTAGTTCCAGAAAACAGTGCAGGACATTTTTGGAAAGTTAGTATCACTCATCATGTCATCCAAACTGACGAACACTGATATATCCACAGATGATAGAACTCTAGAGTTTCTCTTTTTTTACCACCATCCACATTTGGTTTTTTACACCATCCATGTCTTTTACATTGCCTCTCATGTTCCAAGACCTGTCTGCACCTCTCTACACTGCTTCTCCAGTTTGTGAACCCCTCAGCTGAGGTAATAAATAATTGCCTTACAATAACCATGCTAGCCCCATTTTGCTGCAGACTGAGCTGCATGCCAGACTGTCAGAGCTCTGTGTGATTAATGGCTGCAGTCATTCTGCTTTTAGAGCCAGGAAGGAAAAATAAATAAATAATTTATCTTGTAGTGCACTATAGACTGATTCTCAGAAATATTTTGCTCAGTCATATGGTAAGGAAACTGGGAAGTACTCTTTCTTATTCTAGAGTTTTATATGCAAAATCCTGTGTAGATACTACTAAGAAATCTTGATGAGATTTTCAGAAAAAAAAAATTAATTAAACGAAGGGATGCTTGAAGGTGGAGCCACTGATACATCTAATGAGGTAGTATAATATCTAATGAGGTGTGCTCATTGCTTGCATACTCCAGCAGCACCAAGGTCATCCTATGAACTGGCAACTCAGAAACCCTACACTTGAGCTCAGAGAGAGATTCTGATTAAATCAGTGAGTGAAAAGAGGAGAAAGTGAAACAAATGCAGTGTGAGGAGAGGAACTCAAACTCTTTCATATTCACTTCTCCGTGAAAACTCAGGGCAGGCCCATGACAAGAATTCAGAAAGCAAAGGGATACTCACCCATATAAAATATTTATGTAAAACACAGTCTAAGATTGTAAGGCACCAGGCGAGAATAGGACAGTATGAGGGTCCAGGAAGTGGAAAATCAGATGCAAATATTTTCAAGCATTTTAAACAAGGTAGCATGAGGTTCAAATAGATGGTCAAAAGCAGAGGTGTTAGCATACAGGTAATGGAATATAAAAGTATTCTTGAGTATGTTAAATGCATCTAGACCAAAGTAAACATTTGACAGTAAGTTGGGTTGAATATACTTTGAGGCATGAACCTTACAGTGAGATCAAGGAGAAATAACAGAGCTACTTGGTTTAAATAGTAGTCTCTGTTCCTTTCTGGGCTGGCTCCAAATATCAAGAGTGACCACATATACCTCACCATGAGGGTTCCCCCCAGTCCCTCCTTTTACCATCACTCCCTTCAGCCTTAAGAGAGATCTTTTATGGTCTTATTTTCTCACTATCTTCTTCTTTCCATTTTGCATAGGTCTTGTTTCCAAAATGTAGACCTGGGCTGCTTTTGGGCATGGAACTTATGACAAAAGCAATGTATCAAGCCTTTAATCATTAAACAGTCGGGAGAACGCTGGGAGCTTGGATATGAACTGAAACAGATTAAGAAAAAATCAGTTTGCCAGAAAGATCTAGTGCTATGATGGATAACAAAGCATAGAGGAAAGCCTAATATTTAAATACGTGAGCTTAGTGCATGATAAAATGCATGCTGCCTTGTCTATACAAGATTTCTCAAGCATGTTTATTAGCATATATTAGCAACCAAGTGTTAGCCTCAAAATTTCTAGGCAATCTAGGGAGTGATATGAGTCTGAAGCTCTAAGTACAGTATTAATTTGACTGTCTTTTTGGTTTTTTGGGTTTTTTTTTGGGGGGTGGAGGTGTTTGCTCTTGCAAGCAGGTTCTTTAAATATTCATTTCAGTTTTGAGAATGTGTCCTACTCAGGGAAGCATCTTCTGTGATCCTGGTTATATTATAGTTATTTGTAAACAGTTTTGGGGGAGCTCCCATGTTGATACTAAGGTTTTGATAATAATGACCAGGTAATATTGCACCAGGATACATTTATTCTGCATCTTTTATCTTACAGAAGAAGATTTTTCTTTTGTCAATTTATTTTCTCTTCCTTTCCTGTCTTTTACTAAAGATTTATCTTCTTTTACTAATAAACTGAATTAGTGTACCCTTGAACCCTTCAGTGGTTTGAATATTCATTTTGTTTTAATGCTTATCAAAACCTGCATAAAACTAGTTCTGTGTTTCAGTAATCTTTCTGTCCATCTATGGCTACTGACTTGTGGTTTTATTAAAAGTCTCATGATACTTCATGATTTTCATATTAAAAAATTAAATATTTCTTGCTTTTATTGCAGAGAATAGGATGTAGCTTAGAATATGGGAATTCAGTGAACAGAGAAAATATATTCCAAAAGTTATATGATTTTTAAACTAATCTCATGATCTGTTGTGGTTTGGCTCTTGATTTTTGACACTTTGGTGTTCTGGGCATTTCCCACCCTCTTCTCAATGAAAGAGCAGGTAGCCCAAAGCCACAGAGTTCCAACTCTGGAAAGATTCGGGATTTTTCTATAAGAACGGGATGATGATTCATTCTGTGCTCTCACAAGACAATCATGCATCTGCCCCTGTTTCAAAATCAGCAGCCCCGCCAGCTCGTCTCCATCGGCCTTGAGAAAACAGGAAGCAGAACACCACAGGAAGCGGTGCACTCTTACACCCACCCCAAAACTTAGCTGCTGAACCTATTGCAAAATGCTAACAGAATGCTGCAGGGTACACTGAGAAAGAGAGGAGAAATCTGCTGACCTTCGGGTGCCTGTGCAACTCCTGGCTCCAGTTTCTCAGGCCCACAGCCTTTCTCAGTCACCAACATGTCCTGTGTCTCTCAGTTTGGATCCTCTATTATAGGATGCTCTTACGCAGAAAGCAAAGGCTTTTCTTAATTATTTTGTTTCATCCCGCAAATTTTACAAAAATGCAATATGAAGCTTCTTGTCTGGAGGGCTGACAGACTGAAAGATAGAAATAGAGAAGGTGGAGAGGACTGTGTGTTGTTGGCCGTGATTAACTGTGTACTCATTTCCTTGGCAACATGGAAGAAATGGGTGTTTTTAGAGGAGAGATTTATCAGTATATCTTGTGATTTGGATGTTTTTCATACTAAAAAAGTAAGATTATTTCTCACACTCATGGTTGCAAAGAACAGAGTGTACCATAAGTTTTCAGAGAACAGGAAACAATTCCTTGGATGTACTGTGGGGCATGGAGTAGAACTAGGAAAGGCTGAAAGAGAAGAACAGGATATTCTACAACAGACAAAAGAGACAAAAGATATACAACATGAAAAAATGTTTTAAATTTGAGAGCCTTTTTTGTTATTTTTTAATACTAAAATAATCTTGAAAATTTATTCTGCAAAGCCAAAGGGGGAAAATGCAAGTTTATATGCTGGATGATGGGCAAGTAAAATTTTAGTGGAGGATGAGACATTAAAAAAAGCAGGATTTCTTAATTAGAAAAGTTGCTTCAAAAGAAGTCCAATAATAAGAAGGCAGGAAAGGGTCAGGAGTGGAATTTGATGTTAGCTATTTAGACTAGATCCAGGCATTATATTTCTGTTAGATGTTTCAGTTGTCCAATAAATGCAGATTTGAGAATCTGGTCACAGAAACGAAACTATTTCTAAATTCTTGTTCAATTCTGTGAATTTTTTGGTCGATATTTAGAGTGAAATTGAATTACCTAGCTTTCTTTCCTGTTTTTGTTTTGGTTTTTTTTTGTTTTTTTCATTGTTGTTGTGTGTGTGGGTTTTGTTTGTTTTTGTTTATTTTTTTTTAATTCAGCCAGAAAAAGCCAATTATTCCTTTAACTTCAACCACATTGAGAAAAACAGATTCCTGAACCTAGTCTTCATCATTATTTGGAGCTGAAAAGCATTAAGAGCTATATTGCAAGAGTGCTGAAAGTCCTCTACAGACACTAAATGTAGATTTGAAGAGAATGTCTTCAGATCATGAAACAAATATCCCCAGGAAGGTGGCTTGGTTTTAATAAAGCAGCAAAGCTCTATGTAGAATCTTCAAGTGGTCTTGCCTGGATGTGGATTTTAGACAAGTATGTTATTCAGAATGGATGAATGCTCTCTCTCTTTGTCACTAGCTCCTAAGTCTCTTCTTTCTCTGTCACAGTTCAATTGGACTTAATCTAGAACAAATGGAAATGTAGCTCCACTGAAATGAAATTTAATATTTTACCTTCTGCTTTACTATGGAGAGACTTCTATCCAGATTTCTGTTCTCCAGATTGCTTTGGAATGGAATTTGTAACACTTCCAGCACAGGTAAATTTTGAAAACACCTAATCTGAGATAAAAACTTCATTATACTTATTTCTGAAGCAACTCATTCTATACAGATTGCTTCTGTTTTGCACAGTCATTCAGCAGGCAACGTCAGTTTGCCTTGTAACTCCCCTCATTGCATTAACTCTCTTAACAACACACACTTTGGAATTTTTCTAAAGATCACAACCATGGGTTTTGTCTAGCCATAAATACATTTTAATTTCAAATATGCTCAGAGATTAGTAACATGACTAGTTCCAAAATTAGCATATCCATATTTTTCTCTCTCTTCCTGCTGGTTATTCTGTCTGTGGGCTGTTTTCAAACTTCTAAAGATGTTATTAAAATCTTGACATGTACTGGACAGAATTCTGCCATGCTGGTCATTTATTTTCTCCTCCAAATTATGATAGTTACCATTTCTTTAGCTATCAGGCTAAGCAAAATGTAAGATTGATCCTGTTTGTTTCTACTAGAATGTCCTGGTTCACACACTTGTGGATTTTGCATGGAGAGCTTTGCAATTTCTTGGGGGGGTGGGTGACAAATCAGCATATACTCAAACTTCAAGATATGTCTTATCACTGTGCCTTCATACTAAAAAAAAATAAAAAAAAACCCACTGGCTCACTAAATTTTGAGGTCAGCATTGAATTCTATACCTTTGGGAATATTATGCATATCCTTAAGGTTGGACTTCTGGAATTCCTAGCCATATAAAGATGAAAATTAGTATATTCTGAGTAAGGAAGATATTATTATAGTGTCCTTTACTGTGAAAATACATACTGGATTTCCATATGGAAACCAAACATTTAGAAAAAAACTATTCCACCAGTTCTTCCTTATTTATTTTATGCAACTTTCACTACAACTCACAATTAGCTTTCAGCTTCTTTCCAAATTTCTGATGATTTGTCTAAGGCTGTTTTGTGCTTAGTATTTATTGAGATTTATTTTTTTCTTATGAGCTGTCCAAACAGAGTGTTATTAACTTCTGCAAAAAGAAATTTAAGTCTGGGTGGAAAAATCACACATTATTGTTAATTGTCATTGCACTAAAACATAAAGCTAATGAAGATGATGTGGGAAACCACGGGGTTTCAGTCCTAAACTCTGTGTGCTTATTAGACTAGATCATGCTCTCTGAAATTTGTGCCTTATTAGTAGTCTAATACGCAGTATGAAAATAATCTGATGTGTGAGGCAAAAAATAGAAGGAAAGGGGTGCGTTTTATGCAAATAAACCCAGAAAGTGTTCAGGGCTAGTGAGTTTTAAGTGCTTTGCAAACTGTCAGACCCCTTTTGTCAGACTTTTTCCATGTCTCATTGGAGAAAGCATTGATTTTATAGGATTTGACATTGCCCTTTGCAAGTCAAAAGCTAGAAAAGAGGCCCTCTGTGAAGAAAGATATGTGTTATAGATACTGTGTTATACTGCATCATGTGGGTGCAGATTGGAAAATGGAAAGCAGTCTTTAAAATATGAACATAAGTGACTTGGAGAACACAATCTGTTCTACAGGAGGCTACAGTAGTTACATTTGATGGGATTTCAATCAATTACTTCTTACTGTTTTTTCAGAGAGAATTTTTCGAAGTTGCAAGGTGCTGCTATCCCTCCTGCCTATGGCTCTGCCTGGGCAGTCTCCAAGCTGGCTCCTCTGGTTTTCCTTTCAGCTGTTACTACCAAGAGTATAGGAGGCCTTAAGTAAAGCCCATAAATGCTTTGATTTATGGACCTTCACTGAGAGGAAGAGGAAGTGCCGTTTCTCCAGTAGCTGTTTGTTAACACAAATCTCTTACTTTAAATCCATCTGGGTTTTTATTTAAAAATCACCCTGCACACTTCATCCTGCCCCTTCATTTGTTCTCTTAAATTCACTGGCAAGGTTTTTACTCTGTTTTTTTGGTATCTTTACTGTATTATCACCAGTCAGCAGCTTCTTTTAACTCCTCATTACCTAATTTTGCTAAGCTAGAACTGTTCAGATCTCCTTTTGTGAAATATGTTTCAGATTTATTTGGTCATTCCATTGTTTGTTTGTTTTTATTCATTGACAAAACTGAAAGACCAAAAAAAAAAAGAATTGGAACAATAGAGAAAGAGAAAAACAAAAGGAAGGCTGAAAACTCAAACCACAATTTCATCACTTTCAGCATAACATATATTTTATTCCATCAATTTATCAATTCAACCTTAAATCAAAGCATAATTTTATTACATCAATTGAAGCATAATTTTGTTTAATTTCACTATTTATGTTTCTACAGTGTGAAAGGCAGACAGTTTGTTCTTCTCTTACATACTTCAAACTTGATTTTCATAGTTCTTGAGCTCTATTGATTTCACCTGTGCTTGTTGGAACATTTAGACTACTAGACATTTTACCAATAATATAATCTTCAGAGCTGAATATGATCTACAAAGAAAATCTGTAGTATCAGTAGTACTTTATTAGCTTTAACAAAATCAGTATCTAAAAGATGCAAACCCTATGTTTTGAATTACAGTGTTTCTACATGCCAATTCCATTCTGGGTCCACCAAATTTTCTTAGCTGGAGTAACTTCCTTATGTCAGGATTATGTGACAGAGCTAGAGTGATGTTCAGGACAGAGATGACCTCAGAGGAAAAAGAAGATTTTTGTTTCCCTTCTTTGTGAAAATTTCTATCAGCTCTAGACTTATTTAACATTCTGCTTGCCTCAGGTTTCAGTTATACAGATGCCCACAGTACTTTTTCTCTTTGAGCAGTCAGCTTGAGTCTGAATCAGATGACAGAATGGACACGGTTGTCTAAGGACAATGTCTGTTCTACTCTGGACATTGCAAAAGAAGAGACTGCAGCTGCCATAGACCTGCCTGGTAAACCCACCCTTGCTTATTCTATAGAACTCAGGACTGTAAGATTTTTCTTTATTGCATAGAACTTCCGAAAATCAGGTAGAAGATTTTTTCTTAAGACAGGCTAACACTTGGAGAATATCAAATCAGATATTCTATGTTTTTCCCATGCTTCCTGACTTAATTTTAATTATTGTTTTCCACTGAAGAGTTAAAGATTGATTTTGGTGCATCACCTTCCAGAACCATTATTTTTGTTCTCTAGTCTTCAAAACTATGGCTCAATCTCTATTGTTATGTGCAATGAAGCTTTATTTAGGATTTTTATTTCCTGTGAACAAAAATAATTAAAGTTTGTGCAAAGAGAAAAAATAATTAAAAAAAAATTTAAAGAGCAACCAAAGCATTTCTATTTGGCATTTTTTTCCAGTTGGTGATAAGCTTGACTGTCTCTCTCCCCCACCCATGCAAACACTGAGCTTTGTTTCTGTAGATCACAAATGGCATGATTTTGCATTTCTGCTTGCTGCTTTGGGTGAAGTAGAGCAGTGGGGCTTTGCAGAGTGGGACAGCTGAGTGAAATGTTTCTTGCTCTCTTGATTCTTTCTTTCTCTTTCAAAGTGAGTTGTACTAATCCTTGTGGGAAGGAAGAAGATGGTGGTTTTGCACAAACATTCTCAGCAACTATTCTTTACTTTGGCAATCTTGGAATTTCCCTGAAGGCTTTTTTTTCTTGCAAGTTCTCTGATACATGTTTTTCCTTCAGTTTATTTCCGAAGTCTCTGAGCTCCAACCAAACCTGGTCGCTGTCTTCCAGTAATATAGTGGAAAACTAACCTTTGACCCATCCAGACCCTTTGGAACACCAGGACTGTAAAAAATTACAAAAAGATGCGGAGGTATGGCTGCTGCTTGCCTCTGGTAGATGGATTTTATCAGAAAAGGTAGTGCTGATTTGTATCACTCAGCCACACTAAGGTTATACAAAGAGCAGCAAAGCCCCAGGAGCATAACAGTCGGTCTGCTCTTAACCTCAGACCTTTATCTCTCACAGCCAGCTTCCTTCCCACACCACAAGCACCACGTGTTATTTTACACTGAGGCAACACTCAGCAACTGGGGTCTATCTGCCCAAAGAATGGGACAGGAAAAGGAGGATGACATGAACATAGGATGGGTGGGCACCACAAAGACTAACAATCATGGAGCAATACTCTCACAAACCAGTGCCCATCTACTCTCTGCCATAGTGTGTGAGCTTTGGAGTGCTCAGAGGGGCTTTTCATCAGTAGTTTTTTGTTTTGTCCCAAGGTGTTTTCTTTACCTCTGGGTGATGAGAATTGAATTTGACTTACGACTGCTGAATGAGGCGAGAGAAAGCTGAAGCAATCAGAGGGTGATAGCACCTGCTCCAGTCTGCAGGAAGGCACCCATGACTAAAACCAGTGTCCCCCCAGTCCCAGGGGACAATCTGTATTGCACTCAGACATATATGTGTTGCTGGGAGCAGCCCCTCTGAAGTTCCATTACTACACAGTCACATCACCCCATGTATGAACTGAAATTTGTTGAACGCCACAAATAAGTAGGGAAACTGTTTTACCCTTTTATGCATTCTCTGTAACTCATCTCTAAAGGAGGAAGAGAGGCATATTGGAGTTCAGCAGACTGGGACCTTCTAAAGCCTTTGGCAAGGGACAAATCCCTGAACGTATAAGCCTGGAGAACAAAAAGGAAACAAAGGAAAATCTAAAGCCCGTGGGTAAAGTTTTGTCTGTAAGAATGTGTTGGTATTTACTATTTAGTCGCTAACAAACAGGAAAGATACTTGGCTGTTGAGGATTTCATGATCAATATGTTGCAGGAATCAGAATAGTATTTCTTACTCTTCACTTCCCTGATATACAGCATAAAATGATAAAGTGTCTATAAAGATGAGATGGAGTAGGCAAAAAAAAAAAAAAACCCTAAACCACCAGAGACAGCTGCACAGAATAGCAGCTGTGACACACACAGGAAATTTGGATGGAAAGAACCATTAGTGCATTGAGACCATCTCCTTGTCTGTTAGCAGGGCCAGCCCTCTGTTAGCAGACTTTGAAAAAGCAGCTCCTCCATGATACATATGGGTGGTTTTAAGATTTTGTCCTTCTTAAATAGTTTCTCAGGCAAAAGGCCTTTACATACATCAGTCTCTGCCTCACCTTTTCTAATTTGAATTTGCATCCATCCTGCAACAGAAACAGGTCTATTCTTTGTATTTGAATGACCTGTCAAGCTACCATTTTGCTCAGTGTTATCCAGGTAAATTTCCTATGCTGTTCTACAGCAGTTTCAACTGCATGACAAAACCCATCCTAGGATAGGCATATGATGTGTAGGAACAGCTGTTCTGCAGCCCTTTCATTGAGTGATGGATGCGTGTCTTAATTATTAGAGGAAATAAATAGCAGGCAAGATTGTACATGTCTCTTGGCCAAAATGCACATCTCCCATCAAGCCTCAAATACTACAGTTTTGCTTTGCAGGCCATCTGCTTATTCTCTCAGTCCCTTAGGAATGGAGAGTATTAAGCAGTTGATAAACACAAGCTCAAATTTTAGAGACTTTATGACAAGTCTGTACTTGGGCCATCCTGATTTCCTGCTCATAATATGATCGATTTCAAATTAATTCTGAGGGAAAAATCCAAAGTAAATGATGCATGCATAACTGGATAAATTTCATGGCAACTCAGAGGGGAAGACTATTCAATCCAAATTTAAAACCTTTTATTTTACCCTGTTATAAACTACCAAAGGTACACAGTGGACGTTTTTTGAAGAGCTGCAGCTGGAAAACAACTAATTGCATTGGCAAATTAGAGGTCTTCAGAGGTCTGAAGACTCCTGTGGCTCTTAAGCCCAGTCAGTCATCTTCTCCATATTGTAAGACATAGAAACCATGTGTTTTCTGTCAAAGTCCCACAGCAAACCATGTGGAAAACAAAGAGCTATAAAAAACTCCTCCCCAACATGAAAGGTGACTAATCTGCTGCTTCCAATAATATCACTCTTCAAACCCCTAAATTTTTCCTTTGTCTTTACCTGTTTTTGTATTAAAGCCAGATAATGTGGCCATCACTGTGCTCTTTCCCTGACCACCTCTTGTACTACTTTGGTTCTCTCTTTCAGTCTTCAAATACTTGCAGAAATGTCACTTTAGCTAACTGTAATGTCTGAATTACATTTCTGGAAAGGCAGATTTCATGAAAGAAAATGGAATAGCAAATGCTGACACAGGACAAGATGCTTCACTGTTTAGGGTCTGGCTTGTAATCTAGGATATTGAGTTAATTTTCTGACTCCTTGACTCATTAGCTGGCCACTTACACCCCTCTATGCTTTTATTTTCCCTCTTGGTCATGGCAGGCACATGTTTAGTGCCTTATTTGAAGTAAAACACTGTCTAAAGAAGAATTAAATGTTTTGAGACCTGTTAATTTTAAAAAAGCAGCAATACCAGCACTAAATGGTCTTACCACAATGAAAAGTCAGCTGAAACTGTGCTACAGACCTTAAAATCCATGCAAGTCCAGGAAAAAAAAAGTACAATGAATGACTTCATCCCTCTGTCCTTGCTGCCACTCACCCTTTATCAGGTATGGAGCATAAATCACCCACTTGGTCTTAAATCTGCCCTACATTTAATGGAAATGCAGTGGCAAAAGCGGTGTCAACTTTACTTAGCATGGGCTAATGTAATGGGCTAACGTGCAATGCAAAGACATTGCAGTCCAACAGCCAGTGATATTTCAGCACAGTTCTACAAAAATTTGTATAACCGTGGTACAACAGGATGTTTTCTCAATAGGATTGGGATGGATATGTTTGAAACTATGAAACACATAAAGCACATGATAGGGAAGTTTATGCAGAGTTTTATGGTCTGTTTTTAACTAGACACTTAGTAATGACTATGCAAGTATTTTTAATTTTGTCCTGTTTTAGTGTGTTATGAGCCAAACAACGGCAGCTGAATTGAGCAAGAAAGATTATTTCATTTGTTGTTAAATTTCTTTTTCCACATGACCTAAGTCACACAGTTAATGTAATTCAGGAGCATTTTTTTTTTAATTTTCTTTTCTCTCCAATAAATTCTTTTATAGATTCTGGCATTCACATTTTGTATTTGATCTAGGTTACAATATTTTTTCTTGCACAGGTATAATTTCAGCCAAATGTTGTTCTCTCCTACTTCTACAGTAATAGGAACAATAACAATTTTGTAATGCCTTAAAAGTCAATGATTTGTGTTGGCTACATTATGTCATAATTCCAGGCTAGTTTATTATTTTGAATTCATTATGCATTTTGATAATCTTAGAGTGAGTCATAGTTGGTGGGGAAGACCCAGTAAATGAAGAACTGAAATTTTTATTGCTTTTCCATATTTTCTTTTAGAAAATCAGATCAATAGGTATCTTATCCTGGTAAATTTTTATACAGTAAAAGTCTGGAAGTTTCCCCTGAATACTTTGGCAGCTCTGTGTGGGGTCTGTGTATTAGATTAAAGTAGGAAAGTTAAATCTCACTGGGCTATGAAAATGTGGCTTTGAAAAGTATTTATCTGCACATAAAATTTTTAAATGCTTATGACTTTATACACAGAAAATTTTGATCATCATGAAGTTTTTGGACAGCTTGCTAATGATCTGGACAGCTTGCTAATGATCTCTTCCTTTCCTTGTGTTTTGCCTGGCCTCTCAGGCTTCCCCTTTGACATAACTTATTCTTGTTCCCTGTGTACTTTTAATGTTTTGGTAACTTCTTGTCATCAGTGTCTCCTCCTGCCTCTTTCTTGTCTTTTTTTTTTTTATGTCCTTCTTGTGTCTTTCTATGATGTCTAAAGCTACCAATACATCCTGTTCCATGCACCTCTTTCCAGACACAGCACCATTTTCTCTCCTCCACACCACATTGTTGGAACTCCGTTACAGGGCTAAAAAGGCAAACCATAGTTCAGCTCCATCTACAGGCTTGTGAATAAATCTTGTTGCAACTAAGTACCCTAACAAAATATTTTTGTAGTCCAACTAAGCCCTCTGTGTGGGAGGTCAGCTTTTCAAACACGCAGTGGTTCATTTGAAAAACTCCCTTGGGGCTCTGACCTTGTAGGCAAATCTCTTAGAAACTGGTACCAAATGGCTTTTCATGGTGAGCGGTCCAGACTGTCTGCTCAGCAAGGCTATCTTTTCACAGGCCATAAGCAAATCTTGGTTGTGTCTGTACATGGATTTTATCCCATTCAGAGCAGAAGAACTCAAAGTACTTCATCTCAAATGCCAGTGCAGGAGGAGCTAGGACAAAAATCAGTGACTCCATTTTGACACAGGCAGGAAACAATGAGAGGGAGGGGGCCTTGTTTCCACAACATAAATAACATTTTTGTGACTCCCCTATCATGATTCAGCAGCTCTGATGTCAATTTACAGTAACAAAAGAGATGGGAGATGGTCTATGTGGGAAGGAGTGTCGACAAAAGCATCTTGTACAACTTCCTCTGGGCTCCTCAGCTGTGTTATCAGAGGTGGGCAGCTGTGTAAGACCAGAATTAGGGGAGCAAAGCCCCAGACTGCTGAGAAGAGGCCTGCAGTAGAAGCAAGAAATGAGGGTGGTAGATAAACTTTCAAACTCAGGTCCGTGATCTTTGTGAGGCCACTGGCTCTGCCAACCAGCAGATGTATTTCCATGGTGTACTGACCTAGGAAAAAAACACACAGTGTTCAGAGTATAGCCCATTTCTGATAGTGCAAAATTTGTGATGCTCAGAAACATGGGATGAGCCTAAAAATGCCATGGCTGGTTAAAACATTTTTAGATCCTTGCAATATTAATTTGGAGTTCTTATTTTTGTGTTCAGTTTTTTAAAATTTTGTCCGTTTCGTGTTTCAACATTTTTCAAGCTGCCTAATTACAAACTTCTGAAACAAAAAGAGACTGAGATTCCATGGGACCTCTTGCTATGCCAAGAGCTTTGGCTTCTGAGAACACAAAATAAAGATGAAATACAAAACACAGTATGAAGTTGTGGGTTGAAAAGGGATTTGGCAGTACTGTGTCTCACAACTTTTCTCAGCTATCTTTATCACTATTGTATCTGATACCACCTCTATCCAACTAAGATCAGTTTTACATACCTTGTCTATGAGATGCTATGCCTTTATGTCAATTTTCTCCTCCTAAGCTTACTTTGAGTTGGACTCTCACAATCTTTCTTGCCCCAAGCTGCTTATTTCCTTCTTCTACTAGACCTGTTGATTGTCTGCTAAATTTACTCATGCTTGCACATTTCTACCCTTGATCATAGCACCAGGAAACCATGCTGTGTACTGGATTGCTCATCTTGATGGTGCATGTGAATTGTTCTGTTTAACCAAAACATCAAGTTTCCTCTGATTACTGGTAACATGTTCTTATGAATGTTAGTTGTGATTCAGTGACAATTCCCTTTGCTATTCTTCTGAATCCTCCTCCATAATGTCTGCCACTAAGTTTCAGTCTTGCCTGTGACACTCCCACTATTACTCCAGTCCTGGGCTTCTTTGTCAACTAGAAAAGAAAATAAAAAGGGCTTCCTCCACCTACTTTGAGTACCTTGGATGAACTTAGCTATCAATTGCACTTTTTTTAGTGCCAGCTTTATACAACTTCTGTCACCTTAGACAAACAGAAATGGAAAAACCCTGATCTCACAGTTTTCTTCCGTCTTTGAGAACTTATTTCATAATGCAGGATGTCAGACTGAAACACAGCAGGAGATGTCCTCCTTGGTCTTCTTACAGAGCTATTCATACCAACCTGCAAATCTGAGTAGTTATGTGTTTTACCCAAATGGAGACAGCATAGATTCATCAAGAGTCTGGACAGAGACTGTAAACCCCTGACCTCTACACTGCTGTGACTTCCTCATTAGAAAAAAACTGGACTATGCTGCAATAACTGCACTGAAAATTTGAGTGGTCAATGCTAATAATGGAACCTCTTGAATTTAAGAAGCTGGGAAATTTAATTCTGTCTCTGTTGGCTTGAGGTAGGCATTGTTCTGAACCATAGTAGTAGCTTTGGAGATACTTCATTACAACCAACCCCTTCATTATAGAGGCCTGATATTTAAACCTTCTCTTCACACCACGCCTTACAACCACTGCTCTTACAGCTCTGCCAAGTGATGGCTCCTCCAGTTACAGTCAGTAGCTCTGTACAGTGTGAAGCCTACAGTAATCAAGGTGAGTGACAGCACAGGCCTCACTACTTGCAGTAGCTGAGAGTGTGAATCTTGGCACCAGCATTCAGAATATGGCCCTCACTAGGGAGGGATGTGGATCACAAGCTTTGCAGAGACTGGAAGTGTGAATGGTTGTGAAGTATGTGTGTGCCTGCAGCACTGATACTGAAACATGCATACAGAACTGCAGCCTGTCCTCTGCCAGCTGAAGGGCAGGAATCAGAGCTGGGTCTCTACCCTGGAGGCATGAAGCTGTGCTAGGTTATAGAAATCAGGTTTTCCATTACTGAGCACTGAAAAACTTAAGGAAACCTTCTTTAATGGTCAGAACCCAGCATTAACTACATTTAGATCTAAGACAAAGACAATTGTGTATCAAACACAAAACACATACCCAGCTTGGTAGGGTAGTATTGTGACCTCTCTAGTTAAGTCTGAAACTCTAGTGAGGAACAAACACATGCTGGACTTCTGCTAGAGGTTTAGATTCTGCTAGACCTTCCATCACTGTTTGTTTTCCGTGATTGCATAGATTTCCCTCCCATTCATTGCTTACACTTGTTAAGATGAGGTAAATCAGCATGAATCTCCATTCTAACTTTTGTAAATTGTCTATTGTTCATCTGCCACATTTTTCCCATCTGCCACATTTCACTCATCTGCCCTAACCTGCTCTCTGGCTTTTTCCTTCTCAGACCACGCCCATTTTTTTTCTTCTTCCTCCAGAATGACACTGAATTCTGCCCAGATTAAACAGCACTGACCAGACAGTTCAATTATTCCTTACAAACACTGGTAAAGTGCTAGTTCTGAGCTCCCAGCTGGAAGTTGTGTGTCTGTGCATGGAATCAGGCATAAAAGGAATTTTTTGTCCAAAAAATTCCAGTTTGTCCACTGGGTCTAGTGGACAAACTTGAGGTGCACACAGAGTTAATCTGCTGACAGAAATACCGAGCTTTACATCTGAAAACCCAAATACAAAAATAATATGATGAGTAAGACTAAAATTCCCTGTTCTGAGCTTCCATGGGGCCAGCTCCCCTCCCCACCCCCCTTCAGGGCTCAGCAGTCACTTCTCCTTTTCTGCCTTGCCTTGCAGAAATGTCTCCTGGGATGAGTCAGAGCAGGACTTCCAGGCAACAGTGTTACTGCCTTTGGCCCCACCAAACAGTGGGCAAAAATGCCTCTGCTGGGGCCTCACAGCTCCTTTCACATACTTTGAGAGCTCCCTCTGATTCACTTACCCCTTGATACTGTTTTTTTTCTGAATCAGAGCATCATAGAAAACATTAGGTTGACATGGATCTTTAGGTCATTTTGGCCAGTCTCCTGGCTCGACACTTCACAAGCAGATCAAGTTGCTCAAGGTCAGGGCCAGCTGAACTGACTGAAAATCTCCAAGAGATACCACAGAAACCTTGGACATGTCTTCCAGTGTCTGACCACCTTTACTGGGAAATTTAAAAATCATTCTGCCCTGTCCACATTCATGTTCTGCCCCTGTTTCTCAGCTTGCCCATGCCCTCTGTCAGTGCTTCACATCGAGTCCTCCACATGCAGGAGGATTTCCAGAGATGTTTTGCTGTGATGTCTCCAGAGATTTTGCTGGGGCTCTGGTACCTTTTCTCTGCAGCAAGTGCAGTTTCAGGGCAGCGCTCATGCCCCACCCTTTTACAAAAGTGAGCTTCTTACTGTACCACAAGAAAAACTAAGTTTTAGATGGTTCTGGGGACAGAGTACAGAGAGCACTATTAGGTGCAAGGAAGCATGAACTTGCTAAGCCACTCTGACCCCTTTATTAGCAAGTTTTTTGGTGGAAATTCAGCTGTCAAAGCGTTTTTCTGGGAAAGATCATTCCCCTGCGGCGCCCAGGGAGCCAGGCTCCTCTGCAGGGCCCCTGTCCTTCAGCCAGAGCAGAAGCTTGCCAGGCTTTCTGAGACACTCGAGGCTATGTCTGGCTAGAGGAAAGCCTCCCATTGCACCGGAGTAACCTGGGGAAGATGACACCATCCCTGAGCTCGGGTTGTTCGTGTCCTGCCAGCACAACGCGGCGCGTTCGTGGGGACAGGGCACCAGCGGTACCGCCTCGCTCCCCACGCCCGGCTGGGCACTGCAGGGGCCGGTGCCAACCGCGGCTCCAGTCAGGTGCCATGAGCTCAGCGTTCACACAGCTGTAGCTGCTCGTATCCGACAGACGGGCTCCCACCCACCAGGCCACAGCCGCTTCCCGGCGGGCGGCATTCCCCGCACTCCCCGAGGACGCTCCGGGCCCGGCCCGCGGCTCCCGGCGGCGCCGTTGGGCGGGCGGGCAGCGCCACCGCGCGGGGCCCCCGCGCCACTGCAGCCCCGGGGCTCGGTGTCCTCCCGAGCCTGGCGCTGCCGCCAGCACCCCCCAGGAACCGGGACAGCGAGAAAAACTGATTCTGCGCGCTTCCTTTTGTAGTTTTTAATCTTGGTTTTTTTAGCCGAAATACTGTAAAAGGATTTTTCATATGGGTGGCACAACTAATAATATACTCCTTTGTCAATTAAAGTAGGGCTTTAAAAGATGATGATGATGATAATAATAGTAATAATAATAATAATAAAATAAAATATGTAGCATTTGTCATGAATTGACCAATACTTTTGAGTGACTTAATTTTCAGTAACCAATGTATGTACCGTGCTTCACTCCTATCTCTTGCCTTCTGTGGATGCATAGCATACCAGCCTTTGGGGGCTGTGCATGAGGTGCATGGCTCTGCCTTCATGGTGCCACTGAACTATAATGGGCTTACTTTACACTGAACTATAATGGGAGCTTCTGGAAAGCTCCCTCAATGCTTTCCATCCAATGATGGAAAGTTCCATCATTGTCCCGCTCCTGCGAGAATGATACAAGAAAACTACAAATGTTGTAAATAAGGGTAAGCATTGGAGGCACTCAGGTAAGGACATTAAGGAGGCAAGAGCATCAGTTACAAGTCAGAGAGAACTGAATATATAGTGACTGTTTTGCTAGTCTACCTTTAAAAGTGATCTGGTTTTTTTTGTTTTGTTTTTTTTTTTTTTTTTGTTTGTTTGTTTGTTTTTTACCCTCAGCTGGGGAAATAATTCAGTAGAGAATACAGAAACTTAAAAGTAATTTTCAGATAAATTATACTGAAGTGATTCTGTGGCTTGGAGGAGTCAGGTGAAGGTCCCAGATTCCTGATTTTTTCGTATGGATCTCTAGGCTATCACTAGAAATTTCACTGCACAGCCACCAATGGTGTAAAAACTCCATTTGATGCACAGAAGCTGACACCTGATGACACGAGGTACAGAGCGAACATTTAATCCAGAATACTTCCTGTGCTGACTTACAGCAAGATGTCATAAAAAAAACAAGAGCCTTGGAGTGAGTTCCTCCAAGGATTGGAGTGAATTGACAAAAGCAAACTCCCACTCATTTCACTGAGACCATGGTACCCCCACTGCTTGCAATAGTTGAAATTCTTGGTGTGGTTTGGTTTACCTGAGGGGTTGCCTGTTGTTACTGTGATAATCACAGCTATGATCCATCAGCACAGGGAACTGTGTCACTGGAGCAAGGCTCAGGAAGGCTGAGGATAGCAGTAGGAAGGCAGCTGTGGAACACAAAAACTATACATCATACAATTTGAGAGCAAAATGCTAAATACTTTAAAGTTTGCTTTCAGAATTCAGCTTCCTATATAAACGTTCTACTTGTAAGAAAGAAAGATACAACTTATCTTTAACTGCATTTGCAGCGCAGTAGCCTGGAGGACTGTGCTGCTGTTGCACGAATGCAGAAGGAGTAGCTAAACCATTGCAGGCGACTGCGGCTGACTTAATTCCTAACTCCTGCTCCAGGGCATGACATTGGTATGATGTAATGAGATCGGGTGAAACCGTAGCGGGAAGCACCAACATCAGCACTGCCTTCTTGGGAAATAGGATTCATTCCGAAATCTGGAACGAAAATCAAGTTCTGTGTCTCAGGGAAAATGGTAAGAGATGGAACTTAAAGGTACATCAATACAGTTTGGAAAGTGTCTGTATTGGAAACAATACAGGTCCAACCTAGCTTGGCTTGTATAAAGGTAAATATTTATTCTCTTCTGACCTAGTTTCCTAAGCACATGCAGTTTCTGCAAATCTCTGCAAGAACCGCGGGTAACCTTCACCACTAACAGGACACCAGCGCTTAAGGAGCTCTGGTGGTTCACAAGTTATCCTGAAGATTGCAATGAACCTGTGAGGAGGAAGCAAATTTGTTTAAAAGTCATTGTATCTTTCAAAAGCATTTCGAGGCTCAGTCCTCAGCCACACTTTCTTCTGCTCTAACAACTTCCAGAAATTCTGTGCAAACCTCGGTTTCACACTGTGCTTGTCTCTACACATCTGTAGCCCAAAGAATTTATAATCCATTTAGGGAAATTAAAAAATAAAGAAAAAAAAAAAAATCTCAGCAAGCATGTTCCAGAAGTCCGGGTCTCGCACAGCACGCGTCCCCGCAGCCCGCGCCGGAGATGTGCACAAACACCGCTCCGCCTACGAGCCGCGAGGGGCCGTTTCCCAGGACTTTGGTTCGCCGTGTGGCCGTGCCCGTGCGTAGCCCGGCTCCCGCCCCGCCGCCCCGGCCCGGCCGGACACAGCGGCGGCCGGAAGCGCAGCGCGACGGCGGCGGGTGCCCGGCGGGGCGGCGGCGCTGGAGCCGAGGAGGCCGGGACCGACGTGGCCGGCCGGGGGAGGCGGAGCCGAGGGGCCGCGGGCGGGGCAGGCCCGCGCCGAGCCGCGGCTGGATGGCAGCGGCGGCCCGGGGCACGGCGGCGGTGGCGCACGGTAACTGCGGCTGGCGGTCCGGGGGCGCAGCCGGGGGCGGGGGTGGCCGGGCCACGGCCGGCCGCTGCTGCGGTGCGAGGGGGGACGGCGGGGCCGGGTGCGGCAGCGCAGCTCAACTCAACCACGGGCGGCGGGACGGGGTGAGCGGGGGCGGGCAGCGCCACACGCAGCGCAGCCGAGTCCGGCTCTGGAGGGGTCCGGCCCGGCCGAGCGAGGGACAACTTTGGGAAAGACGTGGCGGGGGAGCGCCTGGCGGGGCCGCTGCTGCCGGCAGCCGTGCCCCGGGCCGGCGGGACCGTGGGCTGCCCGCCGCCCGCTCCGGGGCCGCGGCGGCCCCTGGGCTCCCGGGGCCGCGTCCCCCCTCGCAGCCCGCCTTTGCCGCAGCTCGCCGGGGAGCGGGGCTGGGCGGCTACCGCTGCGGGCGTGCCCGGAGCTGCGAGCGCAGTCCCCGCGGGACGCAGCCGACAAAGTTTTGGAAGTCCCTCCTCCGGTAGACGATGCCGCGGGGGCGGGCCGGGTCTGCGCGGCCACAGTGGCACAGGGACCCCGGGCGGCAAGTGATGTGCTGCTCCAGAAAGGTGCGTGAGCAGCGTTCATTACTAATTCGCCCCGCGGCAAACATGTCTCGCTTTGCATAGCTCAGCGTTCCTCTAATAGAAAACCCGCGCTGTCTGTCCCATCCGCCGCGATGTGACAGACAGTGACACGAGCGGGCCCGCCGCGTTAATCGCCTGCGGTGAGAGCGGGGCCGGAGCTAGGCCCGGGCTGGGCGAGGGCAGCGGGAGCGGGGCGGTCTGCCCGGCCTGTGCTTCGGGCTGCCACGGAGAGTAAGCTGGGAGGAGAGACGTCCCAGCTAGCCCAGGCGGAATGAAGGCCATTGCCTGGTCCTCAAACTTCCCTCTCATCCTAGAGATGAAAGGATGCAGAATGGGGAAGGAGTCGCAGTCTCCCAAGCTCCCATAGTGGTCAGTCGGTTTCAAATGCCTTACTTGCCAGCTCGTAGTTTTGCTACGGTCTGTAATCTGTTCTGATCTGCGACCCATTGTTTGTAATCCTGTGCATTCCCGGCCTTTAGCTGCGCACGCTGTCATTTGCAGAAATGTGCTGAGTGGTTTTTAATGAGAGGGATGGGGCAAAAGGGAAGGGTCCCACCATAGCAGTGCATTCCTTAGAGATGGGCAGTGATTCAGAGAGAAGGGAGTGCTCAGAGAGTACTGGAGACCTTTTGTGCTTCTGCCGAGGTCAGAGTTTCCAGGAGGAATTCAAAACTCTTCACAGGGGCTAATGGAGGGAGGTGGCTCATGCAGAGTTTTTTTGGCTGAAAATTATGCTTCCTCCCTGGAAAATAACTTTTTTCCATTCCATGCAGTACTCTTTTGCAACTGTAAGACCAGGCAACTGGCTTCCAGGGAAAACACTGGTAAAAAAAGCCTTTTATTTTAATTTTTTTCCTTTCAACAACATCTAAAATGTTACTATGTGGCAATGAGCAATTGCATGGAGAGAAGAAATTGTGTGGTCTGAGAAGGCAGAATGTCTAGGAAGAGAGTAATAGTTAGAAGCATGGTCATCATGTCAATGTTTCATTTTCTCTTTTCCAGTAGGTTTTTGCCTTGCCATTTTAATTTTGTCCATGTTTCCTCAGTCACTGCCTGCTACAGAGGTAGGGGAGGCCCTGGGAGCCTCATGGATCTCCTGGCTTGGTGTGCAGCTTCCTCTGCCCCTGCTCAGGAGCATGTAAACGACAAATTCTCATTTATTTGTTTTTTCTGGGCTGGGAAAAACTAATGGTTATTCCAGTCCTGAGGCCGTTGCAGGATGAGCTGGGCAGACCTGAGTCCTGAGTGCACACACACGTGGTGCTCTGGAGAGTGCTGCCAGTGGTCATGGTCACCAGGCTGTGTATCAAGCACAGCTGGGAGCTGTGATCCCAGACGGAGAATTGTCAAAACTGATAAGTAAATGACCTGCTGGCTATTTTTCTCCCAGAGCTGCATGCTTTTAAGGATGTGATAAACCCTACTTGAGAAAACACATCTCTAAACCTGCTTATGCCTCTGCTTTGTGATCAGACATGTCTCTGAGAGCCTGCAGTACTTTCTCTAGAAATTTCTCAAGACATTGTCTGTCTGGGTTCCTAAAACAGATGCTGTTGTCTAAAACTAAGGGTAGATATAGACTTCCTCTACCCTTTGCAACTTTTTTGACAGGGTATTATTTTCCTCTTGAGCAGTTTTTTCCCTGTGACTACACCTTCCCTGCTTATTTTCTTCCTCTTAAAGGAAGAAAATATATATTTGCCATAGGGGTAACCAGTTTGAATGTTTGAATTTAGAGACTTTGCTAATGTTCTAATGAGATGGAGAAGCAAAGAGACTGTAGAGATAAAAAGCTGCTTTTTTTTTTTTTTTTTTTTGAGCAAGTGGTTATGATGTGTTGGGAATAAGGAAATGCTGGGAATATGCTCTAAGCAATTAGCTGGACACAAAGAGCAGTTCAGGTGTGTCCTGGACAATACACTGAGTTTCTCATAGATGTTTTATAAACATGAGGAATTTATTGCATGAGATATAGGGTTGTTCTTGAGGTATGATGTAATGATGGTCTGGCAACACAAGAGTAAAGAAATGTGCTGCTTTTTCCTCATGTGAGTAACAGCAGAATAAAGACCTGTGGGCCACAGAAAGTTGACCAACACTAATGTGAGTTAGGGGAATCAGTTTTCTATACTGTATACCCATTTGTTTTCCACCACCATCCCCTTTTTGAGGAACCGGATCCCTTTTGTGGCTGGAAGAGCGACATGAAGCCAAGTATGCAAACCTTTTTCAGAGTCCTGGACATGACCTTTGTCCTGTGTGCTACTGCATTTCAGTCTCTAAGACCCTTTCAGGTGTCTCTTGGGACTTTTGTGGGTTTTGAGTGTGGAGAATGAAATGCAAGAAACCGACCTGTTGAATCAGTTGCAGTGTTTAATTTTCCAGATTGATTCTCAAAAGCTGTGACAATGTTACAGAGGAGATTTGTGCTGCTTCCCATCATTGCTGAGCTGTATGTGTGTGTTGCTTCTTCATAGGCATGTATAGTTGCATAAATTCTGATTTATTTTTAGTGCGTTCCTCACAAAGTTCTCAGTCATTTTATAGATCTAATCCTATCATAAAGGACGAGGACATCCATCAGGCCCAGTCCAGGGTTGGAAGGGTTTAGGCCTGAAGGACTTCAAAGAAGGGGTCTAATCTTTGCAATGAAATGGTATCTACATGAGCTGTTTCTTTTTCTCAAAATTAAAAAAAAAGCCAAACCAAAAAAACTCCAACAAAAATAGTGCTGGAGATTCTGCATCCTAGATCACCTGTTTCAGTATATCCCCACTTTGGCACTATATATATTTGTTTCTTCATATTCAGGCTATATCTTGTTTACCATTTGAACTGATGTGGAAGAATCGTTGAGTACCTTCCCCCTTTCTTGTGACTCTTAATGTATGCAGGCTGTTCTGTTCCTTTGGTGTTATCTTTTTAAGAATAAACACACCCAGGTCCTTTGGTCGTTTTTCCGGGTCATGCTCTCTATACTCTAGTTTTGTTTCTTTCCACAGCAGTGTCTCAGATTTTTGCATGTGTTTTATGAGGAAGAATATGTGGGGCTGGATGTTGTCTGTTGGCTAAAGACTCACCTGTGTGAGACCCACAGTGTGACTACTATTATGTCCCAGGATGATTTTTACCCTTTTTGTAGCAACATAAACCTGCTGGCTTGGAATTAATTTCTCATTCAGTCTGTGCCTTTTCTTTGTGGCGTGTTGGAATTACTGTTCTGTCATTTCCACTTGATTTCACACCTGCCTCCCCTGCCTTTAGTGTACTGCTTTGTACTGATCTTTACTGAGATTGGTTTGATAGTAGGTTACAGGTAGGTGTGGGGTTCCTGCAGCCACATCAAAACACTGCAATAAGATGCCCCAAAATCCTAAGCTGGTTTGAACTTGCTGTGTTGAAGGATATTAGTTTTTTTGTTGTAAGAGAAAAGTGATAGCATTAATGGTCCTTGCTCAACTAGCCAAGCCAGTGTCTCACTGATTCCTTCTTGCATCCCTGCTCCTGATGCCCATGGTCACTGTGCTTGGAGATTGGTGTTCTCCCTCAGAGAAGCCATGGGACCCGGTCCCTTTATTTCTTTTTGATTGCTTTTGATTGCAGCTTAGCCTTCCTGCAGTGTTTTTGTTCATGGACTGAAACTGGCAAAGGACAATGAGTTTAAAAAAGCAGTTTTTCCTGTTTGTTTGTTCTGATGCTGTTCACTGGTGGAGTCTGGTGTAAGCATGGAGAGGTGATGCTTCGTGAAGGTGGGGGGGGGGGCAAGGGGCAACACTGCCCTTTTCATCCACAGCCTTAGATTGGCTCCAGCCTCCTGAATTTTGTCTTGAGAATGGCAGGTCCCTTTCTATCTGGCTGTTACTTAATGCTTTGATATCTTTATCAATTTCTTATCTTATAGGTAACTACCAACTGATCATTTAATTTGATCAAGAGTCCTTCAGAGGATTGAAGTTACTGGTGTGTAACTTCTCCCACCTTTTTTTTTCCTTTTATAAAGGTAGGTGAGGCATGATGCTTCTCCAGCCTTCTTGTGGTCTTCCCATACTCCTGTAAATTTTCAAAGATGGTCACTGATGCTTCAGAGATTAGACTGATTTCTTACATGCTTTTGGGTGAATGCTGTTATTACCTCTCAAGAGCTGTTTTGTGAACATTTGTTAGGTCTATCTTTTTCTAACCCACCCTTTCCTCCCATTTCCAAATTATTTTTGCTTGTCACATTTCACTTTTTCTTCTGGAGATTGAAGGAACATTTGTACTTCAGCCTTTACATCATTTGCTTTCTTTCTCTCTTTGTCAATGACTGTAATTATCTTTATTTTTCTCTTCTAACATGCCCTCTTCTTCAGTTTTCTTGTGACTGCAGAGCTCTTACTAACAGCTGTTCTGGTTTTTGCTAAGAAACCATCTAATCCAGTATCCTTCTACAAAAGGATAAAAACAGGAAAAGTAGATATGGTATTTTTCAAGTACACTTCCATTCTCCCACTCCTCTCATATCAGGGAATTTCCTTAGTCTAATGTGAGCTGTTTAACCATTAACAATCAATATATTTGTCTTTCTAGTACTTGTCCTGTCTTTAGATAAGTGCATGTAAAATTTGTCATCATTTTTGGAGAGGCGCTATCACACAATTTAACTGCTGATGAAGGGTCATATTTGGGTGTTTTGAAGCTGACCCTCACTGGCTCCACGTGGATGGGTGTCAGCACTTGTGTCTGATGAGATGGTGAATAATCTACCCTGTTCCCCATCTTTTCACCACTCATGATTTTACAGACCTCTGTTATGTTGCCTGTCTTGCATCCTAATTTGTTACAGGGGTGCTGTTCCTTGCCAAAGAGAAGACTTACTTGGTAGCATCTCTAGTCAATACCTTTTGCTGAAGCCTTGGGACACTGAAGGGCAAGAACAAGGGTAGTTGGAGTCCTTGTCCAGCCCATCTGAAGGGAAATAGTGAAAGCCCGATGCTTTCCCAAGATGTCTCAGTTTCATGCACCCATTGATAAACAGCCTCTTTGTCCTTTAGTGCTGTGTTGAAATCAAGAAGAGTTTCAGGTGTTCCTCATGGGTATTCATACCTGTGCTAAGACATTGAAGGGAGGGCTTGGTGTGGCCAAGGTTGTTCCTCTGGGATGGTGGAACAGAGGGTTGAACATGTTTTCAGGACTTCTTTTCCCTTATCTTTTCAGAGATTGGCCAGCCCGGCTGAGACCACTTAGCAATGACAAAACAAAAATTCCTGCTTGATGGGACGCTCTCCATATTTCTGATCGTGGCCTGTGAAGCTCAGCAGCTCCCGAGGAGTCATGTTGCTGCTAGTTCTGGTTCTCTATGTGACAAGGAGGCAGAGTCTTGGGGACAGCTGTTCAGCAGCGAGCGGCTGGACGCTTGGATCTGTTCACTCATCGGTTCCTTCATGGTGGGGCTGAGTGGGGTCTTCCCCTTGCTGGTGATCCCCCTTGAGACAGGAGCCGCGCTGCGCTCCGAAGGTGAATCTGCCAACTGCATTGGCCTTTCTGAAGCCTCCTGTCCTGGGATGTGACAGCAGCACAGTGGTGAACAGGACCTTGTCACAGAAATGTTGTTCACTAAAATAGAAAGTCTGTTTTCGGTGCTTTAATCCATGCCTGTGAATTTGAAAGGGAAACCTTTGACAAATATAAGCCCTGGATGGAGCTTGTACAAAGAGTACTGTTTTTCACCCTGCATGGTTCAGGACCCTCCCAGACACTACTGTCCCAGCCAAGTGGTGTAAGGGCTTTTTCTTGCACTCCATTTGGTTTGTTCTCTCTCCTTCGAAAGCTTGCTTTGCAGATGCTTCAAGTTTGGGTTTCTTTACGCAAAATCTCAGCTGGAGATGTTTTGGTTCCTGGCTGAGTAGTGATCAGTTTTTTTCTTAGTTTCTTCTTTTTTTTTTTTTTTTAGCTGGGTCACACCGTTTAAAGCAGTTGTTGAGTTTTGCAATTGGTGGACTGCTGGGAAATGTGTTTCTCCACCTGCTTCCTGAAGCCTGGGCCTACACATGCAGTGCAACAACAGGTATGAAAGCCTGATGTGCCTGGAAGCAGTTTGTGCTGTGCCTGTTTTGAGTCTGTTCCACCTTGAAAGCCTAAGACCAGCCAGTCTGGGTCAGCCCAAAAACTGGCCTAGGCTGGTATCCTTTTTCAAATGATTTATAAAAGCAAATGCCTAGGGAAGGATGTGAGAATAAAAAAAACACACATGTAATACTTGATCTTTGTACTCAGCAATCCTCCAAAGACTTTGAAATTAGAGGCTTCCTCAGTTGGCCATGGTTTCTTTATGTTTAGTAATGGTTTAGAATGGTTTTCTTGTTTATCGACTTTTTCTGTCATTCCTTGGACTCCTGTAAATCTCTGTTGATTTTCCTTTGTCCCTTCTGTAAGGAAAGGGAATGCTTCTTTAACCTAATGGGAGGTTATGGTTGTGTATGTGGTCTGGTACATGAACATGTTCACCGTCTTATTTGGGGATCAGGTGCACCTTTTTTACAAATCTGTCCCTGTAACAATGTTACTCCTAGAACGTCTTTCTTGGCACTAACTGGGGCCCTTCTGTTGGATGCTTTGATTTATGGGAGCTCATGTGTTGCAGTTCTTGCTCCATGAGAAATCATGGAATATTGTCTATAGAGCCACAATTAAGATTGGAGGGTGGGGCAGGGGAAGAAAAAGGAAATGGAGGTGTAAGAAACTTGTGTTTGCCAGCAAACTAAGCACTGGGCTGGTATAGACCTTTTGGTATCAGTGTAGCTTCTTCATCCCTCAAATAGCCAGGGTTGCTGGAAACCTATAATGTTTGTATCTATCTGCTTCAGCAAACTGGTGTCATAGATGGCAAGTGCTGCTGCATCCCACCTGTTGAGAAACCAAGAAGTCATTTTTCTGCTGAAAATGTGAGAGAGGGAAGATGATGCCCTGGCTTTCCCAGACTTTCTTGCACCTATGTACTGGGGTTTCAAATCCCGGGCCTTTAGTCCTTTTCTTCATCACAGCTCTAGCACTATCAGCAGAACTTCCTGTACTTTTTTTCACCCTTTCTACAGTGTTTCCCAAATTACTCTGTCTTCCTGCTCAAGCTTGTTTGCTTCTGCCAGACTGTCCTGAAGTGTAAAGGTTTCCTTGACCCATGTAAGTCCTGTTACAGTAGTTCTGTTCTTCCATTGCAATGTAATTTCTATTTCTGGCAGTGAGGCTGAATGGATTATCTCACAAGCTTGACTGTAATTGAAAAGAAAGTTTATAGCTTTGGGCATAATAACTTACTGAGGTGTGGCAGAAAGGAGAAGGTGAGTTTGTAACTCCACCAATGGCAGATTTCTTGTCAGGGCTTGCTGCTCAGTAGGTACAGCTGCTGGATTTTTGTTGATACAATAATTCACTTGCCTCTGGAGCTCAGGGAAGTTCCCAGTGTTGTCAGGAAATATTCTGGGTTGAGCTGATGTGGAAAAAGGGATGGTAGCTCTTACTCTGAGTGTCTCGAGTTGATGATATCCGTTAGATCAAGAATGAGCAAGTTAAACTAATCTGTTTTGAGATGTGTTTGCTCCTCCTACATCGCAGGGAGTTTTTCCACTGTTGTTTATTTTTTTTTTTTTTTGTCTTGGAACGGCATGAAAAACTATGTATTTAATAGAGACATGAAGATTTCTCTTTTGTCCTTCAGGAGAAGGGCAGAGCTTTCAGCAGCAGAAGCTTCTGGGTCTCTGGGTGATCATTGGTTTCCTGACCTTCCTGGTGCTAGAGAAGATCTTCCTAGAGAAAGAGGAGGAATATCCTGGTGTGGTAAGTTAGCAGTCTGAGATGAGGGAGTGCTCTTATATTTGAAGCTCTGTACTAAATACCTCATGGGCCCTATCTGACAGTGTCAGGAAATTATCCTGTAGCTGTGAGTACCTTGTCATTTCCCTTTGGGAGATTTTTGCCACTTTTTTGCTACTGGTCTGTAGGAGTAGGTTTCATCTTCAGGCTTTTGTTTTGTGGTTTTAACTGAGATTTCTCACTTCTGGTTTGGTTTTGTTCTTTATGTGGTAAGTGTAAAAGAGAGCTCCTGTTCTGTGGGGGCTGGGAGCTGGAGGACTCTGCAAATCAGACTTTTGCTCAAGTAAGCTTTGAGGAGTGACAACTTGCTGATGCATGTTCCATGGGCCCATCGTGACATTCTCTTTCTGGGTCCTCAGTCAGGACAAAGACCAGTCTTCTTGAAGATGTTTCTTCTTGGTTATGTCCTGGACCAGATGTTTGTTTGGCTGACTTTGTGTGGTAGAAGGGATTTATAACTGGCTAGGTAATCCTAAGTTCAAAGGAGTCACCCAGCTGCAAAGAGGAGATGTAGATGAGGTAGCAGAAGGTAATTCCAAGACAGAAGAGAGCACCTAGTCTTCAGACATCTGCACAACTCCTAGTTGCAGCTCCTTTAGACTGTTCAGTCCTTGCTGTGCCATGACTTTTGAGAGGTGAAACTGCAGGTCAGGCACTACATAAGAGCAATTAGCTGTTAATTTTTACTCAATGTGAGACTTTAATGCCCGAAAGGAACTTCATCTTCTCATTTAGAGAGAGGCTGAAATTCTAGACAAATACCTGATTGTTTGGAAGATGATGATCCCAGCTATAGAATAATTCCGTAGACTTAGTTGTTCTGATGCACTGGGGAGAGCAAGAGTCTTTTCCCCATCTCCTGCCAAGATGGAGTTGTATTTCTCTGGGTAGCAGCTACTAACAGGAGGCACAGGCTCAGTCCTTTATCTTTCTAGTGGAACTTTACTCATGCCAAGGGGCTGTGACTCCAATTCCTCCTCTTTCTATTTCTCTTGAGGATTGGGAGGTCTTAGCTCTTGTTATCTTTCAGGACAGATGTCACAATGTTCTCTGAATCTGTCTCATTTCTGGCAGTTGTTATTAAACTGGGGTGTCAAAGCTGCTGAGTCACATTGTAAGGACAAAAGGATTATGGGTGAAGGTTGGATTTCTGATCCTGATTCATGCTTACTCTTCATTGACAAGTCTGTTTCCCCTAATTTAGGATTGTGATTCCAAAGCACCATCTGGAAAGATTCCCAATGGAAGTGGCTGCCCCCTGCCAAAGGGGTCCTCTCAGTCCCAAAGAGCACGAGCTCAGTGTAATGGCTCCTCTCTCCAGTCTGGTCCAAAAAACAACAGAATCAAAGTAAGAGGCCCACAGACTCACCTTCACTTGTTAGTCAGGTATTGTCTGTGGAAAGACTGTGCTTGAATGGAGAACTCAACATCTGAGTTGTGCTTAATTTTGCTCGGTCAAAGTGTGTCCTGGTCACAGCAGGGAGGAAATAGAAGACTCGGAGAAAATCTATGCTGCAGCTTATGTGGAAGAGGCAAAGTCAATATTATAAAGGCACAACTCCGATGATGTGTGTTTTGGCTGAATTCTGATAACAAAATACAGAATTTTTATGTTTTGTTACTCTATATTTTATAGTCAGTATGTCTTTTTTTTGCTTAATTTTTTTGCACCATGATTTCTCTGTTCTCCACTGCCTGCATTGTACCAATTCTGAGCTGCACTTTTCCTTTTAAGGCACCTTTTGGAAGTGTTTTGACATCTTTAGGAAGTGTGTTGAAGCTACCCAGTGTAGAATTTAAAAGTTCGGTTTCTCAGATTATCAGTTTACCTGCTGCCAAAGAGGACTTCTTGTCCACTTCTGTCTCCAAACCTGTATTTCCCATCGCTTCCTTTGCACTGGGTCTCATCTGACCTCACAGTGAGCCTATTCAGGGAGCTAAACAGGCAAAGAATTTGCTTGTCTACACCCACACACCCACCTCCCACCCCCTGGTCTATTTCTCTCCTAACTTAACTTCTTGAATCAGCTTGGCATGCAGACAGGCAGCCTGTAGTGCTGGGATAAGGGAGATCAGCAGGCTCATAGGACTGGAGATGGAGGAAGAGTCCTGCACCATGGGGAAGTGGATAACCTTTACATTGGCTTTACTTCCTGTTCCATGTTACTATCTTTGTATTGTGGAAAACCCTTTTCTAGATGAACATTACAAGAGAGAGAGTAAACAACCACTTTGGTGAAGGAGGACCTGCAATTTGAGTTTGAAAGCCCATAAAAATGTGCAAGATTGTATGAGAGTAACTATGGGCAAAAAGTGTGCTTGCATGAAGTAGCCCAAAGTTGGATATGTGGTCAGGCAGAGGCTCTTCAGTCTTTCTGTTTTAAATCTGTTTTGCTGTAACTTTATAACTCTTCCTACAGAACATGAAAGTTATGCTGAGGTCACTGAGTATTTTTACATCTGTCACATTCATGTAATTTGTACATAACACTGCACAAACTGCAAGGTGCCACGTGGATGTTTCTAGAGGTAATAGTAGTGAAGACACCAATATTACTGCGTTATGAAACATTGTGCTCTAATTTTGGAAGGGTTTATATAAGGAACTATAGACTACTGATTTCAAGTAGAAATGAAACACAGGTAGGGATACAGTTGCTCAGGGATACATAAAATAATAATGTAATTAATGCTAATTGATATGATTTTATATAAGATGAATTCTTATCAACGAGATATTTTTCCTGCCTCTTATTCAGGCATAAAATTGTTTCATAAAGGTCATGACAAATGTATGTAAAACAACTTTCTCCCCCATTCTAATCAACTTTGCTAATATTAGCTGTGTTAAAAATCTGTTATTCTATGTTATAAAATGGGACTAGTTTAATGCAGGCCCCCTCAAATCTGTTTGGGTTATGATTTTTCTAAGTTATTATTTATAAAAATAGTATATCTTCACATTTGCAGATACTGTGTTACATAAATGGCACATTGTGACTGCATGAAGTCAGCAATAGCAGCTAAACTGAGTAACTTCATCAGAAAAAAGTGCTGAATTTTTTAACAGGTTTTGATACATGCAATTATAAGGAATAGATTAAGAAGTATCTCAGATCATATTTACAAGATAGGGATAGTTTCTAGTTAGTCAGTGCCTTGGAAAAACACATGAGGATTACAGTAGGAAATTGTCTGAACACATTCTTCCCTCATGGTGCTACAGACAGGATGGGTGAGTAGGAAATAATATGTAAGAGGAGAGGTGAGTTCTTCATTCTGTATAGCAGTAGTGAAACAGCTATCTGGCTTTTTCCAGTAGTGCTATTCCAAATATCCAAAATACTACTAATAATTTGTAAAAGAGCCCAGAAAGAGATGAAATAATACTTTAAGTTTGCAGTACATAAGAAGTGGCTTTCTTTAGTTTAGCTCTGTAGTCATGGCAGATCAAGGGTAACTTAGAGTATACAAATGCCCATGTTAGAGGAATGACTAAATTTGAATAGTTACAGCTATAGCAAACAGTAGTAGACTAGAACTTAGAGATAACTCTCTGAGGGTAACTTGCCAGTGGGCCAACTTGCCTTAGAGATAGCAGATGTTTTTGGCACTTGTGAGCTGTAAGCTGTGGTTTAAGCTGCTCTCTACAGAGTACATGATAGCTTAAGAAACAATTAAATTTGTGCATAAATTAAGTTCTTTCAGTTGTGTTACGTGGAAGGTGTAGGCAACCATGGAGAGCCCTTCTAGCTTTTAAATCCTAACACATCTGTTCAATTTTACAGATGGTTGTTGATATGCATGAATTAGAAACTTAATGGGTGTAGTTTTAACTTTTTACCTTCTGATCTTTTAATCTGAATATTTTAATAGTCTTCCTGGTAGGGTGGAAATTATCAAACCTACCAAGATACTCCTGTGTTGTTAGCCTGTTTCCTTAGGCAACAACATAAGCAGTCATTCCATCTGTCTGTCCATCTGTTCTGCCCTTCATTTTCAATAACTTTTGAACCCATAATTAATTTTCCTTGAGTTCAAGAGAGGATAGGAGTCTTGAGGGTGATCAGATTTCTGCAAGTTCCATAAAAATCAGCATGACAGTAGAGGGGGAAGACTAAAGGGATGCCCTGTTGAAAGCCATAACTGGAACTGGGTGCCACATGCTGCCTGGCTGCAGCTGATGTGCCTGGCTGCAGCTGGGACAGAGCTGCTGTGCAATGTGTGCTGGGCAGGGCACGTGCAGGGAACTGGCGTTGCTGGGAGTGAACAGAGAAGGTACTCGTGAAGGAAAGAGTGAAATCCATAGCATGACAGATTTTCTTGGTTCCATTCACTCAGAAACCCCTGTTTCTTCAGCAAACAAAAAGGGAAAGATACTATTTAAATGAACAAAGTCACCCTTCAGGACTTAATTATTAGTAAGTTGTAGTGAGCTGACTGTTGCCCACGTATATATATTAGAACTTCTGCTTTTTAGCTGCTGCTAGAATTTGTCCTAGCTTGAAAATGGCAGATGGGAGGTTTCCTTTGCATGCAAACATAAATCAGTTCTGTCCCTCATTGCAGCCTTTATTCCCTCAACAGGTAAAAACATTGTGTTTGGTACTTTTGCCTTGCTTATTCTTTCTTTCTCCCTGTGGCACATGGGGTCCTGGTAGATTTGTGAAAGTATGTTTTGTTACACAGTGACATTAATTCTGAAGCATGAACATAAACACTTCATCTGCCTGTGCTCTTTATGAGCAACGAGAACATCCTATTAGGGATTTGCAGAATGTAAATGTCAGAGTCTCATAACTGTCAAATCAACCCAATTTATTTCTGAGCACTCCAAAGCTTTGCTTCTTTCAGTGACAGCTTTTGCCCAAGCCACTGACAACAAAAAGTCATAATGTTTTAATCATGAAGTCTATTTTTTCTCTATATGGTGGTATGGGAAAGCATTTTTATGTAAAACTTCTGTGAATAATTATTATTATCCTGTGGGGTAAACGCCATCACGTAAAAAAACAACATGAAAAGGAGAATTTTAGTCATATTTGACTGTCTAGGAATGAGAGTATGAAGAATGAGAAGTAAAACTGTTGCATTTTTGTGTCTTCCTGCATGCATTTATTTGGGTTTCCTTTCTTACAAAAACATGCAGGGATCTTTTTTGCCTTCATTGTGGAGATGTTACTTAGCTTATTACTTAAAAGTGGGATAGGCTTTGCTTAATTCTTAGTTTTTGTATTTAATCGTCAGTGCACTTTAAAAAACTTAAAGGCTACAAAGGTGCCCCAAGATAGTGCAGTAAAAGCGCCCTGCAGAAAGGTGGTGCTTTGGGGAGAGAGATTTGACAGAAGGCTCCTGAGCTGTGGCATACAACTGACAAAGATGCCCCAAGCAGACTTGATAGAAACAGAGAAGAGCACAAGACCAAAAATAGCTGATGAAGTCCATCAGCACTTGTGGTTGTCCAGCTGAACTTTGGCATCTGATACTGTGGTGAAGTAAGAGGTTAATGTTTCCCAGTTTCCAGACAGTGTCTCTACTCACTGGACACTACCCTGTATCTGGAGTTCTTGCAGTCCAGAGATGGCCTGATATACCTGGTTTGATAATAATTTAAACTGAAGTGCCATATAGTGAGCTGCAGTATCTCAGGACCAACATGCAGTAGTTTTTGTTAAATATGATGGAAAAATCCCCAAAAACATGTGAGCTAAAGAGCTGGGGTGGTACCCTTGTAAATGACTTTAGGTCAAATACGCAGATTTTGTCAGGAGATGACCTTAGTTAGGATGATGGGGAATTTTAACTTGTAGATGGACTTGTGAGGAAGACAGTTGCATTATGCTTATAATGTTAAGAAATGTGTTTATATGCAAATGCTGATACATGCTATCCAGCCTTCTAGTAGGTGTTTTTTTGGTGACTGTCATCACTATCTTCTCTTTTGATTTTTTGTTAAGGGAAAGCAAACCCACAAGCATGAACTTTTTTGGTACAATGTTTGAAGATTTATTTAGTTAGAGAAAGCAATTCCAGCAGCATTTGTTCTGTTGCATTGTTCTTGCCAGCTTTTGAAGAGGAGATATTTAACAGTTGGATATTAAAGTGCATGAGTTGAAAACAAGATCAAGTCATACTTGAATCCAGTCACCTGTGTAAATCAGTCAGTGTTACCTAAAATTGGTTTGACTGCTTTTTGGCTTTCTTCTTCTTTTTTTTTTTTTTTTTTTTTTCTTTTTCTGTTTCTAGAGCTCTTCATCTTTTGCATACAGTAATTATTCTAATCTCAGACAATACTTGCCTACCCTAAAACTTAGTTTACTCTAAAACCAGAAATTACATTTAATCCGTACTCAAGCAGTGACAGTTCAAGATTTTCAGCAGAAGCATTGTGCTCTGTCCTTTCCCATCTGACGTGGGACTGCATAACCCATGTCTAAGCCGTGTGCTTTTTTATCTTCTTACATCTCTTCCTTTATCAGGGGTTCTTTCTTCTCTTTGCAGATTAGTGGATACCTCAATCTGCTGGCCAACACCATTGATAACTTCACACACGGCCTGGCAGTAGCAGCCAGCTTCCTGGTTAGCAAAAAGGTAAGGTTCTGTCCCAGCTGTGTACTGAAATGAAGAGGCCTTGTCTCAAGTATGATACAACGTGCAGAACAGCCAAAAATGCAAGGAGTTCCTTCCTATTTGCTGGAATTTTCTGAGAAAATGCAGGCTACAGTAAAACCCAAACCTATCCTGATCCTCTGATGCAGAGCTTCTTTGAATTTGGGACACATTAGTCATTTGTACTGGCATTAGGGGATGGATTAGCTCATCTACCCTCATCTACTCAAAAGGCAGTCCAGAAATAACATGATGAGGATGGTCACCTCAGAAACTGGGACATAGACAAGGCAGAGACATTTATTACATTTTTGCTTTGGTCTTCAACACTGATGATGGGTTATGGAGTCCCCATTGCCCTGATCTGGAGCACCATGACTGTGAGAATTATAAACTCCCAGTCAACCCTGCACTGATGTGGTATCTGCTGCTCCAGCTGGATCCCTGTAATTATATGGGACCTGATGAGATTCAGCCAAGAATAGTGGGATTGTTTCCTAATCACTTTCTCTCTGCTGCAGGTTGGGTTCCTAACCACAATGGCCATTCTCCTGCATGAAATCCCACATGAGGTGAGAGGGCTTTGTATCCTGCCATTGTGAGGGGGATTACAATGTGCTTCATTTACTAAGAGGAGGTCTTGGTCTGGTTAACATCTTCTTGTCTTCTTGAAGGCTACTCCCTCTGGGGAGACTGACAGCATTGAAAACCAGGAACAGTCTTGAAGCACTGGCCTTGTTGTGAATGACCTTTGTAAGTGAGAAATTAGTATTCAAGTTCATTAACTGTCAGCTCTTGGTTTTCTTAGGTTGGAGACTTCGCAATCCTACTTCGGGCTGGCTTTGACCGCTGGAGCGCAGCCAAGATGCAGCTTTCCACAGCTCTGGGGGGAATTCTAGGAGCCTGCTTTGCAATATGTGCTCAGTCACCAAAAGGAGCAGGTAAGGCTCCCTGGGACCTCTGTAGAAATGGGGGAGGAGGTAGTGCTTGTCATCCTTCTGTATCTTCTTTCCCTTCTGTGTTGTGTCCCATGGTTCTGTCTCAGTAATAACTGAAGCTTTATCTATTTGTGCAGGAGAAACAGTAGCCTGGATTCTCCCTTTCACTTCTGGAGGATTTCTGTACATTGCCTTGGTAAATGTTGTGCCTGATCTCCTGGAGGAAAAGAATCCTTGGTAAGTGCTCCCTCCTGTTCTTTCCTCTTCTGGAAGTGTGTGAATGCCAGCTTTCCAAATCCTATGGACAAGGCTGGAATCAAAATAGACTGCTTGCTATCTATTGTATTTGTGGGACTACAAAGACCCTCTATAAATGAGAACTTTCACCTGGGTGAGTCCCAGAGATTGTGCTGGCACAGTATGCAGCAGGGCCAACTAGATCAAGTTCCTGGGAAACATGTCCAGTAAGGACACCACTTTCCAGTTTGTGTTTTCAGCTTCCAGTACATACTGGTGTAGGGACTGTCTGAACCAGGGCCCCACAGAGGTGTGTATGTCTGCTAACCACATGTGAATCTATCCTTCCATGCTTCTCTCATCCCTTTCTGACCCTATCCATTAATTCTCACCTCTGCAACCTCCTTTTGGCAGCAGTTTGCAGAGTTTGACTGTACTGTGTTAAGTGATGCTTATTTTTTTGGTTTTTACACTCTTGCGTATTGATTTTTTATTTTTAAATCACTGTGTTGCTGTGTGAGTAGAAAAATAATAGTTTTCTTCTCTTTATCAGTCAGCATTTCATAGCCTGTCATTGTATTCCACCTCAGACATCTCTCTTCTGCACTGGTGTATATATTCTAATGTATTTGGGTTTCTCTCATGTATTATTTTAGTTTCTTGCCGTCTAATTAAGGCTGTAGCAGGTCCAAATCCAGCTGTTCCACAGCAAAGGCCCTCTCACATCTGTTGGCAGAGCTGCTCCTGAATGTTCCCTCCTATTTTAGTTGTAATAAGACAAGTAACTTTAGTAGTTTAAATAAGATGCCTTGGTTCACCTAGTTAATTTTGACTGAAACAGTGCTCAAAAAAACAACTCAGTTCTTTCTGAGGAGGTAGGAACTTTTTGTGGAGAAATGTTCATTTGGGTTGGTAACCTCTTGTGTTGGCAGAGGTTGCTGGTAGAATATGCAGAAGTGGGAGGCACACAGTCACTTAAATCCAACATAAACCTGAGATAGTGCTAAAAGAATGGCCAATTTTTTTTTTTTTTCTGTAACTGTAGTTGTTAGCTGGATGAGGTCCCTAAAGTGTCTGTGCACATGCTGCATAAAGGCTGGTTTCCTCGTGAGTGAAAGGACATGAATATGTATCATGAATATCAAGCTGCATGACTGAATCAGCTTGAATTGTTTTGGAAGCCTGGAGTTTGGCCTTGCAGCTGAGTGGAATAAGTCCATGCCAGTTTATAGACAACTCCTTTGCTTCGGGTGCTGGGAAGGTCTTCTCATCTGTGTTAGTGACTTCATACAGCTGTTGTGCTCTCCACGTGGTAAATTTGGAAGGGCAAAGAACAAATCATTGGAGAGTTCTGTGCAGCTGCCTATGGAGATTGGTTTATGGCTCCTCCTAATTTTGCTGTTTCTTTCCCAGGAATTCCCTGCAGCAAATTCTGCTCCTGTGTACGGGCATTACAGTCATGGTGCTACTCACGCTCACAATTGAGTGACCTCTGCGCAGACCTCTTGATGCCTCCCAGAGCCACCACAGTGACTCTGAGCTTTACAAAGCAATAAGGAACACTAATGTTACTTCCCACGTGTGTGCGCACAGATCTGGCTGCTAGTATGAGAAGCGGGTGACAGAGAGGTCTGGTTGTGCAAGACTTCATTCCCTGGCTCTCCTATCCCTGTTCTGCTAAATTCCACACATGAGGGCTTCTGTTCTTTTTTTGCTTGGTTGGTTTTTACAGAGCAAAAGATACACTGGGCAGAAACAAACTGAACAACTGCTCCACTGTGAGTGAATGATGTTTCATTCGGTTCATTCTGATGGAACTGCACCTCCCAAGCTCTTGTGTGAAAACAACAGAGGTGAATCCTGTAGCTGATGAAGATAAAGGATTTTTCCTACTACTTTAAGGGGGCTGGAGGCAGAACAGGCATGACAAAGCTTTAACCAGAACCCCCTACCTATGAGAAGTTGATGGTGCTATGAGATAGAGGGGAAGAGACCCTTTCCAACTTGATCTCCAGCTGTTCATTGACACCACTTGTTCCAAAAGGTAGCATTGGCCTCAGCAGTCCAGCTCTTTTGGTCTATTTTGTTTACATTGAAATTGAGCCAAAAGCTTGAGGCATTTTAGGGTAGGTCACTAAAATTAAATGACTCAGCTTGGAGATTACTTGCTTCAGCCCTAAGCACTCCAGTAGCCAGCACAGCCCAACTGTTTATCTGATAAATGATCAGTAAATGTTTCTTCAGTTGCCAACTACCAGCTTGCTCATGTCTGGAGGGAAAGCCATGTAGCTGTTGTGACTGAGTTCCCTCTCCTCATAACCATTAGTTGAACATGCCTCTGAGCCTGCTTGTGAGACCTGATTAATGCACCATCTGCCCCACACCATGTTTCAGAGCTTTCTTGAGGTGTAGCATGTTAGACCTGCCCAGCATGCTACAGCACCCCTAGACTGTCATGGCAGAGGTGCTTGAACACTACAGCCTGGTCAGCAACTGATAAGTCCTGGTTAGCTTTTCCTCTGTTCAGAGTAGACGATTAAAGAGCATGCTGTAGATGGCAGCCTATTTCTGGGGTTCTTACCTCACAGTGGAGTTCATCTGTTGAGGACGAATGAATAAGAAAAAATAGTGACAGCTTTTAGATGGGAAGGTTGAAACTGCTGGTGAAAGTATTTTTAAGTAAGGTGAAAAAGGGATATGAAAGGGTGACAATATGTATGCTTTAAGAGGAGTTTTCTGTAATGTGATGCCTGGGATAAAACCTTTGGCAATTTGAGACTAATAAAAAGAAATAAAATTTCTAGTGCTTTCCTCCATCCCAGCTCACAGGGCTGACCAGGCCATAATTTCACAGGGATGTTTTATTGCCACGGAGATGCGCACAATTAATAGGTCATCCCTTTTGCAGAACTTTGCTTTGCTTAGATTTGTTTAAAAACAGGTCTAATTGAACTAAGAGAGTCACTGAACGCAAAACAGGTGCCACAGTGTGATTTACACCAACTTAGCTCAGTCTTATAACAGCTTTTGTGAAGCAGTACAGCTCTCCAGTCTGCCCAGGACCTTACCAAGAGGACTTGTGCCTTGAGAGGGTGATTTGGGTCAGAGCAGCAAGGCAGGTATACTGCCCACAGCAGAGGCATTACTTCCCTAAGAGATTCCTGAACTGTTGACACAGTTCTTTTTTATGACAGCTCCTGTCCTACTTTTCAGTGACTGCTGAGAGCTATGCTTGCAGTTCTGTCTACCCAGGAACTGCTGTCTGAAATTTTTTCAGCTTTCCTTTCCCTGGACTTACATTAGTAACTAGTTTCACTGCAATGAGGAGAGAGGCTTAGTGCAATTGTTTATTCCTCTTTTACAAATTTGCCTTCCTGTGCCAACTACTCTCTCCATCATTCAACTGTTGTGAGGTCTGAAGGTAGCATCCATTTCCTGCTTTCCTGGAAGGATGATTAATCCAGGTAGCCTGCAGGGACTGGGGGAGCATGCCAACCCTCTGGTTCTAGCTTTGGGGGTTCCTTCTGCCCAGGGACTGCAGCTAAGCAGACCCTTTAACAGAGCTCTGGAGCTCTGCACAGAAAGTTATGCCTGCTGTTTCTCAAGATGTCTTTCCCAAAATAAGGCTGGCATTTAAGTTGAGGCATTGCCAGGTGAGTGCCCATGAGTTGGCGTTGTTGCATCAGCACTGAGCCTTGCCAAGACTGAAAACTACAGTCAGGATTTTATACTCAGCGTTCAGGAATGTGAAGTGGATGACACTGAACAAAGAATTTCTGAGCTGTTTTTCTTGGCTGCTATCACAGGCATGGATAGTCTGTGGTTCTTGGGAAGATACCCTGGTAGGAGGTAGCATGGGGCTTGTGGGAGGGAGAGGTTCAATAGACTTCTACTGTGTCAGCCCTTGGGCTGAGGATTGAGAGCCTTGGGAGGAGATGGAGCATCACTCCATTACATTCGTCACTTTTGGAAATGCAGAGAGAATTGTATTTTCTAGCTCTATTTTTTCAGCTGCTCTTATGCATTTTCCCCCTTCATCTGTATTGGCCTGCTCTGCATGGAGACAATAGAGATGAAATAAATGGTTTTCCATGTCAGGTTGTGTTGTTGGGTTATTTTATTTGATTGGTTTAGGCTTTTTTTGAAGTTTCTACTTTCCTTTTATTTAAAAATTCAATTTAAATTCCATTTGAATTACACAGACATATCTCTGGGTTAGTCTAGAGTAGTTTGGACTCTGGGTTGCTGTCAGACTTTCCCCAGACTTTCACAGTTGAAAGAAAAAGTTCTATTCCAATTTCTTCTTTCTGCTGCCATGGAACTGTTGTCCAGGAGCAGTGTGGTAGAATTATAATTCTTGAACTGCTGCTCTGGGTTCTCTGAAAAGCATCACCAAATAAATTTCTCCTCTTTCAGGGGGGAGCTTGCATGGTAACTTGACTGTTCAGAGAGTTTTGTAATCATACTTGACTGTAATAGGTTATTTTTTAAAATCAAAAAGCCTCAAGGCCTGTCTGGTTTCAGTTCATACGAAGCTGGATACCTGCCATGTCACATCCATATGACAAAGGTGCCATCATGAAAGGTTGTGTGTTCCACTTGCCCTGAAAGGACTAAAAGGAAATTCTTTACCCTTCAAAAACATGGGTTCAGAAAATGTCTTATCCTACCCTTCATTTGGAAGATTTTCAGCTATAAATGATGCATTTATATCTCTTCTTACCCAAAGTCTTCTGTAGAAAGAAGGAAAACCATAACCCAAGAGCTGGAAAAAGATGAAAGTAGGTAAGTGATCAAGGGCATGATGTCACAGTCTGTGGATTTTGCTGGTAATCTACATTTTGGAATTTCTGTCCATGGATTTACCACACTGCACTCTTGGGCTGTGCTGGTACTCCTGCCCTTAGGACTGTGCTATGAGCTTTTCTCCCTCATCCCTTTTTCCTTCTCAAAAGTAATCAAAATTATCATCAATTAATCAGCTATCTGTTTCACGGGCTGTGGGAAGAATGGCTCTGACACAATTGCAGTAGCACAGAAAGGAGAACAATTAAGAATTTAATTTGTGGGAACTTTCTAAGATGATGGTTGCTGAAGCCCCTGTCTTCTGAAACTAGCCTGAGGAGCTCACATGGAGATTAGGGTGACATAATAGGATTGCAGACTTAGGAAATGTGAGTATTTGGATCTTTCTGGGAAAGAGCTATTACAATTGAAGGATTTTTCCATGTTAGCTAGAGCAGTGATTGTATTTGAAAATTATTTTTCATTCTTGCTGTGGAAGACTTAATTTAGCTGGTATGTGTAAGAAAATTCTTTTGACAGCAGCCCTTTCAATTTGTCTGCCTTGAAGGCACCAGTGTGCAGCTGCATGGATGGTAATCCCATCTGTCCAGTGCAAACTGCGGAAGAGGATCATGCAGAAATGTGGTTAGAACAAGCTTTAGTTGTGGCTGCTGCGTGTTTCCACCAGGCAGAGTGCTCAGGGGAGATAAGCAGTACTTTGTTCTGGGCAGTGTTGCTGGGAGGAGTGCTGGGAAGGGTGTTTAGGTTGTGCTCAGTGTGGCCAAGAGACCAAGAAGTGACAAGGGGGAGGTGGTGGTGGGGGGAAAGGATCAGAATCTCCTACAGTTGAGCATTTGCTCCTGGGAACCAATTAAAACTACTTGTAAAAAAAAAAAAAAACCCAAAGCTAAGGATTTGAAAATTGGACATTAAATTAGTAGTTTAGGCATAGCATTATCCCTAGATCATTTTATATGGAGGCCAGAATTGATGAGATGATGCCCTAACAACTGGCTTTGGGGACTGACTGATAGCACTGCAGCTGGAGGAACAAGTCCTATACAACAAACAGGATCAGAAAAGATTTTGTGCCCCTATAAATTCTGCATTTAACTGATGGCTTGGATTTAATCTGTTTCTCATTGCATAAAATAGATGGACATTTTTCAGGCCATATTTTCCATTAACTTACAATGAAGGGTGGAGGAGAAGTCAAAATCCAAAAGCCAACAAATGATGCTGCAGGTGGTGTTTGCATTTCGTGTACATTTGAAAAACTGCTGGCTCCCGTGGTCTGAGCAGAGCTGGTCTCTGCCCTTCTGCCCTGGGCAAGCCAGCGGGACGGGCGACTTCCAGGCCAGAGGAGGCCGCGGAAAGGCTCGGAGAGTCCGTTCACCCCTTCCTCCGGTCACCCATCACCCGGCAGGTGCCCGCGGCCACCCCCGCACCGCCTTGGACACGGGCTCCGCCGAGGGGCCCTCGGTCCGCGGAGCAGGAGCCGGACACCGCGGCGGGGGTGGGGTCCGGGACCCCCGTGAAGCCGTGTCCGGGGGATGGCGCGGCACGAGACCGAGCCCACCGCGGCGCAGGGGCCGCGGGCTCCGTCCCTTCCGGGGGCGGTGCCGCGGGCGGCGGCCCCAGCCGGGCTGCAGGGAAGCGCCCGCCCCTGCCGCCCCCGGCGCGGTAAGATGGCGGCCGCGGCTCAGGCGCTGAGCGGCACCGGGCTGCTTCTGGCCGCCGCCGCCCTCGCCCTCCTGGCCGTGGCCATCGGCACCGACTCCTGGTACGAGACAGACGCGCGGCGGCACCGCGAGCGCTGCCGCGGCTTCGGCCACAAGCGCAGCGACCCGCCCGGCTCCATGTCGGCGCCCAGCTCGCACCTGCCGCTCCGCGCCCGACCCCCGCGGGCGCTCCTGCCCGGGCGCCCCCCGGCCCCCGCCCCGGCCGCCGCCGCCGCTTCCGCCGCGCTGGACTCGCACTGCGGCCGCCGCTTCAACTCCACCGTCTCGGGGCTCTGGAGGCGCTGCCACCGCGCGGGCTACGAGCCGGACAGCGAGGAGCTCATCCGGAAAGGTGCGGGGGCGGGGGGCGGTGGCGGCCCCGCCGCTGTCCGTGGTGCTGAGCGCGGTGCCGCCGCGGCCGCGCTGGGGCTGCGGGCGGGGCGGCGGCAGGCGCTGCCGGAGCGAGACCGGGCCGGCGGGCGGGCGCGGATGGAGCCCGGCGGAGCCGTGGCTCACGGTATCCCTGGCGTGCGGGAAGCGGCGAGCGCGACCCTGACCCCATCCCGGGGTCCTGTGCGCCTCTCTCTCTGCTGGAAATGCTGCAGTGCTGGGTGGGACCACGTCCTCAGAGAGCCCCTTCGGGGGCCCAGTCCAGGGCCTGACTCTCGGTGGGCGTCCTCCTAACCCCGACACTTTCTTCTAATTGAGTGCTAAGAAACGTACAGTGTTGTTTATAACACTGTGATTTTTGCAACAAGGTGAAAGGGACCTGTTGTTCCCATTCTAGCATGAGGGAGTTCTCATTGCTGCAGTAGATTTCCAGGCTTTCATGGTGGCAGATGTCACTCAAGGCCCCCAGGGCGAAAGGAGAGAAAGCTATGGATCTTTTACTATTGTGGCACATGGTACAAAGCCAAGCAGGCCATGAGGTATAAATAAAAGTTCTGCATTTGATGGCACAAATAACGTAGTGGGCTGACCCATGAAGTCAATGGGTTATGTATGGTTAATGATAAATAACAGGACTTAGTGTTCCAGCAGGTACATATTAGCACAGAGAGAGTAGGAGTTGGGAAAAGTGCTTCCATTGAGGCACAAAATGGAAATGCTATCTTAAGAAAGCAAGAGCAGTTCTTCAGCTTGGCTTCCAACTGTGACGCCAGTCCTGCACAGCAGAGGCTGGATAGACTGGCACTGTGAATCTCAGCTCGTCTTTGTCCCTTCTTTCCAATGCACAGCAGTGACTCTTACTTCTCAAAACTCTAGTGCTGTGTGCTTAGCTTCTTTCTCTCTTTATTCTCCTAGGATCCATTTTATGTCATTTCATTTTTATTTCCATGCTGAACTTCTTCCACTAAAAGGGAACTCATTAATTTCTTTCTATTAATTGTGGCTGTCATGTAAAATATTCATCTATTTTTTTTTGCTTCACATCAAGAGAAATGCTTTCAGCTCCCACTGAGATTAGCTAAGATGGGGGAACAGGTGGGAAGAATACTAGTTTGGTCCTTAATACTTCTGTTTCTGAGGTATTTTCCCAACACCACCACAAGTCACATAGAGAGTCTAGAGTCTGCATTCTACATGCAGGCCATTACAGGGTGTTGAATGGTCTTTCTCAGTGTCTGATGGGTAAAACTAGAAGGACTCTAAATACAAAATGTTTTCTGTCTACTTTATTTCCTTTTTCCCCCCAGCTGTTCTAATAAAAGACATTGCCTTTCCCTACAAAAAGCATTGCCCCCCTTATATTCTTTGTCTATTAGGTCTGCAGTTGCTACTGTAAAGATTTATGTGTCATCTTATAGAGAGAAATTATTAATAATAGTTATTGTAGAATCAGATCTTTAAATAGCTGTGACTCTCTTATCCCTTCTCCTGACCTGCTTTACCAGCAGCCTCTCCTTGTTCCCACTGTGTCTGTCTTTTCTCTGACAACTGTGATTAAGCAGCCTTTTCTGACTGATGGTCAGGTGTGGCTTCATCTGAGCTGTTCTCTGAAGCATGAGACTATGTCTGGTGCTTCTGAAAATTCAAATCAGGTATTTTTTCCCCTGGTGTGACCTGAAGATTGCTCCTGTGCACTGTTGTAAGTCTTGCGTCCTCCTCAGTTTACATTAAGTTTTCAGCTAGCTCTTTGGTGATGTGTAATGCCTTTCTTTATTCCTAGTATTCCTTAATCTAGGTATTTTTATGGTCTTTTAGTGACAGAAGAGTAAATTTTACTTTTTCTCACAGTTCTGTGGTAATTTTGGTTTGGGTTTATAGTCTCCATTTTTTTTCTAGTCTCTCTGGAATAAGATTTCTTTCCTTTCTGCATCTCTCATGAATTCTGAATAAATGACTCAAGTCCATAAATACACTTACCCATATAGATAATTCCATAATTTTCTAGTCCTGTATTTATCTACTGCTATTAATACAAAGCACTTTCATGGAAACTTGCATACTTGAACATTGTAGGTAATGATGCATGTACAAGCATCCATTTATATACCTAGGATATTTAAAAAAGCAAAATATATTCACTTCATATATTTAAAAGGAAAAAACTAGTCAGAAAATGTAGTGCAAAACTGAGAGGTGGGAAACGTTTAAATGTAAGATGGGAATGATATGTGAGATTTTTCTTAAAATGCAAAATGACTATTCTGGAAGTGTGAAAAAATACAGTTTCATTTAAAAAAATACAATTAAAAGGCAAAAGAAAGAATTATGTAAAAACCACATGGGGAAAATGGAGATTAGCAAGAAGTAAGAGATAGAAAGCAAAGAACTGAACCATTTGGTGGGAAAACTGAGAGGATCTCTGTGCACATATGGGAGGTTCTCTGAGTGTAAGAACATGAGCACTACATGTCATCTTGTAGAGCCTGTGCTATGTGGATTCCACATTCAAAAACTGACGCTACAACAAAAAACATCTGCATGGACTGTTCTTAAGTAGTAAGGTCCTGCAGGGATTCATTATATCTTGTTTAGGGGGTCTTCTCTACCTATTAGTAGAGTAAAATAGTGTTGCTTACAAAATGGTGACAGTAGAAGATGATGAATTGGGAAAGATCCATTCTAACAGGCTGCTTTGGATGACTTGGGCTCATTGAACAACATGCACTTTAACATCTCTAAACTGAAGGAATTAAAAAATAAAAGGTTCAGCACTGTTGGTAAACCAGGGATTTTATTGCTTTTCAGGCTTGCTCTGAAAAGTCTCTGGGGTGGGACTGATACATCTCATATATACTGCAAAGACTTCTTGATACCACAGCGTAGCTGAGAAAGTGAGGAGAACCACTGGATGCTTAAGCAGAGGAACACAACAGTTTGGGGCCACAGTGAGGTCCTTGAGAGAAAACTGCTCAGTCATGGTGTCTGTACTTCCCATTCTTTCTGGCTGATGGTAAGTGGGAAGAGTTACAGGATTGCCTGTGAGGTCTGTAGAGGATCTATGATAGTGGTATGTTTAATAAACTTGATCTGTTTGGTCATTGCCCTTGGTAAGTATGTTCTGTCAGTGTGATCTGTAAGAGCTCTCGTGGTATTTTAAAGGAAGGTTGATTCATTTGATCTGGTGGCCTTTGGGTGACACTGTGGACAGAGTGAATGCTTGGCTGTGGTGCTCCTTACAGTCCTGGGCAGAAATGGGAGGAAAATGGCAGGAAGCTTCAATGGCCAATTGGTCCTGGGGCATGAAGGAGGGGAGGGCCAGGCCTCGCATGGTATTTAGTTGTTAACTGGCCACGGCTGCTCATGGGCAGGAGAGGGTCTCTCCCAGCTGTGTGAGAGTCGAACTGCTCTGATACTGGGCCACGTAGCAGAATTGAAAATGAACCCCTCCATTTCTTCATAAATCTGTGGCACATTGTATAAAGAAAACCCGCATGTCTCGAAGTTGGAGACAAAAAAACTGAAAATGAGGGTGTGCTAAGCCCAGGATTACAGACTGAATGTATCACAGCAGGATTGGTGTTTCCATGTTTCTGGTAGTTTAGGAACAAGGGGCCTGTGCTCTGCCTGGGTATCTGGCTAGTCTAGCAAATATCCTCTGACCTTTCCCATCCTTCATCTTCAATTAGGAGAAAGGACTCGTCCAGAGACACTCACATGTACTCTTCCAAGGGCTGTGTGAGTTCCAAGGGGAACCTGTCTGCAGTTACAGTCCTGAGGGGTAAAAAAAAACTTGTTGAAGACAAGGTGTTAGAAACAATGTTGGCTGTGAGAAGGCACAGGAATGTAGCTGGGCCATGAAAGTGTCAGTGTGACACTGCTGGATGCCGTTTATGTTTATTTTTTAATCAAGAAAATTGTACATGCGGTGTGACTCTCACAGTGTTCTGTTAAAGCCCTTAGAAACGCTGGCATCAGGATGTCCATCTAACCTTTTTCTTGGATGTGTGCTTTATGGTTAGCTAATGACCTGGAGAAGGAGGCACCTGCCTCCTTCTGTCCTGTATTCCCAAGGTACTCGTGTGCCAAAACAGACAACACACACTTGTTGTTCACCACACGACTCTGTTCTATTCAAGCCCTTGCCTGAAGGCAAAAGTTTTAATTTTGGCAGGCTTTCTTATGGTGCTTATCTGAGTGTGTTGTAAACAAAAAGGAAATCACTTTGCTAGCAGGTTTCTGAAATGGAGGGCAGGATTCTTTCCCTATTTTATAGACTGCGATTTCAGGTATGTAAGGCTCAGGTCCAAGGATTTAATGGAGTACCTTTAAAACACCTTTTACTTAACAATAACTTTGGAACTGCAGACCTGATTTTGATTTTTACTTTTTTTCTTGAGTACTTGGACAACAAGGTGTTATATGACTTTAAATACAGTCCTGTGGAGTACCTGGCCATATCTGAGTGCATGGCATCTCTGCAAGTAAGACCTAGAGATTCACTCAAAAAATGGGAAACACAGACTAGTGATGGCAAATGCAAAATCAAGGTTCTGAAGGTTGCCTGAGTGCATGTTAAAATTTCCTGGGAGTAAGTGGCTTAGGTATTCAGCTGAGATCACACTCACTGCTTCTTCAGGTCCCTGACTCTCTTGCCTGCCTATTTCAACTTTTCTAGAAGATCTGCAGAGCGAGGCCTCCCTTGTTTTGCCTATAGTGGCTCACATTAGAGTGGGTCCAGCCTGTGCTCTTGGGAAAACGGAATCTTGTTGGGAAAATGACTTGTGCTGGTGTAATCAATGGCTGTTACCAAGTTTATGGATTAGAGGTCAGCACTAAGCAAAAGCCCTGAAATCTGTGCACTCCTGAGCTTTTTTTTAATATAATTGTTTGTGCTAATGATATAAAATTAGCACTTTGAATTCTGGGGAAGAAGGAAGAAAGGATTAGGAGTACAGTTTTTAAACCAGAGGCAGAATTAATTGCTAGCCAAAAATTTCTAAATAACCAGTTTTGTATGGGAAGGTGGAGAGATTTTAGTTTTAGTTTGCATGTTAAACTCTTGGAATAATAAAGGGCAAATATTTTTCTTAGTGACATCTTAGCTGAGAAGTACATAGCTTTGATCATAAGGGATGTGTGTCTCTAGTCTTTGCTTTTTCTTTAATGAGCTATAAAAATAGTAATCCTTGCTCTTCTTTAAAATGCTGCTTCATATGTACTACTTTTATGATCAGGAAATGTAAGTGCATAAATCATACTTTTAATGAATGCAGTGCATTATAATCTGAAATCTGATGTCACTCGGTTGTTCTATATACATATTTCTCAACAACACATGCAAATCATGTCCACATTGAAATTGAGTTCAGTCAGCAGTCACAGGTGAAATTTGATTAGATACTGTGATGTGTTGTACATGGCCTAAGTTCTTAACCCAGATGTCTGCAGCCTTTGCAAATGAACTGGCACCCTCTGACACTGGATTGTCTTGCTGATCATTGGCTCATGTGGCTCCACAGCTTTGTTCTGAGGTAAGTGCGAGGAGGGAGCACTGCTCAGCAGGAGAGGGCCACTGGCTGCAGGTGAAGGGCAGCACCTCTATGTATTGTGTGCAGCTGGAAGTGCTCTGTGGTGCTGGGGAAGCAGCAGGGAGCCACAGCAAGGGAAGGGGTGGTGGGAAGCACAGCTGAGAATTGAAGCCCACTTGAAATGGGAGGAAATTCAGAACACCTTTCCCTCCCTGGCCTGATGGCTGGAATTGCCTGGGCCTCTCATATGCAGCTTCTGAACTTGTGAACTGGGGGCTTCCTCTTTGCACGTCCTTGCAGAAACCAGGTCAGTACAGTCCCAGTGAACATTGTTAGAGAACAAAATCAAGCTTCTCATTGCTGTGGGAGCCACAGAAAGCTCAGTTCTTCTGCTGGGTTTTCTAGTGTCTTTTGCAAAGCTGATCACTGAATCTGCAGCTCCCTGCTAGTGATTGTTTACCAGCTTAATTAGCTCACTGGCCAGTTGATTGTTTTTGAATGGTTCTTCTGCTCCAACATTCAAATAGCAGTAATGGCCCTGTAGCCAGTGTTTAAGAGCAACTTTTTCTACTATTTAGCTCTTTTACCTTTCTGGTTGCTCTCTTCTACTCCACCATCCATGTTTATTCTCCCTCAATTTCTAAATTAAAAATCCATTTCAAGAAGAGCATGCTTGTAAGTTCACATTTACATCTGGGGTACACTTTTCTTTAAGCTATAATGAAAACATAGTATTCTACCTGGATACTACTGTTCATTGAAAGTAAAGCAAAGAGCCAATGACTATTGGAGTGAATTCAAAAGGTTCTCCTATGCAGTTCACTTTCTAGCACTCATTCAAAATTTTCAAAGTGTTACAATTCTGTCTTCTTAGAGATGAAGCGGTCGTGTTGGTGCTTGGCCACGTTCTTGTCTCCTTAGACATTCCAAAAAAGATCATAGCAGTTCCTCTAGAAAGCTTTTAGAGATGTTTTTCCTGACTGTCATTACTGTTTAACTTCAGCTGTTGCTTCTTGGAGAGAGCATCTGGCTCCTGCTTTGCTGGTGTTTCTTTGTAAGTTCTCTCCCCTCCTGATCCCAAAGCCTTTGAAGTAAACAGCTCTTTTTTGGCTACATTTGCCCTGTTACTGAGTGAAGGCTTCCCCTGTGCAAGCTCTGCTGGGCTAGCCAAGCCAGCAGCAAGTGCAAGGCCAGAGGGGTTTCATGCTGTTTCACACTGATGTCTCTTTACAGGAGTTATTCAGCGCTGCACTGCTGTGAAGTACCACTACACCTCCAGCTCTCTGCCTCGCAATTTACCCATCAACATCACCAACACCATCCGGCAGGATGAGTGGCACGCGCTCCGTAAGTAGCCCACAGCAGGGCTCAGGAATGTTTGGATCACTAAATGCCTTAATGCAATGCCAGCTGAGAGCTGGGGATCACCTCATCTAAGCATGGCACTGGGCTCTAAGCATAGATACAGATTGATTAGTGAGGAAATGCAAGTAGCCAACTATATGATTGGAAGGGGACATGGGATTTGGAGGGACTTAAAGCTGGGAATTCAGGAATACAGATGTGTGTAGTGAATTGCAAGGTGTTGTCGTATTCTGGATCTGGGCACAGACAGTTCCTAGCTGACTTACAGCAAAGGTGCTGCATCACTGTATAGATCTGTAGCAGTTTTCTGTGTGCACACCAGTGACCTGATGCAACCCCCTGGTGACTAGTTCTTTTAGGGAACATCTCAGTTTGTCTTTGCACCAGCACCTGGCCCACAAGCTGCCTCATGCCCAAGTCCTTCCCACACAGATAACTGACCTGTAGCCTGTGACTGAGAATGATTTAATCAGTTTTTTTCTGCTCCTGATTCTCTCTGGTTTTGTTCTATTGCTCACATAATTCAAGATAGACCCTGTCATGTGAGAGTCAGCACCAAGGAAATCCTAGTTCAACTGGAGACTGAACTAGGAGGAGACAAGAACAGCAATTTTACTATGGATAGCAAAGTGCTGTTCATGACACTGGTATCCAGGCTTTTTTTTAGAGCTTGTTACTGGAGTTGTTCTCATAATACTGTATTGATATGCTGTCTGCTTCTGTCCTCCCACTATTCCTCTTTTCAGTTCACACTATGTGCCTTCCATGCACTAATCCTTTATTCCTCTCCGGTATCCCCTCTTGGTTTTTTTGTTTCTATTTTCAGCAGAAAATTTTCTCCCCCAACAAACTCTATCCCAAATAAAGACGCCACACCAAAAATGAAAAAAAAAAAAAAAAAGAAAAAAAAGCCCTTGCTGTACTAACATGAGTTTGTGATGTACCCCTTCTGTCCCATGCTGGGGAGTATTTGGCTGGTACTTTGGATCAGAACAGAAATGCTCTCCAGTTGCACAGTGGCCAGCACAATGGAGCCATTTTAGATGGATTCCTTTAGTTTCAGTAGTTTCAGTGTAATGGGCAAACTATCTACCTCAAAGAAGCTATGGGAGGAGCAGTCCATGGCTGAAGTATAAACTTTAGAACCAGTAAATCCACATCTGGCCTCTGCGTTGGCTGTTGTCTCTAGGTACTGCCATCTTCATGTCTTTTGTCTTGCTTTTCTCCTTTTCTTTCAGATCTGCGCAGGATGACAGCTGGCTTCATTGGCATGGCAGTCTCCATCATCCTGTTTGGGTGGATCATTGGTGTGCTGGGCTGCTGCAAACAGCAGGAGCTCATGCAGTACGTGGCTGGGCTGCTCTTCCTAATGGGAGGTGAGAGCCTTTCGCTTCCTTAAGTCACCACATTCAGTATTGCTGCCTTGTGCAAACAAAAGTAACGTCAGCCCACAACAATTACATGAAGCAGTTACTTAGTGCAGCAAGCTGCCAGCACAGTGCAGTTACTACTTCCACCACTGGGCAGGACCTGTGCTTGTGTGGGTACTGCATGTTTCTCAGTAGACCCTAATGTGTGTGTATGAGCCTTCTGCTCTAGAGAGCTGGTGTGTAGCCATGGGGACCATGTGCACAGTGAGCACAGTCCTCTGGCTTGCTCCAAGTGTGCAGCCTGTGTCTCCTGTCAGACAGCTCAGCCCAGCTTTCCCTAGGAATCATAACAAACGAACATAAGTTAATGTGGAGCACCTTTCTGATACTCAGAGATGCTTAGGTCTTCATGTAATGATGAAGTCCAAACCAGCCAAGCCTGGGAGGACATTTGGCCCAGTGATAAGGATGTGAGCTCAGTGCCTGCCAGAGGTGTTACATCTGTTTGTCCTGGGTGGGAGCAGACATTCTGTATGGCCAAAGGTTTTTCTGAACTTTGATTTTTCAACCTGAAAATGGCAGGATAGACCTGGAGTCTAGTGTACTAGTGTATATTAAACATACTAGAGTGCCTCGTGTCTTCTTAGGCTTTTTTATCCTCTATATAGGTGCTCAGCGAATGTGTAGCAGATTACAAAAATCTGGGCACGCTTTGTAGGCCTAGGGTACAGCTGGCAGAAGTGTGGGTGTTCCTAGTAGAAACCAAAAAGTGCTGCACTATGCAGCCCTGGTATTCAGTGAGCTAATTACCTTTCATAGGAGAAACTTCCCAAGTACTGTCTGGAACCTGATGACATTAGACACTGGAAATAAGTCTCAGGAGAATCAAAGGATGATGAACTATGACCGAGTTCAAAATTGCAATGAAAGGTGCTAAGGAAGTACTGGTTATTTGTGAAGCAAGGTATCCTGTAGTCCTACATATTTTCCCTTCTTTTTTTTTCCTCTGCCTTATAAGGAGAGTGGCTGGTAGGACTGCAGAAAAAAACCCAAGGGTAATTCTTGATTTTTAAAATTCATGACTTTGAAAATACTGAGGGAAAAAAACAGAGCATAATTAACCTGTCTGAGGGCAGTGTAGAACCCTCTTGCTTTTTTCCTGCAGGTACTTGCTGCATCATCTCACTCTGCACATGCGTAGCTGGGATCAATTTTGAGTTATCCCGCTATCCTCGCTACGTCTATGGGCTGCCAGAGGACATCAGTCATGGCTATGGCTGGTCCATGTTCTGTGCCTGGGGGGGCTTGGGCCTCACCCTGCTGGCTGGGTTCCTCTGCACATTGGCCCCATCACTCAACACCTCCCGGGCATCTGTACAAAAACCCAGACATGAAAATGGGGCCGTGTGACCCCAGAGAGAGGAGAGACTCTGGAAAGTGCAGCCTGGGCAGAGCTGTGGGTTAACACCAGGAAGAGGTGGCATGTCAGCGTGTGGAGTGCAGTGCCAGAGCTGTTGAAATGCCAGCCCATGGGATGCTGCTGCAGCCTCCAGTCGCAGACACGGACATTGCAAGTAACTCCAGGTTTGAATTATTGGCAACTTGATCATTGATGGTTTAAGGGAGACGGTTCTTTCAATTTGTTTTTCTTCTGTTTACAAGGGATTAAGTCCAAGATTGTGTCTTTTTTTGTGCTGTTTTTTGAACTGTACCTCCATGGTCCTGTTATTGTCCAGTTGTAAGGGATGTTTACGCACCAACTCTATTGCTGCAGGTCTGTGTAATTCAGACCCAAGTTAGGACAAGGAGCTAAGTGAAGTTGGCTTGAACACTTTTGCAACAGGCATGTCTAGTGTTGGCTCAGGCCATCCTTTCCCAAAAGAACCTTGATCTAAGCCGAGGTTTAGGCCAAAGAATTAGCCCATTCTTAGTATTAATTTATTTAAATCAGAAACCTGTGCTATTCCATGCTGTGGATTCAGCTATTTACTCACTACTCAAACTGTTTCCAAAAGGAGCTAGCTGTAACTGAACAGCCAGACTCCAAGAAAATTCTTACGGACTCTGGGAAAGCAGAGGAAGGTTTTTCTCAGCTTCTTACACCGTGAAGGTTACTCATTTGGCTAACTAACATACCCTTGTTTTAATGGGGAGATGTATGCAACATGCAGCTTTTAACTGTTCCACCAGAGATACATTTTCCAAAATGTGTCATAGTTTGAGCTGCCAGCTGGATCAACTTTCACTTCTGAACTAACTTCTGGGTGCAACTCCTGTTCTGTGAAAGGAGATGAGTAATTCTCCCTCAGCTCAAATAACGCTACTGCTAAAATAGCAGATGTACGGCCCCCTCTAATATTAGTGTCCAAAGGAACCACAGTGTATTTTCCTCAGGAATGTGTGGCTTCTGCCCCTTCCAATGTCAAATGCCCTGTGCGCAGCGTGTCAAGAACACGCGTGTTCTGCTGGAACAAGATCCCTCTCCAAAATGAGCACTAAGGACCTTGGTACCAGCACAAGTACTAGGGCTAACTCAGGAACATCAGCCAAAGTACTTTGGAGTGCATTTTTCTTTCATCCATCTATTCTTTTTTTCCTTCTCACATCCCTGCCCCTCTACCAAGCGTCCAAAAACTGCACAGGTAAAGATGAGATGGCCAGCATTTGGAGATGTTTACATTGTATTTAAAATACAATACAGTGGCATGTAAGATACTTAAAGCTAAAGTCAGTGTATTTATGAAAAGTGTAATTTTTAAATGGAAGTTGTAATTCTCAACTGGCATTAAAAGTACTGAAAGACTTGCTCAGTGGATGAAACCTCAAATTCTTTATGACTAATGACCTGACTGATTCCCCAGAGAGCTCACATACACGTACCAGCAAGTGTTAAAGCTTCAAGAGTCAAGTTCAAGTGACAAAGTTAAAACATCGTTCATGTGTGAATTATGTTCACCCTTGCAAAGTGAGTGGTCAAAAGTTTCAAACTCTAACCAGGCTGTTCACTGGCTGCACAGGCAAAAACCGGGGATGCTGTCTGAGCTGCAGGTCAGCAATGTCACAGTACACTTACTGCAGTATAGCCTCTTGGTCCTCATGAGGAAGTATCAGAACAGGGTTTAATCCAATTCTGGCTGGAGGAGGGTCCAAAGGCAGCATGGTGGGCACAGTGGACAGGAGGCTTTTAGCATCCCTTTACACAGATGTAGAACCACCGAGCAAGGGCGACAGCCTCAACACACCATGGATTTGTTTTTAAAGGGAAAAAATGCTTTATTTTTTCCAGACAGAAAGTAAGTGATACAGTCCAGTCTATTCCTGTCCTCTGCCAAGGCCACAACTTTGACTGGGCAGGGATCAGGCATAGTACTGCAGATTGGCTTTTTTCTTTGCTTGAACCTCCAGGATTCCTTCCATGTAGTCCTCGTGGGTGAGCTCTGTAGCTCCACGGCGGAGGGCAATCATCCCCTGCCCAATGAGAGGGTATTTAGAGAGGGAATGTGAGCACCACACAAGTTCCAAATAACTGCTCCATTCTAGCTTTCACATTTCCCTCCCATCAGTGCTATTCCTATGGAGGAATACTTACCGCTTCGACACACACAGCCTTGCACTGGGCTCCATTGAAATCATCTGTGCAGCGAGCCAGTTCCTCGTAGTTCACGTCAGGGCTGATATGAGCAAATGGGAAAAAAAGTCTGAGAACATGTACCAAACAGAAAAAGCAACGTAGGGAGTTTCCTCAGCCCCACAGTGAGCCCCCAACAAGTGACTGCCAACCACTTCTCAGCCCTGAGGTACCAGAAGGCCATACCTGACATTCATTTTGCGTGAATGAATCTGCATAATTCTGGCTCTGGCCTCTTCATTAGGCATTGGGAACTCAATCTTCCGATCTAATCGCCCAGAGCGGAGCAAAGCTGGGTCCAAGATATCAACCCGGTTGGTTGCAGCAATCACCTAAGCAGAAGTAGGATCATCAGTGTGAGGCACCTGGAAGACAGGCCTCTTCTCCCCAAAGATTCACCAAGCTTCTTCCCTGGACATTGTTTTCCATCCCCTGCTAGAGTGCCCTGGACCTCAGCAGCACTCCCTGATAGCTCCCAACCTTGACTTGTGTATTGGGCTGAAAACCATCAAGTTGATTAAGCAGCTCCAGCATAGTCCTCTGCACCTCCCGGTCACCGGCCTTCTCACTATCAAACCTGAGGGGAAACGAGTAAAACTATCAGTATGAACCTGACCACCCTCTGTCCCTATGTTTTTAATCACATCAAAACACAGAATGACTGCAGTTCATGCTCCTTGGCTGAGGTGTTCCAATTTTTTCCTTGAAACTACGGTCCTACCATGATGAGGACTGCAACTAGAATAAGTGTCAGGAGCACCTAAGACTTACTTAGTCCTTACAATGGGGCTTATGTTGTCCAGGCCCACATAGTAAATGAGGGTGAACATCTCCAGGTGCCTGCTGGAGTGATCAGAAAACAGTTTTATGCAGCAAAAGGCTATCAGACAGATCCCAAGTCTGACAGACTTTGCTCCTGAGCCCAAGGATTGTGGCAACTGCTATCCATCTGTGACTATGTTCACACTCTCTTTCTGAGTAAGCCATGCTTTAAAAGGCTCTGCTTATGTACACAGGCAAAGGAGGCTGCTAGGCAGTTCCCAAGAACTTTACAGCATGGACTACAGCTCACCTTTTAGTGCCAATTGCATCCAGTTCATCAATAAAGATGATGGAAGGAGCTTTTTCCTTTGCGAGAGCAAAAGCATCCCGTACCAGCTTTGCTCCATCACCAATGAACATCTGCACAAGTTGTGGACCTGCCAGCTTCAGGAACGTGGCCTGGGAAGTGAAAGAGAATCAATCCTAGGCCTCATTCCACAATAGGGTCACTTCTGAGTACTATAAGAAGCCCTTAATTAAAACAAGCAAGCAATCAAATAGACAAGAAAATCCCAGCCTTTGTAACACCAATTTGTGTGTATGACCTTCTTCCCCTGGAGGTGTTCTTACTCTTTGTCAGGTACTATTCTACAGCAGCACACACTTTCACAGGTTCCTTTTACCTTGGTCTGGGCAGCACATGCTCGAGCTAAAAGTGTCTTCCCTGTTCCTGGAGGCCCATACATAAGGACTCCTTTGGGTGGCTGTATACCCAAATTTTCAAATTTCTCCTTATGATTCATCGGCAAGACAATGGCCTCCACGAGCTACAACACAAGAAAAATATTAATACATAAAGCCATTCTTCTCCACAGATCCAGGCTGTCTGCTTTTGAGTTGAAGTTCAAAGATGCTGTCCTCAGTCACACCAGAAACTATACACAAAGTATCACCTCTTGGATTTGTTTATCCAGCCCCCCGATGTCACTGTACTGCTCCGTGGGCCTCTCATCCACCTCCATGGCCTTCACCCGTGAATCATACTCAGTAGGCAGAGTCTCCAGGATCAAGTAAGAGTCTTTGTTCACCCCCTGTAAAAACAAGTCCTTTGCTTTTAATAGGTTCCCTCAGATAGCACTTAATAAACATGCAATCAAAGCTGATTTACTAGACCTCAAGGTTGCAGGAATAACCAGCTTTGACACTGGCATTCATCAAACCACCCCAGCTTGGCAGAGTGGACAATGTTACGGTCACATTTTAAATGAGTGGTCCAGTTTATTTACAATAAAAAGACAGGGTTTAAAAAACTTACTAAGTGGTCTCTAAACTTTCAGCATCTAATTGTATGTATAAAAGACACACAGCCCAAACTGCTTTTCTTTACTACAAATTTAACTGAACCCATAATACCTATCTATGAAAATTTTAGTAGAGAAATGGTCTTGGGGAAATCTGGACAGATTTGTCTTCTTTCTTAAAGGCAAGACATGCACAATTTTCTGGCCACCATCATATCCAGCTATCACAATAGTATCACTCACCACCAGATCTCCAGGCTTCAACTTCTCAGCATCAACCAACCCAATAACAGGCAGGAAATATGTCTGTAAAAAGAAATCAGAGTGAGCAAAATCAGATATACCAGGAGAAGATCCTTTGCATCATTCCTCACACCTGGTTGGGCACATGGGTCTTACCTGACGTGTAGAAGTCTTGATCACAGCACACTTGCCCTTTCTCTGGGAATCCAAGTCAATGTTTGCTCCATCCTCCTCCTGGTCATTTGGGTCAACATCCAGTAGCTGAAAACCAGAGTGAAAGAGTTCATAACTATGTAACCAGGCGAGCAGGATGACCCCAGGATTAATGCTTCTAACATACATGCATTGGAAGAAATAAAACTTTCCATCATCCATCAGCAGTAGAATCCTGAAAGCATTAAAGCTCTCTTGTAAAAATTGATTTCTTATTTTCCTTATGAAGCAGCACAGAATAGTGCATAGAAAGACATTACAAAATTCAGAACAAAGTAGTAGCTAATGGCACTGATTCCTTCTCCCATACAGCAGCTCACATTAAGGCTTAAGCTCATTAAGTTTTAAAAGAGTAGTACAAAGCAATCCCATTTTTAATAGCAAACTATCAGCATTCTTTTTCCTATCATCAGAATTACTGAATTACAAAAAGAATGTGATAGACTAACAGAGTCACAGCCTTTCATTCACTGTTTCACAAGTTTCAGAGAGCATGCGTCCAACTTCAGATGCTCAAGTTTATGCTCAGAAGGGCTGTGCCACCCTCTGATGCTTGTTAAGTACAGATGAACAGTACCCAAAGCCTAAGGAATGACCCAGAGAACAAGTGGGCAAGAGACGTGCACTTAAAACCAACAGAAAAACCTGAAAGTCCTGGCACTGGCAGCATTGGTAGTCTGAGAGTATTCCATCCAGGTCTTGGATCCCTGATGAGTTCCCTGCCACAATAAATTGCACACACTTCTCATATCACTACGTAAAAGCTCACCATCCTCACCTCAATAACATTGGAGACAAGGTATGGCAGGGTTTTATTCACTTTGATCTTTTCACTGTTTTCTTTGATCTTGTCTTTCATGGCCTGAAGCTCGTGGGTCACTCTCAGTACCTCACTCTTCATGATCTGCAATTGGAACACAGAAGAAAGAAAAAGGAATAGTGTCAGAAAACTGAGGCAAGATAAAATTAATAGATTGTTCCAAAAGCAAATGGTTACAGAAATCTAAGTCTGAGGAATAAAAGGAAACGTAATATAAGAAAAAAAGCAAAGCCAGTGAATTAGCCAAAATTTGTTAGGAATCGAGGCTACACAGTCCATTCTGGTCTCCAACTAATCAATAACCCCAAATAATTTCTTCCCAGTGTCACTTGTAGCCTCAGCCTAATCAGTGCAACAGCTTACAGGGTTGCAATGTAACCTACATAACAATATGGCCCAGATATGGCAACTGTGGTTTGGTTTGGATGTGATCTTTTAATATATACAGATACACAACTATATATACACACCTATTTTAGTTATGTTTTGCAAGGTGGTTGGAACTAGATGATCTTTAAGGTCCTTTGCAACCCAAACCATTCTATGATTCAGCCTGGAGAAGAGAGGGCTCCAGGAAGACCTCGTGGTGGCCCTTCTGTATTTAAAGCTGTCTTGTAAGAAAGATGGGGACAGACTTTTAGTAAGACCTGTTGCAACAGGACAAGGGGTATGGGTTTTAAACTTCAAAAGGGTAGATTTACACTAGATATAAGAAATTTTACAGTAACAACAGCAAAACACTGCAACAGGTTGCCCAGAAACATGGTGGATGCCCCATCCCTGCAAACATTCAAGACCAGGTTAGACAGGGCTCTGAGCAACCTGGTCTAGTTAAAGACATCCCTGCTTATGGCAGGAGTTGGCCTTTAAAGGTCCCTTCCAAACCAAACTATTCTATGATTCTATGATCGTACTAACTGTAAGGAAAAAAAAAACACTAAGAAAGAAAATTCTGTACTCCCCATCCAACAGTGAGTACATTTACACCCAACACAGATGTCTGCAGTGCTGTCTGGCTGACACTGACAGGCCTTTTCCTCCCTTTCCTGGTTAGTCACACAGAGTGCAAATACACACTTTGTGATCCCCACTGAAGTGACTGGAACACCAAGAGATCTCAGGAGACCTGGTCACACCTGAATTGGGAGTGTGATTCTGTTCAATGGGGAAATCCACTCTTCAATAAGAAACTATCTTTTTAAAAGTCTTTATGCCTAAGCATAATACTGTGCTATAACACATTCACAGGACAGAACTGTTACAGGAGCCAATACAGAATCTGTTAAATAAAAATGCAAAAAACTTAATAAATTTGATTTAATAAAACAGTCTAGAAAACATTCAAGGAAAAGTGCCTGAAGGGAAAGTTCTGACAAACATTTTGCAATTATAATGCTCTTACTATAAAATGAAGAAGGGTACTTCTACTCCTTACTGTATTCTGCAATTTAAAAATAAGGCACATATTTACCTTTACTGTCTTTAAAGAATAATAAAGGACATTAGTAAGTCAAAATTACTTGTGGAGCCTGAAGCAGTATAGGATGAAGTTACTCTGTAGAATTTATGAAATATTTTATCTCAATACTGCTAACACTGGGCAGCAAACATTCTAAATTTGTAAGTGCTCTTTTATGCAAAACACGTCTATCTCAAGACAGGTCTATCTGTTTAACATCTTCATGAATGAACAAGCAAGGGGATGGAATGTTTTCTCATTGTGTTTGCAGATGACACCAAATTGGGGGCCATAGTCTCTGCGTTCAAAGGCAGAGCTGCCACACAGAAACCTTACAAAAAATGAGGACACGTGTAAAGCCCCGCTGCAGGGAGGGAAGTGCATCTTGCAGTGACACATGCTGGTGACTGTCTGGCTGAGGAATGGACCTGGGGGTCTCCATAAGAAAATAAAATGAACAGGAGCCAGCAATATGTCCTGACAACAAGGGTGGCAAACAGCATCCTGGGCTTTACTATCAGGACTGCAGGCAGACCGCAAGTGTTCAGTCCCCTTTATTTGATACTTTTAGATCCTACCTAGAGCACTCAGTCTAGTTTTGGTGTCCTCCCCCCCCACCCATACAGCAAAGACATGGATAAACTGGACTGAGTTCAGCACAGGGCTACCAAGATGGCTGGGGCCTGGAGCATGGGCCCTCCTGAGGGAGGTGGGTTTGTTCACCTAGAGAACAGAACAGCTGGGGAAAGAGGTATCAAAGAGACTGAACCAGACACTTCACAGGAGTACACAATGGGCAGATGAAATAACAAAGACTGAAACAGGTGCGGCTCAGACTGTAGCAAAGCAAATCTTCATCCTCGCGAGGTCTGTCAAGCAGCAGCACTGAAGACCGTGCGAAGCAGTGCAGTATGTGTCTTTAAAGGCTTTCAAGCTCCAACCAGACAAAGCCCTGAGTAGCTTTATCAAGGTTTATCAGGGTTATGGCTGACCCTGCTTTGAGAAGGAGTTTGGCCTGGAGGTCTGCTCAAATCCCTTTCAACCTGAATTACCCAAAGATCCTACCTGACTGAGGCCACAGAACAGACTTCCTTCTCCCTTCTGCCTACCAGGCAGGGAGGGCCTGTGTAACTTTAGCTAAAGCATCCATGGCTGCGACGAACAGCCGCCCCCTCAGCTTCCTCGTGTCGACGCTTTTCCAGTGATTCTTCCCTACCTTCGTGGTTCAGTACTCCTCAATCTGCTGTTTAACCGTGTTCAATTTTTTGCTGTCCCCGTGGCTGTGCTAACCCGCCCGCCGCGAACAACAGCAGCACAGAGCTCCCGGGAGGGCGGCCCGGCCCGGCTCCGCTCCCCGGCCCGGCGCGGCCCCCGGCCGCTACCTTGATCTCGCTGTCGAGGAGGCGGGTGCGCTGCACGATCTCCTCCGTGGACATCTTCAGCACCTCCTCGCCGACGCCGTCCTGCGGGGTCACAACGGCAGCGTTACCTTCAGCCCAGCCCGCGGCTCGCCCCGGCCCCGCCGCCCCCGGTCCCTCACCTCCGACTCATCCCACACCGACGCCATCTTTCCGCCGGCTCGCAGGCGCGCGCACGGCGCGGCGGGTTCGGGGCGGCAGATTCCGCACCGCGGCTTCCCGGCGGCGCAGGGCGGGGACAGCGCCACGGGCGGGACGTGCGGCCCGGGGGTTCCGCGCACCCTCCTCTCCCCCGGCGCTGCCGCCGCAGCCCCAATCGTGGTCCCCGCCGCCCGCGGCCGTGCCGAATCTGCCGGCGGGGCGGGGAGCGGCGGCGGGTCACGTGCCGCCCCAAACCTGCTGAGTGATGGCGGCGGCGCCATCGCGGGGCGGAGCGCGGGCGGTGCCCGGAGCCCGGCGCTGGCGGCAGACGGTGCGGTCTCCCGGAGAAAACCTTTATTACAGTCAGTGCCCGTACACAGTTGCGAGGGGGAAGGGAGCGGGGCCGCGGGAGCGGGTCAGCCCCGCGTAGGAGAGGCCGAGGACGCCCCCCGCCAGGCACAGCCCGAGGGGGCCCGGGAGCGGCTCCGTCAGTCCCCGGCCGAGCCCGGGGCGGTCAGACGTAGCCGGGCTTCACCGACAAGCGGCGGCAGTTGGGGCAGCCGCGGGTCCCGTTGGTCTGGAGGCACCTGCAACGGGAGGAGGTCGGGTCAGGGGGGCTCTCCGCGGCCGGAGGCTCCCCCAGGGCGGCTCCACGGCTATTGTACGCCACAGAGCTGTTCCCCGCGGGCCCTCCCGCCACGGGCAGAGACTGCATCTCTTTCCCATCCCTTCCAGGGAGGCACTTCGGCAAATTCCTGTACAAAAGTTTGTTCCTGTACTGCTGGAGACAAGTCCACAGAGCTCATCGGGCATATCTCACTGCCCAGTAGTTTGATGCTAATTCTGGTGTCAATGTGAGACTTTGTTTCTAAATTCTTAGTTTTCAGAGTGTTTTGTAACACTCGTGTTTCTGCTACAATAAAATGATGGTGCAGCTAACTTCTTTCATGGCAGTATCATGATAAGTCTGAACAACTTCTTCAGCTATGTGTGCCACTAGCCAAGGGAGAAAGTGAGGGGAGTCAGGAAAAACCCAAACTGCCCGTGGGAGTGAAGAACTGATTCCCCAGGAGGAATCAAATAAGAATCTGTGAACTGAGTTGACCACCTACAAAGTGACGACATCAGTGAATAATTATTTAGAGGACAAGTGGGAGTGTGATGGGTATGATGGCTAAATCTCACCCTCCAAGGCTGTGAGACTCTTAGCACTGCAATGGGATTCTGCAAGGCAGGATCAAGACAAAGGTAAGCAGTAATCAAGACAAAGACCTGTGGAACAGCATGCATAGGACTACTCTGGGCATAAGCAGCTCTTTCCTGTGACTAATGTCATGACAATCATTTTAGTACTTCCAGCTAATTACTTCAAGTGGAAGAAGTGGGAGCAAGGTAGTGCCTGGAGCTGGTTGTTCTTCTCCCCAATGGACTCTCCACACATGCCACAGTACAGCTCCATCTCCTCCACACATTCATGGAACTTCACTACATGGTCACGCAATTCTTGCTGCTGCTCCTTCGTGCGATAAATCCTTTCACACAGGCAGTGGAGCTTCAGCAGGCCGAGCTGCACGTGAAGGACAGAAACATAAGACAAGTGAACAACAGGGTGAACACAGACCAGAAACAGGAGTGGGAATGCCACAGCCCCATCAGCCAGCTGGAGAAACATCAGCAGGCTCAACAATTCCTGTCATTAACCCTTCTTGTTTGTGTCACAAAAGGTAAGACCAGGTTTGAGACTCTCAGCAGCTCTTCCACTCATGGTTTCCCTGAGCTACCTCTGACATACAGTATTTCACTTTCCTTTGCCTCCAGCCAGCACACAGTTCAGCAGCTGTTCAGGGCAAAAATGTTTTTCAGGAAGAGACCTCTAATCCTCTAGTTCTCTGCCTGTTTCACACCCCATTTTCACTGCTTCCCATTCTCCTTTGCCTATCCCATTGTGACTCCTCACTCACTTTTCAGACTTGCAAACTGATGATTATCTGTGCAACTGCCCACAACCAAACACTTCCTGACAAAGGAAATCCTAAACACTCACTGGTTAATAGGAATGCTAATGAGCAACAACAAGCCTGGATAATTCAATGTTTCACATCTTATATTGCCTGACACAAGACTATGAAGAGTGCTGAAAAGAAGCTGCAGGATCCTACCTTGTTGCCTAGTCCCTCTGCCAGCTCCTGTGCCTTTTCAATGCTCTCCAGAGCCTGTGAATTGAGAGCAATGGTCGTTAGTTCTCAGTCAAATATATGAAAAACAGGCTTGTATGAATGTCCTATGAGAATTATTTTAAAAAAGAGGTAAAGAAGTACAGAGTAAAATTTGGATTAACAAGTATCCTTGCAACACTGGAGAATCAAAAAAGCTTTTTCTGGGAGGGCAGATTTCCCTCCCCTCCCAAAAGTTAATCCATGAGAAAAGGTTGGTTTCTGAAAGACCACAAGTAATGCAAGAGCTACATTTCTGTCACAGACACTCAGTGTCAGTGTTGGCAGAAGCTGGTCCCCAAGCAGAGAGAATAGAGACTTATTTAAACTCAGTCCCACATGCTCATTTGGGGCTGGGATGGAGCACTAGCAAAGCAAGCCTTGTCCCCATCCTACCTTGAAGGCTCAATAATTGTTGGGTAACTTCAATTTCACTTGTATCAGAGGTGAGGAAAGGGATCACCAGCACCAATACACCACACTCATCCATTTTTTTCCCTGCTGTTCATATATCCACCTTGCCTTACTTACACATGGTGTGATGTAGGAGTGTTCTGGTATCCATTTTTAAGATCTGAAGGAAATATTTAGCATAGCAGCTGTCATACCAAATGACTCCCTGCTTTCATCTAGATGTCACAGTGTTCCTTGCTGTTCTGATAATTAGTCTCTCTTTTCCAGAGCTATTGAGATCTGCTTCCTATTTGTCCAAGGGGAAGAAGAGGTCTCCCTTGTGATGCAGTAGTTTTCAGGAGGAACATTATAAAATTTCTACCCTACAATTTGGCATTACTGCTATTGTAGGAGGAGAGGACCAGATGAGATGGAAAAAAAAGTGCTGTGAATGCAGAGGAGATAGCATTAGACTTGTGGTGGCAGCAACAGCCTAGGATAAGGAAATGGTAGGAGAGGGAAGCAGGAACTAAAGGCCAGCAGGGAGAACATAACTGGGAACTGTGCTTAGGAAGACTGAGTGTGTACTGGAAACTCCTGAAATTAATGACTGTGAAAAAGAATCAAAGTGAAATGTGTGGGGTAGGGGAAAAGATGTTGACAAGTCTAGGAGACAGTTTGTCTTGGACAGGAATATGAGACTGCACAAGAATGAGGGCAAGCAAGCTGTGAGCAGCCTGTGAGGATCTGGAATAGCATTGATTACATTACATGCAAATGAAATGGACTAACTGGCCAAAGAGACTGGGAAGATGGAGGAAGCTTGAGCAAAAATAGGGAATCTGCAAGTGGAAAGTCAGCAAATTGCTTTACTAAGTAACTGATATATAGGGATGAGTAGCATGAGAAATGGAAACTGGGCCTGGCAAGTTGAAGAACAGGCTTGGTGAATATTCAGGGATGTGACATCTAAGGAGGTCACATTTGGTCAACAGACATAAGGTTCCTGACCCAGCAGGGCAGACTTCTCTCTAATGCCTGGAACAGAATACAAGATTCCTCCACTTTCTTCTTCTGTGGGATTTGGTGAGATTGGAATTCTGTGCAAAACCCTCATCATGTTCTTACAAGTGAGAGCTGCTTGATATCACAGTGGCTTGACACAGAATCAGTGAATGGAAGAGTTTGATGAGTGCTCTGAATATTCTCTCCTGCAGAGGACTACCTGCTGTGTCCTGTCCTGTTCTTTTGATACTGAACTAACTTTTCAAGTCCATAGTTTCTTATCTCATTGCTAACACTGTGTTTACTTACTGAGATTGAGCAGTGTGTCTCACCCAGCTGATTCCCTGATGGGGGCACTCAGACCCTGAACTTGTCTATTCTGACATATACTGGACATACGAAGCATCTGGGATGCTTCATTTGAGCTAAAATTCTTGGTGTCTCAGTATGAGTGATAAGAGTGAATTTTCATCATATTTAGACCCAACCAGCATCTTGATGTGGTACTGTGCACAGTTGTTCAGAGCTAGTTCAGGGCTAACCTTTGAGCATTTAATTCTGTGGGTGAGTAATGTGCTGCCGTGCAATGTGCTGCATCTAGTGCAGTCTGGACTTTAACACACATACACACTGCTTAAGCATTTTCAAAATAAGTAACTTCACCCCTTTGTTCTATATTGACTGGTTGTCTATCCCCAAATAAATTCCCGCTCTCATTCCTCTGTTTCACATCAGAGTTTACAGACCGTCAAAGTTTCTCCAGGAATTTTATGCCACATTTGCCTGCAAAGCACATGGTGGAGCTGTAGAGCTGTCTAAATATCATTAGCACATCAATGAGCTTAGTCATCTAACCAAAAAGTAAGCAGGGGAATATATTTCAGAGCATAAGGCTTCCTTCCTCCAGTGCTGGTTTCTCAGCATAGAGCTTAAAAGTCATCAGGATTGACTAATGAAGCAATTATGTAATTTAGCAGTCTGACTCAGAATGGATGTTCCTACCATTAGTTACAAATTCCTGGCTGAGAGAGACCATTCAGAGAAATATAACTCTACAAGCAACGGACCCCGTTGGTAGAACCAAGGGGGTACAGGTCTCTTCTGAACTGTACCCTCACCACCATGCAGTACAAGACTGTAATCTTGTCCTACAAACCTCTGTAGAAACAAGTTTGCAACTGACCTTGTCCAGCTCCTTTTGAATCATCCAGCACTTAGTCACTCCTAGTAGCACCTGGATCAGGCCCAGGCGGTTTCCAATCTCTGTCATGATGCTCATGGAAGAATCATACCGAGGGAAAGCTGTCTGCAGAAGCAGGGAGGAAAACACATGTTTTGCTATGAACTGCTTTTCATGCCCTCTTGCTATTCCCCCATCCTTCCTGGCAGGAAGGAACTGTACCTGCACGTCCCTACGACTGCGATGGATATCTGCAAAGCAGAGCAGACACAGTGCTTGCAGTGGCCGGTCACCATGCTGCAGGGCAATCTTCATGGACTCCTGAAAGAAATTGCCTCTGGTCAGTAGAACAGCTTGTTCCTGGTTCAAAACAGCAAGGCTGGGACTTTGCACTCCAGCCACTGAAAGCTCAGCTCCAAAGAAGTGGCACCATCTTTTAAGGCAAGGAAAAAACTTTTCGCATGTTCCTAACCAAGGGCCATTCATAGACCCAAATTCTGAAGGCCTCTGGGCTACAGAAACCACAGCTCTAAGACTGGAAGGCAGCAGGAAGATCTAGAGTCAAGTGTGAATGGCAGGGTATCTCTCTTGCTCCAGTCCCGTGGCAGGATGCCCTGGCAGAGCCCCCCCCAGCTCTGCCCGTGCCCTGTACCTCACAGCAATCCATGGCGTCTGCCAGGCGCCCCAGCTTCCGATAGGCCACGGCCATGTGGTACTGGCTCATGGCACGGTACTTCAGGCTCCAGCCCTTCCCGTAGTCATTCACCAGTTCAGCAGCTTTACATGGGAAAAACAAGGCTTTCTCATAGTCCTGTAAGGCACACAAGCACACAGACAGCAGTTACAGCAAAAATAAAGTAGAAAGGAGAGAAGGAAAAAGCCCAGCTACCTTTTATTTACTAACACTGCAATAGTTACCAGATTTCTGTGTATCTTTAACTCATGCTGCTCCTCTTCCATGTGCAGTATTTCGGTGGATATCAAATTGTGAAAGATGGAATTGCCATATACTGAATTCTTATTATTCTCTGGGTTCAGGACACTGGGACAATGACCAAGCAAAGGAATTTGATGTAGTATGCCATTAACTTTATTCTGCAGGAACCATTTGCCCTCCTCTAAAAGCAAAGGCTGAAAACTTTCTCTGCTTTTACATCATCTCTACTTGTAACATCTACGTGGAGCCTTCATTTTCTCTAAACGGTGAATTTGGATCTCCAAGAAGCTCATTATCCATCATTGCAGGAAAGAGAAACTCCTGGCCTCATCAAATTCACAATAAATAATAATACATTTTAAACATATTTTTTTTGCATTAAAAGCATGTTAGAAATAAATCTTATTTTACAGTAATTATGTAAGCTATATTAATATATAAAATCATTCTCAAGTAAGTTATATGAGACTGCAGAAGTGAAAAAGTCCTTAATTTTTTTTAATTCTCCACAATACAGAAAGGAAACCACAGCTTCTCAAATTTCCTTTCTCCCTTATTTCACACCTGAAAAGTATTCAGCACAATGTTATTTTCTTTATTTTTGGTCACCACACTTCATGTGATGATCTTCTGTGAGTGAAGAAATCAAGACTTTGTGAGAAAAACCTATTTTTTGCTGTTTGTACCAGAAGTTAGAATTGGCAAATCACCCCTGTGCTCAGTCCCTGCCTGATTTTACCTACAGCTGCTTGCTGGCAGCTATTTGCCTACAATAGTGGTAGAAGTAGAGAATCCATGGGGTTTGGCTGCCAGCCCTGTGTCTCTGATGTGATCTTCTTTGAAGCTAAGTTTGATCTTTTCAACACACATATTCACAGCTGCTTCTGCTGTGCTGTGTAAACATGACACTAATCCTCCCATCCTTACTGTGGAGGAGAATACTCCATTTGGATTTTACAAAGGGATTTTAGCTTACAATGCTCTCTCAGTACTTCACTTCCTATAGGAAAGACAAAGGCTGAAATTCACGTGATTTCCAATGCTTCCCTGAATCTGTGGGGCAATCACCCTCCTGTCCCTTAGGTTACTGTACCTTTATCTGGGTGTAAAAGTTCCCGAGGCTGCAGCAGACTCGACACTCCAGCATCTTGTCATCGTTGTTGTGTGCGTAGCGTAAAGCTTTCTCAAAGCACTCCAAAGCCTTCTGGAAAATGCTGAGGCCCAAGAAGGCATTGCCCATGCTGAGGCTCACCTGGCCGTTCAGCTGCATGCTCACAGTGGTACCCTGCATGTTCAGGCACGTCTTACAGTAAGAGATTGTTTTCTGGAATTCACAGAGTTTCTCATTGCTGCGAGCCAGGTTTAGGTAGCTCTCTGTAAGGAAATCTGGGTCTTCCAGCTCCCGTGCTGTGTCAATCTGGACCACTGCAAACTTTTTGAGTAGAGAAGATAGTGTTTACAAAAGTGTGTAGTTTCTTTAAATACAGCTCAAGCCCCCACAGAGTAGCATCCTGTACTGGAGAAGAGGGTTGTCTCTGACCAGGGCAGACAAGGCCATCAGCACATGGAGAAGCATTGTATGCACTGAGCAGTTATCTGGTGGTTTAAAAGGCCTATGAAGACCCAGAAGAAACCTCTCTCCCTCTTCACACAGTCTCTGGGCAGGGAAGATGAACTAGGCTGGCAGTAAGGGGAAAATAGCTGTTAAATGGCCCTAAAGAGAAGCTGGTGAAGCAGGAAACATCTGAAACAACACAGTTCTGTTTTCTTTCACTCCGTGTAATGTATCCCACTTTCTCTGGAATTCCTAAACTATTAAAATACTCTATTAATAGAAGAAAGTAAGCTACTTCTTTAATGAATTTTCTACTAACAAATTGCAGCCTCAATATTGACAGTTTTAGTTCTATAACCTCCAGGATTTGATGAATACTATTCTCTTAAATGAAGTCTCTTTCAGGTGGCAAACTTTTCTAATCAGTAACTCTTATGTTTTGTGATGAAGCAAGCACATTGCTGGCTTGATTTAGTATCAGTAGCAAAGGTAAGTAGTTGGCAATTTTCATTAGACATTCTCAGTTAGGATTATGGAAGGCAAATTCCAAAGGAATCAATTACTTCCTTTTTATATTGTGGCTACACATAATAATTTAGGCTACTAGAACATTTTACATCCTTTGGAAACAAAAAAAAAACCCAAATAAAAAACCACACACACAAAATCCCCCAAAAAACCAACAAAACAAAACAAAACCACACCAAAAAACCCCACAAACAAACAAACCCCCCAAAAAAACAAAACAAAACAAAAAAAACAAAAAAAACCCCAAACCCAAACAAAGCCCCCAAACATCACCAACCATAAATTGTGTACATTGAGTTTGTAATTATCTTCTCAGTTTCATTACAGTTTAGGAAAGCTTTTATGTGGACTCAGTGATGCACACTAGCTCATGCTTCCCCACATTCCCTTAACTTTGTACAAGTTCTTCAGCATTTCCTGATTGCCACAGCCTCTTCTCTTGGTGTGAAGTAATTTTTCCTCTCCAAAAGAGGTTGAGCATCACAACTGTTCTTAAATCACTTTTTATTTCATGCCTTTAATTCTGACCCTTTTTGTCCTGATATTTCCTCTCTCAATGGCTTATTGCTAAAGTTCTCCTTTCTCTATCCTTTGATCAGTTGCTGTGTAAAATCTTCAGTTTGACTGAAGCCATTTTTCCTTCCTAATACTGTGAAGAACTAAAATTCACCAACTCTGATCCCACTTTCTCATCTCTTCTCAGGTAAGGAATTATGTTTGGGTATACTAAGCTCACTCCTTTGCCTTTTTTTTTTTTTCTCCATGAAGTCTTCAGTATTTCCTTCAGGTAGCTACAGTCTGCTGTTTTTGCCAGCACCTAATTTCACACCACTTAACAGAATTGTTTGTTTTCAAATGTTTTCCTAGTGTATTAATACCTCTCCTTTCTTCTTCATCCTAAGTATTTGGTTTCAATATAGGGCTTTGACATGTACATGGCTTTATCAGTAAGGTATACTCCTCTCCCCACTCCAATTCCAAACAGAGCTACAAAAAACTTTTCAATGAGATGTAGACACCCCTTTCATATTTTGCTCTAAATGCTTATAATAGCCAGTCTAGCAAGAGGCAACCCAAAACATCAGGACGAGAATATCAAAGCCCTTTAGTAAGACCCTATTTCAGGCTGGGATAGTTTCTTAAGACTATTACAACACTCTCTTGCCTTGTCTTACAGATTCTTGAGTTGCTCTCCCAAATGCTGCCTGCTGCTTTCTGTACACATGCTCGCTCTTCTCAGATCACACACCAGCTTCTTTTTATTCATTTAATTAAACTGTTTATCCTCATGTGCTTGAAATGTAACTTCAGCTGCTTGTTACCACTTTTCCATCAAGCCCCATATCCTTCCTTCTTTCTTCCATACTGTCCTGACAACTGGAAGCTGCTCTCTGACCTCAACTGTGAGACATCTGGGATGTCCCAATTACCTCACCAAAAGAGCATCTTCTTTTCCCTCTTAATCAGCCCCCTGGCGAACAAATAATTGCAATTAGAAAACCCCCATATAAGGTCTGTATTAGATATCAGCCAGAAGCTGAACAAGATAACAGACTTGTCTCCACAAGATCAATACTTATTCTACAGAATCCACTTGGAGTTCTACTTTTATCCTGACATACACACTGTAAACAACTTGTGGACAAAGGCTCTGTTCTCATATCTGTTCCTGGAGCCTGATAACATGGTGTGCCTGTATGTGGGAAATAATCAAGACAGCTTCCCATGAATAACTGGAGAACTTAAATAACCCAGGAATCCTGATGAACCAGACCCAGTGAAAAATCATATTCTGTGTATCTTGTGGGCTGAAGCTCTTGGTGAGCACAGTGATTACAGCAGCCCAGAACATGCACTCAATAGCTGCTATTTTCTGTTACACACAAAACACCCCCCACTTCAGGTTCTGATCTCCAGCCACATTCCATCGTGGGTGCGACACAATGGCATGCATTCATCTCCAGTTCACCTTACCTTCAGCATGTCTTTGTATCTGCCCATCTCTGCATGAGCAGTGATGAGGCAACCCAAAACCCGAAACCTGCCAGCAGGATCCGCAGACTTCTCCAAAACCCTCATCCAGACTCGCAGGGCCTTTTCAGTCTGGTTAGACTGGTAAAGATGGAGTCCTTTCTCTATCTGTTGCTTTGTCTGGTCCTGACCCATCTCCCATGGATTAAAAAGCCTCATACACTAACCTCTAAGGATAGCAAAAAGGACGTGCTTACAAGAGAACACAACAATGCCCCACTAGAAGAGGGCAGGTTGTGTGCTCAGAGGGCCCAGAGCCGTAAGAGCCCAGCCATGTCAGGGGGCTGGAGCTGTGGTAGGCAATAGCAAGAAGTGGTTGCTCAGCACTGAAGGCAGAATCCCAAATCCACTAGGCAAACATCTTGCTTGCTAGGCCTCCATCAGTGCATTCGTCTGTCCAATCCCGTAAACAAAGAGGAAAAGCACGACAGGGAGAGAAAGAGAAAAATCTCAAGCCACAGGAGTGAAACTCAATCTGAACAGCCAGTGCTGGTCTCCTCCCCATTGGCTGCAGCTGCTCCTGCCAATCCAGCTCACGTGGCTCCCAGGAATTCTAGTCAGGCTCCCCAGCTCCCAAGGTCATGGTGCCAACTGCCCACCCCTGCCCACCAGTATGTAGCTTATAAATACCCCAGGGAGAGACAATTGGCTGCAGTCACAGCCTCAGGGTGCCTCGGCTGTCTCTTTCCTCTCTGGCCATCCCCTTAGACAAGCACTGCTGGTGGTGGGCTAGCTTGGGAGGAAGCAGACTCAGGTAGAATAGTAGCTTTAGGAAAAATAGAAGTCAGGTGTGAACAAGGTAACTTCAGTGTGTACACATATGCAGTGTTACACTTGCAACAATACACTTGATATTTTGCTAGGCACGAAATCAGCCTCCCTTTTGAGGACCTCATTTGTATCATGGACTGTTTTATGGACATAGGTCAGCTCTGTCACGGATATGCTGCAAATACACCTTTGACTTCCTAATTTTAGGGACAAGGAGCTAACCATCCTGAAAACTTTTGTTCTTGACTGAATGTTGTTCCCTGTCATCAGATGAGTGTGGTAGTCCTCCAAAAGTTGTCAACAGCACTGCTTGAGTTCTGCATCCAGAACTTGATGATCTTTTATGATGAATAACAATAGATACAGAACAACAGGTATCTGCACTTTTGGTTGCAGGAGAGGTGTTAGCCCCATAGCTTTATGTCTCCTACACTCTGTTGAAAAAATCAGACTGGTTCCTCCAGGAGTCACATTTAATACTCTCACCAATGTGCTGCAGCCTTGGTCACATTTAATACTCCCACCAATGTGCTGCAGCCTTGGTGGTCTAGAGATTTATTCAGTCCTTCTTAAGAAGATTCACCAGACCTGGGAGGAGGGTGGCAGATGGAGAATGCTACAGGGATACAGGATGTTTTTCAGATGCAGAAGTTCCAGGAACCAGTTTTGTGATCCTTTTATTGGGCAAAGAGAAGCAATTTGAAGTTTTAACAGACCTGCCTGCAAAACCAGTCATGTCTCCAGCTGCCTCCCTGCTTCTTGGTGAGTTTGGTAGCAGTTCTTCAAAGGTAAATACCTACAGAATCACCTTAAAGGGTACCAATCAAACTATCCTGGTCTGTCAACAAAAACCCAAGGGAGCCTTCCTGAGGTAACATCCTTAAGGAAAGCAGGACGCAAAATAAGCAACGGTGGTCTACCTGGAGGTTTTACATCATAGCAGTCATGATCTTAAGGGATTACTTCTGTCCTTTATCCAAAATTCCCTCAGAAAAGTATTTAAAAAAGAAAAATGTTTTAAATTGTAGAAGGGTTTTGCTACAATAAGACTGATTTTCTTTTGGGAGCTCATATACACTATGATACTTGCATTATTTAACAACTTTGTTTTTCAGAGATGTAATATGGTAGGTGACATTTCAGCATAGACTCTATGTAGTCTCATACTCTGGAAGTAGACACTATGGCAAAATCTACAGAAGCTGAAGGAAACTAATGGTGAGGCACTGCTGGTTAATGTGCAAAAATCCCTTCAGCAGCACTGTTAAAATTATTAGCTAGGTACTTTATAGATTTGAGGACTTGCATAAAAGTCTGATTCAGAATATTAAAAAAAATCTCTCCTCCTTGCAGTAATTCTTTTACATCTCTCTAGATGTAAGTGGTGGGATGGAAACAAGATGCATAAGATCAGTCCCCACGGAAAGCATTGACAATGGTGAGGCCATTCAGATTTCTAGACTTGGAGAAGTTAAGAGGCCAGGAAAGCAGCCAATAGGAGCCTGCTCTGTAACAGAATCAAGCCAGGACTCAGGAATGGGGAAAAAAAAATTTTATCATTCTTGGTAGATCAGACTACTTTGCAAAATTAAACTTCCACAAGTGAGCTACCTGTAACGCAAACTCATCCTGAGATTCTTTTGGACCATGTCAGCAAAGCACTGCTCCCTTCCCCACACAGCATAGCCAAAATGAAGAGGGTGCCTTGCAGCCTGACAAAACCCATCTAACAGATGATCTGCCTTGCATTTTGTTAACCTCACTTTAGCTCCTTGCTTTTGAGCACTATGAAACAGTGCTTAGTTTCTTAGGAATCAATTTGCAACTCACCTGTTGAGATAAAAACACCCTAGTAAAATAAGGGCTAAATCCATCAAGTTCAAACTGGTCATTTTCAAAAAATCAGGAACATGCTCTGATATGGAACATATCACTCTGAGCCAGCTGCAGCTGTTTAAATAAGGACGGATAAAAGATGAACACTGCCTGCCTGTGCTACTTCAAAAAAGCAATGGCATCTGTCTATGGCTCAAGATAGTTGTAATTCATTCAATATTCAGGTACAGCTTCTACAGTTAACAATCCACAGTTTCTCCTCAGGAAGTGCAAATAAATGAGCCTGAATGGTGCTTGGCAACATCACATTAGGGAATCTTACCTGTCATACATGTAGCGTGGCTCATCACGCACTCACTTCTTCAGTGACCACACTGACCTGCTTCTCCTCCTCCCCCCTGCTCTTCATAATGTCTCTGGTGACTCCTGGCCACATGAAGAGAGCAGAATGTGGCAAGTAAATTCAGGAAGACTGGAGTCAAAACAAATAGTGAAAGGTGGAGGTGGATGTGAGAGGAAAAAGGTTTCTCCTAAAACATCCAGCATCAGGATTTCATCTACAACTTTGTGTATTTCCTACAAATGCTGATAAATGTAACAATTCATTTGAAAATGCTGATTATTTTCAGAGATTAATACACAGACTCTTAGGAGTAGATTGATTGTATACTGATTGGTGGTGGCCTTTTGCACTGAAGAAAAACCCTTCAAAAAATTAAAAAACACCACTGACCCAAGAGGGATCTGGTATCAGTTCTGTAAGATGTAGCTGGCAAAGCTTTGATTTTGTAAGACAAGGTGAATTAACTTTCTGCACAAGCTGGAATCTTCCATTCTGCCTAAACAAACCCTTTTTCTGATTCAATTGTTTCTCTCCATCCTTGGCCTCAAGTTGTATCTCAACTGAAATCCCTCCAGCCTCTCTTCTCAACAGCTGCAAATTAACTGCAGGGATCCCAGCAATCTGTAACAGGTGGCTCTGTGCCTCGTGCTGCAATTGGTGCGCTCAGGGCAAGGAATGCAGCACTGAATCCTGATGCTTTGCAAGTGCTCTCGGATTTACAATCATGTAGGAAGTGATGGGGTGAAACAGAGAATGTCAGATAACACAGGAAAAGGACATGGAGGAGAAACATAGCTGTCCTAAAAATGCTTGCAAGTCTCCAAGATGCAAGACAGCAGAAGGAAGGAATAACATCAGGGAATTTTAGGAGCTTTCAGAAATGCAGCAAAATCATGGCCATTGTGGTACTTTCCTTCTGAGAGAGAAGCAATATTCGTGTCAAACTTGTGGCAGGTTTGTAAATGAATTATGCTTTGGCTATGCCAAATACTTTTTATTAATTTGAAATAAGATATCATAAAAGATATCTTAGTTCTAAGAGCAAAGCAGGTAGCCTTTGGATATCACTAGTAAGTAATCCAAATCCATTTGCAGTTTCCCTGTGTAGTATTTCCAGGATCAGGAGCACTGAGGGCTGCAGGTACCTTGATGCTGCAGAACCAGGATAGATTCAGCCAGCTTGGCTGTTTTCCTGGAAGGGGAAGGAGGCAGTGGCAAGGGTGCAGCTTGTGAGAGTGGCATAAGCTGGCTCCTCTCTAATTCCACACAGCACCACACACTGGTGCTGCTCCTGCAGAGCTGAGGGCTGCTGCTCTGCCCAAGGTATTGAGCCCCTGAAATGCCCTGAAGCACAAGTGCATGGACAAGCAAGTGGCTGCACCAGTTCTGTGAGGCTGGATATGCCTACTCCTCACTCCCAAGTGTTGCACGTATTTGCATTATCCAAGATCCTCAGCTTTTCCATATCTAAAGGGGACTTAACTGTCAAATGATCCAAAATGGACGTATATCAACCAGAAAACCTTTTCCATTTCTACTCAAAGTAGCTCATTTGCACAGAAGTAAAAATCCAGGGTGATATTGTACATCCGGAACAAGTGGTATCAGGCCATGAATATTTTTGTGTCTCACAACTAAGAAACTGTAAAATAGTTCTCTCACCTCTCTCTTCATCTTCTCACCCTTGGACCCCCAAAAAGAACCTCAAGTTTAAGACACAAATACAACACACAAGGACTCTTCTCAAACAGTTTAATAGCAAATAAACAAAGGAAGGTACCACACTTGGCATATACAAAATGACTTGTTGTCGGTGTGTCTGTGCAATTAAAACAGCTTTAAGTTGCCCTTTGGGACAAAAAGAAAAAAAAACACACACACAAAAGGAAGAAAATTCCTTTAACACATACTCGCTTGTTCCAAACTTGTAACAAATCTTTTCATTTTTAAATCCACTACACAAACTCTGTGATCAGATCAGAAAAGCAACATGCGCTCCTCTGCTTTTTAAACCATTAAAGTAAAATCTGTAATTCTCTACAGAGTACAACACAATTTCACACAAAAAGACATTTTGTTTTGCAAATCAAAACAAGAAAAAAAAGGAACAGTTCAAACAAGGTAAAGAAAAGCATTTCTACGACTGAACCACGACTTTGAGTTGATTAAATCCTGTTAACTGCAGAACAGACTCTACATTTGGTCATAGTGGCAATTTGTTTTCTCGTCACATTGTGAATCACTTTACATTGTTTTCTAGTAGAAAAGGCAAAAAACTGTACAAAACCCCTAGTGTTAAATACAATGTTTGTACCAATAAAAAAGCCCACAGGTTTGTCTCCAAAATGTAAATTTTCTTTTTAAATTATTCACAAAAAGCAGCCAAAAATCAGAAAGGCAGCTGCTGCTCCACTGTCTCAAATCCATTAAAACCACCACAGAACAATTAAAACAACCAAAGGAAGAAAAGGAAAGAAGAAAGGAAAGAAACATCCAACATTTGGCATTTTGGTTTTCTTCGGATATTTTTCCACAGGTTTCCCCGAGGTTCCTTACGGAACCAAATGCACACGTACAGAAACGTACGGGCAGCTCCTCCACACACTGCAGGCTATCAGTGCCCCTGGCACACAGCCCTGTGCATTCAGACTGTGGGACTAACAGCAGCCAGCCCCCAACCCTACTTCCCAAATCAATGAGTCTCTACCCTTTTTCATTCAGCCTCACGATTCACTCCCAGGTACATTTATCATATTCAAATTGCTCTCTTTTGTAAGCAGATTAAGGACTGTCTACACAAGTCTGGTCAACACCTAATGAGAATACAGTATCCTCAACCAACTCAGAAGTAGGACAGAAAACAATCTTTGCATCTTTACATTATCCCAAACACTGGACAAAATGAAGTTTTCTATCCAATCAGACTCTACTTGTTTTCTCAGCAAAACCCCTTCTCCTGGAATTCCATTTCACATTATTTCAGCCGTTAAGATACCTACACTAGCTTGCTGCTGCTTCTGACTGAAACTTCATCACAGCACACCCTCTTCAGGTGCCTTCATTTAGAAGCTACTTCCCAGTTTCTACCTGTGCAGATGGGATGTAGGGCAGGGGAAGCCTGCTACCCAGAGAGCAGTAACCCATTCTAGTTCATCCTGCAAGCCATAAAAACTGCTCAGCTCATTACCCAATTAAAAACTAAACAAAAACTAAAAAAAATCTCCGCAGAGATTCCCCAGCTAAGGCCCTTGAAAAGATAGCTGGGGATGGTACCCTGTTCAGGTAACAGCTTCAGAGGCTGTTGTATTGTGCTTGTCATTTGGGAAAAGAGCCAGCAGTTGTAGGACCAGTGTTACAAACAAATGCTTTCTCTGGGAAATTTAAAAAACTTTATTTCATGAGCTAACCTAGATCCTTCCAGAATCCTGTCACCAAACTCTGACTGATGGTATTAGATTGGGGCTGGACTTCACAGAAATGTGCCCTGAGTTGTACAAAATGCTTAGTATTTGAAATGAGCCCTAGCTTCAGACAGCTTTGGAAACAGAAATATTGTGAGTTCCCCCCCACCTTCCTGCTCCCAGCTATCCCCTTCCACCAAAACTTCCACTAGGGGGACAGTGTAACCAAGCACCCTCAGAGCTTCTGACGGCACTGGAGATGGAGCAAGGTCCAGGTGCTCTGTCAGGCAGACAGTCTAAGTGCACAGGTAGATGGCCTCAGGTGGCTTCTGATCAGATATTTGTCATACCAAAACCACCAATTTAAAGGATACCTTTGAAACCCATTAAATTGCTCAGTTTTTGCACAAACTATAGAAAACAGAGAGGTGAAGGTGATATATACGAGGGTGTGAAGAAAACAGCAGGAAACATGCACAACATTTCTGGGCACTATCTTAGTTTGAAAGATTAAAACAAAAACATCACATTTTGCTGAAGAGATTGTAGTTACAAAAAAAAAACCAAGCATGCCAGAGCTTAACAAAATACAACATCAATTTTGATCAAATTTTCACTGCAGACTGATAATCACACAGGGAAGCAGGGGAAAAATAAAAATAATAATTAAAAAAATCAGTAAATATCAGGGCAAAAATGTAGCTACAATCAGAGGAAAACCTAGTTCAAGTGTTTTCTGTTGATGCCACTTCAAGTCACAAGTTTGAACTCATAAAAACACATGCTGTCTCCTCAAGCACAGAAACCAGATCAGCAAAATGTGACTAGGAAGTCTCCTGAAAGATTGCATCACACCATATAACTGACTTTTTCTTCAAACTGTGTTTTTAAAACTAAGCACACAGAAAAAACTAAGCCTAGGAAGTGATTGGCTGTATGTTCACAGAAATACAAATACTCCACAAGGTATGCTAGCAAGGCTGCTCTGAAGACAAATTACAAAGAATCAGATTCACAAAATCAAGTGGTTATCTTACGAAGGTCTAGAAAAATAGAAATTCTTTTATATTCAAATGCAAGTTTAAATATTCCCCTTCAGCAGTCTTTCTAGCAAAACCAATTTGGCAGCACAAAAAAAAAAAAAAAAAGAAAAAAAAAGAAAAAAAAAGAAAAGAAACAAACATAATAAAAATACACATCAGCATCAAAGGTCAACACAAGGTCAAAGGTGAGAGTTCAAGCATCAGAGAAGCTGAAGAGACAAGGATTTGGACGATGTACTTGAACGCCACATCGACATGCTTTAGGCACAACGATGAACAAACGGCAGGAATCTAGAAAAAAAAACAAACCAGAAAGAGGGAGACCCACTGAGTTACACAGAGCAGTACATCCAAACACGGAGAGAGAGAACAAGAATGGGCACTGTACAATGAGATCTCCTGGGGAAGGGAGTTGACAGGGAAGGGCAGCACATGCCAACGATGGACAAGTAAAAGTCAAAGTACATGAAGGACACCAAGTAAACATCAAACTGCCAGAAACCAAATGGAAGCAGAGGCCTGGATTTTCCTCTCAGCACCCAGTCTGTGGAGCATTCCACAGCCTAGTGACACACTGGTTAGAATGCATTCACCTTGCCCCGTGCCCAGTGTGTCTACTACTTCTGTTTAGAACAGAGTAAACTCCCTCCCCAGGAGACAGATTCAAAAAAATATGACTCCAGGGCAAACATTTGCCCACAGAGACTGAGACCATGAGACAAGACAGAGGACACAAGGGATTCACAGGTGGTTTGACGTTTGAGACTTTTCTTGCACTCTAACATGGGAAGTTCTTAGGCAGTAGTAGCCCAGCAAATCCACGTTTTTTCCTTTAGCTACAGTCTCTTCTCATTCCCTAGGAGCCCACGTAACTGGGGGTGGATGATTTGGAAAAGGGAAAAAAAAAAGATTATACAAGACAAAAAGCCCACACATCAGAGAAGAATTCCTTAAGACTTGACTGCAAGTTAAGACTTGTCCTAGCTGAGCACTTGTCATACCATTAGACCTGCACAGGGATTTTCCATTCCCAACCTTTTATGTAACAGCCCTCAGCTCCCTGGCTTCATGAGGAGGAGATTCTGGGCTCTGAGAAGCTCTACAGTCACTGTTGCCAGTTTGATGAGCAGAAAAAATGTGTTTCCTGAAATTTACTTGAAGAGTTTATAAAAACATAATTCTTATATTAAGTTGACATAAATATCTCTCTTCCCTCCCCTCAGCTTGTGAGCTGCAAGAGACAAGGAACATTTTGGGATCAGAGTGGGAGGCAGAAGAGAGAGGAAATGGTTTGTTTTCTTATTCTGCCTCCCCACATCCCCAACTCCCATTTAGCTTCTGTTTGTGGCCTTGATCTTCAGCACATCTCAAAGCTTCTGGTTACAGACTAGAACAAGGTGAGATTTGGATATTATGTAACATAATTTGAGACTAGTAAGTGTTGCATTCTTGTTCCAAAGCAACAAGAAACACATTGTCTACTAAATCAGCAACGCTCCTCTTATTAGAACTGCTGAGATTAATTTGCTTTTCATGCTTTCCAATAAAGGGAAAGGACTTTAGTACAGAGTTTAAACCAACTCCAGCAAACAGAGTACAATGCAACTCTTGCACTTGTTTCTATATTTCAGGAAATACTCTAGATAATTTGCAGACAGGTGCAAGATTTTACTCTTAAACCAGAAAAGCAAATTCATCATGAACTGAGGCATGAGAAACAACAAAAAGCATGAAATCAAGTGACATCTTAGCATGCACCACTGATATCCTCTGAGTGATTTGTCTGGGGATTTTCTTGATATGGATTTTTCAAATATTTCTCTCAGCTATGTTGAGGGCAAAGACTGAATTTTATCAAAGCCCTGTGGAAAGACTGGCCTATAAAACAGAACCATGAGATGCTGGACAAGTTCTTAATGACTTAGAGAAAGTTATTCCAGTTTGTCTTTGTTTTATTCTCACAACAGTGATAATTCTGCCTTCTGTGTTTTCTATTTTGTGGCAGGTATGCTAGGGATATCAATTATCTTTAGGTTTAAATGTCTGCAACAAGAAGCTTTCAAAGCATTTTACCTGTTCATAGTTGCACCCTTCATTTGCAATTTCCTTCATCCAAGTTGTTTTTAGGTATTTCCAAATAAAATAGGAACAACTTCATTCTGCTTTGTTGTTCTTCCCTAACCCACAGCCATTACCAGTTCAGTTGGATTCAGCATGCATGACAGAATTATCGTAATATGTGACTGTCAGTATTCAGGTGAAAAGCTTTTTCCTGATGTATTTGCCAGTAAGATTCTTCTGAGCTGGAATTTTTTACTAATGCCAGCTTTGTATTATAAAAAAGCTAAACTACAAAGAGCTATCCTATTTTGGACTGTTGTTTATCTAGGGGACTGAAGAAACGATGATTTCATTTACTTTAGTACTGGCACTAAGCAGTATCAGACTAAGTTCGTAATTCTTTCACCTTGTTACAGCAGTAAAATCAAATATCTCCTGAGAAAAAGAATAAATCTATGACGTAGACCATTTCCACTTTGTAAACTAAAAATATTTTAAGTATTTCCTGGTGGCACATGTAATAAGGAATTCTATTTCATCGAAAGTTCTTTTAGCTTTTCTTGTAGAAAATCAGGTTCTTTGGTTTTAAGCATATAGCATACTTTGTCCATGTGGCTGCTTCAGCCAACCTTCTGCAGTTTATTTGAACTCCCCCAACTCTTATCTTACTATCCAGGAAATAGGGCATTTGACACTGATTTGATTTGCACTTGAATGGGAGCATGATATGAACTGAAAATTTAAAAGCCCCAAGTCCCCAGAATCCCAAACTTTCCTGCTAATGAGTGAGGAAGAAAACTGGCTTAAGACTGAAAGGCAAGAGCAGCCTAAATCCCCACAATCAGCAGCAGCCACCAAACAGACACAGAAATGTTGACTTTATCTGATCAGTTTTGTTATCAGAAAAAAAAATCTGCCCAAGTCACAAACTTGATACATTTATTAACTTTGGCAACATACACATTGATATACCAAGAAAGGGAAATCTGAAACAAATACAAAAAAAGGGCAACATCTTCAGCTGGTGAAAACTCATGCAGCTCTACTGTGTTCAGAGAGCTGAACTGCATTGATTCAAACCATCTGAGGATCACATCTTTTAAAATTTAACCTGCATAGATTTATTTTCTTTTTCTTTTTGGCAATACTTATAGTTACGCCAGTAAGGCACAAGAGCTAGCCCAAGTTAGGTGTCTTCAGGTGATTATGTCTGGGAGGAGTCACTGATCAAACTAAGCTACAGTGTAAACTGGTGAATCTCCTAAAATTAATAGGAGTCACACCTATTTGCAACAATGCAAAGCTTGATCTGTAAGTTACAGTATTGAGGACACAGTACAGGATGAAGAAGCTAAAATATCTAATTTTGGGCAACTGAAATGACTAGTAAAGAGGCCAGAGCATCAGGTTAAAACAGGACGAAGGTCTTGGATAGTACAGTGGGGTAGGATGCAAAGAAGGTAAGAGTGACTGTAGAGACCCCAGAGCACAGTGCTTTCCTCCACTGGTTCACAGCATTCATCTTCCTTGTTTAGCAGTTGTTGGGCTGCAAACAGGCCACTGAAAATCAGTAGTTTCAATCATGCACATCATTATGTCTGTAAAACAATCACATTCAGGATTCTACAAAACCCTGGCCTTTTTTTCCAGTGAAATAATTTAGGCAATAAATATTCTCCACCCTGGAGTGGTATAAAACTTCTATAAAAATAGAAACAACATTCTTGGTTACAGCAGGCTGCACTTGGAGCAGTTGCTCCCAACTATGTTTTTTTATGTTTTTTTTTTCCTTTTTTTGAAAAGTATATAATTTATATATATATATATATATATAAAAAATTCCCATTATCACCCTGGAGGCCTTCACACTTCAACACTCTTTTCTCAGAAAACCAGGACACATCTTTCCTATGGTGCAGAATTCAAGTGTACATGGTTCACTTCAGTGTATGTTTACGTTTCTAGAGAAATTCAAATAATTAACATAGAAGGGTACCACATGCCAGCATAACTGGGAAATTTGGCAATCTGGCCTTTGAAACTTTGCCACCACAAAATTATTTAAATAATACTGACAGATTTATATGTCTGCCATCAATACGGACAGACTGACATCAACTGTTTGATTTTCAATCTAAAAACTGGAAAGGGCTCACCTCGGATGTTACGTATCAGGCCTTGTAATTCTGAGGTTTGAGATCCCAGGGGGCCCAGTCCCTGGAAATGCCCAAGATTCCCAACAGATCACGGCACACAAGTGGGGATTCGGACCCGAGATCTCAGGTTTGATGGGTTTAGTGCTCCTCCTGCTGGAGCAGAACACGAAGTCCTGACCCCATGTCTGACGGACACACATCATTTAGCAGCTGGCTCCCAGACTGCAGTGTTAGCTGGAGCCCTGGGAAACAGCCTTACAACTCAGGAGTACAAAGAAAACAAGGAAAAAGAGATATTATGAGGTAAATCAAACTTCTGTTAAAGACACAGAAATTGTAAACTTCCTCTTGTCATAGAGGTGGATTTTCGTAGTTATAAAATGGAACTCTACACAGATTTCTTCAAACAGCTCAGGCCAGAGTGTCAAAAGTCCTTTGAGCCCCCTAAAACCAGTGAATATCAAAGGTCCTTAGCAATGCACTAGCAATTTCACTGGTGTGCAGAAAGTGTGTTCAGTTAAGGGGTAAAGTTCCATTTTCCTTCAATATAAAAGATACCAGCTTGTACCAAAAGGCAGAAAAAGACTGAATGGCTCGATACTCTGGTTCTGCAGCTCCTGGTTTAGCCTGTTTAGCACTGGTACACACCACCTTAAAGGAAAACTGCAGTAGAGAGATACATCTAATTACTAGACCAAATCACTGCATGAATTTTGTTCATTTAAAAAAACACCAACCAAAACCCCCAACAAAACAGGAAGTTATCATTTCAATTAACAATCAGCACTTACATTATGCTTATGAAAAGGAATTCATAGCAATCTCTGCAAAAAAAGGACATTATTCCATAGAAATGGGCAATTGGATCAACGGTTAAGAAGAAAATTTTTCAAAAATTTCTGCAGGTTGCCAGGGATCTAAAGTTTATTGTTTCCAGATCCAGATGTATTCATCCAGACTAAGCTGCCTCTACCCTTCCACAAAACCTAGATGAAGTATATAGGTTAAGTTTTTTTATACATGGAGAAATTCACTGCATCTCATTACTATTCCACTGTAGACAGAGAGTGAAATTTTCTGGGCAGAGACATTATCTAACAGTTTTATAAAGCGCTGTGTACATTCACACTGCTATATAAACCCTAGTTTATATACAGCAAAGAAAAAATGATCACTGCAGTTTTCCTTTGGCTTGTTAATGTGTTCACCCTTTTAGCCCATCTCTTGCTTTAGAGATGATTTAATAAACCCCCACCGTGGCATACAGTTAAGGAAATTCCAAAGAGCGGATGGGGCATGACAAAGGCTACATGGAGTCAGTTCTTTCTCACCCAGGACTCTGTTCTCCTTGCCCATCTTTGTTTTCATCAGCTGTTCTGTGTTATTTCTGCTTTCCCTTCTCCTCTCTACCCCAAGGCAGTGTGGTGTCAGTTTCTGCTGCTCCCTTTAACTTTCTCTCCCCACCCTCAAGGAGCTGGCATTGGTCCTTCTCAACACACACTGGTTACAAACACAGCAAACTTCAAATAAGGGAGGAAAAAAAAAAAAAAAAAAACCAACAAAACTAAACAAAAAAAAAACCCTCAGCGATATGGCACCTAAACTCCAAAGTAAAACACTGGAAACAAAAGCACAAACTTGTCCTCCATCCGAAGTGGGATTCTCAGCAGAGGCTGCAGCAGAGTCTTCAAGGGAAGATGTGCCAGATAGAAGGCATGGATCAGCTTCCAGGACTGTAAAAACACAGCCTTAGGGCTTCGAATCACTAAGTGCGCTCCTCTCCAACTTACCAGAAGATCCTTCTCACTCCAGTCCCGGAGGGGAGGGGTGCTCAGTATGGCTTGCTGTCGTTCTTGGAGCGCTTGAGCTGCACTTTCAGCCGCTTCATGCCGATCTGGAAGCCATTCATTGACTGAATGGCAGCCTGCGCAGAGACAGGATTGTCGTAACTTACAAAACCTGAGGAGAGGAAAACACAATTACCCCATGCCAGAGCTGCCCACAACGGCTACTCACAACTGGAAATGAGGCACTCACAAGGTCAGAGAAGCTTGCATGAAGTGCCATTTTCAGAAGCTCACAACTGTTTCAGTCTCCTCATAATAGCTTCCAAAGGCTCTCAAACAAAGCATTGCTTTCTGACATATGAAACTTTGGCCAGAAGATATACACAGTTCACTTTATCAACAAAATAAGTACTGCTGTTTATAAGAACTCATACCTGGGAGAAAACCAAACCTGGAAAATGTTCATCCAGATGCAAAAGCTCATTAAAGATACAAGACGGAAATCACCCTCATGACATTATGGGAGCAGATTTGTTTGAAGTGAAATAGCTGCCAAGGAAGGGCAGCACTGGTACCACTATTGTGTTTAGGTTGCTCTCAGATGGGAGGTTGCATAGCATTCCTGGAAAAGATTATCCTGAAAATAAACTTCTCCAGTGTTTTGAAGGAGCCTATTTTAAATAACTCCATTCAGTGTCTGAAGTGAGAATAACTCCCACTCCAGTCAATGGCTATGTGTCCATATATAGGTGTTATAGATAAATGATCGGCATATTTTTGTGCTCTCACAAAGCATCAGAGCACATCTTTTGGCTCAAATAGGAAAAAAATCAGGATTTTATGTAGACACAAAGCTATCAAAACCATAGAGAAAGGCACACCTCTCCTATTCCATCACAAGAAATCTCCATCTATCAAAACAGTCACGAGATCTTATGGCACTACAAAAATGCAATATGGTACCCACAATAGTTATATCTATAAAGATATTAATAGAAATAATTAATAATCATCATGTACTAAGTAATATATACAAATTATTATTGAAATTATTGAAAAGAAAGGAAGAGGCAAGAAGAACTATCTCATTACAGTCTGCAAACACAAGTATCAATCACATATCATTCTGAGTTAGAAGGGATCCACAAGGATCAAGGAATCCAACTCCTAAGTGAATGGCCCAAAAGGGGATTGAACCCAGAACCTTGGCATTGTTAGCACAGTGCTCTAACCAACTGAGCTAATCTCAGGGAGAATTATCTAGGGCCAGAACACTATAATAGGGCACAATAGTTTGAAATTGTGAAAAGCAAAAAGGCACATTGAAAATCAGGAAAATACAGTTTATTGCTGGAAGCATTTGGTTTATTTATTTATTAGGAATATATAGAATTCCCCACTTCCTTAACAGCTAGACTAGACAATATACTGAAAAAGAGATTACTATAAAAGCCACCTTTTTACAGATAATGATTTATTAGAATGACAAAATATCCTGAGTTGGAATGGATCCACAAAGATCACTGAAAAGAGCACTTTCCAAACACTTCTTGAACTCTTGTCAGGCTGGTGCTGTAACCACTTCCCTAGGGAGCCTGTTCCAGTGCCCATGCACCCTCTGGGTGAAAAACCTTTTTCTAATATCTAACCTAAACCTCCCCTGACTCAGCTTCAGGTGTTTATCTCAGGTCCTGTCATTGGTCACCAGAGAGAAGAGATCAATGTCTGCCCCACTGCTTCCCCTTGAAGGCAGCTGTAGATCCAACATACCAAAACACTTGCTTAGATTGGTCTGCTTGTCAATGAAAACCTTGGCAGAGACGACATTTCCAAATGGCATGAACATCTGCAGCAGATCCTGATCCCCAAACTCCTGGGGAAGATGGTAAATAAACAGATTGGCTCCCTCTGGACCTTCAAACAAGTAGGAAAATAAATTCAGAAAGAGCATGGATACCACATACCCACTACACAAAAAAAGGTGGAAGAGCCAGTCAAGACAAATTTTCTAGATAAAACAATGAAACTGCTGTTTACAGTACTGCAGAGCACTTGATTCCAGAATAAATGAGCACGACCCTTTGCTGGGATTGATCACTCAAATAATTCTAGCTCTTTCTGAACACTTTTGTTTTTGCTTTACACATCGTGCCAAAACTGGTTCACAGATATTTGCTGTAATGACAGCTGAACAGTAAGTTTGAATGCTAGATGTTGACTGAACAAAAAAATGGCTATACAAAACCTGTGGTCCCAAAGCAACTAAGTAAATTTCCAAACAAAATACAAATAATCACATGGCTTGTAATCTGACAGATTCTCTTCTAAACATGCTACATTTTGCTGAAAACTTACTCCTACATTTTACATTACTTTACATTACATATTAAATTTAACCTGAATCTGAAGGAAAGATTTAACCTCAATCTGAAAAGACTGGCATAAGTAGCTGTTGGAAGAGGTGAAGGACCCAGAAAACAACATTAACAAAACCACATCAGATTCTCTGACAGTGGGATCTGTCAGGCTGTAGACTCATGTTCTCCTTCCCTCTGAGAACATGCAGGAGTATAATTAAGGAAGCACTTAAGACTAGACAAATCCCATGAGAAACATCCTGTATAAAAACTACTTTGCGCAGCCCTTAGTAGAACGATCCCACAGACCTTTTTTATCTTCAGTAACTCCTGGATTTTAAAAAATGACACCCAATAAAAATCTGCAGGTAAGGTAGGTGGAAGGGCTAAGCTTGCCCTTTTAAAAACCCGTCTCAAGTAGTTTCTACAACTTTCTGCCTACCTTCTTTTTGACTTCCTGCTGCACCAATACTCTGCTGTGTTAAGAGACTCTGGTTATAGAGTGTGGGCAGTGCAGCAGCAGCATATTGCTGGATTCCAGAATAAGCCTGTGTAAGGGCTTCCATTGTGCTACCTGTCCCATTTGAGAGACCACCACTGCCAAGTCCTCCATTTAAGGCTGCCATTCCTGTATAAGAAAGAGGAAATAAAAGATGACTGAGTGCTTCCACTGAGCCAGATCAATAACCTTTCAAATGCTCTGCATGATTACAAAAAGCAGGGAGCAAAAAAATCACCCCAGACAGATATCACAGGCTGAGGAATGAGAATCAGCTATTTTCCCAAGCCACCACTACACGTAACTTACCTGCTAAAGAGCTTACGTTGAGGCCTGCTGTAGCACCTGCCAGCGTCTGCAAAGCTCCAAGAGAAGCCATTGGATTAACAGAGGAGCTGCTACTGGAACTAGGTGAGGAACCTGCTATTAAAATAAAACAATTAAACTTCAACCAATATTTTTTAGTTTTGATAATTCAATTTCTTCATTAAGTTATTCCAGTAGAAAAAACTAGTAAGGAACAGATTCAGGCAACACAGGATATTTTATGTAAAAAAAAAAAACCCAAATCCACACAACTTGATTGATCATACTGCTTATATGTTCTAAGCACTTCCTACATTTTAAAAAATTTCTACTTCATCATAACATCTACTCTTTGTAGCAATAACAATGCCAGTAAGTGTAAGACATGTAAGATTGAGACATTATACATATGTTGGCTAAACTCTGTATCTCAACATAAGGTAACCCGCAGTGATGCCCTGTTTCCTGCTGCCTAAAGTAAGAGTCACTTGCTATGTATTAACATATATCCTTGAAACATCACTCAAAGTGACAAAGACCTGTAACATAGGTACTGGGGACATTAAAGAAGGCTGAACATACGGTTTTCCCATACTGCCAGAACAGGAACACCACATGCCCAGATTTTTTTGACACATTAAATAATTTTCTATTAAAAATCCTGCTGCCACAGCTGGGGCAAGGACTGAGAAAAGTCTTGAAATGTGCATCCAAAAATAAATAGTCTGTCCTCTATTCCAGCAACATCTTCAACTACGTTGACTCAGTAAGTCTACCAATACAGTACCTAGGACAGTAACAGCTTACATGGCACACCAAACTGTACACCAGGTTGCGTTAGTTTCACAGAAGTCAACGTCAAAATCATGAGACAAAAAAGTTGGTATGTCAAAAGAAAAAGAAGTTCACATTAAGGTCATCTACAAAGATTTATGGACATGATAAAATAAGAAATGCATAGTATTTTTATGATTATATAGCAGTGGTTTTTCTAACAGGTTTGTACATGACTGTAGAAAAAAGCTATATGTATTGCTATTAACAAAGATGTTTATATTTACTGCATAAGATGCACTAGAAAATATTTATGGCGGCTAAAAATTAAAAGATAATGAAGACTGATTCTGTAGAGGCATCTTGTAATCTGCTTGCAAGAAGAATTTATCAGTTTGACTAAGGAGGTAAGAGAAGAACTGAATTTGAGGCATTTTCAGTTTTCCTCATGTTTTTGTGATTCTCAATTATGCTGCATACATCCATAAAAATTTAAAAGAATTTTTAGCATCTTTCAAGCAGTTTCACACACACTATATATGTACCACTTCATGTTTGTGGCACAGTCTCTGCTGGGGTGGGATATTAGAACTATTTAAATGGAATACAACCTAACAACCCCCTAACTAAAGTAGTTGTACCTAACCAAAGCTGCATGAGAAACAGAGAGCTGCACTTCATACCATTTTTGTAATAACAGATGGAATGACAAACCTCCTCTAGTACATGTTAAGACAAACTGTCCTAATAAATCAAAAACCGAAAGACAAAATCCCAAACTATTTTAAGATGCTTATTCTGATGAAAAAAAGACACTTCCTGTCTTACTATCAGTAGAATATTAAATGTTGGGAAAACACAGGGAACAAGTTACAGTACAACCCTCAAGCTGGTAGAAAAATTAGCACAGCTGGCTGAATAGAAGCCAAAGTTCATAAACTGTACAGTTACCTTGATTGCAGAATATCACTTGTTTCTACAACATTTCATTGCTGATCTTTATAATTCAAAAAGACACTACATTTGATAGATGAGAACACCATTTAAAAACCCTTCCAAACCCACCCCCAATAAAGTAGCAGTAACTAAGGAAAAAAAGGCTAGAGAACAAAGTGAGAGAGAAAATGGATACCTCCCTACTTTAAAAGGCTGTGATTTAAAATAAATTAAGTTAAACCACTATAAAAAGCTGATCACACAGTTATTTTAGTTTAACTGCCTTTATCAGAAATTTCTTTAGACAAAACAAGAAATGCTTTAGTACTGAAAATGCCAAGAGAACTGAAGACTTGTCTGTATTTTCTTTATCCTGTGTACACAGGAATTGAAGATAGCATCCCATTTCTGATGATGACAAAAGGCAGATAAGTAACAGTAGAGCAGAAATACAGGGCAATTACAAAGGAATGCTTCCTATTTACAGCCTATATACCAACAGAGCCATCTGTGAATCTAGGATTTTTTCAGCCAAAGTTAATGTCTTTGTAATACAGTTACAATTTTCATTCATTAATTTCAATGCAATGTGAAAACCAAACTGTTGGACTTTACTATGTTCTACAACTTATGCAATTTAATCATGCACTATGCTAAGAAAAATTTGTTTTTTAATTATCAGGTGACAACTTGACCTGATATCCTGCAATTCTGTTCTTGGAATATCTAGTGTCTGTTTTTTCCCTATTCATTTCATTACAACACTAATGTAGGCTTTAATCATAGCCTTCTCACATGTCAGTCTTCTGTTTTTCAGACTATTCCTAATAGTGAAGGAGTTCCACTGTTCTAGTTATCATTTCTGTTCTTGTTTTTCTTGTGTTGTATTTTAGACCAGAAAAGAGAACAAAGCAATGAGGATGGAAAATCAGTATTGTTATACATGTTACATGTTACAACATGTAACATGTATATACATTATACATGTTACAACATTATACATGTTCTTTACTCTATCCCTAATTCTTAATGTTGTTTCTGTGCAGTTTTTGATGGGTTGTTGGGATTTTTTCTTGCTGCTAAGATTATGTTTTCTAAGATCTATATACTGAGTTATATCTAGTCAAAGAGGTGAACTCTAACATAAATAGCTGAAAATGCTTAAGAAGGTTTTAAGAAAATTTGAATATGTAATAAAGAACGGCTTTGTAGAAAGATATTGAAAGACATATTATTAGAAAGATAATGAAACTCAGACAAGGACATCAAGTAACAACTTGTGGAGGTAGGTAAACTGACAGAACAGTACGTCTGTCCTAATTCAGTCATGTAGCATCCAAGTAATGACCTGAAGAAAAGTTAAATTCAGACAATGAATCTGACTGAACTGTACCTGAATTAGTTCCAGTAAAACCAGAAATACTCTGCTGTCTCTGAAAACAATTTTGCCAGAGACACATCAAGGCCTGAAAAATCATCTAAGTTTTGAGGTTGCCTTTATAAGGAAGAGAAATGGAAACATACCTCAGTGTTTGCAACCATTCTATTTTCCTCTGAAGCAGATAATTCTTATTGGTGCTCAAGTCGAAAAGCTGGCAGACAAGACACTCCTAACCTGAGATACTTCTGTAGTATTTTCTTGGATGTTTCTTTCACAAGCTAGCAGTTTATTTATGGCCATGGTCTCTGCAACAACAACTACATAAAGCAGCAGATTGTTGTGTTCCAAGAGCTGATCTTCAGCAAGGTTGAAGGTTTTACTTCATCCCATTCTACATCAAAACACACAACTGTGCTTGGAACTATCTGAAGAAAGTTGTCTGAAGTGGGTTGGAAGGCAGCACAACAACATGTAACACCTCTGAGTTCCACCATTCCAACATGTAACCCATCGCTAAGTCCATGGACTACGCTGTGTGGACTTCCAAGCTCCTCAGATACAAATTATATCAGAGCAGATGAAAGAAAATCAAGAAGGCAACTATGCAGAACGACTGTCTGGATTTTTCCACCAATTATGCAATCTGTCCACATAAGCATCAGGTGAACATTTGGATGACAGATGGAGAGAAGTCAAGGAGTTAGTCACCTCATCTGCCGTTAGGTTTAAGAGGCTATCATAGTAGATGTTGCCATATGTCCCTCAGACAAGGCAGGCACTTACTAACACATGTACTGAACTGCTGAATATACTGAATTTCTTCAAGGTCTGGGTGTGGTTCAGGAGGGATAGATGTTTTCTGTGTGGACCCAAGAGCCTTCTATGTGAAGAGATACAGAGTGAATACACTTATGAATATTAATCAAAATAGAATCTCAAGTTTACTTGAAGACTAAAGAATCAAAAAGCTGTATAATTACAGGAAATATCATGGGATTGAATGTGTCCGTACTCATTGAGGCTTCCCCTCATCCCAGTTTGGGTGTAGTTCTAAAAAGTGAAGCATATTTATACCTCTAACAAAAAGCACTAGAACTGTTTCAGAATTTGATGTCAGTGACTACTTATAGACAACATGCCCTCCAAAACTTTTTAATTCTTTTGAACAAAGCTAATTTTTACTCTTTAAAATGATATTTGAAATTAGGTTTCAAGAGCAATACAATAGTGTCTGCTTCATGTTACAGGCCTGTGAAGAGTTAATTGATAAATCTGTATAGGATATAATACAAAATATCCACCATAACAACTGAATTGTTGACACACAACCATTTTGTGATATTACTGAGGATCAGAAGGTTATTTGAATTCAGTACAGAAAGTACTGGAAAATAGGCTGCTTCCCACCCCTGAGCCCCTCCACGAACATGATAAAAAATGGAACAGAGTCCTGAAATATGTCTCTCATCAAGGAAAAAGGAACCTGCATAGTTCTGTGGAACTCCCAAAATTCACAAAGGGGAAGCCAATTCCAAAGAATCAATGAATAGTAGCATAACCTCATTTGAAAGGCACCTCTGTAAATTATCCTAACAGTTTGCTCAAAGCTGATCTAACTTCTGAATTTCAAAATGTCCTTTCCAACTGAATTCTCAGCCTCTGAAATTATGGAGATTTCTCAGCCTCTCTGGCCCCTTGTTCCTGAGCTTGATCACTCTTGCCAATAATTTTATTTTTCTATCTAATCAGAATTTTCTTGGCTGCAACTTGTGTCCATTGCCCTTGTCCTTTCACTTCACACTTCTGAGAAGGGGCTGTCTCTGCTTTTTCTAGCACATCTGACATTTGCAATTCACAACCTGCCAGCCCTTCTCCACCTCAACAAAATAGAGAACAAACTTGATGCAGTCATCAAACGAGACAGCCAATAAGGAAATCTTAGTTCTAAATGCCAATCTCAACAAACTGTAACCTGACGAAGCATGAGGAAATATAGGAGAACCTGTTAGATATTTTCACCTTCATGCTTCCTTTCTCATGAAGAAGCATTAGTGGGTTATGAATGCAGCTCTTCTGTAGTCTGAACTCTTCATAGTTTTTTTGTTTTCTTTTGTTTTTTTAATTATAGAGTAGGATACAAACCTGTGAGTCAAGATAAATTTAAAAATTTCAATATTTCAAGGATTGCAGACCACAAAGTTTTTATGTAAAAATGTCCTGCAACAGAACACTCTTTGGACTAATTCTTTCTTGGGAATTTCTTTAAGTAGAAAACTGTGCAAAGCACCATGGTTTAACTCCCAATCATGTGACAGAAGGTTTTTTAAACAGCTTTTCCTTGTAATCTCTTTATAATCTCTTAGCCTGGCTCCTTGGTCCACCTACGTAATTCAAAATCTACCTGTGGAAATTTAAAACCCCTTCCCTCCAACCCTCTTTGGTCTGTCACCATCACAGGTGAGGATGTCAACTCTGTAGGACAGAAGCCAGAGATGCTGGAAAACTGACACCCTGAAAATACAGGGTCCCCCTTCTCAAGCCAGGATTTAGTAATAACTCAAAATAGGATAGAAATAACTGAGCAGAATACTGATCCTCATTTGTGATAGAAATTTAGTATGTCTGCCATAAGCACAATTGAATTTATTTTTAATTTTTTGCTTGTTCTATTTAATGATCACATTTAACAATAAGGCAGCAAAAGAACACTACTTGGAGATTCTAGTATCTCTGGTTAATGTACCTAACCTGTAGTTAAATAAACCCAACCCAAAACAAACAAAACACAAAAAAGCCAAGCAAAAGGAAGATACTGATTTTTATGTGTAACTTGTACACTAAATTCTAGACAACTACTTTCCAGTAGAACTGCTAGGTGTCTGTTTATTCTACTTTCATGAAAAAGTTATAATATCCTTGTCTTCATTAATGGAATATAAGCTGTACTGTTCTAGTGCACAGAATGCTTTATCTCACGCTAAAGGCATTTTCTCTTTCCATATTGAGAGGAACAGGGTGTATTTACCAGTGCCTGCCTAAAATCACAGATAAACCAAATATGTGACGAGATTGTAATAATATGACTGGAAGGAGGTCACCTACCTTTCTGCTTCACAATGACCTCAAAAATTATTTTTACTCTAAATTAATCTGACCATTTGAAGGAAGAGACACAGCAGGTAAAAAAGCTTTTGCTAGTGGCAAAGATACCTATCCTAAACAGAGGCCAGTGAATCCACTAGTAAACTGTTTCTCTATTAAAGATCAACATGAAAGTGCCAAAAAGGGACAGACAAACAGGTGACATCTATCCTGAAAGGACTTCCAGGGCAATGCACGCCAGGCTACAGCAGGGGCAGTCTCTTACCTGAGCTGGTGAGCACACTCAGGGGGCTGCTGGAGGAGGTGAGCGCAGCGGTGCCACTCGGTGTGTTCTGGGCTGCGCTGGCCGCGGCTGCCAGGGCGGCCAGGTTCTGTAACTGCATTGCGTTCAGTCCTGCAACACAGGGAGGAATGACGAGTGTCTCCTGTCAGAGCCACCATCACCCAAGTGCGACAGATCCAGCAAGCTCATCATGAGGGATGAACAGGAAGGAGCTCAAAAGCAACTGGCTTAATACTAGTTACTGATCTTTGCTACATTGCAGTTTCTTGCTATAATTGAAAATTTTTTTCTTTGCCCAGATAGATGTGGTTCTGGAAAAGGCCAGGTACTCATTACACCAGATGAAGACTCCAAAGGACAGAAATTTTCAAGCAGTGTTCTCTTCAGTCAACAAAACATAGGAGTTAAGCCAGGGTCTGAGAGCTCATGTGCACGCTACAGAACTTGCCTAGACACCAGGCCAGTAACTTCTCCCACTCTCATGTCCCTCCACACCCTTTGTATGTGGACAGCAGTAACTGCAAAATTCTTTCAACAAAGGCCTCACACCACAGAGGCCACAAAGTCATGGCTTCAACCCACCATCAGCTGAGCATCAGCATGTTTTGTTTGGTCCCCCTGGCAGGCAAGAAGCAATAGTCAATTGTGAGACAATTGTCAAGTGGCAACTTGTGACCACAGGATCAACCAACGCATGTGCAGGCTGGTCAAACATACTGGAAAGGAAAACAGGAAACCTCAGGCATGCTGTGTGTAGAGAGCAAGGAATACTGCAGGGGAGGAAGGGATACCTGTATTTATGAATTTTACCGGTCAATTTACTCATCTGACTCACCTTCATTTTGAGCCACCACTTTTGAATGAAACCATTTGGTCAGTACTGACTGTATTTTGCTCTCTTTTTCTGCCAGGGGATCCATTAAAATGGATCTCCTCCTGAATTCTGTATTTTAACCATCCTTTGGTAGACTAGCTCCATTCTTCCAAGTCTGCCTCCCTTCACTTTTCCCTTTTTGTCTCTACCTTTGATTATTTAAACAATTCCTCCTCTTTTCATCTGACTTCAGACAATTCCTAATATTTATTCCCAACATAATTAAAAACAAAACTAAATTAATCACCCTTCAATTAACAACATCAGAACATCCTAAGCAGAGGTAGTATCATCTTTTGGATAGTCAGTAAGACCTTGGGAGCAAAGCACACATCTCAAATAATTAAAACATCAGTTTTGTAATTTAAGCAGTAAACAGACAACATAAGAATGTGACAATGCATTATAAATGAATTATTTTCTAAAGTTCTTCTAATACCTTTAGTATAGTTTGCTTGTTTTTTTAAACTGTTTTTCAGTTGTTTTCTGTTTGTGGCAGGATCCGTTTCCTTTGGCAAATTTAGTTCCCAAAACAAGCAGATTCTTTCTTTATTTAGATTTTCAAGATTCCATTGTAACATAAAAGGATGAAGTTAAAATCAAGAAGTTTTCTATTTAGTTTTATTGTGCTACAGAGGGTTAAAAGTGCAAGCATTGGAGCTAATGAAGAATAGAGCAGCTTGTTCCTTACTGAAGCAGTTTGTCATTTGCACACTGCACCTGTCCTCTTGTCATCACACTGTTTTCCCATCTGCTTTCAAACAGCGTCGAGATTACATTTTGTCTACAAAGTCTGATAAAGTGTGGGATCTAATAACCTACTTAATTTTTCTTTCTATGAATTTCAAGAAAGGAGATCAGCTGAGATATTATCAAGACCTTAAAACTACAATTTTTTTGGTAGGGAATCACAGATTTGGAATAACTATGCAACATACTATTTATATGTCTGTTTTTTCAGTTTTTAAGGTGTGGTATGATTTTGTTTTGTTTTGTTTTTTAATAGTGAAGAAAGAATTACCCTGGAAACTTCTCAATCTCAGATAGTTACCCCCTTTGCTCTGCCCCAGTCCTTACTGTTGTACTTTCTTCTTTATTACATCTTATTTTTAAGCAGACACAAAAGGGGAAAAGGCAGGATCATGTGCACAACAAAATCCATTATAGATCACCCCCACCCCAGGATATTAGTGAAATGGTTTGGAAAAAAAAATTGCTTTTTGCAAGAGTCTTTGGTCTAAGAGCTCTGAAGAGGTCTAACATGAAAGAAGTCAACATAGCAAGCTGAATTTAGAATCAATTTCCAGTATAAATCAAAATTCTTATAAATGAAAATATAACACTTCACAAATGCTTGTAATTGTTACTGATGGGTGCACCAGCCAACACAAGTCAGATCTACAAAGACACTTTTGGATGAACTTCTGCACAGAAAGGGCACATGATATTGGCAACTACTGTAAAACTCCAGGAGGCAATTTGAAAAGTTCTAAGTCTTCAGTATTAAAATCAAAACTATAGATTTCTCTGCTGAAGCAGAAAAATTTAGAGAATGTGGTGAATGGAGTTGCTAACATGTGTTTTATTATTCCCAACTGTGTGAAGACAAAAGGGACAACCAATTTACAGCTCCAGGACTGCTACACTCAGTGAATATTCTGACTAGCAGTCCACAGCAAGGAATTTGGCTCACATCTATGAAGCTATTTTCCCTAACAGTAATGGCGTAATGAACTGTAATTCAAACGAATGAATAAAAGAATCTGAATGAAGCACTAGCTCACATTCCTAACAACAATGTATTTCCCACTTAAATGCTTTGTTCTTAAATGCACTGAAAATGCAAAAACTGAGAATCCGGAATCACTGAAAACATGTGCATTAGTGAGTGCTTATTTCAAACTACAGTTCTTCACATATGCACCTGTTTGGATGAAAACAAATACAGAGAGCATTCTTTTTGCTACCCATAAGGGAAAATAATTTTAAATGCCAGAGGTTGGGGAGATACCACCACTTACCTTGGGGACAATAGTTAAAATAAAATTAAGAAGGAACAGCCACACTTGTAGCAGAGAATTCCTATCATTTCAAAGGAGTAGGCAAACACAAGACTACTTATTTCAAATGAGATTAAAATGCCTACAGCCTTTTGGCTACTTTGTCTACCCATGTTCTCTTTTGTTTGGCACTGAATTTGTCTTCTGGTGGAAGAAAACTCACCTCCCATTGGGTGGAGGCTGCTCAGTGTGTTCAGGTTCCCAGATGAAGCAGCTGCTGTCTGCTGAAGGAGCTGCAAATAAAGCTAGACATTACACCAAAAAACAAAACAAGAGTGAGAGTGAGGGCTGGCTCTGCTTCTGGGAGAAACTGCATCACACCACAGCCAGAGCGCCGTCACAAATGAATTCCTGCAGCCCATGCACCACATCATAGCAAAGCGTAAAGAGAATCCCCTGAACAACACAGCCAGAGCACCACCACAGTGAAGCTCCACGTAGCCCATGCAGCAATTGCAGCCAAAGCAACAGCACAATGATTTCCTCACTCAACATCAGCAATGCTGAGGGAAAATTATAGCCAACACACCAAGACAAAACCAGCAGAATCAGTAGTGAGAGAGAATTCCTATTCAAAGCACCTAAGGCAGGATTGCCAACCCTAAGGATATGCTACCTAAAAACAGACTGTACAGCTGACACTGCGAGCATGGGACAAATGGCAATGCCATACCAAAATGAAAGAGCCACCAGGAGAGGGAACCTCTTCTACTCTCCTTATGCACAGTAGACATAAAAGATATTTCAAGCTTTAGCTCAGAAGGTTTTTAGAGATTTCCAAATCCTTTTTCTATTAACTAGCTGTTATTAAAAAAAATTTCAATCTACCAAAACTAAAAAAGTAGTAAGAGAATTGTCCCATTTCAACTATACAGCATACCAAGAATGAGCTGAAATTTTCCTTTTCTGTTCCTCAGACTTAATATTACATGACTACAGTTGTCAGAGCTACTCTGGCAACTCTTATGAGTCACAACATATCAGTTTTTGAAAAGTTCATCCTTTAGGAACCCAGCAAAATCAACTGAAATTAAACTGCAGTAACCCTCTGTTACATCATTTTTGCTAAACAGAATAGCTCCTCTCTGTCTTCTGTAGGGTTTGCTTTTATTCGGTTGGTTGTTGTTTGGGTTTATTTACTCTGCTTCCAATCTGATCATCCTTTCTATTTGGACAGTACCAAGTACTGTTCAAGTTTCACTGGAAGAGGATGACAGAAATAAAGGAAAATGATACAGGAATACAAGAACTATGTCATCAGATAGGCATGAGAAGGGCATTTATATGGTAAACACTGAGGTAGTACTATATAAAGAAAAAGCACATTCTACAGAACGCAGGAGAAAAACCCAAGGTTTCTGTAATTAGGGCCACTGTGACTGGGGCTTAAATCTTCCCGTAAAAGTATCCCAGCTAGATGAGAGCACATAACACGATTTCAGCCTTCTCATCCACAAAATGGGGATTAAGAATCCAGCTCCTATCACTCCTATCTACCAGGAGCCTTCTAAAAATGAATATATTAAACACTGCAAGACAGTCAAGACACTCCCATCCCTGAAGAGATGAAAAGAACCCAAATCAGAAACTCACTGCTAAGTACTGGGGTCCAAGTGTGTTGAGACCAGCCAGGTTTCCCCATATTGAGGCAGCACTGATCTGTTGCATTTGTTGCTGAAGTTGCTGAGCAATTCGTTTCTGCTCTTTATCCTTCTGCGTGTCTGCAAATTTTACAACAATGGGAGAAGAGCAACCCTGCAAACAGAAATTCAAACAATTACATACGTGCTATCCCCAGCAGTCAAAAAATACTGAATTAAGACCCAAGCATTGGAATCATTCCCCTCCTCTTCTATGCATACATACAGACATATATATTTTTTTTTTTTTTTTCAAACAGAACATTTCATCAAACGCTCCAAATCTTGTTTGCTTTTAATTCTATTTTGTATTTTGGTATTTTCTCTGCAGATTAAGTTTCTATCTCCAAGTTTTAAAATAGAGCAAAACAAACACAAGGGTCCAGGACAGTTTTTGTGAAGAAACACACAACTGCACTTGTCCTTCTCTCTGCTCTCTAGTCCCTGAAACTCCATAGTGACTGCCTGACAATTACATCTGCTCCTGACACCCTCTAAGTTGTTTTACCTCCATGGTTTGTGCTTGGTGCATTGCTTTGATTGCTGTTTGTGCCATGGCTCTTGTTGTAAAAGTCACAAATGCACAACCTAGGGAAAGAATAAAAAGGAATCAAATTGTTCACTACCTCCACAATTATTGAGATGAATACAGGAACGAAAATGCTTACTGGGTAGGGAGGGGGTGTAGGTGGGAATCACAGAAAAAGCTCAAATGCCAGGTTGAATTGCAAAAGGCTGCATCCAGCATCCTCAAACTGCCAAAAAAGCTTCTTGCTTTGCTTACCTCGGCTCAGGCCATCAGGGCCCCGTAATATCCTGCATTCTTCAATCTGCCCAAAGGGGGAGAACATCACTCGAATATCATTTTCATTGCACTTCTTGGATATCATTCCAATAAACAACTTCCTATCTTCTACTGCTAAGGAATCAAAAGATAAAGACTATTACCAGCAAATATGTGCTTACTAGATCTTAGGTCTTCTCTGTTAACTGCAGTTATTTTCATTGTCTTTAGGATGTGGGCTTATCAAAACCAGATTGCCAGTAATGGGCTATGTCTTAAACTTAAGAGGATGCATATGAGGTACTGCAATGAACCTGACAGATGTCTGTTTTATGATTTTATGTTTATGAGTTGCTGACTATTTTTAACCTGTAACAACAGGAATGCAAAAAAAAAAAAGGAAAAAAGTAAGACAGATTCAGCATTTCCCTGTATCTCTTCAGTTCTAGGTGAGAGAAGGCTTGAATGTGGATTATTGGACTACTTTCATTGTCTTTTCTCTGCTTATTCTATCTTCAGACTACCAACATATACCTAACTGCATATAAACAAGCAAGTGAACTGCAAAAAGCTTCTTTTTAGCCTCATGCCAATCACCTAAATTTCAATATGCCCATTTCCTCATGCTCCTCTATCAACAGTGGAAGCAACAGCAGTTGCTAAAACAGAACACTTTTACTTCTGTTAGTGATACGCCCATTCTGATCTGCACCAAAAGCACAAAAATAACACCTCAAATCAAACCATGGAATGTGTGGTACCATTTCTTGGCTCTAAATACTGATGCTAATATATTAGAGTTCAAGAATACCTTTCAGTGTGCAGACTCTTTTAAAATAAATGGTTCAGAAAGGCATTTCCCTTAACTTTTCAGTTAGTTGTTACTAATGTCAGCTAAAGGTCACTTGAGTGAGTGGGGTAAATCTGAATTCAGAGCAGATATTTATACTCTCAATTTACTTACTTAAGGATGCTGATTACCTCTAAAACACTTTCTTTTAAAGGATGAAGTGAATTATTCATAATATCACTTGAAAATATAAAACAGTTATACAACATCCATCACAATATAAAATGATGAAGACTCTAGTACATTTTGAAGCTTGAAAAAGTCTTCTCCTATTCAATGCTACAGTGAGGGGAAATCAACTTATTTGTTGAGTCTTCTACAATGCTGGAAAGGAAGACTCCAAGCTATTCCAGCAGACATGACTTTAACTGGCCATTAAATCTTAATGTTGTACCCAATCCATTTTCTTATGGTCTTAGAGCAGAAAGCTGCTTTCAAATCCTTTTAGCAGACCATTTTAGTTCAAGAGATCCAGAATTCCTTGTCTTGGTGGCAAGTTCAAATACTCTCATAACTAATGCTTTCTTATTTATTGTTGTCACCTTCACTTTTTACTAACACTCAGAGTTAAATAATAGCCTCAGAATTAACATCCTAAAACTCCATTGAATACTTTTTAAACTTTCCGTTACTTTCCCAGGATATTTGTATGTGTGTTTGTATGTAATGCAAGGTCAGTTGTAGTTCAGAGAACCTATTCTGTTCTCTTCCCAAAAATACTTCAAAAGAATGACTCCTTTCTAGACATATTTACACAGGAACGTGTCCTGTATACCCGTGGAGGAATGTGCAGATGGAACTGCACCTACTATATGTTACCCATACATTCCATCTTCTGTTTTCTATTATATTAAGAGGTAAGCTTTCTCAAATCGGGACTATCTTCTCCATGATGCAACACAAACTACTGCAAATGAAGAAAATAAAATTCAGCTGAGCCTAGAAAGGCTGAAACTACAGGATGCTACATGCTTTCTTTGCTTAGGTTGCAGCAATACAGATACATACATATTTAAACATGTATGTATGTATGTACATAAAGGAAAGGCATTTCTTATAAGGAAATGCATGGATAAATGATCATTTACCCAGTGGTAGATGACAAAATTCTTAATCCACCTGAAATGGCCAATGTGCAGAAATATTCAGGTTTTTTTCTCTGCTGAACTGCTGTTAATTCTCAAACTCTCTTGTATGCTACAAGTATTTTTGACTCCCACCCTAGCTGCATCGGGCCTTGCTTCACATTGGACAAACACTTGAAAAAGCATTTCTAGATTTCATAAAATCATAAAATAGATTGGTGTAGAAAGGCCTTAAAGATCACCTAGTTCCTTTGATTAGACCAGGCTGCTTAAAGCCCCATCCAGACAGGTCTTGAACACTTCCAAGGATGGGGCACCCATTTCCTCTGGGTAATGTGTTCCAGTGTCTCACCATCCTCACAGTAATGAATTTCTTAATAAAATCTAATCTAAATCTCTTTCAGTTTAATACTGTTATCCCTTGTGCTATCACTATACTTCTAGATAAACAATCCCTCCGCATCCTCCGTGTAGGCCCCCTTCAGGTACTGGAAGGCTGCTAGAAGGTCTCCCTGGAGCCTTCTCTTCTCCAGGCGGAATAACCCAGGATGCAACACAACCCCAACTCTCTCAGCCTGTCCTCATAGGGGAGGTGTCCATCCCTATGATTATCTTGATGGCCCTTCCCTGAGCATGCTTCCCACGTCCATGTCTTATGCTGGGGTCCTCAGAGCTGGATGCAGTACAATAGATGGGGTCTTACAACAGCAGAGGGAGAATCGCCCCCTCAACCTGTTATTCCCTCTTTTAGATACAGCCCAGGATATGACTGGTTTTCTGGGCTGCAAGTGCACACTGCATGTTTATCTTCATTTTTTCAGCCACCAAGTCCTTCTCAGGGCTGCTCTCAATCCACCCATCACTCAGCCTGTATCCATGTTTGCAGCACCTTGGCCTTGCTGAACTTCATGAGGTGGACACAGGCCCACCTCTCCAGCCATCAAGGCTCCTCTGGATGGCTTCCTTTCCCTCTAGGGTATCAACCACAGCACTCAGCTTGACATCACCCATGAACTTGCTGAGGATGCACTCAATCCCACTGCCCATGTCCCCAACAAAGAATTAAACCACCTTAGTACAAAGAAGAACTCACTGGATGTTTCCCTAACTGACAACATGGTTCTACCACAAGCAGCAGCGGGAGAGATACTCTGAGTCATGGAATTTGAGAGACATTACTCACACTATTACTGAAAACATACCTTTCTGCTTTCACTTTTTTTTCTTTTAAAAAACTCAAATTCAAGACTTCATCAAAAGCTGTTAAGCAAAAGGGAAATCCTCAAGCTTTCTGACTAGCACAAATGATGACACCAAACTGAGACTTTAGTAAAGCTTACCATTACTCTTTTCACTGTCAGCTGGTTTCATCTGGATAGGATGGTGCATCTAAAATGTAAAAAGATTATTTAATCCCAGATACATTCACTTCATACTATATGAGATACATCACATAAGAATTGTGAAAGAAAGAAATTACAGCCTAAATTGCTTCTAGAGAGATGCATATGTAACACTACAAAAATTCCAAGAAAAGGCTTTCCTAAGGTATGCCATCATTCCTCCTCAGAGTATTATAAAAGCCATGCCCACCCACTTCACTGCTATATCATTCTTTTAAGTACTCCAAAATTCCCAGAAGATCTGTTATTATACAGATCTTATAACACTGATCTTTTGAATAGTTTTTTACATTATTTTAGGGCAACATAATGTGTTTGTGCTTCAGTGGTGCTGGAGCTCAGAGAAACAAGACAAAGTTGTGAAGAAAGCAGGGCTCTACTCTTACCCCTGGGAGGATCTTCATGTTGTGAAGAGCATTCTGTGCTTCTAGTGCAGCTTTACGGGTATAAAATGTAACAAAACAGCACCCTGCAATTGAAACAAAATGTTACCCAGGAAAGAACACCCAGTCTTGGAGAGCTGTACAGAAATTACAAGCTCCACTTCTATCCTTCCAATGTAAAATGTATGATAAGTAGAAGAGGTTAGGCACTGAAACAGGTAGGTGCTATTGTTTATGGAAGTTTAAGAAAGATTTCCAACTGTAGTAAAATAGAATATGTTCAGAACTGACCCAACATCACCACTACACAATTAAAACACTTTGATAAATCTGTTGGCTACTTAATTTTCAAACTCAATTATTTCCTAGTACCAAAACCCTACCTAGCTTCACAGGAAATACTGCATATAACTGAACTGCAAATCCAGGCACAAAATTTAGTAAGGATTTAATGTTTATACGTATTCGATTAATATGAACAACTAAAACACCAATTTCATATTTATCTGAAACTGTGTCCCATCCAGCCACATTTTGATCATATCACAGCACCACAGTGATGCTCTCTGGAGTAACACAGTATTATTGGATGTTCTGCTTTGCAATTATAATTCATACTCTTAAAGCATCTCCAGCACTGCTGAGCTCTGAAAGAAATTATGATTTTTCTGAGCTCAGTTAATGACTGGATCACAGTTCAAGTATAATTAGCCAAACATTTAAGTAAATGCTTTATAAAGTCTGGGCTTGCAGGCACACCTGGTCACACAGAGCTCCTACAGGGCTGTTTGAATAAACACACAGCTAAGACTGGAACTATGTGAAAGTGGCTGAAACCCCAAGTCTCACAAGAGAAGTACCAAAGTTCTCACCTTTGCTTTGAGGAGGGTTTTGGCTCCTGTCCCGCAAGACATTGATTTCATAGACAGCACCATACTGTTCAAAAAGTTCTCTTAGATCCTTCTCACACCAGCTCCGTGGGACTTGACCCACAAACATTTTGATAGCATCTAGATCAGGTTGGTCTGGGTGATCCAGTGTGCCATTCATTTTCTTTGTGCTAAGAAAAACAAAAACGAATTTCTGGTTTATATCTTCCTACAAATTCTAAACAAAAGCATGCTTATGGCAAAATTAAAGAAAAAAATAATTTTCTACACATACATAAATGTGTATGATGAAAATATACATATAAAAGGGGACTCTTGCACATTCTCAGTATGCATACCAGAGTACATTTGCATTTACTGGCAAGCTATGTACATGGAAACGAAACACACTCTACACAGCTGTTTAAAACTCTGTTTCCACAATGTAGTCAACATGTGGGATTCAGGATATAAATCTGCTGAGATAACTGAAAAATAACACTAGTTCAGCCATGTAAAATTTTACAGAAAAAGAAACCAGAACTGAAAGGAACTTAAGCTCAGACTACCTACAATCCACTGAAGTTATCAGTAACCACTGGAAATGAGAGAATATTATTACAACATTTTAAAATGAGACTAATTGTAACTGTTGCCCAAGGTGAAGCTCCATCTTAGAACAGAGAAACAGAATAAACTGATCCAACGGTAAGTTTCTTTAAAGGTTTACAAGGTGATACTTCTGTGAATCTAGGGAGCTTTCAACAATAATTGGCAAATAACCAGGCTTAATTTGTACATGAAAAGGCTGGGATTGGACAATCCAGTTAGTCACAACCTGAATCAGGTTCAATAATGACAGGATTCTAACACAGAAAAAAAGGTCACTTAGACTACAACACCACCGAAGTTTTGAGTATGGGAATCCTCAACAGGTTCCAAGGCATTCTGTCTAGTCATATGAACTGTTTACAGCTATTAATAAAAGTTGTGTTATGCTCCACCCAGCCAGTTGACAAGCTCTACACTGCTCCCTGTATTGACTCTTCATAATTTGCTAGGTGCAGTGTGATGCCTGTTATGAGTACTCCCAGCCTGGTGCTCTAGAGCACCTCTCCCTGCAGAAGTCTGACTGTAACAACACCCTATTGTAGCTATAGTGATTAGCTGGTTAAAATTGCTGATCAATCCCTGCATCATCTCGAAAGGACACAGGGAGTGGAACAGCATCTGTACAATGATTCCCCCCACCCCCAAACTCTTTGCTAAAGGTGGTCTTCTTCCAGAGCAGTCAGTTCTCTTCATGCCTGCTTTGTTCCTTTAAAGATAGTTTGAATGGCTTATTAACTGCACATGATAGTAAACAGTATTCCTCTCACTGTCCATCTGAAATCGTATTCCCCCCTAAAAAGAACTAAAAAAAAAATCCAAGCCCAGTACTGTTTAGTATTTTTCCCATCAATACATTGGTGTTCAGAGCCTAAGGAAAAACTGACGTTAGAGAAAGCTCATAATTTTACAGCTGTATGAACAGACCTCAAAAACAACAAAACTTCTTACTAGAAGGAAAGGGAATCATCCTAAATCCTTTCGCTCCTCTCCACCTTTCCACTCAGAAAGGATCAGCACCTCTCCAAATAGCCAAGGGAAACATCACCTTTTACAAAGATGTAAACTACCTCTTTTCATTTCAGATAAGAACAATTGGAAATTGTTTACCCTCTCCAATAATTTCAGCCCTGCTTTCCATGTGCTTCAAGAGCACAACATGGCTACTGTTAACTGGGCAACTCTTAACATGACCTCAACAGTATTCAAGGAATATTTTACTCTTAATTAAAATGTTTAGTCTGGAGTCATTAATAGGGAAGAACAGAAACAGTTCTTCCCACAAGTGATTTCAACAATCCATTTTATAATATCTGCACCTGTAGCATACCACAAGCAATATAACTAAAAAGTTTTATTTCACCTTAGTCCTTTTTGCCACAATTATCAAACCATTTTCCCCCTCATCTAGAAACCAACATCAATCTTCCATGACCACTAGGATTTCTTCAAGAAAACAAACTGCAGGCTGTCCTATCTCTCCTTCCTGTCCCCCTCTGTACCAACAGACAGCAGGGGCTTGAGACAGCAATTCCAGCTGTCATTTTAGTTATAACTTAGACATGAAGAGAAAATACTTACACAGGGCTTGCATTCAAGGAGCAATGGTCCACCATCATCTCTGGGAGGAAATCCAACTTGAACGCAGCCATCACCTCAGTCTATGACAAACTACTAACACTAAATCAATGTACTGCCTAACCCCCCAACAAATCCACTTCCAAAAGTCCTGCAGGTCTTAACACTCAGCCACGCAAAAAATACTCAAACCACAGAAACAGAAGCTCAGGGAGACCAGCAATAGACACCACAGAAACAGGCTGGACTGGGAAAGGGACATGGAATCCCAGATTAAAAAGGGGATGTGACCATGTGAAGGGAGGCTCAGCTTAATACACAATGAAAATGCTGATGCACTGGGCTTGTTTTGTGCAATTTTCCCTGGCGAAGCAGTACTGAATGCACTGTCAGATAAACAGAGTGTCAGATCCATGAAGATAGCAATGGGTAACAGAGCAGAAAGAATACAAACTCCAGTCTTTCCAGCCCCAACTAACTCCTTGTCTCCCAAAATGGCAGACCAAGGCCTTGAAGTTCAGACAAGCACTTTCCAAATCAGCAATACTAAGGTGTGAAGTCGTGAAGTCAAGAGGTTCCTTCACCATAAATATTTTTAATAGTTGATTTCACTCTCTTCACCTTGTACTCTACTATTGACACTCTCAACTTCTATGGCAAAAAATGCCAAATACAATTTTTCTCCAAACATGCCAAAAAAATAATAGCTAGGAAGATCTGATTATTCAAAAATTCCCTAACAACCACAGAACATCAAAACCGATTCCTTTTATAGAAGCAAAACACACACTGTTCTGGAAACAATACTTTGTCTAAAAATCCAGATATACAGAGTCTATAAATGATCAAGAAAGGGAAAAAACCCAGTGATTTACTGAAAACTGTTTAATAATATTTGAGAACACCGATCAGAACCCCTCAGCTGCTTCATCATTAAAACAGACGTAGCACGTTGATCAAGGAACTGTGAGATGCATTTATATACACAGTGCAGGCTTCTTGTTAAATCTCCAGTACCCAAACTAATGGGGAGATAATGTGGCTAAAACTGAATACACTGTTGAATGCAGAAATATTTGAGTGGAGTGAGTGCTGCAGAGGCAGCTGGGTGTGTTGGAGCACTCCAGGAGGGATGGTTAATTGGAGGCTAACATGAAACCAGAAACCCCTATATACAGTCATTATAACCACAAAATAACCTCTCAAAGCATCAAGGATTGCATGCTGGAGCAGCTGTGATCACATCTTTCTCCTCTGTCAATGACTGCAATATGTACTTGCAGTTATTCCGACTGGCCAGTATACACAGCTTTATTTAAGCTTGCACAGTTACAGTATGTCAGTTGTTTTTTTCATAAATAATGTTTCCAACCTCTGAAGAAGAATTTTAAAAAGAGAACATTTCTTATCTTTTGCCAGCAGTGAGGTTAATTAAAAGGAGCTAGGCCTTGTAATACAAAGAGATATGCATGCACTGCAAAATAAGAGAGGACATGCATTTCTTACACATCAGATATTCAACAGTAACTACTTCATGCATGCTCTTACTATGTGATAAATGCAAGAAAGCTTTCTCTTTTAAAAAAAAGGTGAAAGTTATCTGCTAAGTAACATTGTTAAGAACATGCAAATAGGCATTAGGGAGCACAGGTCAATTTTTCAGCTTTCATTAAATGAAATTGTTCTGTTTACATATAGACACATATTACGGACTTCCCACTTGAAAAATGCCATGTTGAGTAAAGCCCATCATATTCATCACAGTCAAATGTTAAATTGATCCTAGAGCCCATTTAATGCATTTGTCTAAAATGAGACTGCAGAGAAAAACCTTTCAGATTTATATGATTAGAACAACAGATTACAGGGTGTGATTCCTAGATGACATGAATCTATAGACCAACACTGTAAATTCTGGCCCTATCCAGGAAGACCAGAACTCATTCCTTATGGTCTTTCACTCATCTTCAGCTTTTTCCAGTAGCCAGTAAAATGCCCCAGCTGCCATGCTCACTGTAGGTTCGATGAAAGACAATGCTGGCAAAACATAGTCTAGAAAATGGGTTTTAAAAATGTTACTGAGATTGATTAGTTTACTGAACAAAATCACTACACCATTACAATTTGATCCTATGCCCACCCTTTTCCCCATCTCTCTGCTCCTCAAAATCAGTCCTATCTTCTTCTTCCATTAAGACAAAACTGCAATGCTATAGGCGCAATTTGTTGGAAAGGAAGAATCAATACTAGAATGGTGAATAAATACCTGAAGATATGTTAGCCAAGACTCAGTGCCTCTGGGTGCCATAATTCTGAAGTAATGATGGCAACTTCAGTGACAAAACAGTGTACAAATGGGTTTGGTTTAGTGTTATTTAGCTGAAGACTTCAAGCTAGTGAAATGAAAAGACCTACAGACTTCACTTGTGAAAACATCAGGAGTGGAAAAAGATGGTATTTCACTACTGCACAAAAATAAGAATTAAATGAGGAAAAAGTGTTTCTTTAAAATTAGAAAAAAACAAAAGTCATCTTAACCATTTCTCACAAAGAAAGAAAAAAAAGGGAGCTAAACACACTTATTTTTTGCTCAGATGTCAAATTCCTGCTGGCTTCCAGAGCCATTCTTTGACTGTTTCTATTCAAAGGATAACAGAAACAATGTCTGAAATTCCAAGCTCCATGGACTGTAGCTACACATTTAAATGTGGTGCTCATCTGACAATATGAACATTAAAAAACTACTACGTACTACACATTAGATCTCAATTTTTGCACTTCTGAAGCCCTAGATGATGTTGCAGAATGTGTCACTATATGTGCTCCTCAGAGACTCTAGAGTACAAATATTGAAAGTTTTTTGCTTTTTAAGTTTACAGAATTACATCACATCCTAGGGCAAAAAAATCCCAAAAATTCACCACAAAACCAAAAATCCTGTATTATATTTTCTTTCCTAAGAAAGCCTAGTTTTAATGAGCAATTAACTCTGAAAGCTGAAGATAATACCATCTTTTATTTTATACATTCTGTACTCAGACAGCATATATAAGTCTGAAGCTGAGGGACTACTGGCATGGTGAGAGCAAGCTATGGGAAAGGATGTAGGCTATGGGGAAATCAGACACTGTGAAGTTCTGAAGGAGACAGGTCCTAGAATAAACTTCCCCTTGTATTATCTGTGCATATCCAGATTCTTACAGTGCTGCTGAATTGCAGTTTTGTTTTTAAACTGATAACCCCTAGGTTACATGCATCAAAATACAGTAGTTGCTCATTAATATTTTGTTGTTTCATTGTTGATCGTGTAAGCATGTGGTCAGAATGTTTTCTGCTTGTGTTGAAATCCAAACTGTCTCCCCATGCCTCACTGGGTACAAAAAGCCCCTTACCTACTTGCCAAAACTGCAGTTTCTTCCTCTGCCAATCTCTTTGACTGCTATGCACTGTGGGTACACAAATCTCACACACTGAGAATACTGAATACTTTTGGGCTGCCTACAAATCAGATTAAATTAACTGAAAAACATTTTATTTATGTGAACTTCTGTAGAATTTCCCAGGTGTAGAAAAGGGATAGGAGGGGAAGACAACTGCCTTTACCTTGGCAATACCAAAGTTTTGTGGTGCTCCCTCTTATGCATTTATCTGAGAGCAGACAAACGAGATCTAGACACAGATGAATTTTTAAAAATCAGGTAAATAAATTTAATTCTAATAATAGATTCTACTATAAGCTTTTTCCCCCCTCCCCTTCCTCAAAATATTTTTGGGGAAAAAATTTTGAGGTACATCAATACATTCCTGATCCACTTCTCTGGCTTGTGAATGAAGTCCTGTAGCTTCTACTTCAATTAATTCTGTGAAAGCTCAAAAGTAATGAATTATGAACTTTCATCTGACTGAAGAATCCCCAGGACTCCCAACTCTGCCAGCAGATGAAACAGCAAGTCACCCAGCCTTCTGGCTTACATGACAAGGCTTTCTCTGCCTAAGTACTCTCAGAAAGAGAAAAATGAAACAGCAGCTAAACATACCTTTTTTGATAGTAAAGACAAATTATAGCTGTAAATTATATAAAATTTATTTTGAAAATTTAGGGAATTACTTTTCTTGAAATGTGAGATGAAACTTTGCACTGAAATGAAGAAATTTGTTATTATAATTAATTCTAAACAGTGAAGCTTATAAAAAGACAAGAGACAAGAAACACATACAGGTACATTTTTCTCTCAAATTGTTTATGGGCCTCCTCAAATACATATGCTTATCTGTTCTATCTGCCATGCAACATACACTTCACACAGAATCTCCTTCCCCACAATTCACAAAGCAGTTGGAGTTCACAGGAGTAAAACAGAAGTCTAGCAAAGGCAAACTGAAACTGTTAAGAGGAAACACTTCTTACTAAATTCATAAACAAATAAATAGTGGTCGTGACTTCTGTAATCCTGTCAAAGCTTGACAAGGCTTGAACACAATTGGATGTATGCAGAGATATTTTCCCCACTTTTTTTCACTGCACATATATAAAAATCCCAACTATTTTTTTAAAGAGATAATCCATGGGCTACCTGCCTCAAAATACTGCATGTAAGAACTACACCTTCTAGTTAACATTAGGAAGGAACAACTAAGTAATGTCATCTTTAAACACAGCCTAATCAATAAAGATTTTAGACCCATTTGTGTAATGCACATTGTATTAGGCGTTATCAGAAAGAAATCAAAAACCAGAGTATGTCCAGTCTGGCAGTTCCCAGCATCTCTAGTCACATCTTTTTACATTTCTAAATCAACACATGCAACACAAAACCTTCATGTGAAAATAGATATGTTTGAATATATATGTTTGAAGACAATGTTTAAATTAAACACACAAAATTACTGCTTCTCTGTAACCACTGATAACACAACTATGAGGTGGCAAAGCATTTTATAAAGCCTGTGTAAGTCTGCTTGATAAAGTGGTTCTGAACTAAGCTGGTCAGGAAATCAGGAAAGACATGTTGCTTGAAAATGATGTTTCAGAGAGAAATCAAGAGATTGAAAGCTGTGGTAGAAGAGAAGGCTCTGTTCCCAGCTTTGTACCAATTCAGTGCAAAAATCCAAGCAACTTCCTTTAGCTCTTCCATTTGCAGATGTCACACAGACATACCAGGAGGCAGTGATGTTTTCCTGAGGGACAGAGAACTATGACTACTGTTTGCTATACAATACACCCATACATTAGAGAGGCAATCCATAACACAAATATGCCAATACATAACAAATGCAGAATTAAAAAAAAAAAACAAAACAAAACCTCTTTCTATGGATATGTTTTAGCTTAGATTAAATCCCATATATCTCAAGATCCTTCAAGACTTTTCCCTGTTTATTTATGTGTAGACCACAGCCAACAGACAGAGCACGTCAGAGCTACTTGCTCACTCATGGAAAAAGAGAGTTGAATGTTCTATTCTGAGTTCCCCTTCACTTAATGCTAAAATATCAGTAACTTCATGTCTTGATACATTTACTGGTCTGACAAATTTATTTGAATATGAACAATGGATTCAAATGTTTTCAAGAAGGAATCATAGAATTACAGAATCATAGAATGGCTTGGGTTAGAATGAACCTTAAAGATCACTTAGTCCAACCCCTGCCTGCCATGGGCAGGGACACCTTCCACTAGAACAGGTTGCTCAGTGGCCCATCCAATCTGGCCTTGAACACTTCTAGGGATGAGGCATCCACAAAGTCTCTCAGCAATCTGTTTCAGTACCTCACCACCCTCATAGTAAAGAATTGCTTCCTAACATCTGACCTAAACCTGTTCCCACTTTGAAGCCATTCCCGCTTGTCCAGTCACTACATGTCCTTGAAAACAGTCTCCATCTTTCTTGCAGGCTCCCTTTGAGAACTGGCGATGCTGAACAGTTCTGCTTTGACTGCCATTCATTTATTGGTCTGAACAGTCTAGGTGTCTCTCTTGCTTTTACTTCAAACACCAGGCAGTGAAGTGAATGCATGTGACTGCACAAATTGTCAAAGGGCATGTGTGGCTATTACTTTAGGCAGCTTGTATCTCCAAATCACCTTTTCATATGACAGCAAAATCCTAATGACTGATACAACAGCATTCCCCCTCTGAGAAAACGAGAGAGAGAGCAAGAGAGAGAGAGAGAGAAGAGAGAGAGAAAGAGAGAGAGAAAGAGAGAGAGAAAGAGAGAGAGAAAGAGAGAGAGAAAGAGAGAGAGAGAGAGAGAGAGAGAAAGAGAGAGAAGAGAGAGAAGAGAAAGAGAAAGAGAAAGAGAAGAGAAAGAGAAAGAGAAAGAGAAAGAGAAAGAGAGAGAGAGAAAGAGAGAAAGAGAGAAGAGAAAGAGAAAGAGAAAGAGAGAGAGAAAGAGAAAGAGAAAGAGAGAAGAGAGAGAAAGAGAGAGAAAGAGAGAGAGAAAGAGAGAGAGAAAAGAGAGAGAAAGAGAGAGAGAAAGAGAGAGAAAGAGAGAGAGAAGAGAGAGAAAGAGAGAGAGAAGAGAGAGAAAGAGAGAGAGAGAAGAGAGAGAGAGAGAGAAAGAGAGAGAGAAAGAGAGAGAGAAAGAGAGAGAGAGAGAGAAGAGAGAGAGAAAGAGAGAGAGAAAGAGAGAGAGAAAGAGAGAGAGAAAGAGAGAGAGAAAGAGAGAAGACATATTTCAGACACAGGTTAGTACATTTTTGGAACTTCTTGGCAGGATAGTGCAGATGCAACAAACTTATGTGAGTAGAAGAAGAGATTAGACAAGTACTTGGAGGAGACTCACCAGAAGCTACCAGACAAATCACAAGAGGTGAGGTTCTGAGCTTAAAACAGAGAGGCTGAGTGGCCACCGAGTCAGTTTTGTGGTGATAACAAACACTAGAGGGTATTAGCCTCTGTGAATGGCAGTGATAGGCCTAGAACATGCTAAAGAGCAGGAATTTACCTATGCATAAGCTATTCAGGAACTGAATTACATACATATGATGTAAATGCTCATTAAAAACATCTGTACTATATTCAATTGCTTTAGTAAGTAACACTAAATCCTCCCCAAGAGCTCCCCCAACACCACAAGTTACACAACAAAAAAAAAACCCTAAACCTCTGGACTTCAGGAAATGTAACGGCACAGACAGCTATATATAAACTTTATATACACAGCAGTATATAAACTTTCCTTTCTTTTTATAATGCCTTGCAATTGCTTTCACTATACCACCACACAACTGATGAACAAATTCAATCTGTGATATACTCAATATCTGGCTCACTCCTGAGGACAACTTACACCAAATGGCAGACAGCAGCTCTGCAATATGAGAGCTTATCTATCAGGAAACAGGTTACAACATCTGTTCAAATCCAAGAAGTCAAAAAAAACTCCACCCCAAACTGCAACTAAGTCCTGCTCTGCCAGTAACTGCTACTGACAGCACATCTAACAAGAACTTGGAAGAAGCTGAATTACCAGTCCTAGGACCCTCTTATAACACATGTATGAAGTCCACGAAGTTTAAGGCAGTGGCCTACAAACTTGTTCAATTTCCCTCTCATCTTCTGATACACACTGCCTCTTCATCTGCTTGCCTGAGAGGGGATGCAGGATTGCTGTGAATATCCTGACAGGGCTGTGGGGTTTGGAATTCTGCAATGTGAGCAGCCCACAGCTCTGCAGACAATGATCTGCTTCTCCAGGACAGAACAGCTGCATGATGCTATCCTGAGTTTTACTCTCCTAGTGCACAGCTGTCAGCTACCACAGCAGCATGAGGTTGCTAACCCAGTGCTTGAACCGCTGCAGCTGTGTCTGCTGCTTCAGTGATGATGCTACAAAGGCTTGCACAGGCACTACCAAAGAGAGAAAAATGGAATAGCCTGGCCATGAGTCTACCTCCTGACAGGGACCTAAAACATCCATCTGACTATAAAATCTTTCATTACCCTATTGTCAATAAGGAGTATGAAAGCTGATAGCCTTCACAGCATTACCTTGAGGTATATCCAGCTATTCTTTCCAGAACCTGTATCTATTATTTTTTTACATAAAAAACCTCCAAAGAATTTCAAATAGCTCAGTCTGCTATAGTGTTATGTACAGAGTGACAAAAAACTTCAGTTAGCATATGTGGATTTTTCCAAAGGCATACAGTATGTACTCACCCTGTTTTCAAGGAGAGTACTTGTGCAGCACTAGGACAGTAGACTACTACATTAGCACAGTGAAATAAGGAAAAAATAAGCCTATATGTAAGTAAAATCTTCAAATTAAGACAGTTTCCTAGAAACTTCATCTTTTCTTTAGTGTTTAATTATCTCCTTCATATACCCATTCCCCAATGATATATTACATACTTACATTCATCTTCATATAAATATAAGAAGAGATACCTGGATTGTTTTCTTTTCCTTATACTGGAATATATTTTCTTCTAGCTTTAATTTTGTAATTAAAGTTCTCAATGCAGTGATCTGAAATTTATGTTACATTTCTGTCTTTCCCTGATACATTTTGTTTATTTTGCAGATTTCCATGTTTTTTTTCAGACTATGGGAACAAAGAGGGAGTTGTGAACACAAATCATAGTTGTGAATTTAAAACTAAGGTACAGGACAGAGGAAAACTTATTGTGATGCAGAGAAGTATGGCTGAGAAGACACTGTATAAAAGGGACCAGACACAAAGCATATAAGCAAACTGCTAAAAGACCAAATAATGTATCTGAAACAATTAATGCAAATCCCTTAGAGCACCAATACCTGTAGAAGAGATAACAACAAGCCATAATGCAGGCTCCCTAGAAAAATTAATTTTGTCAAATCACAGACAAGGAGTAAACATCACATGGTTAACCCTCTTTGCAAGACATTTTACAATTAATAATTGATATTAGGGAAAAGCATTGATGGGCAATTGCTTTTAAAGCAGACATGTACAGGTTTCTTCCCCTTGTTCTAGTATACTAGTTCTAGTATATGTTCTAGTATACTAAAGACAACAATAACAGAAACAATTTTAAAAAATTAAGCTTTTTATCCTTACCTCTAGGTTTTGGTCTGTTTTGTTTTGGGTTTTGTTGTAAACAGATGTGAAATGTCTATTTCAGGTACTGCTTAAGCAGTACAGTAAGGTATGTAAAAGAAAAATTCACTTTTAAATTGTGTGTTTTAAAAACATATGCAAACATTCCAGTAGTTTGATTTTGAGAAGCATTTTGAATTTTTATAATCACATTGCTAGAACATAAAAATGCTTGCACTCTGCAAGAGACAAAAAACTATGGAAACCTTAAGTACCTAAGAGAGATTGGGAAGACCTGTAGACACTCTGGCACTGCAGGCAGAAAAAACTTCTTGAGAAAGTAGGAAAAGTGGCTTGGTCACAACAATAGTAAGAGGAAATGAAGACAGCTGTATGACACAGGAGACAAAGCAGGAAATTAGTATAAGAAGAGAGGACACACATTTCTACCCTGTGGAAGGACAGGGGACAGGATGAAACATTTTAGGCAGCGGCAAGGTTCGAGGTTTCCCCTTGCACCCTTTTTTTTTGTTTATTGAATGAATTCAGACCCCAACACACAGAAATACAGAGGACAAATCACACTTGCACTTCCATGCTCAAATCTTTACTGGAAGAGAACAAGAATGTAATGCCTGCAAGCAATCTTGTGCTGAAGGCAAGGTACAGATTCCACTTAAGAGTGTCTTTGCCCTCTTTCTCTCTCCTAAATGTTGCCTCTGAGTTTGTTTTTTTTTTTTTTTTTTTTTTTAAAGATGGAAATAGCTGAAAGTAAACTCCTGGCCATCTTTTTGTGCAAGAAACAACCCTGCAAGCAATTCTATGTAACAGAAAACTTTGTTTCAACTTTTTTTACCTTGTCAATACAAACACAGTACCCAATAATCTCGTTTCAGGTATTCCTGTATTTTCCTGCCATTTCCTGTATGACATGAATCTGCAGCTCTGTACTTAGTCAAAAAGATACACTGGAAAAAACGGTTTTGCAATCTCTACAATATTCGCCAGATTTTTAAGGCTTCATCTACATGTTTTAGGACAGTCTTCTGACACTGAAACAGAGCCAGAAGTTATTCCTCTAGTAAGGACCTGGAAATCCAGTCATTCTTGGAAAGCTCTCAACAGTCTGCTTGTCCTCAAGCCAAACATGCCATAAAGCATTATAGCAGGCAAAGCAACTACATTTACACAGAGAAGGCTATGTGGTTGCATATTGGACCCAGGGGGAACAACAGAACCAGGTATACAATTCCAAGACGATACCATGTACAAAGACTGTTATATTTTTATATTATTTATATTAACCTGCAGGAGGAGAACCTCTGAATCAAAAAAACACTTTTAAGTTTATGGCAAGCAACACATCTTGTGCACATGTAAACGAAAACCTTAAAGTAAGAACTGGCCAGAGTCACTTTTTTTTACTTAAGAAATGTAACATGTTATCTTAACTCAAAGGAACAAACTACAAATTATTATTCTCCTTACTGAAATGTCTTAGAATAGCACTTAGACACAATTAATTTTTTTTCTGATAGTCTTTTTTTTCTTCTTCTGAGTTTCAAGAGAGCTTTTGGACTAAAAGCAACAAGTCTCAAGTTTCACTGTCCTTTGTGGCCATCAGAACAGTTGGACAAACCATTTTGAGGAGTCCTTTAATCTCAATTTGTTTTTATGAATAGTACGAGATACAAACAATACTATACTACAAAAAGTCACTATTTCTCATTTCATTTTATCCAAAGGAAAGCTTTTTGTTGCATGCTACCGAAAGAAAGTTGAAACATAGCTTAGACAGGGGCTCTCAGTTGAGTGGGAGGGTCCCAGTTGACTGGAAGTTAGCAAATGTTATGCTCCATTTACCATGAAGGGTTGAAAGGAGGATCTGGGGAACCACAGGCCTGTGAGCCTGACCTCTGAGATGGGGAAGGTCATGGAGCTGATCATCCTGAGTGCCATTACACAACACGCATAGAACAAGCAGAGGATCAGGCCCAGCCAGCAGGGGTTTCTGAAGGGCAGGTCCTGCTTGACCAACCTGATCTCCTATGTCAAGGTGACCTGCTGAGTGGATGAGGGAAAGGCTTTTGATGTTGTCTACCTGAACTTCAATAAAGCATTGACTGAGTTTCCCACAGCATCCTCCTGGACAAGGTGACTTTCCATGATGTGAATGGGAGTACTCTTTGCTGGGTAAAAGCTGACAGGATGACCAGGCCCAGAGTGTGGTGGTGACTGCAGTTACATCCAGCTGATGGTTGGTCACCAGTGGTGATCCCCAGGGCTCAACATTGGGGCCAGTCCTGTTTAATCTCTTTATCAATGATCTGAGTAAGGAATCGAGTGCATCCTCAGCAAGTGTGCAGGAAACACCAAGCCGTGTGGGAGTGTTGATCTGCCAGAGGATAGGAAAGCTCTGCAGAGAGATCAGGCTAGGCTGGATCCACGGACTGAGGCCAGCTGTGCGCAGCTCAACAAGGCCCAGTGCCAGGCCCTGCACTTGGATCACAACAACCCCATGCAGCGCTACAGGCTGGGGGAAGCGGGGCTGGAAAGCTGCACAGCAGAGTAGGACCTAGGAAGGTTGGTTGACAGCAGCTGAACATGAGCCAGCAGTGCCCAGGTGGCCAAGAAGGCCAATGGCATCCAGGCCTGCATCAGCAATAGTGTGGCCAGCAGGACCAGGGCAGTGATTGTCCCCCTGTACTTGACAATGGTGAGGCCGCACCTCAAGTGCTTGTGCTTGTGTCTTGGCCCCTCACTACAAGGATCACACTGAGGGGCTGGAGCACATCCTGAGAAGGGCAATGGATCTGGTGAACGGGTCTGGAGCAGAAGTCTTACACGGGGAACTTGAATGAGCTGGGGTTGATCAGCCTGGAGAAAAGGAGGATGAAGGGAGATTGTATTCTCTTTACAACTAACTGAAAGGATGGCGTACTCAGATGGGGGTCAGTCTTTTATCCCAAGTAACAAGATTAGACAAAAAATGGCCTCAAGTCACACCAGAAAAAGTTCAGATTGGATATTAGGAAGATTTTCTCCACTGAAAGGATTGTTGAGCATTTGAACAGCCTGCCCAGAGAAGTGTTAAAATCTCCATACCTGGAGGTACTTGAAAAATGTGTAGATGTAGTGCTTAGGGACAGGTTTAGTGAAAGACTTGGGAGTGTTAGGTTAATGGTTGAACTCAGTCATGGCATCATGTCAAGAGTCTTGTCTCCATCTAGACTCTAGTCATGGAATCTTTAAGGTTGGAGAACACTCTAAAGATCACAATCTACAATGTTTTAATGCTCATTTTTATCTCCATGCCAAAGACTTACATTTTGGAAGGGGCTCATATCTCATATGCAGAAATTTTATTTGAACACAGACATGTTTCAGCATGGTAAATGTGTGTATGACAAGAGTCAAAACAGAGATAGGACTGACTCCTTATCTCAAAGCAAAGCTGACTCCTCCTCATTTTTATTCTCTGTACCAGACTAGAAGCAGAATGCCATCAATTTTATTCTGATGTATCTCCGCAGTGTTAATCATGATGAGGCATTTCATACTGGGAGGTATACAAACAATTTTATATACCATTATTAGATGTTCAAGAAAAGACTCCATCCTCTTCCATTTGGACACCCTTTGCATTCACATTTAGGCAGATGAATTCAATTTTACTTTGCTCTTAAGATGAGAAACCACAGATCTTGCACCAAATCAAAACAACTTATTTTCATCAACCAAAAACTTGGTGATTATCTTGCTATTTAAATATCTGTTTGTTTTGTTATTTAAGTAATCCAAATATATTGATTCTAGGCCTGGGTTTTGCAATTGGAGAATCCCATGAGTTTGAAAAACTAGGTCTAATCAGTTTAGTCTGTCTCAAAAGATCAAAATTCTTCAGAAAAAAGCCACTAACAATGATCAGTATTCTCTCTTTCCAATCTTCTGTATGGTCCAAATGGACAGCAAAGGAGTAGGAAGTGCAAAACACAGAACACCACTCATTAGAAAAGAAGTTGAGTGTTTTGCAACCCATACAATGCCTGGAGACAAATGTCCTCAAACTGGTACTTCCAAACACAGAAGTCAATCACCAATTCTCTAAAAAATCACTTGAAAATGAAGGTGTTCCTGGATTTCTTAAACCAACTTTAGATCTTTCTACCCTGGTGAGTAACATTTGGAGAGACAGGATATCCTGAACTTCAAAGACAAATTTATTTTTCTTTCTGATATAGACATAACTAAATTCTTCCCAATGTATTTATGAAAACTGTAGCAAATGTCTGTCCATAGCAGAAAACAACTCTTTCCTCAAGACAATATAAAATCTCAATTTTCCCTGGTTGTGTACAGATCAAAACACAACTTAAATATTTCTCCCATAGCAGAGGTAATTCACTGGAAGAAGAAAAATCACCAAACTTTGGTTGTGGTGATACTGATAGTGTTACTTAACACAGCAGTTAGAAGTCAATTGTCTCTGAAGTGAACTGAAACTCTTGAAGTGCACAGTACAAACAGTCTGATATGTTCTTTTGTACTCCTCTGACCACACAGTAAATCATTCCAACTTCCTAAACCAGAGAAACAACTAGATCACAGAGGAGCTTTTTACTGGGTTGTCAAGCTGACTCCATCTATAATGCAAGCTACCATGAGAACCAAACATAACCAAAGGACACAGCACTAAACCCTCAGCTGGAAACTGAGAAAGGGCCATTGTCTCAGCTGCCACATGAAACTACACCCTTACTGGACTTCTAGCACAAAGAAAATTGCACCAAAAGATCCTCACATTTGACTCTATGCATTTTCATACTGGACTGTGTTCCCGTTCTACTGCACATAATCAAATCTGTCTCAGCCCAGAAGGAGTTGTTCCACTAAAACTCACCTTTAGGGTTTCATGTACTACAGAATACTACAGATTTGTTCTGGTCAAGAAATTACTATGAAGACATGCATTTCTACTTTGCAGTTATGTTTCTAAAATTATTAAATTACAGATAGAGTTAAAGACACCTATTGACTCAGTACTTGCAGTCCTGAACTGTTAACACTCCCAACCCCCTTTGGCGGTACAAAGGCAGGAAACTGCAGAGTTTAAGGTTCAGGGAGCACTGCTCACTGCAGTGGAAAATGACTGCTTTCATCACTGAATGTAAAAACAACACCTCTCTAAACCTTTATAAGGAAGCTCTACTACACAACTGAGGGATACAAACTTTAGTTGGTTCATACCTGCAGCTATGCACCTCTGTCCAGCCGTTCCAGTCTTCAGTCTAAAAGATAAGGAAAAACACATATTGAGGACTCCAGAATTAGCATCAGATAGTAACAAGCATTATATGAACTCTACCTGATAAAGCACTGAGGACTGGGAAAGTGAGCATATTTCTAATAACAGAAGTCATCATGAGGGTAATAACCATCAATGCCATCAAAACTGAAGCAGCATATTTCAAATATACAGGGTAAATGAAAGGGTGCACAAAAATGGACTGCAAACACAACATGGCTGAAAACAGAAGTCTTAGAGCTTCCTAGCAATGTTCAGTGGACCTATGCCACCTATCTGGCCTTTTGGCTGTCACAACAGAAGCAGCTACCAACAGCAGTAGCCACAATCCTGAACTCCTATATGGCGTTATTTTGACAGCTGTAGCACTAACAGACGACCATGAACCTGCAGAGGGGAACTCTAATGTATGACTGCATAAATGGAAATGTCTCAAAAAGCACTCAATTAGGGAACACAGAATTGAACAACACAAGGGAAAAAAAGTTATTTCTACATCTTAAGCAAATCATCAGCCAGGAACCATACAGATTTTCTGTACTAGCACCTCATATCTAGGGGATGCTACTTCATGATTCAGAATTCTCTTTTTGCAAACTCAGTAACAGACTCTCAAAACAAGCTAGTCTGCATTTAAAAACAAACTTGGGATTTTTTATTTTGAGGTTTCTTGACTTTTTTTTCTCCCTCAAATAATTTCTTCTCTGCCTCCTCCTGGGTTATTTTGCAGAACTACACTCATGTCAGTCTAGCAGTATTTTACAGAAAATCCAAATCTATTTACTTACCTATAGTTACCAAACTAAAAACTGCATCCACCAGCAAGCAGCATTATACAAGGCTATCTGAGCCTGTATAATTGACTGCTTTGCAGGCCCCTACTTAACCTTTGTTCTATATTTTTTTTAGTAAGTGAGAATAAGCGAGCCACATCCTCTTCTAACTTGCCATGTAATATACTTGGTTATTTATCACATGTATTCATGCCCTCTTTTTTAAAGGGAGCTCTCTTGAGAAATTTCAATTCTTCTAAATTCTTCCTGTTTGTTCAATTTATTTAATAAAGTGCTAACGCCTCTAAAGGAACAAAAAATCCTAAACACAAGAACAAAATTAATTTTCTTATAATATTTGTTGAAAACAAAACCCAAACCATGAATCCTGACAAACATAAAGCAGTTATCTGAAGTGTGTATTTTCAAAATTATGATTTTTTCTTTCTTAGAATATTACTCAAAACTGACTATTGTTCAGAGAACACTTCACATATTTATTTTGGTTCTGTTTCAGAACAACATTCTGGATTATGAAGCTCCAATTTGTGATTGAGACAAACGTTACCTTAAGACAGTTCTTCCACCTCAGCCAGATTCCTCTGCTTTTCTGTAGTTTAATTACAAAATATTTGTTTACGGCCAAAAAAATGGTCTTAGATTCCTGCTAACAGACCTTCTTTATGCCCAACTTCTAATATCTTCAAAACAGGTAACATAAATTTTTTGCTTACATGCTAAGTTATATTCTTTGATAAACAGCTTTCAGATAAAATGAATGCTTAACAATATCTATATAAACAACTTTTTGATGGTAAAAAGAAAATCTTCACTTCACACATGTAACTAACACTCTAGTGAATTTATTTTAAAACTTCAAAGAAACCAAAAGTGCAGCTAACATAGCCAAAGGAACCCGTAACTCTTGGATACCTTTGGGAAAAAATACACTTCACTGAATCAAAGGCAAAATCCAAGACAATAAAAACTTCAAAAACCAAGCAGCAAATCTGACAACCACCTGTAGAAAGCCTGGGAGAGTGCTCTTAAATCACAAATTTTTTTAGTATAGTTTATTTAATTGCATGCAGAACATAAAAAACACTGAATAATTAATCCAGGTTTATACATAAGACAAACCTGGCCCAAAGGCCAAAGAATCTGACAACTATGTTTCTTCTCAGGAAAAACTGGGTCTTGGATCCCTCAGACTAAGGTTTATACATACATACAGCTGGGTGCCGCTAGCCGTGTGTGCAGCATGGTCACTTCTGTAATTAACTGATGGGGCAGTAAGCTCTTGTGCAAAGTAGGTTCTCCGCAGCCAGGATTTGACGCTGATAGCCAACTGTTCTCATAGCTGCATGAGTGTGCTTAGTGCAGTCAGCAAAACAATTAATGGGGTAAATTCAGATCTCTCATCATAGCTTTATAAAAATTTTCCTGAAGTCGTCCCCTGACTAAGGTGTTGCAGCTGAGTACAGTTGTTACTTTCAACTACTGCAAAGCTGGGAGGAACTACTGATACTACCTGAGTACTCCATGTAGAAAAACAAAGTTTTAATGCTTAGATTTAATGGCCCTGCCAGATCTAAAGGTGATAAAATATACTCTCACTGATGAACACTTGCAACTTTCGATATGCAATATAATATAAATAGAACTGCAGCTGGTAATGAAAACAGTGGCTCTATCCACTAAGTACTAGACAATGGACATGAGCCCAATAAATCTAATAAATAAAGTAATACTGCTTTTCTACTAAGTGGTAAAACTTCTGTCTCACCAGCACCCGGGACCATCCAAGAGAATACCAGATCATTTAATGGATTCTGATCAATGAAATTACTGTCATAGTCAGCACTTTGTCTAGACCAGTTCTGATTTCTCATTACACTTTCCAGGAACTAATGTTTATGGGACTGTCAAGGTTACCATTGGCAATTAAAGAGGCCAACAGATCAAACAGACCACATAGGTCAGCCTCGGATACATCCTGGCGTCAACAGTCTCTCACATAAATCAGTGTTCAGTCTGCAGATTTACATACTTTTAGGAACCCATGTGACTAATAGTGAAAATATAGAAAGAACTATTTCTTTGGAAGAAGTATTTCTTTGGAAGAAGTACAGGAGGGAGATAAGGATGCATCAGAGCGCAGTGGAGCAAGTACACTACACGGGTTACGAACCGAGAGTCCTACACAAACCAGAGGAAGTTTCAATTACTGCACAGCTCAGGCCACAACCCACAGAAATGTCACTTTGTAGCAACCCTTACTAATGAGGCAACACCACCACAGAGATAGCAAGGGGAAACTCCTGCCATATAAAAACCGTACCAGAGAAGGAGACGTACTGTTTTATCTGAGAAGTGCCCTTCTGCTGCAATCTTTACACCACCCAAACCTCTCAGCACCAAAAGCTACTTGTTCAATGTGAGGCCACAGCTCAGTCACTGTGCCAGCTCAATTTATTTTGGCAGACAGAGCTGTCAAATACCCTTTTTCTCAGCATTGCCAGCACAAATACTAAAGGTATACAGGATAGCAGACAAATTATACAGTTAGCAAGTTGAATTACTCATGACAGTATGTTCTACTATAAGAATGTAAGTTTTTTCAACTTCAGATGTAACAGGAAGAACAGAATGAAGAATAGAACAGGTTCACATTTTGGGGCCATTGCAGACAAAGATGAAAAGACAAGAAAACATTTAAAATGCTATGCTTCCAAGATACTATAACCAGGACATCATAAGATACTTAAGATTTGGGATGCTGATCATATTTGCAATGTCTGTTCCATGTCTAGTCAGCATTTACATTCCAAACACCTCCAAAACTGATCATTAAGTCTTACAACCCAAAATGAAAGCATTAAAGACACACTTTAACAATACAAACCAATCCTATGATTTACTGTTGAAAACATGCGACTCCGGCTTAGAAGACATAACTTATATTATTAACTATGTGGCTGAACAGTAACTTTTTGGTCCTAAGAGTTTCCATTTGTACAATATGGACAAATATGTTCAAAGAAATAATAATCTTATTTCTTTGTGAAAAGGTATTTTGAAAACTAGTGACAGAATGTATTTAATCAGTCAGGAGTATCATCACATTGTTACTCTTGCATTTGAGCTGAAAACCTCATAAATGACTTCACAAAAAAAAAATTCTACAAAACATATGTTCGTTAATAAAATCCAAAGAATCTCACCAACAAAAGACTTAGCTTACTATCTCTCTCCAGATCAGGTATTAAGCGAGTTGCAAAATATACCAGGAGTTGCAAATAGAGAAGGTACAAACTAAAGCAACATTTCATTTACTTTTTGAATGAAGGTCAGAAAGCATGCATTCATGTTTTGCTTTATGGAAACTCTACATGCCACAGGTAGACCTCTCACATACAGCAGAGTTTGGTCATCTTTTGGGTAAAAGATGGAGTTTTAGTGAACACAAACAATATTCTCAGTTTAACCACTAAGCCTACTCCTAGAAACAACTGAACTTTAGCTGAACTTTAACAACCTCATCCATCTCAGCCACAAGATTCAAACACTAACACTTTCTACTTACCTATCTTTAAAGGCAAGATAAAAAAATCCCAATGGGGAAACCACCCCTGTGCAATGTTTAGATAGACACAGCTTGCATAGTTGTGTGTTAAAAATTCAAGATACTTGCACACCTTTTTTTCTGATTGTACAAAAGGGAATAGATTCTAAAGCAAACAGCATAAAGATGTATTGCAGATCTCCCACAAAGATCCTCAAATACAATCATTATTCTGTATTACCACACCTAAAATGCCAAAAGAGGACACAGTGTACATGGCTGTTTCCAGCATCTACTGCTAGCTTCAGGAGGAAAATAATTTTGAGGTGTCTCAATTTTGAAAGATCAGAACTGAACTGTATACAAAATTATGAGTAGGTCTGAAATTCTGCATTTGCAAAATGTTGAAGCATAAACATTTATATTTTATTTCAAAGAAGCACAACTAAGAAAGACTGATTTACCTGAAGCTTGTATGTGTCTTGCTTGGCTTATATTAGACAAATACTTGCCATGAACTCTACCGTGCAGAATTTGCCATTGCCACGCCTGCAAACCAAAAAGTAAAAATATGCTCAATTATTTTTATCTTTATTTTGTAACTGGCACACGGTAAATCCTTTGCAGAAGTAAACAGGTACAAATTACACTCGTTTACATCTGCAAAGAATTGGAGTTACTGCTCTGCTATAACCAATGAATACTGATTCAAATCACTTTTAACAGCAAATAATTTTCATTAATACTTGAAGAGATTTAAGTATTATTTGGTGCATAGAGCTGAAGCTTTAAAAAATATTTCATAATAATTCTTTTTCTCCATCAGAGGCAAATGCTGGCATTGCTGTGGGAACATCAACTTAGGAATGTTCCACTTTTGCTCTAAAACACAGATTTAATAAAATGTAACCATTTCACTGCAGTTCTTACTACGCTTCTAGTCCAGATCTCTGAAGGTTTCTCATTTGTAACATCATTTGTATATACTTCGATTTACTTTTTGCAACATTTACTCCCCTCTTCAGTATCTTTATATAGTATCTGAAATATACAACTGTAAATAATACAGAAAAACTTATTAAAAAAAAGTGCATTCATTTACGATCTACTAAAAACACATGAATACATGAACACATGCCATGAAGCACCTTTTTTGTGGGACAAATGTAATGCCACACTTCAGATGAACTTTCCTCTGTCTGAAGACGTTTTTATACCTCGTTACAAACATGTGAATACAACTAATAGAATGCCTTTCCTACTGGTATCAGCAGCTTTTTACTCCACAAGTACCCTCATGGTCCATTTGTGACCCTGACACACCCTCTCCAGGCTGCTCATCTCCAGTGCCTGATGCTCACTGATTCCTGCGTCAGCTAGCTCTGCTTGCTCCTCTCTCTTCCCAAGGCCTCAGAAACTCTCCCTGCTGTACATGGCTGGATCCATAACTTGATCTCAGATTTTAGTTGGATAGGTGGAGAAGGATCAAGAGTGTCAATGTACTTTGCCAAGAGCTAGAGGTTCAATACTTGCTTGAAGTCTGATGCATGTATTTTCAGATGTTCTTCACTTATACACTCATCCATCAATTCATTTCCATCACTTTTACTGAAAGACACAGTATGACACCTGCTAGCAGTTTTCCAGTGCTAGCAGGAAGAGACTGCATAAACTTTATGGCAGAAACAAGTGCTATAATACAGCTTTGGCTTCATGAGCATGCAGAATGTACAGAAAATAATTATCTTTCTGAATTCTCTATACCTCGTACCTAGATCCTGGAGGCACCTTATATTTCCAAAACCTTACACGTGACAGTCTATGTATAACATAATTTTTTCTCTGTCCTCACATCAGAAAACCTCACCAATTTCTTCCCAAATGAACAGTAGGCTTTCTGCAGAGCAGCATCAAACACAGTGTGTACCAAATACTGCATTCATTAAGAAGTATGTTAAGACAGCATTTAGGACTTCCCTGTCTAGAACCAAATTTTATGTGCCCCAGCAGGCCACACAAGCAAACAATTCTCACTTAATATTTTCAGGTTATACAACTGAAAAGACTGGATATGAGCTCTCCATAAACATTCAATAGAAATGGGGAAGAAATACAAAGGAATAGACTGAGATACTCCTGCTATAGATCCAGTTTAAGCTGGTGCTATTGCCAAAAGAACAGTGCACAACTCTTTCCTCACCAGCTGTCCATCCCCATCTCTGTGTAACAAGCCTGAGAGAGGAAATGATCAAGGTGTGATCTTGTCCACTACTAATAACAGGAAAATAATAGTTTTAACCCAGACATGCTCCTAGATTCAATTCACTGCACAACCACACAGATGCTCTTGGTAGCACAAAAAAAAAGGAAAAATGCATCAAAAAGAGGCACAAGTCTCTTCCAGAGCAATACTGGCAGATGCTCATTTAAATTACTCATGGAACTAGATCATCAGATTTAGGTACTGAATTTCACACAATTAAATCTTTACTGATTGATCCTTTTTAAAGGCCTCAAGTGATAAACAAGGCTTCCACTGCTTCTGTTAAGAAAACACTATGTTTGTAAGAACTATATACATCTCCTTCCATATAATAACCTTCACTGTTCCAATTCTTTGTCAGTGAACTGTTTCAGATATTAGAGACATGTCACTCCATATTCTTGATTAAACAATATGTTTTAACTTCTTAAAATCACAAGTAAATGTTTTCCAACTTTCATTTACTCTTCCTGGAGTTGTAAATACTTCACAACATTAGTTTTGAGTTTCATCAATTTGAAATGCACACTGGACTTAATTCATCCCATACATCCACCCATAACATAACTTTATTATTTAACTGCATAATTATAGTATTTTTTAAAAGGGCTTACTTTTGTTAAAAAAAACCAGTAGGGCAAGAAGAAAATAAAAAATCATGCCTTCCTGTGGAATTTCAGTACCTTCAAAGGACATTAGACAAAAGTTAATTTTTCATTTGACTCGTACCCTGATTAAACCTTTTCTGCAGACAGGGTAACAGTCAAGATACAATGGATTATTGGGTATTCTCCCTTAAACACAAAAGCATATATGGCAAACAAGATTTCCTGTCTTGACAGCTTGGCTTAGTTCTGAACAATGTCACTTTCTCATATATTGCCTTTAGGAAGATTCCAACAAAATGGCATGATTGAAATTCCCCAGTGCCCTTCTACTACTCAAATGCCTTTGGTGCACATATATTTATTATTTATTCAGTGTTCTATCCATTTATCATGGCATCTTTCACAGAACAGACACACAGTACTTTTAAACATGCAATAGTGTACTTCCAAGAGGCCTTTGAAACTGCCTAACTATATTCCCGCTCCACGACTACTTGGAGGAAAAGGTGAGTATGCTACAAGAAAACACTTGGAAGCTGAGGAATCATAAAACTCCAATCACTGCCTCAAACAGTACCAAGAATTGCTTTTAACTGGTAACTCATATAAATGAAAGGTTGTCAGCTAGGGAGTCAGCAAGTGGAAATGTGGGAAGACAGGCAGATAGAGGACCTAATTCTAGCAGAGGATGTCAGAATTAGGCAAAATACCAAGATACTTCAGGTAACAAGTTTAACATCCCACAGGCTACATATTTGCAACAGATTCTGTAGAATTTCCACATGAAGAGGGAAAAAAACTACTGCAGTGTGTCTCCATTAAACAAAGAATGATCAGAAAACAGCCACACAACTAAGTTGCTTGAGTTCAGTCAGTTCAAGAAGATGACCCTCTGTCACATATCAATGACAGGTCCCTGCCTGCAGACATCAGTACAATCCAGACACTGCCAGGCAACTGAGATCCACCAATTTGCCTCCAAAATGTCCTTCTTCCAAATACAAGAGACACACAGCTCTCTCAGGAAGAAATACACTGAACACTGCAGTGGTAGTAAAGAAAAATAATTCAAACTGAGTTTATGGAACATGGTCCTCAAAAAAAAAAAAGGCAGACTCTAGCTAAAATCAATTTCACAACTGAAATAATGTTTTCCTCTCTCAAATTCCAGAAACAAAAGTCTGATGCCTATTTCCAAAGATATTCAAAAGACAGCAGAAATTTTAAGGGGACAGTATTTCTTGAAATTTAGAAAAAGTACCCTATAAACAATTGCCCTCTTTCTCCCTCTCAAAAAATTATTGCCACAGTTAGTGGTGTATTCAGTTGCTGCCACTATTTTGAGCACCTTTCCGCTACTCGAAGATTGTATCAACAGTTTACTACAGTGTAGCAGCTAACAGACATTCTGCACTACTTGTTCAACTGATCTACTATTTAAAAAAAACAATTGTGAATAGTAATTCCAATGTGTGCAGTGCCTTAATACAAAGTTTATGCAAGCACACAGTCACGGAAGGCTTAGCTGCAAGTTTCCAGCCCTTCCTAACAAGGTATTTCCTACAAGCTCCATCCCTGAACACCAACTCCTGATTCCAAACTAGGCAGGCCAGGGTCTAGCTCCTCATTAATCCCCATTGCCCATAACAAGCAAACACAGCACTCAGACCTTCCAGGACAGGATCTAGCTTTCATTAATCTTCAAGGCAGACAGTGACAACAGACCTTTTATGGAAGGATACAGGCCTTGGCTAATCACTCCCCAAAGCAGGAAGGGAGATTAAAATCCTCATCCCAGAAGACAGCAGCTCTTTTGGAGGTTAAATCTGTGTCTTTCTGATGCCACTGTCATCCATTACAAATTGCCCCTGCAAGACAACTCCTCCATTTCCAGTCCCTAGACTCCCAAATTTGGATGAACTGCAGTTTACAAAAAAGACAACAACAACAAACAGATTGCCTTTCACTTGGAACACCAGTTGTACCCAGAGGCGCAGAGACAGACAGACAGATGGACATAACAGAGACTGTAAGCCCTGGCTCTCAATTCTGCTCAGCAAATGCCCACCAGGCCAGCCACACTGCCTGGTGAGCCAGTGTGCTCTGCTGGACAAATATAGAAAGCAGAAAGTGGAACAACCCTTTCAGCAGAAGAGATTCTGCTCAGCTCCCCGAGAGGGAGGAGCAGGAGCTGAACCAGCCGAACTGCTTTAGCCATACATGGTCTCTGAAAGAGTCCGTTGCTAAGACAAGTTCCTTTACACACACCCTCATTCACTGTCACACTGTGCAAGGAGAGAAAAGAATTAAAGCGTACAAACCTAAAGGAGTTACTGATTTAAAATGAGTTCCAACTCCACTTTGCTTGCACCCACCTTAATAACACACAAACATCTAACACTATTCACCAACAAAATCTGGCCAGCTACTCAGAAACAAGACAAAAATCTTCCTTCCTCCCAGGGAATCCCCACAACCACCAACATTTCAATAACTACTGAACTAGTGAAGTCTTCCTTATTGCTTTTGGACACACACAACCACATATTAAGTTCTTGGTTTGACCTTCTCCCCCCTCCAGCCCAAATTGAATTACAGAAATCTTTTAAACCCTTCTCCCTTTTCAAGTATTGTCCTAAACCAGGAAGCATGACCTTTTTCATTGGGTGACACTAATTACTATGGTGATCTGCCATATCTTGTCTGCTATCCTTGTAGTCCTTTTTGCCAGTGTTTAAACACTAACTAAACCTTTTCCTATGCATTCTTCTTAAAAACAGAAGAAATGCGCTTCTGTGCTGCATCCTCTTCTCCCTCCAGCCACCCCACCCCTTTCACATTCTGACACAGAAAGAGCCGAGTAAGTCTAATTGAAGACCCAAATCCATAAGTCTTCACAGAAAAAAACCTACAAAAACTATTGAAGTGGCACAGTCTATTTTTATTTTTAGTACACAAGTAAGACAGTTTGCAAATTCAAAAGCAGCTTCATTTATATAAAAAAAGCATCATTATTCATAAATTATTTATTACCGCATGCTGCTGCCTATTGCTTCTCCTTGGTGTATCTCACATTTATGTGGTGATACCAAACTACTTTACAGGAGCTACTAGGAAAGTTCTTTCATACAAGTTAGTGGAAGTTGCAACTTCTAGCTGTATCAGGAATGCAGCAGCCAATTCAGAACTCAGAGAAGCACACTAGTCAGGGAGTTTTGTTAATGTCATGTGCAAGTAGACACAAAAGTGCTGGCATTAAAACAAACAATTCCGATATTTTTTCAAATTTCTCATTACTGAGATAATGGTTTAGGCTCCCTGCAAATTCAGGAAGATAACAGCATATGCACAATTAGCTCTATACCTAAGCACAGCCTAAATTATTTTTCTTACAAATAAGGATCAGGAATATGTGTCCTAGTCTTGCTCCATTTAACTTAGTCTTGAATTGCCCATTTAACTTAGTCTTGAATTAAATGAAAAAATAATTTTAAACCCAAAGAAATTCCAAAGTAAATTTTGCATCAGACAGTGTCATAGCAGCTTCCACATTGTGACATACAGACAGTACCACCTACAGCCAGTCTCTGATAGTGATCAAATTCTGGCACTGAATGCATAATTCAGAGTGTAACATGGGTGGCTTTAGTCCATAAGTATCAGAAAAAAAACACTAAACTCTTAGTAAGTCTCCAATGCATACAATCATGGATTTCTGAGCAGTCAAAACTGCTCAGATACAAATCTTAACTGCTCAATATAAATCTTAAGTAAATACATATATCTTTTTCTTCCCCAAAAAGCTTTTGCATATTGATATTTTCAAGGGTATCACTTCTAATGTGACTTAGGACCCTGCAAGGAATTTTTTACTGTTTCAACTCAACCTCAATTGTTCTCCACACTGCAGTCATCGAACAATCACATGCAAGAGGAAACAACCAACAAAAACCCAAGAAGAAATACAACTCATCACTAAGTTGACCTGTCATCCAAATATTTTTTAATTCAGAATTTTAAATGCAAAACAGAAAATTTTTGAAGACAAATAACAAAGAAATACAGGTAAGTAGGCAAAAAAAATATTTTCAGATGGTGCTCTGCTTTGGAATACAAAACTAAAAATCAGAGAATTACTTTTAGACTGTATTGTGCCTACACAAAATGCAAAACCTAGATGTGATGTTCAAAATACATTCTATCTTCCTGAAAGATCAATATTTCATTGCCTTCTGCAGAAATATTTATTAAAAGTCTATCTAGTAAGATTTTGCAGAGATAATAAGATGCCTGGTGTCCATCCTGCAAATCTCTACATATATTAAGATAGATGCTACTGTTTTGTTTTTTCTTTTTTTTTGTATGTAGACTTGGACATTGTCTGCTAAGTGCTTGATTTGAATTACAAACTCCTCTGCTTTGGAAAAAGCAGACATGAATATTCCCTTTCCAACAGAGTCTAAAAGATTTGTGGATTGCATGCCTACATTGAAATATCTTTCGAACTGTATAGTTTGGGACAAAATTAGCAGAGGATATGCATGGGTTCAGTGAAAGCCTGAATTTTAAATAATGTTTGAAGGAAAATAGTTTTACTTTGACATGTGAAATACTGAAATCTAGTGGATAACAACTATGTTATTTTTGTGAAAGATGCAGTACAAAACAGCCAGTAGACAGAAGTGAAAACTACCGGAAAGGACAGTTTTGATAGGGGTGAACAAAAGAAGCCACGGTCCTGAAAAGCTCAAATTAATTTAAAGTAAAAACAATGTAAGACAGTCACCTGGGTTCTTATACTAATTGGGAGAGCATCCAGTTCTGAGAGAACACAGAGCATGCAAGCATTAAAAAAAATGCTCTGCAAAGGAAAGCCCGCCAGATACCACACCTGACATCAGATATTCAACAAATACCCATCCTCTCATCCACATGCTCATTCAAGATCTCCTTGAGGTGTGCTGCTGAAAAGGACAAAGAAATCAAACTGCTTGCTCATTTGCATGGATTTCACCAATACTCAAGCTAGTTATTCCATGCTATATTACAAGCAATTTAGTCAAACCAATGTAAAAATCCCAGAGCAGTATGGTTTTAAGCCCAGTTTAGATAATCTTAAATCTACCTGGGACTTTACCACTGCAAGCCAAGCCATTAAATCAGTCATAAATCTATTCTAAATTGGTAAAGACTCATTATCAAAACCTGCAGTTTGTCAATTTGCCACTAACACTCTGCCTCTAACAGAGCAGCCAGTAAGCCAGCAAACCTTTTCTAAAAACAAAACAAGAAGACAAACCATGCTATATTAAGGATACTCAAGATACAAAGGTAACATGCATACATGGGACAGACAAGACAGCTTGTGGACAAGGATTCCTCTTCTGGCATAAGGCTTTCACTTACATATACCTGTGACACAAACCACATAATCTAAACTGAAATTCTTCACTAAGAGTTGGAAACTCCTGAAGATTTCTGTTCAGCCATCTAGCTGCTCATTGTTCATCCTGAATTCATCTAGCAATGATGCATTTTCTTTAGCACAGAGCTAAGACAGCTGGAAGTTTGAAGCTACTCAGTATGTCAAAGATGACTTCCTTTCCTTGGGATGATGACTGTGCTGCACTCCATTGCTGTCACACAAATAAGCCTGTTCTGTCCATCACCGCTCACTCGTGAGCTATTCCTCCCTACAGCAAAGCATTTGCAAGACTAAGTGGCACTGCAGCTTTGACCCAATGTGTATTTTAGTTCTATTTGCTTGAGTCTCACATCAGGTGCAAACAAGATGTTCAGTTGATATTTGGGAAATCTCCTCTTGAAATGTGAATGGTAAAGCTCTCTCTTTTCATTCTTATGCCCCAAACACAAAGTGTCTTGGGATCTTTATAAAAAACTGTTGTAGAGAACAATAGCAGAAAATGTGGTATTTTGCATTCTTGCATTTATTCATGTAACAAGTATCTCTGATGACTGGAAGAAAGGCAGTAAAACGACTGGTTACTTTTTCCAATCAAGATGATCTCTGTTGCCTCAAGGAATCTTGTAACAGGATCACCACTCAAGATCCTGCTCTGTGATACTTTGGGAAATACCCACTAGAGGCCCTAGATAACTTTCCTCAATTTACAATCCCCATTCTAATAAATACTGAAATATTTTAGTCTTCTTTTCTTCTATACTATTTTTTTCTCCTGCCGAATATCTGATCAATGGATAAAAATCATACCTTCTTGCCTGAAGGCATTGAATAACTCTGCACATAGTCTTGGAAGGACAAGCAATACTAAACATGCCCAGATAGAAATAAAATATTTCAGACATTCATGGCAAGACTGAAAAACAAGAAAGCAGAAATATAGATCTGAGTGCATTTGACTACTGCAGCTGTCTCACATTACATCTTGAAAAACTGGACATATTCACTTAAGAACAGCCTCCAGTTCAACAGCCAGAACAGTGGGTTCTTGGATCTTAGTGCTAAAGGCTAATAACCAGGAAATCTCAAAAACTATGACAATTTGTCTCACTTCCCACCTACTCTGAAATAGGCACTAAAGGAAAAATCAGAGTGGGCACTCTGAAGAGATTTGTGGCAGATGACTCAGCAACTGATAATCAATAGAACAGCCACATTCCAGAAAAATATGCAAGAAATAGTTAAGAAGCAACCTGCTTCCAGTTTCCCAATAAGCTGAAATAGATACTGGATTTCAGGTAGAATCTTACTTAATTCAAAGTTAATCTAAATATTTAAGAATCACATAAGCATCCAACTTTTATGAAATTCAACCAATACAGGATACTGTTAGTGATTTTAGAAGAAAATTTACACAACATCATAAATATTTCCCTTATTTCAAAGCATCATATTTTGTTTCAACCAATGATTCTTCAGCTGATGTACAGGTTACTTGGCAAGGCATGGATTTATTATTAATGAGATAGACAACTATTGTATATCAATGATCCTGCCACATTTCCTGCTTTCCCCTTTAGAGGAGTGGTGCCAGGGAGCATGTTTTCAGAACCCCTACTTGTAGCAGAAAAACTAAAAGAACCTTCCCCCTGCCATTCAAAGATAATCCCTACAAGTGCATCAAGTTTTGGAGGCCTAGCAGAAACATGGATACAGTAAGAAGTACACAGTAGTACTACTATGGATATCTTTACCCTATCTCCCATAGTGAAAGATGGATACATTCTTCTCACTTTGTAGGTAATTCACTTTCAAAACAAAACTACCTAAAACATAAATCTTCATGTTTTAGTGTTCATGACTTCAGAACAGTCACTTTTCAATCGTCTGCTTTTCTGTAGATGCTGTGTTCCTGCTTTCTTTTGCATTAAACAGAATGTCCTAGGCTTGCATCAATTATTTTGTTACCTATTAAAAGAAAAAAAAAAAAAAAACCAGATACAAAAAGGGAAAACATGTAACACAGCAGTTAGGATCAGGCATTGATTTTCCCCAATGTAACATTAGAAACTTAGGGAAAGGAAAACCAGAATAAAGACAGCTATGCAAGAATGATCATTCAGAAATGATGAATACACTCCTCAGAATAGCGTACACCTTCCCAAAATAAGTATCAGCAATAATTTTGAATGTGAGCAGAGGCTGAAAGAGAACAGTAACCATCTAAAGAAAAAATAATTCTTTACATCACCATATTTAAAAAATCCTATTTAGGAATTTTAGTAGTATATACATGTGCACCCATATCTCTGAGCAGGTATAAGATTTGTGCTCCTGTCCTGGGGGCTCTTCATCAGCAGGAATGCAACTGAACATATTACACTGCTAGATGCAAGCTGTACCCACTCTAACATTTCCTGGCTCAACCTAAAGACATATGGATTAATTTTAAACATCTACCACAGCAGCAGTATTTCCAACAATGCTGCTTCTTCAAGACCTAGGTCCAGACACAATTCTAGGAAGATACAGTTTTTCATGTTATGCAGAGATCCCAAGAACATAGCCGACGGGAATGGAAAAAAGAATAAAAATGTGATGGGTTTATTATGGCTGTGCAATGCCAAGTCAGTGCAGTAAAATCTATCTGATGAACTAACCTAGAGAAAAACAATAGAGGAGACAACAAAATACACTAGGAAAGAGTTCAGCAATTTTTGTGATCACTGGTACAAAGAGTAAGAAAGGACAGAGATACACAAAAAATAAAAACACAAATTCAAGATAGTCAGAAAACACAAGCTCTTGTAAGCTAGAAGTTGGGTGTGCTTCATGATATAAATCCCCACCAAATACTTTTCTAAATCCAGCGAACTGGTGAAACACACCCAACGACCACACTCAAGCAGGACATACAAGAAAGCTGCAATGCTTGAAAAATGTTCCCTGACAACTTCTGGGAGAAGAGAATGCCTGTGCCTTAAAGGTGAAAATGTCTGGGCCACAATTCCTCAGGAATGTAAAGGAGTGTATTCTAAGGTATTCTCAACTTCCTTCTCGTAACAGTCCTATTAATAAAGCATGCTGTTATCAACCTTTACTCTTCTTCACGTATTTATCATCCATTTTACGCTCCGTCTCTCCTGGTTTTTATATTCCTCTTCCTGCTTCATTCCAGTAGTGTCTGTCACGCCTTCTCATACTTGAGGACTGCAAATCCTCACACTGTGACCTGAACTTCAATTTCCCTGATCGTGCTTCTCGTATGCCTGACTCGCCTCCACCCCTGGTGCACCAGCACGCATTTCTGCTCCAGCGGACAGACCCGCATCATACCGACGACAATAGCAACCGCACCCCAGGTTCCTCTAAGTGCCCGGGGCGCCCAGCCCGGCAGGCTGACGGCGGCCGAGCCCGGGGTAGCCGCTCCCCCGCCCCCAGGTCCGCCCGGCCTCGCCGCAGCCCCCCCGCCCCCAATGGCGCCGCCGCCGCGGGCCGAGCTCGCACCCACAGCGCCACCGCCGCCGCCCGCGGCGCTGTCAGCGCTCGGATCAGATACGACACCCGGCAGCCTCCCGCTCCGGGCCCCGGAGGGGCTCCCGGCGGGGCGGCGCCGCCCCGGGATGGCGCGCACGGGGCGGCGGCGGCGGCTCCCCCACAGGCCGGAGCGGGGCGGCCGCCTCGGCCCGGCACGAGCGGCCTCGCGGCGGGAGCGCTGGGGAACGGGGGAGAAGGGGCAAGGAGCCGTTACCTGCGCGAGACGGATCGCGCTTCCCGCCGGCTCGGCTCGGCCCGGCCCCGCGCCGTCCCTGCCGTGCCGTGCGCGGCCCGAGCTCCTCCCGGCGGCGCCGCCCTCACCTGCCCCGGGATCCGCCCGCACCCCGCTCCGCTCCCTGCGCCGCCTCGGGCCGGCTCTGCAAGATGGCGGCGCTTCCGGGAGAGACCACGGCGGGCGCGGCGTGGGGGGGCCGGGGCGGTGCGCCCGCCCCCCCCGCTCCGCCGGTCCTGCCGCGCCCCGCCCGGCCCCGCCCCGCTCCGGCCCTGCCGGGTGCCTCCCGCCCGCGGCCCGGCCCCGCCGCGGGTGTCCCCGCCGGTGACGCTCGGTACGCGCGTCCGCAGCGGTCCCCCGCCCGTCGGCCCGGCCCGGCCCGGCGCGGCGCGGCCCCGGCGCGCATGGGGGTGGTGGAGGCGCTGGGCGCCGGCGCGGCGCGGCTTCTTTTCTACCCGTCGCTGCTGTACACGGTGGCGCGGGCGCGGCTGCCCGGGTCCCGCCGGCCCTGGTTCCACCGCATCGACGAAGTCGTGCTGCTCGGGGCGCTGCCGCTGCGGGGGCGCATCCGCAGGGTAAGGCGGGCACAGCGGGGCGGGCCGGGCCGAGAGGATCGGAGGTCCCTTACGGTGCCTGTGCCCGCAGCTGGTGGCGGAGGAGAACGTGCGCGGCGTGGTCACCCTCACTGAGGACTACGAGACCCGGTTCCTCTGTTTTTCTCCCCAGGTGAGCCCCGGAATTGCTGGTGTGTCCCCCCGCCCCCGTCCCGCCCCCCCGGCCCGGTCTCTCATCGTAGTCTGTCCCGGCACAGGTGAGGCTTTAGCCGCCTCCTGCCGTCATCCCGGCTGGGACCGCCAAGTTCTGTGGCAGCAAAGCCGGGACTACTCGTACCTAAGCTGACATTAAAAACTACGTGTCAAACCAGTAAAACGTGAACATGCGAGGGAACTGCTGCTGCAGTGGCAGGGAAAGACAGGAAGCATGGAACCCACATACATCACTATACAGGAATGCCTTTGGGTTGGGAAGAGATCCCAACCTCCTCTTTTCCTTTAGCTGAAACATATTTTTTCAGTCCCCTTTAACTACTACCTTCTGATGACCAGGACTGAAATTTTCATACATCTGATTTGAAGGATTGATGTTCAAAGTCTGTTTACAGCCTCTCTGAATTTCCCAACTGTCTCAACAGGTTCTGAGTTTCTTTCAGTAAAAAAACCAACCCAAAAGTTCAGTGACCAAATCTGCTATGTCTGTTACAGGAATGGGAGGCAATGGGAGTGGAGCAACTGCGTCTTAGCACTGTGGATCTAACAGGAGTCCCCACCTTGGAAAACCTGCACAAGGGCGTGGAGTTCATCCTGAGACACCGAGCCCATGGTAACAGTGTCTATGTGCACTGCAAGGCAGGACGCTCCCGCAGTGCCACCATGGTGGCAGCATACTTAATTCAGGTCAGGAGTCTCTGCTAAATGGGGTGAATTTTCATTTAAAAATGGAAATAAAATGCAGACAACCTTTATAGTTTACTTTTGCTCAGGACATCTGAGCATGTACAGGTTAATATTCCATGATTTTATAGAGCTTGGACACCCATTTTAAGAGAAGTCTCAAACTTACCTTGTTTTGAATGCAAATGCAAATTTTGAATTATTCTGCTTTTCTTAATTCTTTCTGTGGAGGAACAGATTGAGGTGGGAATAACAAGTCACTCATGAATGTAGGTTAACTTAGCAGATAAACATACGTTTTTGTTGTTTTTATTTTATCTTTGGTTCACTGGAGCGGTGAGCCTTCCTACACTTTTCCATATACAATTCAGGATCAAGAGAACTGACTTGTTTTCTGAGTTCCTCTACCAACCCAACTGGGGAAGCCAGCACTAAGAACAAAATCCCACCTGTGGATTCTTCCCTTGGTGTTACTAAGAGCTCCCTAGAAAATTTTCCATTACTGTTGAAAAGAAAACTTTCTCCCTAAGTGCTGAAATGCAATGGGACTACCAGTAGAGTTTAAAAAAAAATTAAAAATCAAGCTGCATTTTTGCTCTGGTCTAGTAGGGCTAGGACAGGAAACTGTTCACAACAAGAAGGAAGAGTGAGTGAGACAGAAAGTGGAGGATACAGGCAGCAACCATTCCTCTGTAACTGAGGGACTCATTTCATGAATGTGTGGCTTGCAGGCCTCTCTGAGAGGAACATCAAGTAAACCTAAGGGACAAAGCAGCAGCAAGCTTTCTAACACCTCTAATATTGCCCATAGCCTCCAGGATGGTTCCATTAACTGGTGCAAAGATGGAATGAATTTTCACTTGCTGGGTTTCTGCCTTTTCAGCTGCATCACTGGAGCCCTCAGGAAGCAATAGAGGCCATTGCCAGGATTCGTCCCCACATCCTCATTCGACACAAGCAAGTCCAGGTCCTGGAGAAATTTCACAGGAACATGATCACTGGAAGAACTGCATAAACTAGTAAGAACTAATCAGAATCAAAATCCTCATTTCAGCTGCTATAAAAAAAGTTTTTATGATCTAACAAAAGCTTAAGGGTTTTCATTCTTGACTATCAATAAAGAATGTTTTACAGTAAAGGGGAAATAGGGCTGTTTCATTAAAGCTTTCTTTCCTTATGGCTAATATCCTAGATCTCTTGGAGCCCCATAGTTTTTTTCTACACATCAGTGCTGAGCAGAACTGCAATCCACAGGAAGTTCAAAAATATTTGTATTTGAAGCAAAGAGAAAAAACCAAAATACTTTGTCTCAGTAGAGACTTTATTCAGATTCTTACCCAAAGGGTTACAGTGCCAACAGAGAGGGATAGGAGGAAGCGATCTTATTCCTGTCTTTTCACCAACACTATGCTATAATTACAGGTGGGGATTTCCTGTACAGTAAAGGAAGTCAATGCTCTAAAAATGATCTCCCTCTTCTCTTTATACTAGGTGATGACAGAGCAGTAAGCAAGTACTCAGTTGGTTACCACTCCTCTAGGAGAAGTGCTGAATGTAACCTAAGGGTCCTGGGGTCAGTTCTGGAATCTGTCTGCCAGGCCCTCCTTCTGCAATAGGACACAGGAATGTTTAAATGGGGGCATCCCTGGGGGACACAGTGCACGTCTAACTCTGTGACTGACACAGCAGCAACACGCAGTCTCCTAGGCAGTTAAAACTAGCAGTCTGGGCCAAGGAGAATGTTCTCCATATGCCACAGGATTTTTTTAGTGGTGGATTTGTTCCAGGCTAAAATAGCCATTTGCTGCTGTTTGGGCCTCAAATGCAAGCAGCTTATCATCAAGGAATCAAAGTAATAGTATTTAGTCCATCTGAAATCTAAGATACAACAGTTCAATATGGTTTCAATAGTGCTATGTAAAAGAATAGGTCCACAGTCAGAAAGCCTGTACTTCCTCTGCACAGGTACAGAGGATGGGGTCTTTACTGGATGTTGTGAGCTTGTAGTAATTGGGACTGGTGCTGAGGCTTGTAGGTGTAGCACAGCAAGACACTGTTGCTGTCTATCACTGGGCCTGCTTAGGCCAGGACAAACTGCAGGTTAGTGAGCAGCACTTTGATGCCACTTGTGACTGTGACAACAGAGGTGGCTGGGTTAAGTTTAAAAGTATTTGCATCGCCCTTTTTATAGCGGTCACGAAATACATAGATGCTGCCATTGCAGCTGGCAATTTTCCAGAGGGATGGTACTGAGCTCCAGGCATCTGGGAGGCACAGCCGGGTGAAGCTATCCAGCAGGGGATTGTAGCAGAGCAGTGAATCCCCCTCGGCCACAATGAACACCACATCCTTGTGCACAGCAGCGTGCATGCACCCTGCAAAAGGCAGTACGTATGGCTTCACGTGGCATTTCTCTGTGTTGGTATCATAGCACTGAATGAGCCGAGAGGGCTTGGTGAAGAAGTCCAGGTCATTTTCCTCTCCACCTAACAGGTAAATGACACCATTAAGGTTCACCCCTGCAGCTCCAGAGACTGCCACTTCCAACTGGCTGGTCTCTGTCCAGACGTTGTCTCGTACTCTGTAATATATGACAGCATTAGAGAGAGTGTCCTGTAGAGTTTTCCCCCCCAGTGAATATATTGCATCCTTGCTTGGCACAGAGACGAGGGTGTGCTGGAGCCGGTCACGGGGCAGAGGAGCACACCATTCCCAATCTATAGTCGCATTGTTGCATTTCCACATGCGCCGTGGAATGGAGCCACCAACAACATACAGGTCACTACCGTGCTTGCAGGCCGCAGTGATCTGGTGACACAGGCTGTTCTGGCCACTCACACTGATGGAGTCATCATCAGCACAGTGCAGAGAGACAGCGAGGGAGTGTGTACGTGATGACTCCTTTCCAATCAGGTAGATGTGAACATTTTCTCCAATCACCTGAGCGAAAGTAGAAGTGTGTCAGCAAAATTAGATCTGTTCACACAAACATCAGTGACGCTCAAGACTGAATTTTTCAGTTTAGGACCCACCTGTGGGCCTGAGTTGTATAACCTCCTTCCCAAGTCCTGCCACCCTAGAACATTCAGAATTCAGAGCCTCAAGGCCTTTTCAAGATACCATTCATATCTGACACAGTAAAATAGCCACCCATGTCACTGGAATACAAGGGCTCATGATTTAGGTAAGGGCAAGTTACATCACTGACGGAGTACAGTTGTTACAAGGCAAATGTCAAACAGATTTCTGAACAGTTTATTTGGTAACTGAGGTGAAATAAGTTATTTGTGGCACTGCTCCAATTACTAATGAAAGCAGACTCAGATTAAATGAAAAAAAGGCTGTCAGTGGGGTTGCTGTTTATGACACTGAAAGTAACCTCTCACAAGCACCATGAATTTCAATGACATTCGTGTTTTGTGACTTTCAAGTCAGACCTGTGAGCAAAATACCCTGCCCTGAGAAGTGTGAAACCAGCAAGTGCCACATCAGCCCCAGAACACAAGGTCTTTTTATACCTTCAGACTCGATCGTAGAGTCTCTGAAAAGCCCACTCGCTCCTCCTTGTTGAAGTTGATCCAGGTTTCTATGGCAGCTGTTGGATTCTGAGAACATGGAACGCCATCTGCAGTTCGGGGACAGAACGGCATTTATGATATCTAGAAAAGGTGTATGTACACAGGAACACCCTTTTCCTGTGGCTGCCTCCCCCCCACTCCCACCACAAAACCTACTTTCTAGGGACGAAAAATAGACAGAGGTGTTTATAGATTTTGTCAGGCATGATCAGCACTACCAGCCAGCCCAATACATTAAATTAATTTGGGTAACTGTAGGAGAACAGCTGTAGATCTTAAGCACTTTGGATGAGTTTCAGCAATCTATTCAGGAATCTATGACCAAGAGAAATAGGACAGGAAAGAGAACTTACATGCTGTGTGACGATGACAAATACTTTCTTATTTAATCATTTAGGCAGAAAGATTCTGTTCTTGAGAATCTCAGCACCTGCCTTTCTTTCTGGCTGGTCCTAGAAACCTGTCTAACAAAAGTCATCTACAAAATACGTCTGAGCACTGTCAGGCAGCTGACCCTCATGACTGAACATCTGGTGTTGCTGCTATCCTCTTAACATGTGGAAATCCCCAATGAGCTACTAGAGTTTTTTTTAGCTGTGTGACAGTAAGAAACATTCCAGAGAATGCATCAGATTTAAATCTCTTTTGAGACGTAACTGGAAGTTTTGGTTAAACCACAAAGTCTTACATCATCATCATCATCATCATCAGTACATTACCTAAAAGATTTTAGGTATTTCCTTCCAGTTTGAAAGCCAGCAATTATGCCTGTGTTCATTGAGAAGCTTCCCTATGAAGACTCTGATTTTGTAGTCTGTTCTCATGACAAACTCTGAATTCAATGATGCTGAAGGCACCAGACAAATTCCAATGCTTTTCTCTATAGTGGAAGGGAGCAGAAAAAGTGTGGCACAAAAACAGATATTTCAACTCTGTTTAAAAGGATTCCCAAAAGCTAACCATCACACGTAGCGCCTAAATAGAATTTTTTTTTTAAATTGGTCCTAGAGTGCAACAGAAGGTAAACTTAATAAATTGCTATTTTATAAAATTAATTTTAATCCTTGCCACTAAAAGTTTCCTCTATTTAATTCCCCATTAACTAAACAAAGATGAAGGAAAGGCAAAATAAAAGGATTTTTCCTACCAGCAGTAGGGAAATAATTAATGGATTTTAATAGGGAAGTAATTAATGGATTTTAATCCATTTTATGAGCTAAGTTGTGGCAAAAATACTTAGTAATGTGATTCTACACATGAAAATAGATAATGCATGGAAAAAAGTTATACTGAGCAATTGTATTAATTTAGGACCACAAGTGCTAAAGTCCATAGTCTTAAAACTGTTTTTTATGTGGAATCCCTAGGAAATTAAACGTGATTGACCTCTACAGTTTTATTTCATGATTTTAGATGTTTTTTTAAATGAACTTGTGACTTATTTTAAAACCTTTAGCTAGATAGTTATCAAAATTACTCTAAGTTTATCACAGTTTTTGAGCTATCAGTACATATACTCAATAGGTTCTTGACTGTAAATTTCTTTAGATGCAATAGAGATAATTTAATGCAATATCTGTAAAGACTCTCATATGCATAGCATCAATTCTAAAGTCTAGTTTAAATCTCATGGATAGATTTGCCAGTGTTCCAAAGGAGCCAGTCATGATAGTTTTATTTTTGCGACTGCATATAAAACACATGACACACAATGTCTCATTAGTTACTCAGTTACAAAGAGTAATTAAAAGCAAGAAAGAGGCACATTTGGATGTATGAGCTGCTTCTACATTCTTGCTTCCTCTAGCAATCATACATTACTGCAGAGGAATGGGCTTGTGATGCAGCTTCCTGGAGAGGTTAACAAGTACTGACGGTACCTACTAGGGCAGCAGATCTTTAAGGATTGGTGGAAGCTGGACTAAGTTGTTTGTGTGTTGATGGGTCCTTTACAACTTTGATCATGGAAGGCTATTAACTTTATAAGAAGGGCAATTACTGTATTATTCCATTTCAGTCAGTTGAGTGCCTAACTAATCCTAACAATTATATACAATTGCAAATAACACTAAAATAGTCTAAAATATGTGCTCAAGCCTTCTTACAGATGTTGAGTTATTGCATTACTATGTTAAATGGTTATGAGCTAAAGGGATAAAAAATACTTTCATAAGATGTGTATTTTTGGAGTGCTGAGCCTTCACCACTCCAATGGTGAAGCCAATGCTTCTTTGTTTTACCTTTAATGCAAACAAAATTACAACAAATTGTTGGAAGCTGGGTTTAAAAAATGTGTAACACTTCTAACCTGTTGACTCAGGAACTGCTGTGAATTTCCAGCATCCTGTATGTCCCTTTTCTATAGCTTAGCTGTTTCATGTCCAGTAACAATTAATAGTTTGGGGCTTTTTCTGATAAAGGTGTCCAGAATGTTTTGCTCTGCCTTGCTTAGATAATCTGAATAGACAGTTATTATGAAAGTTTGTACCTTTCCATCTATTTCATTCACTACCTGATCAGACTCTGAAAGTCTCTTTGTATATCCACATCCTAGGTAGTTTCAAGAACTCCTTACCTGTAAGGATGTCTGTCAGCAGGCGGAGAGGCAGGTGTAGGAACTCCTCTGTCTCCTGCAGCTGAGACAAATGTGACTTTGCACAGTGTTTGGCAGCTGTGTAGAGCTCCATGTCACTGTGTTGATCTGCCAACCACATGACCTGCAGACAGTTTCTAACCTGCACCGTACGGGCCAGAAAACGGGAGCACTCTTCAAAAAGGGCAGTCAGCTGGTACATGTCTGCCACTTCATAGGTTTCCTGCAACTCCTCTGCCCTCAGCTTTACAGTTCCATGGTAAATATAGTCCACAAGGAGCTGAAAGACACTCTCACTGACATCCTGCAGCTCAATCACCCGGTTGTGGGCCTCCTTTAGGTTGGAAGTGAACATAGAACGAAAAAAGCAGCTCTGAGCTGAGAGGACCAAACGGTGCAGCTGGAATTCTTTGCCTTCCACTGATATTGTAACATCGGCAAAGAGCTCATCCTCCAAGCATAATTTCATAATACCCTGGGCCACGCGGCCTGAGTGGGAGCGGTCAGTGAAGGTGTAATTCACAAAGTAGTTTTCTTCTGCAGAGGAGCCTCCAGTCTCTTCTGACGAGTCCATGGTGCTGCACAAATCAGACCTCCAGCAATCTGTAAAATCACAATAATTATACAGCTTTCTCTCACCACTAACAAGATTATGCAGTACTTCAGGGTACAGGGAAAAATCAAACATATTGGTAGGAGTCCAGCATATTTTAGACTTAACATAAATAGCACAGCCAGAAATTTGTGCTTGAGCTTCAGAATCTCAAACAGCAAATGAGAAGTTGGCATAATTAAAATTGTAATATATACCAAACTTCCAGTACAGTGAACATCATGTCCCAGCAGGGCTGGGAGACGTGCATATCTGTTCACCACTCATTTTACTGACACAAAGAAATGCAGCAAGTTATTCAAGCGGAAAGTCCAGTAACTGCCCTAGGAAACTTGCAAAGCCAAAAAAAGCAGCAGCAGCATAGCTGGACTAGATGTGAAAAGGATTACAGCATCATACTAAAAAAGAGCACAGGCAGCGTTTCATATCATCAGGAGGTGTTAATTACTGTCAAAACCCAATGATGAATCTGTATCAAGATGAACTAGTTTTTACCAAAAAGATGCACGAGATGTTGGCCTGACATAACCACCAGTCCTTCAAGCCAACCAAATGAGATAACTGATGGTTATGCTGTTTGTTAATGTGCCAGTCAACTTCAGCATGCAAAACAACGTTTTAGATGTTGTTAGTCACTGCTTCCCAAGTGGAAAGGGGATCAAAATTTAAAAGAAAACACCTCTTAGCAGGTACCATGGATGTTTGTAGTGCTCCAGGTAGTTTGTGGGTCAGAAAAGCTTCTGAAACACAGAAGGACTACTACAGCAAGGAGCTCATTTTTACCATGGCTCTTGGCAGCATTAGGAACAGTTGCCTACCTGCATTCACTTTAGACTTATTTTTACAACTGAACTTCCAGCCATGGTGTCTAATATCAGAAATTTCTTCAATTAATAATGAACATTATTTCAAGAACAATGTTTCATGAAGATGTGATTTTTTTCTCCAGCAGATTCTTAGTTACTCTTCCATGGTTTATCTTGTCAAACATGCATTTTCTTACAATTACTCTGCTTGATCAGGAGGGCTCCTAAGTTCTTTGCTCCAATTCTGTTCATGAGAAGTAGTGTCTACATCCCAAATTGGCTCGACAAATCCATCTCATCTCTGGTGATACTCTGCCTTAATTACACTCTAATCTCTATTTTACAGTAGTTCTGGTCTGTCTGAAAAGTACCTATATATTAGTCTATAAGAGACAGAGGAACTGCAGTCAGCATAGAACACATCAGTACTATTTTTCCAACTTTACGAAGCATGAGCCTATCCTGCAAATTGGCTTCCACTTCGGCTAAAGCTCTTTATCCCTACAGTCAAGGTGCTTAGGAGCTTCAGCCCAGAATGCAGAAGAGACCACACAGAGCACCAGGATATGGACAGATGAACTACTTTGCCCCCTTGGCACGGCAGAACTAGCTGCCCACACTGCCCTGCACAACTCCCAGAGGACTGATGCCAGGCCACAAAAGAAATGCCTAGAAGCAGCTAAAGACTAAGCAAATCTCACATCTTCCTTGCAGACACCCAGACAAAGCTCCCCTTTGCACGCATGGTGTCTCGGCTATAAAGAAAGAGGCATACAGGACAGCTAACTATCCCATAAAGCCAAACCGTATGCTCCATGCATTCCATAGGCCTAGCTATCAGTGACAGTGGTTTAACCAACACCTAATATACCTCCTTCACAGAATCACAAAATCACTTAAGTTGGAAAAATTCTCTGAGACCACTGATGCCAACCTATGGCTGAACACCACCATGTCAACCAGACCATAGTACTGAGTGACACATCCAGTCTGAAACACCTTCAGCAACACCACCACCTCCCTGGGCAGTCCATTCCCGTCTCTAATCAGCGTTCCTGTGAAGAAATTTTTCCTGATGTCCAGCCTAAACCTCGCCTGTTGCAGCTTAAGCCTGTGTTCTCTCCCCTGTCGCTGGTTGCCTGGGAGAAGAGACCAACCCCCAGCTGGCTACACCCTCCTTTCAGGCAGGCAGTTGGAGAGGGTGATAAGGTCATCTTTGAGCCTCCTTTTCTCCAGGCTAAACTAACACAGCTCCCTCAGCCGCTTCTCATAGGACTTGTGCTCCAGCTTCCTTCTTTCCTTGCTCTTGACAGGGTCGGGGATGCCACGGCGGTGCCCGGGATCGGGGAACCCCTAAGCACAACTTACAGCGACCCCACGGTCCGGGGCGGGGAGAAGGCAGGAAGGGAGGCTGACCCTCGGAGAAACGCAGATTCCCCCCAGGGCCGCGCTGACGCTGCGCAAGGCTCAGCGCTGGCTCAGCCCGGGGGCTGCCGGGGTCCGCCGCCCTCCGCGCCCGCACCTCCCGCGCTCACTGCTCCGTCCCCGGGCCGGCGGCCTCGCCGCTCCCCCCGGCCGCGCCGCGCGGCACCCACCTGCGGCGCCTCCCTTCATGCCGCCGCCCCGGGCTGCCCCACCGGCTGCTCCCGGCCCTCACCCTGCGCCAGGCGCCGCCGGGTACTCGCCGATTCCGCCCACCGACCCGGAGCTGTCCCCGGGAAGCTCTTCGCGCGCTTCCGCCCCCGGGGGAAGAGCGGCGGTGGCGGCGCTTTCCGCTTCCGCCCCGTGCCCTTGCCCGTCCGTGTCCCGGCGGGATGTGGGCGGCAGCGGCGCAGGGCTTGGCGCGGGCCGCGCTGCGAGGTGAGGCTCGGGCACTGTGCCGGGGCTGTACCGGGGGTGTACCGGGGGCGCGGGCCGGGCCGGGCGGTTGCCGGTGGTCGGTGAGACGTGTCCGTTTCTCTCCGCAGCTGGCGCGGCACCGGCGGCGGCACGGGCCCGGCTGGCGGGGAGCTCCGCCGCGGACACTCGCCGTAAGTGCGGGGCCGGTTTGGGGGCGGGGGCCGGAGAGGGCCCGAGGCGTGCGGTTGTGCCGCTGCCGGCCGGCGGGAGGGCACCGAAGCGGCCCACGGACGTTCCCGGGCGGTGGAACCGCTTTAGCGAGCTTGTCGGGAAAGGGTTGGTCCGGTCACCTGAAAACCCCAATTGCGCAGAAAAGTGGCTGTCTTGGTAACCGTGCTTGCTCTGGGTTCCTGTCTGCATCCTTTCTCAGATGCAGGGCCAAGCCTGCTTTTTCTGTGCAAAGCTGTGCCTGGGCAACAGCTTCATATGCTGCCTAAAAGCCCTGACTCTTAAGGGCTTTTAGTTGTAACAGTGAAAAAACCCACCCCAACAATGTGAGTTCCTAGAGTGTTTTGATTACCAGGGCCTTGCTTAGATGTTGACACGTCCAGCAAACCCAGAAAACAAGGCCCTTTCTAGACAGAGCTTGAATGACATGCACGATTCCTAAGTTCAGATTATTTTGTCATCTCTGCTGCCCTCTTTTTCATCTGGCCATTTACTTCTTCATCATCTTGTTGGACAATTCATGCTGCTCTTAGTTGACAAAATTTTAGCACTGATACAAATTTCCTTCATTATCAAAGTATCTAGTTCCATCTTTTGTGTAACACAAGGACGTTGCTATAGCGTAGTTTCTGACAGACAGCTAGACTGGTTAAAGGGAGTTACTACTCTTCTTTCTGTAGCTTTCTGTATTCCCTGTCATAATCTTGGAAACTTTATTTTTCTCCTTAGCTACTGTCAGACCAAAAAATGAAGTAGAGCAGAAGCAGCTATGTGCTTTTGGGGAGTATGTGGCTGAGATTCTGCCCAAGTATATCCAGCAAGTACAGGTAGGTGCTTTTCAAGAAATTGTTCTTGTGGTGGGACAGGATCCAGTGAACACACCACTTTCTTGTTACCTGTTCAGAGAAGCAGTTTTGGGGAAGAAAAATGGTCAGAATTCCAGGAGAAGTATTGCTGGTTTTAAGCCCCTTGATCTGATGCCTTTTTGTGTCTGTTGTGTCTCTTTGTTCGAGTGTTCTCCTGAAATCAGCATCACGTTTGGTCCTGTTGGTGTTTGTACTCATGCTCTTCCCACTGTTCTGTTTTCATCAGGTGACCTGTTTCAATGAGCTGGAACTTCTGATCCATCCAGATGGGATCATTCCTGTCCTGACCTTCCTTCGTGATCACACCAATGCCCAGTTCAAATCCTTGGCAGACCTGACTGCTGTTGATGTCCCGTCTCGGCAGTACCGCTTTGAGGTAGGAACTGCTCACAGGTGCAGTACTTGGAGGGCTTCACAAGTGTTGATGGCTGTGGGTGCTGTTGCAGCTCTGACCACTTTCTTTGGTTTCTGGCAGTGAGAAAAAATTTCGAGAGTTGTAGATAGAATTCTTGAAGTCAAAGGGCTTCAGTTGCTGAAGAAGTTGAATTTGTTTTCATTCAATATTTTTCTTTCAAAAATCAAGGTAGCAGATTCATAGAAATAATAGAAATAGAGAACTTAATTGATTCATCTTTTCCAGTCACCAAGGCAGTATCAAACAAGGCTTTAAAATTCCTTATGAATTTTTGGGATCTTCTTTTCAATCTGCTTGTAGTATGTCATAAACAGCCTTTGTACTAGACTTCATCACCATAGAAGTTGGAAACGTTCCCTGGTATCCAACTCTCTTGCTGAAAATTAAGTGTATTTTTTCTTAGCTTTTTCCCACTGATAGTAGCTGCAAGAGTGATTGATGGCCATTTTCTTTGAGACAGACCATTCATTGTCAAGTGTTTCCATCCCTCCAGTAGTGTCTATTTTTAAGATTTAGTATCTCTCTTTATTTCTCTGTCATCAGTCATGATGTCTAAGTCTCTCATAGCTTTTGTCACACTTCTAAGAATCAAAGTGATAAGCTGTTGGAACCTCAGTTGTAGGAGTGTCTTGTAGTGGCCAGCTCTGAAGTGCTGAATGCGATCCTGCTCATAAAGAATATTTGAAATGGTCCTTATGTGGCTTTGCTTAGGCAGTGGTGTACTGCAAGGAGATCCATAAATGCTGCCTGTCCTCTGCTTCAGATTGTGTACAACCTCTTGTCGCTGCGGTTCAACAGCCGGATCCGTGTGAAGACGTACACCGATGAGCTGACACCCATCGACTCAGCAGTGCCTGTGCACAAGGCAGCAAACTGGTATGAAAGAGAGGTGAGTGCTGGTGTGCTTGGGAACAGAGTCTTTGTGGAGAGAGGCTGTATTTTCCCAATTAAAATGATTCCCCAACACCCTCAGGAAGAAAGAAGTGTTTTCCTGGCTGCCTCTTCAGAGCGGGAGGTAAAATGGTGTCTGAATTGCTTTTGAATGAATTCCTGCATCAGTTTTGCTGGCACTGTACAAAGCCAGGCACGTAACTGAAATTTTATGGACATAACACATGCATGTTTTTGGGTTTTTTTCAAATATAATTCAACTAACTTGGCTTCCTTTCATTTAGGTTTGGGACATGTATGGCGTTTTCTTTGCCAACCACCCTGATTTAAGGCGAATCCTCACAGATTATGGGTTTGAGGGTCATCCATTCCGGAAGGACTTCCCACTCTCTGGTTATGTGGAGGTAGGAGAGACAGTCATGTCTAAAGTTACCAGATCTCTCCAATGCTCTTTTCTGAGTTCCAGTACAAAGATGTGACTGCTTTACAATTACTTGTCTGTATTCCAGAAGAGTTGTATAAATCTGCATAGAAATTTGAATTATCACACAAAATATCATCCATAATAAGGCTGGAGAAATTGAGCAAATGTTACATCCTGTAATATGTAATATTACATCCTGTTACATACCAGAGATACTTGTCAGGCAAAGGAAGTGCTTCTGTTTTCAGCATGTTTTCTGGAAGATTAAAATTTCCACTGCAAAACTGAGATGTCTAGAAGGATAAAAGACTGAACTCTTCTTGATTCCGTTGGAACTTCACTTTGTTGTGTGTTTGTAGGCCCAGATTATAAAACTCTGATTAAACTGACTCTTGCTGTTTACCATTTACCTCTGTCTGCCCACCACAGGTGAAATGAGAGTATTCGGTATCTGTCTAGTTTGAAATGACTGCCCTGTAGAAGCAGGTGTATTTGGTGCAGTGTTAAAACTGAATAGAGTCTCAGAAGGAAACAGTCAAGTTCTGCAAAAAACAGACTGTTTTAAGAAATGTAGAAATAAGAAAATCTTGCAAGCAAGGATAAGGCAGCATCTCCTCAGCTGAGGTTCAGAGATCTGGACTGGCACAGTGAGGATAAAGGAAGCCAATCAGAAGTGTCTGGATTCCATCCTGGTTGTCTTCTTTTTCTCCCCTTGTTCTGAGTGTTAGGCTAAAAATTAGAACAACTAAAACCACAGAAGTGCCATATTATAAAGATTCATGAATGTAGTCCTCAGCCATGCAGGCCCAGGGTGGGCCATCTTACTTCAGTGACTCAGGAGAAATTTCTTTGTCAAATGACAAATTAAATGCTCTATTGCACGTGAACTTCATGTGGACTGTTAGGGTGGGTGCTCCTAATTCTGGGTGCTTAGTCACGACACCAAAGGGGCATTGTAGCAAAGCAAAGAGGAAGGTTTTCTCGGACACTCCAGAGATCTCAGTAGCATCTAGAGAGCTCTTGTTAAGTAATGAGAAGAACTGCAGCTGCGGCAGAGGCTTGTGGGCCTGTGGTTTTCCCATGGATAGGAAGTAGAGTTGTCTGCACAGAGGGTGGTCTGGGTCAGTAATGGCTCACTGTGCACAGCAGACGTGCTGCAGGAGCAGGGTGCAGATGACTGGCCTGTGTCCTTTGTGCTGTTCCAGGTGCGGTATGATGATGAAGTCAAACGGGTGGTGGCAGAGCCTGTGGAGTTAGCTCAGGAATTTCGCAAGTTTGATCTGAATAGCCCGTGGGAGGCATTCCCTGCCTATCGTCCAGCTCCAGAACCCCTGAAAATAGAAGCAGGAGCCAAGAAAGAAGATGCCAAATAGCAGCAGAAGGAAGCAGATGTGTAGCACCATCCTTTCTCTTCCAATATAATATTTATAATAATAAAAATTGATATGAGATACTTGCCTGTTGTGATCTCGTCAATAATGTTTTCAAACTACATGAAAAGCACATCGCCTGGGAATGCTGATTTACAGTCCTTATGATCCAAGTGGTAGATGTTTAGCTGGTGCTTTGAATTGTAAAACAGGGGATTTGTCTTTCTGGTTTGCAAATTGAACAGCGTGCAGGCATTGCCTGTGGCCTAGTGTTTCCTGAACACTTACTTCTGCCAGCAGTCCCTGCAGGTAAGCAGGTAAATATCAGAACCTGAGCACTCCCAAGAGACTGCACTGAAGCAGCTGTAGAGTTTGGGCAATGGGACAGCAGTTTCATAGCTCCAGGATGAGTGTTGGGAAGACGGTAATAATATGGCAAAAAGGCAAAGCCTGTGTAAATGGTTCTAATGCAGTTCCTGTCAGGACAACACAAATGTATGTTGGTCCAGACCAAAACAATTATGGAAATCTCTATTGTTTCCATGGGAATTAGGTCAGTGTCTTTTTGCCCAACAGAAGGAGCTGCAGGTAACTTCTGATGTGACACTCCCTCAGTCTGGCTTTTTCTTCACAATCAAGCAGTCTTTATTTTCTCCAGCACCTTCAGAGTGTGTTTTCTTTTTCCTGCAGCCAAAAATATACCCCTCCCTTGTTTCATAGACAAGAGTCTGTGTCATTCTGTCAGTATTCCAACTATTTTGAGCTCTATGATACAATAGCATTACCACTTCCTTTGCTCTTGTGGAAAATCTTTTTTTTTTTCCAAAAAAGCTGGAAGAATGCTGTAGTTCCAGTCCACCCACCACCTGTTTGAATGGGATTACATTACAGCAGTCACCAATTAATAACGTTCTTGGTCCAGAAAATGCATAATGCTGTTCTGCATGAAAAAGCTGCCAGACTTCATTAAGATCTGAAAACTGTTGTATAAGAGACTTCATAAAATTATTCACAGTTTGCAGAGATTCCCTGAATCGCTACTTAAGCTTTTAAATTGTAAAATCACTAATTAAAATAGGAGTTTGGGGGAGGTTAGGGTATGGGATGGAGGAAGGGATCAACAAGAGTAAATTCAATAAAGAAAAAAACCCTACTTCTGTGACTAGATAGTGATCTCTTTTCAAGAGTCAAGAATAGAGACTGAACTGTATTCTAAGAATTGGGTTTCATATTTGTTTCTGCCCCAGCCTTGTAAGCATGGACTGGTTAATTTTTTTTTTTTTTTAATTTTCAGAATTATGTTTCAGCTGCTGTGGCCAGCAGTTTGGGATGTGAGTCAACAATGTTTCTGGTTAAAATAAATAGCATTTGCCACTCACCTTAAAAGTTACAGCTCTACATGGGAAGGAGAAGTGAACACAGATCAGCAGAAGTTTGGGGTTTTATACAATTCTTAGCTCTATTTTGGATCTGTCTTCAGTTGAGCAGATTAAATAGGAAGTGAACTTTAGGTTCTTCCTACAAGATGTTCCACAGTTGGTTGTTTTCTTTGCAGTGGCTCTCATAGCATCCTGATGCTTATTGTGCAAGACAAAAGTTCCTGATGCCACTTCTATCACCATGAGGATTCTTTATAAATCATATTTCCTCTCCGTGTTCTCCTTTATCTCAGGTTGCTTGAGACACCACACCAAGACTTATGGTCTATATATTATAAAAATATGCATTTCCCAGTACAATAAGTCAGACTGATGGTAGCAGGAACACTAGGAAATTTACCTTTTAAAATTAATATTTGTGCAGAGGCAGAATTTGATCAACATCAAGAAATGTCAGACATGATTAGACATGATTGTCAAGTTAGACAATATGCAAGGTTTGCCCAAGAATGTGTGAACTGGAAAAGTAGCCAGCCCTGTGGGATCAGGCATTGGCTCCAGCAGGTCTTCAATATGTGGAATAGTTGCAAGTGGACCTGAATCTCTTCTCATTAGGGAAGCCTGGGAGATCAGGAAGGCTGTAATTTACTCACCTAAGCTCATTATCCCATGGCACAAGAGGTTGCAGAGCCTCACAGAATACTTGTGCACTCCGCTTCCTCGACTGCTCCTGAGCTCCAGAGGCCATTTTGCTTTTGGAGCCTGCTCACTCTGGGTTCCTTGTGGCTGGTGGACACTTGCTTTATGCTGGACAGGGCTGGCCAAGCACAAAGCTGTCTTCCAAATCCTCTGTCCCTGCCTGTTGCATACTGCCAGCTTCTGCGGGGTTTGGATTCCCCAGAATCCAAATTTGGGTTGGATTCCCCAGCTGCAGGAGGATGTGGGATGAGATATAAGTCAGATGTAGCTGACTTATAGACACGCTATACAGAAGAGATATTTTCTGGTACTGAAGGGACTTTATAGACTTTATAGACTGAATAGACGTTAGATGATGACTCACAGTCACCACATTGAGCTTCTCCAGCTAAGTAGGTTTTGCTGGTGTTTTCCAGAATCCTGGCATTTCTCCCTACAGCCAGGCAAGGGGACTGTCTTCCCTGAGGATGTGGCTACTGACAGTGTCAGGGTGCCCACCTACCTCATGTGCAGTAGGTGCAGTGGGATGGGGCCCTCCCTGTCACTTTTACACAGCTCATTACTCCTTCAAGCAGTAGATGCTGCTCACAAACTGAAACCAAAGGACAAGGAAAGCATCCTTGTAAGGACTGGCAGCTCCATACCTGGAAGATACCAGTATTACAGAGGTCCTGTCTGGTTACAGTCAGGGCTTCACTCCTGCTTCCCTCAAGGTTTTCTTACTTCTTCCACTCCAGTAACTCAAACATCACTTTTTCTGGGAGCCACATATGTCCTTCTTCCTTCCCTACTTTCTTCAATCTTCTTCCTTCCCTGAGCAGCTGCCAGACAGCCCCAGGCTAGGGAGTAATCTCCCCAAGTTCTGGGCGAGATGATCGAAGCAAGAGGTTTCTTCAATTCCATAAGCAGGATTTCCCTTTTGTGAACACGCTGTCTCCCTGAAGTCCTACTTCAAAGAAACTTCTCTCCTAAAGAGGCTCTTCTGGCACCACACCTTGTGCGTCAATCAGCATCCAAACAGTTCCTGCAGTTTTTGACCTTTTTTCTCTTGTTCTCATTTCCCATGTTCCTGCTTCAGGAGGTCATGGTGAAAAAGAAGAAACCAGTCAAGTTGTCCCTGCATAAACCTGGCTTGTGATGTTTTGAAACTGCTCCAACAACAGATGGTACGGCCAGGGGAGTGCAGAGTGGCAGGGCTGTGCGCAGCTGTGAGTACCTGGCAAGGACAAAATCCTTCAGGAGGAGCAGGTGCACTGCCTAACATAGCAGTCGTACATGCAGGGACTTTGTGCAGCTATCAGAAACTCAGCATTGTTTCTGTGCAAGTATTTCTGCTGTACAGACAGCTACATAATGTTTTTATCACTCTGAAATTGCCTTTCTTTGCGGGATAGTGAGGTAATTCTACAAAATTCCCCTAGCTCAAGGCAGCATCCACACTGATGCTTGTCCCTCATCTGCCACTGTATCAGTCACCTGAGCACAGCCCCAAAGCCTCCTCTCTTCTCCCTCCCACCAATGTGGCTGTACTCCTCCAGGCACTTCAGCTGCAAGCTGTTCCTAGGAAATTCCCCTGTTGACAAAATCATGTACAGCTCTCACAGATGTTGGCCAAAATCCTGTTGGGCAATCCTCTTCATGTCATGTGCTGCAAGTTAAAGGGAGGGTGTTTCATGGGCTGCAAAACACAGGGATTTTTCCATAGTGGCTTCTAGACAAAGTCATGTGTACACTGTGGCCTAAAAGGGACTCTGGCACAAAGCAGAAGGCACATCAATCTCACTGCACAGATCGACCGTAAGTGTCTGCCTCTTGGGTAACTTGTGATTCAGTTTAATAAAAGAAGAACGGAATGCAAGTGAAGAGTAAGCAGCGGAAAATAATGAAAAACAAAAGCAGTGCAGTGTGACCTGCACATACCTAAGCCTATGACAGAAAACACAGGTCTTGCTTTGAATCCAAACTGAGGGGAAGAGTGGCTCTGGATATTGTGGGCCCCTCTGTGATGCTTCCATTATGTGCAGGAGGTAGTACCAACCAGCACATCATCCCAGCCCTTAGTACACTATCTGGTGACAGTATGTCCTGACTGATATCCTGTAACTTGCTGAGCAAGAGATGCATTTCAGCTTTACCTTCTCTCTTTTCTAGGCAGACTTCTTTCTCCCTTTAACCTGAGAGAGTGTATTAGTCCTCATTTATACATATTACTGCATATTTGTATAACCCTGGCTTTACATTCTGTGCCATACAGAGTAGAAATACAGAACCGTTTGACTGGGGACTTGGCACTAATAAATACGTCAAGATTTGTAGAGAACAGATACCTGCTGTAAAGTGAATCAAATGAAGTTTTGTCTATGTAATTTAGAACATCTAAAGCAGACTGTGCTCACTGTAACCCAGAAGTCCACTTACAGGAGAGGATGCTGAGGTGCTAAAGCCTGAGCCACTTTGATACTTGGTGTTTGTTAGGTCACTGTACTGAGTTCTTCCTCCGGGGGGTTTGATACAGAACTGAGCCAGTGACATTTCTTCTGCCTGCTTGTATGTTTTGGCTGCTACTGCACTTCCATGAATCTGCAGTCTGCTAGCTTTATCTGTTTGTGACATTCCAGGATTGTTTTCAGATTTTTGAACCCAGGAAAAAGGTAAACTGAAACGTGACAGAAGCATTGTGCAGAGATGGAAGGGACTAGGGGGTCCTCACTTCTTAAGAGGCAAACATATGTAGTGGAGTTTCTTGCAACTAACAGCTTCCTATAATCATTGCAGTACAAAGTCAATCTTCGAAAAGGAAGCTTGAACAATTCTGCCAAAAACATCACAACAAAGTTTTCCAAGTTTCCAAAATATGACGGAAAATATCCTTCAGGGTCAACAAGTTGAACTGCAAGCCCTTCCCAGGGCTGTGACCAGAAACACAGAAAGATGGATCCATTCCAAGAGAGGCTGCTGGGATCTGAAGCAGCACGGGAAGACGCCCCAGGCGAACTGCTGAGGCTTGGGGTGTGGCACTGTCGCGGAGTGGGTGGCAGCTGCTCCGGCAGCGCTGCCATGGCCCAGGCACAGCTCAGCTCCTGGCTGCTCCTGTGTGTGTTTGCTGCATCCCAGAGGCCGACAGGTAGGGAGCACATCTGTTAGTGACACGGCTCCTTGGCTTGGCAAACCTTTGTGCAATGCCATTTGTGTGATGCTTTGCTGCTCCCTCAAATGCTGCTCCTCCAAATGCCTGGCCCGAGGCCTCAGGCAGCTGCACTGGCACGGGATAGAGCTGGAGTCCAGCTGGGGGGGGTGGGTTTGCTGGTGGGAGCACTGGTACCTCCTTGCAGGTTGAAGACCTGCTGCTGTGTTTGGTGGTAAGGGGAGGATTTTCTTGGATCTCCACTGAAAAAATAATCTCCTGCAATACTGTTCGTGGATTTTCTATATGCTTTTTGGGAAACAAAACCCCACTCAACCCTGTTGAGTGATAAAATAAGTAAGGATTTTTCCTTCCCCAGAGGATACTTATGTTATTATTTCAATACATTATTTGTTATGCTTTGTTAAATTTTTCTCTACTCAAAAATCTGCCACTCTGTATATTTATGAGGCAGTTACTAATAAGGGCAGTTTGGCACCTATTCAGCAAATGCACTGACTTTGCAGCCAGTCAGACATCTCTCAGGAGAGGGATCTGTGAGCCAAGAGCATTGGTTATTAGAGACAATACCAAGCAAAGAAATTTTCAGATGATATAATGCTTTCACCTGAGCTAAAAGCCTTGCTGGTACATCTGTGGAGGAGTAGGAAAAAGAAGCTACATCCATGCTCACATTCCAAAGCCACAGCTGGCTTGGATCACAGAGCTTGCAGCTGTGCAGAGAAACAAACCTCTGCAGCCTGCAGGCTGGCAGTGCACTTCTCCAGGCAGCTCGTGCATCTCCCTGAAAAGGTCTAATCAAAAATGGAGATTTGGAAGTGTCTTTTGGTAGCAGTCATCACACATGTATAGTACTAAATAATTTTTCTACTTTTTATATGCACCTGCTGACTTTAACTCTGAAGTATTCAATGTAAATCCTCACTTTTTCTTTTTAATGTATATGAAAAAGCTTTCATCCATTTAAAATGAAAAAAAACCCCATAAATATATCAGAGAGCTTACTATTTTGTATGAGCCTTTTCCATTTCATATTTCTTAACCTGATGAGTCTGTAAGAATCGAAGAGAGTCTTGGCTACCTCAGGACACTGATAACACAGAGGAGGGAGGGGATGCAGCCTCTCTTTCACAGTCCTGGACCAAGACTGCTTGTGTCTCCTTTTTCATACACACAAAGAAATAAATGCAGACAGTTAAAGCACTGTAAGTATTATGAAATGAAAACGGAACAATTCTTAGGATTAATGTGACTTTCACATTCAAAAATGGCCATTCCTCTGGCCTCATATCCATTTTTCCCAGATTACATGATGTCATGGGTCCCAGCAAGTAATTAGTTGGACATCAAATGAGCCATAATGGATCTGACAAGATTTCTTTTATCCTCACATTCTTCCAGCAGCAGAAGGGTAGGGAAGAAGTAGATAACCAGGATAAGCATCAGTTTATGTTTCTAGCAGCAGCTTGAGGAGCCTGGCAGCACCCTCCTTTCACTGGGCAGCATTACTTTCTCCAGCAATAACTGCTAACCAACCAAACCCCATCGGTTCAAACCCCATCCATTCTTGGTGTGAGAGGCTTCCTTGCTGCCTCTCAAAGCAGTGCCTTTGCTGCTGTATGCTTTAACTCTGCTGGCAGCACTAAGGGCCATGATATCCAAAACCTCGCCTCAACCACTGCTGCTTCTCTAAAAAAGCTTGTTTTGCTTATCAAAATCCCGTGGTCAGCATCTGTCATATTTGGCAAGCTGAGTGGTAGCTCAGGAATGTTGAAGACATTATTGACAATCAAATGGCAAAAACAGTAAACAGGAAGGTCTTGTGCTACCAAGCTCTGTCTGATGTCTTCCAGATGAACATCCTCACAGCGGCACCAACAGAGCCCGTCGTGGCCCAGAGGACGCTGGCATCATGTTAGAGGTCTCCTGAGCACTGGGGGCCCTGGGCCGAGGCACTGTTAGTGGCCATGCTCCCACCTGCCTGCACGTAAAAACTCACCTGTTCCGTTTGTTCTCATCCCTGACGGATTTCAGGAGCCCCTGGAGAACCTCGGCGATGCCTAATGGCATTTGTGCTCCCTCCCAGTGCGGGGTGCCGCCCACGGCGGCTGTGCCCCACGCCGTGGCGCCTCACGGGGTGCCCCCGCTGGGACAAGGAGCCATCCCCGCTGGGTTTGGGGACGGCCCCGCAAGCGGCCCAGCCCCGCCCGAGGCGGCCGCACCGGGGAGCTGCTGCAGGCGGGACTGCGGGGGGATAGCAGGGCGGGAGGCAAGAGCTGCACAGGTCCCACGGGGAAACGAGGTGTGGGGCTGCTCAGAAACGGGGTGTGGGGCTGACATGGAGCGGGACTAGGGAGCGGCCGCCGCTGGGCCCGCCCGAGGTTTGTTTGGCAGCGCTGCGGAGGGCTTTGCTTGCAGCGCGTTTGGGAGTGATGCAGTTGTGCTGGGCTTTGCCTGACAGCGCTGCTCCTCTCTTCCAGATGCTCTGGGGAAGGCTGGATATTCAGGCCAACGGGACAGTCCGGCTGCTGGATGAAGAGCTGGCCTCCCTACGCCCGGCACGGCGCTTCCTGCAGATTTTAGAGGAGGAAGTTCCCAAAACACGGGCAGAGATTGAGCAGCATCTGAGATATTTTTCACTGACTGACGCTCCCTTGCCTCCGACAGAGTTTGACCGTCTCCTTTTCACCAGTGTTTACAGTGCCTATCAGGTTCGCTCCATGCAGGGTCTGGATAAAAGCCCCTGGATTGGCTTTTTCTCTCAGCTGGTTGATGAAATCTTTCGTGACCTGTGCAAGGGGCTCTGCCCTGCAAATACCACTCTCCTCCAGGCTTCCTGGCCTTGGAAGGAGAAGCCTTCACATTTAGCATCCCTGAAACATTTGTATCGCTCTAACCTGGCCAGGACCAAGAGAGACACCTAATGAGGGAGCCCACCGTAGGAAAGGGCACCTGGCTTCAGCTGCCTCCTTGGTTATTTTCAATGCTTTCTACAGTGTGCAGGACTTTGAATAAATATGCTACACCCCTTTGTCCTGCTTTCTGCACTGTGCTGGCAACCCCCTCAGGATTTATGCTCAAGCTTTTATTTTTAAATGAAAAAAGGTCAAAAGTGCATTTCTCCCTTTTCTGATTTTGTGCTAAGTGGGCTGTGCTGAACGGGGCAGTGCTATTTAGATGTCTTATCTATCTTGATCACCGATGCTCAGGAGAGATGGCTTGGAAGTATTTTTCCAGGATATTTTTCAGCTGGTGTCACAGCTGACTTCATTTCAGATAATTCAGTTCACTCTCCTTATATTCTCCCTGTGGTTTCAGACAAATACAAGAACTTTTTTCCTCTCCAGTAGCAGCTAAGCAGGTTTTGTTGTGTTTCATATATAAGTCACATATTTAATTTAATTTTTCTCCTCATGTGGCACCATATTTTATGTGTCAACAGCAATTCCCCATATCATGTATTCATTTTTCTTTAAAAGGCAACCTGAAAATGTATGTATTCCATGAAGCTTTCTAGTATTTGCATATCATATTTACACATATACACAGCTTTGTTTCAGTTATAATTTTGGAATATACTTCCTGAAATCTCATTTAAATTCTGAAGGATCCTGACCTAGTTATTTCTTCAGCAGATTTTGCCTTTCTTCTATAAAGTTTTTTTTTGTACAGCTGTGGCATTTTACAAGCCAAACATAATAAATACATAGTCTCTATCAGAAATATAATTATTTTACAGAAAGACATCATTAACATTTGTCTGTCTTAAACACTGCGGTGTGAAATTAGATAAATGTAATTATCTCCTCAGGAGGGTTTTAATTTTGGTTCTTGTTTTTTCTACCAGATTTCCTGCTGCCCCTATAGGTACATCAATTTTGAACATTCATTGCTTGTGCTTAGATGATGGGATCCATAATTCCCTTTCTATCAATATAATTTTTCCATGTGAGACAAAAGAGGCATGTGTGACCTTCAGAGTGGGAACTGCTAGCTTCTGACCTAGTTAATCTTATTCCAAGCCATTGTAGCCCAACAGATGGAGAGGGAAAATAGTAAGGCAGGTACAAGAAGCCTGGAAGCAAGATGCTACAGACAATGGTTTTAGAGGTCAGTTTAGGGTTATGACAGGAGATAGATTTAAAGCAGGTCGTTTGTTGTTGGATTTTTGTTTTGTATGTTTGTTTCATTTTGGTTTGTGTTTTGGGGTTCTTTTTGTTTGTTTCTTTGTTTGTTTTTCATCCCAAAGGATATAGGAATTAAAATTAGAATTCTATTTGAAGTAAAACTTCTTGTCTCACCTAATGTTCTATTATTCTTATGCTGTTTTTTCACATACTTCCAATCTTTACTCTTCACCCTTTTGCCGAATATGCCCCCAGTCTTTAATGTCTGGGACATGTATGGAGTGACAGAGGCAGTGAGTGGCTGCGTTGAAGCCAAATTTGAGCAGAGTATCATCAAAAAGCTGAACTGAGATGGCACTGGTGCATGAAAATATTGTCTTGCTGGAGAAAGTACAGCCTGAGCCATACGAATATATGGAAAAAGGCTGAGGGGGTTGGCTTGTGACTCAGATGCCAACACACTGCTTTGAACTCAGGATTTTGTTAGGAGCAGTTTTAGAGCATTGCTGCCTGTTGAACGTATTATAAATTACACTGAAGTGGTGTCATGAAACTTTGTACATGCTTAAGATGATGCACTTTTGCAGTTTATGTATTTTTGGGATACAAACCAGGGTTTAGCTCAACTGAAAAGCACCAGGGGTGCTATGATGAAGCCTCCTGTGCTCCAACTGTTTCCTCAGCAGATCCCGCCGGACGCCCGCCCCTCTGTTTGTTGGACTGTAGGAACACAACAGTATCCTCTAGAGCCACAGCAGCCTCTCCACAGGGCAAACTCTCTGTGGAACTCAGCACGTACAAAACCACTGGGACATGGATGCTGAAAACATCACCCGCAGTTCCTCTGATCCCACCTGCAGGAGGCTATCAGTGCAGCACGCGGTGGGAAAGCTGCACCCTTGTGTTCACGGGGCTCATTTCTGGGGAAGGTAACGCCCCTGCGGTCAGCAGCGCCACTGCTGGCGTGGTACTACTCACACTTGGTTATGAGCCTGCTCCTGATCCAAATGTTTGCAGATTTAAAAACACATTTCTTATTCTTCTTACTTACCTTGCTTCTGGGCTTTCAGAGCATGGTCCATTCACAGATTTGAGCCCTTATCTTTCACGACAAGAAGCCTACTCTTTTGTTTGTTTCTAAATGTAATCTTTACATTACATGGAAGCTGAGATTCTCAACCACTGCTTCTTGACTTCATCTATATCAGATAAAGAAAAGCACAAACCACTGTGAAACTTGAAATAAAATCCTAAGAGGTACCAACCCTTCACATACACAATTTATTAAAGAGTGGCTCAGTAACACATCCTCAGCTCACACAATTACCATGCTTCTCTCTCACTTGAGTTGGTACCTCAGCCAATGACAAGCACAAGTCTCACAAAGTAGCATAAATTCCAAACTGAGAACATTCTCATCTTTTGTATTTTTATTACATTCATTTTCATTACATTTATTCCCTCCCTGGATAAACAAGGAAAGTCACCACACACTTTTCTCTCTGGATGCTGGAGATCTGCAGTATCATGACTGCAGTAGTTCTCTGATCCTCAGCATCTCACTATAGTGCCCCACCCCTGCCCCAAAACTACCTCATGCTTTATGTTAAATCAAACACCAACACGGGACACACAGCTACAACCTGAAAGGCCTCTCTACGGATGAATGGCACACACAGCAGTGGCCCTGCTGACAGGGCACAAGCGTGCAGCATAAGGAAAGCACTGGACACATGACAGCATGCTCAAAGCTGATGATATTCAGAGAAGCTATACCCAAGTTCATGGCACCTTGGCTCTTCTTATGCTCCTTTCACATCTGCATTTAATTGTTTGACCCTTGAGGTGAGCTGGCACCTGGAAGCCACTTTGGCTGAGCCTCTGAATAGATGAGGAAGCCTGTGAAAGTGATGTACTTGCCGTGGTTGCTGTAGGCACCATAGCCATCATGCTGATGGCTGTAGAGCCAAACGGTGTCCCCGTATTGCAGAGGCAGCATGATGCTCTGGCTCTGCATCTCCCGTCTCTTGGAGTGGTTGTCATCATAGATCATGGCCTGCACCTCATTGTGGTTCTTCATCAGTTTCACTGACATAGTCTTAAAGGGCATTTTGCCAATGGTGAAGGAGAAATAGTATGCACCAGGTATACGGCATGTGAAGACGCCAGTGGAGGAATTGAAATCTTTTCCAATATTCACAAATTCTGTATCAAATGTGATTGGCTCATGCTGGGTTTGCTTCTCATCTGTCCCCAGGAGACTTTGTGAGCGGGCAACAGAAAATGCAGAGCGAGGGTCTTGCAACCTCTTTGGTTGGTCAGATAACACACGTCGCTGTGAAGCTTCATTCTGCTCTCTGGGAAGTTGCTGAATTGTGTGAGGGTGTGGCCCGAGCTCTTGAGAGTCAAGAGCATTCTGGAAGAAGGCAGAAGTGTCTGGATAGATCAGGTAGCCATTGAAAGTTGTATAGGGTCCCACATTGCTGTAAAGAGCATACTTGGGATCTCCATGTAAACGCAGCCACACTGTGTCCCCGTAGTCAAGCTGCAGCATGGCACTCTGGCTGGCCACCTTGCGTTCCTTGCGGTGATGTTCATCATACACAATTACCTGCACCTCATTCTTGTTTCTCATCAGCATGACAGACAAGTTTTTCTTTGGGTATTTCCCAACGGTAAAGGAGAAGTAGTAGGCTCCTGGGATCCGGCAGCGGAACAATCCAGTCTTGGGGTCAAAATCATTGCCAATATTCACATACACTTTGTCAAAGGTAATCACCATCTCAGAGCTCCCTTCCATGCTGCTGGTTCTGGCCACAGAGAAAGCAGAGCGAAATTCAGTACTGGTGTCTGCTTGGAAGCCATCTGTAGGAAGAAAAATCATGCAGCAAAGGAGGCCAAAGATGATCTGAATGTTCAGTGTCATCATTGTATCTGGAAGAAAAAAGATGCATATTTTAGCAGGAATAGCATTAATTTACAGCTCACACATGAGCTGAACTCCAGACCTGAATATTGCTAAATAAACATGAAGATCTATGTCCAAATATTGAGAAAATCCCAGTGTGTTCTCTGAGAAGTGTATGGGACCACACCATAGTTCAGATCCCAGCACCACTTTTATATTTTCCTAGTGAAACCTTTTTAACCTGTACTCATGGAAAGAAAAAACATATTCTCCTTTGAAAGCCTGACTATCCTAAAGTTTGTCTGCAAAAGACCACGTTGCTCACACTGCAGAGGGATCTCAGAGCCTGCTGGGGATTTGCCAGGGCTCCCTTTTGTTGTGCCTTTTTTTATTCATAAGACCAAGGATGAAACAAAGCCCTACATAAACCCTGTATTATACAACTGAGACACAGCTGAAGGGCAGGGAGAAGAGGACATATGCTCTAGAGATTCCCATGCAGATGCCATTGCCTCACAGCGCAGTAGTTGTTTCACAGGATGTGGAAGCTGGAAGCCAAGTAAGTTGTTAGATCCCATTATTCCAACATGAATCTGTGAAAAGTATAACGAAATATGAAGAGGAAGGAATGTTTAGGGAAGGAAGACAATGGGAAAAAATGCTGAAATAATTTAAAAAAAAGAAGGAAAACAAAATGCTAAATAAAAGGAAAGTCTCCTAAAGTGTACAATTCCTGAGAGAAAACTGAAGTACCAAAAATGGTATAAAGGAAACAACTCCCTAAATGGATAACAAACCAGACATAAAAATTTCTTTGACCCCAAAAAAAGTTAGGAGCTAATAGGATTTTCTGCAATTTTTTTTTTTTTTTTGGACCGAGGCCAAAAATTATCTATTAGTGCTTTCAGGCTGGAAACAAAACTGCCAGTCATTCCAGTGAGAAGCTTCTCTCTCTGTCACCTCTCTGTGCTTATTAAAATATCATTCAGGCTGGGAGGCAACTGCCTGGTTTGCAGTCTGCTCCATCTGTCACCCCAAAATTGGTGCCTTGCCAGCCTGCAAACAATGAATTCACAGACCAGCAGAACAGAAGCAAAACATGCAACTCATTGGGGGGAAGGTTGAAGACAAATCCTGCATTAAAAAGGATAAAGGGGTAAATATTTGAATCATTTGAGATGGCCTAGTAATAGAAGTAAAGCAGACAGAATGCACATAGACTGTGAGGTGGCAATGGGATCCTGCTTTGGCAAGATGTGATACTTATTCTTGTATCGAGAATCACTCACCACCAGAAATTCAGCTTAACCCTTGCTCTTTCACACTTGAAAATAAAACTGAAATCTGAGGTGCAACTTTAATACATAAGAACACGAGAATAAATTAGATTCTCAATTACATGAAAATGGCACACTAGCAAAGACTAGCAGAAATATCCATCCATGTCCCAATTTTACCTTAGATCACTTCTCTCACAGACATCTGTAGCAGGGCTCTCAGCCTAAGCAGGCTTGTAAGTTTGTTAGTGAAGGGCTGAGCAAGGAGAATTTGCTGTTCAGTGGAGCAAGGATGGGCTGCTGATCAGTGAAAACACTGAGCAAGGATAACTGAGTGATAACACTGAGCAAGGATAACACTGCTGTTCTTAGTGCTGAAGAATGCTGAAACCAGCTTGACCAAACTCTCACCCCCACCACAAGGACATGCAAGACTGAGGCTCCCTGACCGAGGCTGGGAGCATCAAGGATGTGCGGGTCCTGATTTGGAAGTTGAAGAGAAGAAACTAAAAAGCTGCCAACATATTTTCCAGCAGAAAGCATATTTTGCTGAGTAAGCCTGAGAACACATCATCTAAAAAATGCCTATTTTGAATGCATATTAAAGTCAATCACTTTATACTATAAAAGGCCAGCATCACTTTTGCAGAGCAAAGATTTCTAGCATACCTCCCTAAGGTGTGTGAAGATCCTTCCTTTCAATGGGGACACTCCTCAAGGTTATTCCTTGAGGCTGAAAGACAGAGATTTTCCCAGTTGTTGGTGTGGGTGAGTAACATCAATTTCTGCTTAACAATTATTCTGCTACCTTGAATATAACTGCTTTAATATAATTGCTTCAAAAATAGTGCACTAAATCGGTAGTGATAGTGATCCATACTGTGTAGTAAATGATTCTGATTAAGGTTTTTTCCCCCTAATCATTATTGTAATAAATTAAAATAAATAATTAATTTTATTTATATAAACATATCAGGCTTGCCATCCTTAATTCTGCAGGATGAAGTTGTATAAAAGCTCAATTACACCTGTGCAACTCTTTAGATATAAACCATCAACTAACTCTGGGGCTAAGATTGTATCCAGCTGTACCTCGGCTCCGCTCTCAGAAATAATTTAGATGTACCTTGTGGCTTCTGTTTGTGAAGGGAGGGCTTCTCTAATAAACTTTATCTGAAGCTCCCGCTCTGCATGCGACATCTCAGTATTTTCCTCCATGCTCCTGAACTCAGAATGTTTTTCCTGACTTAGCCTGCTCCTCCAGGCCCCCATGGGCTGAGCTGAAGGTTGCTGAGAGAGCTGAGTGATGTCATTTTGAGGCCACTCTCTGTCAGCTTTGAAAGGTGATGGAGATTAGGGGAGGCCCCTGGTGACTGGAGATAGGCAAATGTGGCACCCATCTTCAGAAAGGACAAGTGACACTACCTGCAAAACTACAGGGTAGTTGACCAGTTAGCCCCTCACTTTGGTCCCTGAGAAACTCATGGAATTTCTTCTTAGAACACATTTCTAGTCAAAGGACATGTAATTTAGCACACGTTATTTAACTGAGCATAGATTAATCAAACTGATTGCCATCTTGTGGGAAAAGATCAGTGGATGTCACCTGCATTTTAGCAAGGCTTTTGTTTCAGTCTCCCAGAGCATTCCTCTATCCAAATTGTGACGTTAGATAAGTGGACTACTAGAAAAGTGAAAAACTGACTGGATTATCAGGCTTGAGAACTAGTGTTTAATGTTTAATTCCAGATGTCCTCTTCAGTATTATTAATCAATGTCCTGAGAAGCAGAAAGAATGCTCACAGATCAAGACTGCAGATGACACCAAAGGAGATGGTTGACCAATATACTTGGAGGCACAACTGTTATTCAGAGGGACCCAGACAGACTGGTGGAATGGACTGAAAAGAAATTCAGTGACAATAAATGCAAAATACTGTACCTGGATGGACTAACCTGTGTGTTGGTAAAGACTGGTGACTGACTGGTTGGAAGTCTGTCTGAAAAGGATCTGAAAAGGATCTAGGACTTGAGGAGAACAGAAATTTGTACCTGAGATAGTGCTGTGCCCTGCAGGTACTGAAAGCTTACAGCACTCTGGGGTGCAGAACAGAACCCAGCCAGGAACCACAGACTGTGATTATCCCTCTTTAGTTGGCACTTGAGTGACTCCAGAAGAGGGCAGCCAAGATAGCTGAGGTCTGAAGAACCTGCCCGACAAGGAGAGTCTGATTGAACTGGGCTTGTTTAGCATGAAAAAGAGAAAACTTTGGGGGGATCTAGTAGCAGCCTTCCAGTGCCTTTAGTGGTTCCTGACAGTGTGAGGTACTGCACTGATGAGCATGGTGGAAGAATAACAGACAATGGTCATTAAATCCAAAGGGGAAGACTCAGACCAGACATAAGCAAAATAATTCCATGATGAGGCAACTAAGAATGTAACAGTTCGTCCAAAGAGATTGTGAGATCTCCATCCTTGGAAGTTTACAAACAAGACTGGATTAAGCTGTGAGCAACCTGGTCTGCACTCAGTGTTGGCCCTGCTTTCAGCAGGAACTTGGACTAGAGACTCCCTAAGTCATGATTCCTGCTTCTGTAACTGAATCCCATAGCTACTACTTCTCATATTTAAAATTCACTCCCTAATAACCCTAGCCTTGGCACTTACATGGAATTAACCAGCTAACAGCAGGTCTAACAGACAGATTATTTTCCATCCAGCAAATTGAAGCATATTCAATGAAATGATTAATCCATACCTAAGTGTCATGCATCTGCTTCCATGCTGTCTTTATTTTTCCTTACTTTGTGTGTTCCTCAGGGCAATGACTGTCCTCTCTTCCCATGTCTGTACAGCACTTGGCTACTGCTGCCATTTAAACAATACTAGTAGACCCTAATATCCCAGCAAGAACTAAATCCCAAACTGTCACACTCGTGAACCCAGCTGCTGGTTCGGCAGTATTATTTTTGCAGTGATACATCTAGCATGGCAGGCTCATTCCAGCTTCCAGCTTAGAAAACCAAGCCCTAAAGGCAAACTTATAAGGGCTGATGTTCCTGGTTCATACTCATTCAGTGTTGTTCCAGTGATCACCATGGTGTGGCTGCATGGAGAACCAGGATAACTGTGACATGGCTGCGTGCTCTTGAGACAACAAATGACAGGAAAAGATTTGGCATTTGCATTTTTAGCAACAAGCCTGCTTTTCTGAAATGCTGCCTGTGCTCCAGACCTTGTTGAGCATATCCAGGAGCCAGGGGGAATACTGAAAGCACATCACTGCTGGCCAAAAAGCACAGAAAGACAAAACAGACCAAATTTAATAAAGTGTGTAGTGAATCTGACCTTATGAGCCTTCAAATGACCAGTATCCTTGTTTCTGTTTGAGAGCTAATTTCTCTGTAATAAGGTCACTTGTTGGATCACTCAGTACAGTTGCAAAGACCCTCTGCTGCTGCTGTCCCTTATTTATCAGCTTTTTCCAAAAGCAAGTTATTTAAATAAGGCAGTTAATTATGCTGCACTTCCATTAGCAAGTTGTTTCCTTGACAGCTCCCACTCACCACTTTCAGCACTATTTAGGTTCTTTTAAAAATAATGTGGAAAGTATCTAATAACTGCCTCTCAAACTAAACCAGTCTAAGAATAATTTGCCAATCATTAGGAAGATACATCCAGCTAAAGGGGTTCTATAAACAGAGGCAACTCGTGACAGCTTTTGGACTTGAGTATTGCTACAGTAATTCTGAAAGATAAAGCTGTCAAAATGCCCTGTTCCTCCCCCAAAAATTGTTTCTGGTGCCCAAGTCTCTTTTACTGGTATAGTTTTCTTCTGGCAGGGAAGAGATAGCACCGGGGAAGTGAAGCTGGCCGTGGACACTGTGGCATCAGCCTTGAGCTCATGCTATGATCGAAGTTTTAAAACTGAAGGGAGAGGTGAAAGATCCAGGCTAGAGATGGAAAATGGGTCTTCAGCATGTGGCAGCTGTGTTATTCTCATTACATTTACACACAAATCAGGGCCCTTTGTCCCCTACCCTGCCATTCCTTATTGTCCCAACACCACAGAAGCACAGAATGAAGCTAAGCAGACCAAAGGGATAAACTAGGTAGGCTACTGCTTTTACTTGAGGTAGTACCAGCAGGGACAGCAGCCCACAGAGAAGTCAAGAAACTAATTTTGGAATAGGAGGTACAAAACACATGATGCGGCTAAACAATTCTCAAAGACACTGGCATTTAATTAGTGACCTGAAAAGAAGGGGCTAAAGTGGTACTGACTCCCATAGTAGAACAAGAGCTGCAAAACTTTCTTGAAAAGAAGGTCAGAATTCACCATTTGCATGACCCAGGGAATTTTAATAGCTTTGAGTTTGCTGGAGGTGATTTTTCTGTCCTGGAACAGAATCAATCCACCAGTGAAAAGACAATTAGTTTTACTCTTCTATTGAAACATATGGATTTACAAAAGGACATTCAACAATAGAAAGGTCACCCCATTTCTACACTTGCAGGACAGACCTACTTGTGAAACCCACAAGGGTTTTCTTTTTATTCCAAAATATTAATTATCCACATTCCCTAGCCCTACCTTATGCAAGAGTCCTTTAATTTCAGTGGGAGTTTTGCCAGGAATATCACTGAAGAATGAGATATGAAACAAAATTGAAGCAGTACAATTGGATTAGCTGTTACTAAAAGGTTTTTTAAATCCTGTAAGCTACAAGAGCAAAGCCCTGTTCTCCCTAGCTCTCAACCTAATATTTAAGGACAGCTGCAAATGTTTCAATTATTTGAATCAGTGAAAGCCTGTGTAATGAACATCCTTCTTGGACTATGGTTAGCCAGATTTCTTTTCCCAATATACCACATACTGTCTGTTCCACTCATCCAATGCAGATTAAGAACATCAGATAATGATGCAAATGCATCAGTTCTTCCAACATCAAAGAGAAAATAATTATAGCACATCCTCAAAAGCAAAATCTGTATAAGACTACATGAGTAACAAAATCAGTGATTCACTTATGGCTCTGGCCTTTCTCTGCTTTTGATGAATGTGTTGTTTTTTTTTAACTCTGACACAACCCTAGGAGGTAAAACATTGTCTGAAGCATTCAGGATGCCTTTTGAAAACTATATGTCATACCTTGAATGACAGACATGTATGGCATTAATATAGAAAATGCTTAATTTTGAATGTTTCCTTGAGTCAAGGGAGACTCCTTTAACATAATAAACCAGCTTCTGTGTATTCAAAAATCTGTGAAGAGGCAAAAATTATTTTCAAGTGTCTCAACTCCAGCCATACTCGGGAAATGGAAATGGAGAAACTTTTTTGGCAGAAGCCCCTACTGTTACCCTGCATTTCAGAATATGATGAAACCTGCAATTTCAACAAGTCCTAACAATTCTGATTAAGCTAAAGTGATGTTATGTGAAATGATGTAAATTCACTGACCAAAATGAAAACATGATTGTTCTGACATTAATATTTTTCTTCTTTAACATCATTTAAGAAAATTTTCATGCACATTTGAAGTGCCAGGGTGACACAATGCATCTGCCTTTTTGGCTACCATTACATTTTAAAATATATTAATTTAGACAAAATGGTGTTTTAGTAGAGAAGATGGCTGAATAAATTCTAGGTGAGAGCAAGGCGTTATTCCAGCAAACTAATGCTTTAAGATTTAATAATTTTTTGCATTCTTTTCTAAATGAACACATTACACAAGTCCAACTCTCCACCATGTACACACTGCTCAAGAAAACAGGACTAAAACTTCAAAGCAAAGAAACATACTCTGACCAGAAGTGGAAGAAGAGAAAACACTGCTAGAACATTTGAGCTTAAACTGTAGTTCATAAAATATGTTGAATACTGTAAAGTTGTTTGGTACATGCAGTTAAACCAACCGTTGATAAGCAATCATCGAAATTACACCAGCAGTAAACAGTGAAAAAAACTAGCCATTGATGGGAAGGAGTTCAGTAATAAATAGCTTCTGTGAAAGCAGAGGCCAGAGGAGACTGGAAACCACATCTTGAGAAAACCAAGACTGCTGCTGTGCAGTGTTTATTTAACACTGCTACCTTTAGACATAAAACACTGAGACCATTTCAACAGTTGGAATTTTCACATGGATTCCACTACAGTTACAGTAATGCCAAAGTTTAACCATCTCTTTTCTCAGCCCCAAGCATTTTTTAACCTTTTTTAACCTGGTTTATGTGTGCATTTCTTTTTCTTGGTGTGCACAAGAGATGCTGAGACTGTGGAATAAGGCGCTATTGGAGCATTTCATCTCTCCAAGCAGGAATCATACTGCTGCACCAGAAGGCAGATCACACTGGCATAAAGGATTAACAAAGAGTCTGGCTTGGAATACCAGGAGGTATTTTGATAGGCAAAAGAAAGCATCTGACATTTTGGCAGTGAATACCATAAAGTTAAGAGAGTGAGAGAGGAAGGCCCCAAAGGCAGACTGCACACTGCAGTCAGGTTCTAGAGAGAGAGGACTCAGAGAACTCAGAGGATGGAGTAGAGGGCAATTTCCTTGTTCCAGGTGGCTGGGCTAGAAGCTGTATAGCAGGAGGACTTTCCCCCAAAAGTCCTGGGTGTTTTTGCCTGTGAAGGCAAAGCCACATGAAGCAAAAGGACACTGCCAGTGAGGGTGGTGAAGTACTGGAACAGCTTGCCCAGAGAGTTGTGGATGCCTCATCCCTGGAAGTGTTCAAGGCCAGGTGGGATGGGCTTGGAGCAACCTGGTCTAGTGGAAGGTGTCCCTGCCCATGGCAGGGAGTGTGGAACTAAATGATCTCTGACGCCATTGAGCAGGACGGGAACAGAGAACTCCAGATCAGCAGGCTAAGAAAATGAACTCTCTCCTTTATTTCAAATGCACCGCTCTATATATAGAGAACATCGAGAAGACTAATTTCATTGGTCTTAGAGTAAAAACATCCCACACCATTGGTGTGCAGTGAATGACGCACAGTAGCAGAACATATCTATAAACAATGTGAATAACAAGATAGATTAGAGAATTATTTACATTCTTTCCCAACTGCTTCCCAGGCTCTTGCCTGGTTAGAAAACCTTTCTCTCTGACTGAGCTGAGAATGCCCACAATCTCTAAGGTCCCTTCCAACCCAAACCATTACATGATTCTATGAAATTAAATGGTTTTATTTCATCATCTGACAGAACTGGAATGAACAAGCATGACCCAGTTAGTGCCACAGCAGTACTAAAGGAGAAGGTGAAGAGGAAGGCTATGACTATACAAATGAAAGACTCTTAAGAGGTAATGAGGAAGAAAACTTTGAAGTGTTTACGAAATATTTTTCTAGGTTGGAGACAAAAACTGGGAACCTTAGGAAAATGCAGATGGATTCAGCATCCCAGACTACTGCTGTAATTTTTCCCTTTTAGTAAGAGTTTTTACAGGAAAAAGATAAATAATTTTTCCTAATAACGTAAGAAGGCTGGGGACTTTAAAGGGCTCATACAGAAAGAAAAACTATTTGGACAGCCTCACTGATCACAAGCTTATTAAGGCTTTCCTGAAGTGGCAGGATAGTTCAAATCCTTAGGGACATTAAAAAGAAATAAATCTCTGCTTTAAACTCAGTTGGGTAAACTGAGCTGTGAGTGACAAAGGGGAAACACTAGGTAGGCAGAATGGCACTGGAATCAGTACTCTGGAATCAACTTGAATTCTTACCCCTTTATTCTTTCTGTTTTATTGTTACACATCATACCTTTTCCTAGCAGTTTTTATACACTACTTCCTTCCAGTGAAGTAACGTTTAGCTCTGAGGAAAATCTCCACTCCCTCTGCTAACAAATGAAAGTCCAGCAACAGCTCAGAGAACATCAGTAGGTGTTTAGTATAGATAAATATACCTACAGTATAGGCAGATATTTGACTTTTTTTGAACCACACTTTCCTCTATGGACCTAAACAACAGTTTGCTTCAGTGCAGCTGAATTAATATTTTCATCCTCCAATCACCCTCACCAGAAGAGGACATTCCTGGGCTCTTCTCAGAGTTAATGCTGTATTTGTCGATTTTCTTTAATTCCTCAGTTGTAACAAATGCTTAGAGACATTAGAGGTCATCAAGATGAGAGTAAATATTCCAGTTAAACACAGGCTGTACAGGCTTTCCTTCCTGTTCCCTGTTGCCTTCCACTTTCATTCACATTCCTAGTCATCCAGCAACACGCTATGGTACCAGTTGGGCAAAATCTTGCAGTGATTCTTTCATGTTCTTCTCTCATTTCCTCACTAAGAATGGAAACAACTGTAAACAGTAGGTTTATTTGTTCAGGAACTAATAGGAACCTGTAGGACCTGAGCCCCACAAAAATGTAGCAAATAGGAAAGCAACTGACATTACAGGAATTGCAACTTCTGTGTTACACCTTCCTGTTGAAGACTGTTGTCCTGGAAATTGTGATGATATTACAAGAGATACTGGAACCTGTGATGTGCTCTCAAGGCTTGTTCATTGTCCTCTCTGTAATGGTTTTATGTCCTCAATTTTCCTTCTGTGAGTTTGTGCTTCTGCACTTTGTATCAGCCAATATATATGATTTTAATTTAATTGCAATGTAAGATCCTAATCAAAGAACAAGTTTTAGATTTTTCTTTTCTTTTTTCTTTTGTAGCTGCATAGCCATACCTTCTCTCTCTTCCTTACTTCAGTGGGCAAATAATCATAATTTTTTCCTGGAATTCTGCACCTGCAGAAGTTGTTTTCAAATCCCTCCCCCACTCACTGGAATGCTGTCCTCCAGCCAATTCTCTAAGACCTGCCACATCACCCACCTGAGTGGCTAAAGGGAATATACTGGTTCTTGCTGGTTAATCATCAAGTCTCAAGTTAAGATAAACCTGTGGAGTCCAGCAGTGGTCCCCTATGGGAATTAATGAATAGCTGAGTGCCAGCTGGGATTACATGCCATGACAACAAAAACCATTTTTGTTTCATCGTTATGTCTGAACTCATTGTCTGCTATGAGCTGATTTAGCAGTCCAAAATTTTTCTCAAGGTAGGTAAATCTGGTCTCCATCCTGACAACCTGCAGTTAACAGAAAACTGTCAGAAAAGATGAGATTAGTTTTACTTCTCTTGATAAATCAACTTCTAATGCTATGTTTTATACTGACTACTGTTTTCTGACAGTAGGCTTTGCAAATCTATCTGAAAAAACTCCCAATGTACTGGGGTATTTTCCTACAGGAATGCTGCTTTCTTTGTGAGTTTTTTAGCGTGTCTTGACAGGTAAGTCAGGAAAACACGCTGTCTTTTAACATCTGCGATTGCACTCAGCCAAAAACCCACATTCATTTCTTTTCATCCCCTGCTGTTTCATTACTGTTAAGAAACTCAGAGAACACTGAATTGCACTGCAGTGCTACTCTACACTGTCAACATGCGGCAACATCTCAATTTGGAAATTCACTGAGCTCTAGTTTAGGGAAGGTGATAAAAGGCATTAAGATCCATTTATCTTTCATCTCTGCTCTGGCACTTTCATTTCTGCCCATCTTCCTACTGGGTCAGGCCACAGACCTGAATGAAGACTCTGTATGGTGAAAAAGGGGTGTCAGTCGAAGTCCACATATGCTAATAAGTCTTTTTTTCTGGTCCTGTTCTCCAGCTGTCTAACTGGATCATAGAATCATAGAATGATTTGGGTTGCAAGAGAACTTAAAGATCACCTAGTTCCAACCCTCTGCCATGGGCAGGGACACCTTCCACTAAACCAGGTTGCTCAGAGTCCCATCCAACCTGGCCTTGAGCACTTCCAAGGATGGACATTCATAACCTCTCTGGGCAATCTGTTCCAGTGCTTCAACACCCTCACAAGAAAGAATTTCTTCCATTAAAAGAAAGAATTTTTTTTCTTTCCTTGCAATAAAAAATTATTATCCATGATAATCCTGTTGCTTTTGTACCCAGTGAATTGGTAGACAGATCAAGAAACAATCATTGAAAGAATAATCACTGCCTGGGACTACTCGCATTTTTGTCACCAGACAGTTGAGACCCCTTGAGATAGAGACTTCCCCTGGTATGGAACAGAAGTTCTAGATGAACACTGAAATTCTTCAATACATATAGTGATCTCCAATATCAAGTGCTTTTAATGAATCAGGTTTATCCAATACTTGGCCCACTAGCACTCTTTCTTTTATATCTACAAATACACAATTAAAAGCAGCAAAGTAAATCAGCAGGATTCATAATTGTCATGCTTATTAATACTGACACTTCACAACTAGCCAACCAGCAATGTGTAGTTCCCCATTTTCAGTCTTACCTGCCAAATCCCTTGTGACCAGACCTCTCTGAGGAAGATCTATAGACAGCTGGAACCTGAGCTCTTTCAATTTTTTAGCCATTTTACGAGCAATTATTTCTCAGAAGGCTATAGCTGTTGCAAATGAGACAACCCAAGACTGTGAATTGATATTTGATATCTTCAGGAAAACCACAGTTTCTGATTCCACTTTTAAAACATTTAGTATATTTTGGTTCATTGATTTAATCAGCTTGTCATCTTTTTCAACAGGGAACTGTGAAGTTCCTCCCCAACACCCTGCATAAGTCAAGTTTTCACTTCACAAGTTTTTGAACCTGGATTTTTCTGTGACAATCTGACACAGAGGTGCTGCCGCCTACAAGACAGAATCTACAGCCCTGGATGGAGGCACAGAGAGAAGCATTCCTGAACAATGCCCTCAATACACACGTACCTTTACAAGGTTTTCCCAATATCTGCTTTCTATGTTTATATTGCTTCCAGTATTTAAAAAAACATCAGTCCCCTCATCATGGCAGCAGAAATGCTTGTGTGACTATTTCTGCAAAACTCTGTCTGCACTGGGGAGCTGCTGGAAAAAGGATTTGGCATTGCCAACAAAAGACGCTGCTGGACGCTGCTGGACGCTGCTGTTCACTCATCAGCTCCTCATTCACAGGAAGGAAGCTCTCAGTGCCCGTGAAGTGCTCACAGATTCCCGGCTCATCTCCGTGACCAGCCAGGTTCCTCCCAGGCACAATTGCCTTTGACAGCTTGAAGCTGATGACTCTGATTTTGCTCATAGGAAAAGAATTTTGTTAAAATATTGAAATAACGATTGCAGCAATGCATTGGCAGGTTTTACTTGACTTTTAGACTCTAGTTGGACATAATATAAATAATATGAAGGATATGGCTGCTCTGAACCCAGCTATGCAGATGCTTCATTTAAAGCAGTCTTGGATATCATTACTTTGCATTAAACACTCAGCTCATACTGAAAGAAGGGCCATTTGCAACAGCCTACACAATTTCCTTACAGCCACACTGAGAAATTCCAGTCATGCACCCTAAACCCAAACATTCATATTCAGTTCATATTTCAAGACACTGCATCCTCTATTCAAATTCTTTCATTCCCCTACCTTCCTTGTAGCTACTTCTCTCTAACATCCCTCCTTTTCAAGATAATTATCAACATTTTCCACCAGGAGAAACATTTACCATCTGCAGAAGCCCCTCCAGCATGTTCAGTATTTTTCTGCACAGCCTGTCTCAGATTTCCTCACAAGTTTCCTGGAGAATAACCCTTTCATCTTGTTGTCTCCTCCTAATAGTAAAAATAGGATTTTTTTTTTTTTTTACATTAACTATATTTGCTTTATCTCCTTCCAGAACCACCTTGTTCCAAAGCTAAATTTCCTTTAGCAATGGATCCCAGTAAGCCTTCTTTTGGATACCCTTTCTGTCTCTCAAATGAAGACTGTTTCACACACTCATCTGAGAAGTAAAGACAGTAAAAGCAAGGATGGGAAAAGGAATGATGAAATAAACTCAGGCAAAGTGTCAAGCACTGCTCAGTCCTTGGGTGGAAGGGATGTGAATTCACTTTGAAATATCTGGGCCATCAAGTGACTGGCTTTCTAAGCATATAATTATTTTTCCCAAGGTGTTTCAGCAGTAATGGAAGATGGAGGCAGGGGGAAAATCCATCACAGCTTATATAGTGTCACAGTTTGTGCTCATGTGTCCCAGAGTAAATAAAAAAATCAGGATTTCCATCAATTTATGGATAATTCCAGTGTAAGAGTGTTTAAATTACAAGAGATTATTATGCTAATATGTTCACTGAGCAACAGCTCCATGAAAACAGGCTAGTAAAAAGTGCAGCCTAACTCTTTATTTTCTCCTTGTCTTGTTCATTCAACACAGATTCTTTCCAGCAGTTGCTTTGCAGCCTTTCAGTCCTAGAGAGTACCTGTTTTCACAGAAAAAAATCCCTATGCCTACTTGCTATAAAAACACTTCCACTGCTCCCAGTAAATCTTTAACTTCTCTAAGAGCTTTTCTTTTTGTCTGAGTGAAAAGCTCTAAAGCCTGAGGAGAGAGAAAAATCCCTCTCCCTTTAGAGGATTAAAAAATTATTTGGTTTGACTCAGAATGTATTGTATTCAGGATCTTATGTGCAGCCCACCACTTCAGCATCCCAAAGTGTTGATCATTGCTCTCTTTTTTCTTTCTACCTGTCTCCTCACAGAGATCCAGGATTTTTCACCATGCACAGGGGACTGTCTGTTCCATTTATATTAAACAATATATGTTAAACCATGAGTACTACAGGACCTAGATTTTCTCTCCCTGGATAAATGCCTAAAAATATAAATCATAGGACTATTATTTATTTTATTCCTATTCTGAATTCCATTATTTTATTTCATTTTACCTCTAAAAACCATTTTTGGACTACAGCCTTTCATTCAAGGAATAAAATACTAGAAGAGTTTGTGTTTTCAGTTTAGACAATTTTACTAACTGCTAATCTTGATTAATTTTTCTTCTTCCATAGCAATATTTTCAGCATTCATAAACTCAATCAAGCATGTGCTCTGGGAGATCAGAATGTCCCATTCCTTCCCCTTTCTCCCAAAAAGAGAGACCTTTTCTAACTGTCTTCTAGAAAGCTCTTACTCTTCTTTCAGGCTTTTTTCAGAAAGAGCTGGTCTGTGGTCTTGGTGCTGTGCTACCCCTGGATATCAGACAAACATCAGAACAGGGCCAGCAGACTTCTTTTATTTCATTCAATGAAATGATCACCTTAATAAAATGATAGAAAAATGGTCTAGAGGAGAACTGAACAGTCCAAGGTGCTTTCCCATTATAGGATCACTAGCCTTATTTGATTCTTCACAGATGATTGTCTAACCTGTTCTTAAGATGTCTTCAGAGCCTCCCTATATCAAATATACAATTATTTTTATTATCCTGGGTCCTAGAAAATTATTCTAGTAGTTGAAAATAATCTTACTTTCTGCTGCTTCTTGCTTTCTCCTCCATCCACCATGAGCCTGAAGAAAAGATCATTCCCTCCTCTATTTTTTATCTGAAGACTGTTGTATTCCCCTGTCAAATTTCTGGTCTGAAAATTACAGTTATTTCAAATCATCTTGCAGGTCACATTTTTCTGACCTGCGATGAGTCCTACTGCCCTCCTCTGGACTCCCTCTGATTGAATTACACCTGTCTCAAAGTGCAACAACCAAAACTTTGCACAGTCCCCAAGCTGAGGATTTGGCCTCAGAGCAAAAGGATTGCTTCATGTCTTCCAGACTTCCATGTCTTTTACATATCCTAGCAAGATGTTTGCCTTTATTTGCAACAGCATGACATTGACTCATATTCAGCTTGTGATCTATCATAACATCTTCTTTTCTGTGGAGTTGCAACCTAGTCATTTACTTCTGTCTTGTGCTTATTTGGTTGGTAATTTCTGCCTTATTGTAGTACCTTGTGTTTACCCCTACTGAATATAATTCAGCTCTTTTCCTAGAGAAAGTCTTCCAATTTATTGGAAAATTTTTGAATTCTAGTATTTTCCTCCTGCATATTTCAAGTATCACAGTTTTATGTCCCTGGAAAATGTGATATACCCACTCCTTATATTACCATCCAGGACCTCTAGGAAAACACTGAATAAAAGCAGATCCAGGTCACCCCAATACAGCTGCTGTGTCGGTGTTAAGCAGCTTGTGGCCTCTCTGAAGGACAGGCACATACTAAAAGCATACATATTATGAACTCTCAATCTTCTGATATTATTTAAAGAAGATCTGCTTGTTCAGATAATCATGCTTACCCAGTTTATAGCCTCCTTCACCTGCTATGCCCCATGCCTCACCAAAACAAATATTTGCATTAATGTGCTAACCATAGTCATAAATCTCAACTTTTACATTAAAAAAACCCAAAACCCAAATGAAATCTCTCACTCTTTTTCTACAAATAGCCTTTAATACATAAACTGAACAGAAGCCAATTCTGTTAGAACCCGCTGGAATACTGACAAAATAATTGGGAAAGATGTGACCATTTCTCTTCATAGATTTAGGGGTATGATAGAAATGTCCTAATTTATTACATTCACTGTAGTTACAACAGCAGCATACACTTCAAGGGTAGCACCAAGGCAGCTGGTTGATTTCAATGGACTAAACATTTCCTTTGCATCTGCTCTTGACCAATGACTGCAGGATCTTTTCCTCAGAGCTAAAACACCAGCTATGACAGTCACAAGCAGGCACATTGCAAACAGTAAGCTTTTGTGTACACTGGAATAAAGATGATCTGGTATTCCTCCTGACAACAGAGGCTTAACTCTCTTGTCTAGCCCTGACTCTTATTCCAGTAGTCATTACCACAGTGCCCCCAAATTCCTTAGCCCAATATGGACAGTTTTCCTGGCACCATGGCAGAAGCCCTGGCACAGCAGAAAACATGCATGGTGCAAATTAACCAGCTGGAGGGTAAAGAGGGAGAAATTAGGCTTTATAAATTTTCCCTGTTTCCCAGTGGGGCCTTAGTAATCAATTATTAGCCCCTGGAGTAGCCACTTACTGCTTGCTCTGTGATCATCTGATTCTGGCAGTGTTACCTCTGCTGGAAACCTCAGACCTTTGATTAGATGCAGCAGGAATTCCTCCTTTGTTCTCTAACCTGTCTGGAGGAAACTAGAGAGAAGCTTTACAACTAGAGAGAAGCTTTACAGGGACAAGAACCCAGGGGTAGACTTGGTATTCACAGAGCACCAGCAGCACAGCAGTTGTGTAATACTGGCTTATCTCATTTGAACATCACTCAAATGTCCTTATCTAGGAGAGGGTCAAAGCAAAAGGTACAGAAAAGCTGAAAGGAAAAACAAAGTCCTGACTTCCGCTCGGATTGGATGGCCAACGGGATCTATACTAAATTTCTGAGTGCCAAACGAGAAGTAAGAGGCTTTTAATTTCTTCTGGGTGAAAATCAGAGCTAGTATTTCAAACACTGTAAGATGAACTATCAAATTGCCAAGCCTTAATGTCTTGGAAGACAGTACAAAAAAACTCACCCCTATAGATTAGTCAGTAAACTGTAATTCAGTGAAACATCATCTTCTTTAACTGTGTGCCTTGGAGTAGAATGCATGCTTCATACTTTAGTGATTTAAAAAGGTAGCTGCATCGAAGAGTTCAGGAGTAAAACCCACCAAATCCTAACATCTGACCTCAGATGCTGATAACAATGCCCTAGACTTCAGCATAAGACTATGTAAGTCTTACATAGTAAGTCATAAATAAGACTACAGCAATTTTAAACCCTATTTTTTTCTCTATTCTTTTGCCTAAAAGTCAATGCAGAGATGAGGATCTCTTGGAGAGAGACATTTCTCAGCTGAAAATACTATATTCTCAGCTGAAAATACTATATATACTCACCTCCTTGGAAATCTACTGTCACTACCAGTATCAGTTCATTTCAATGATTTCTGCCTATAACTAACCATAAGAACGGGTGAAATTCTGGCACAATAGCAGTGATCACTCAGAGGCTCACTACCTGTCCATTTTCTGCTAGCACTGGCCTCTTTTTCTTTTGGTCTTTGTATTACAGAGTGCTCTGCACAGAAGGTTCAAACCATCTTGTCTCTTTACACCTTTGATATATAATTTTTCTCTGTGTGCCTGTGTTCATCTAGGTTACTTTACACAAAAGATTATAGGTTATTTTATACAAGACTAAGTCTTCCAAGAGCTGGTGATGAACAGGCAGCCTTGCTGCTCTTCCAAATACATCTTTTATTAAAATGGAGACTATAAAAGCTATCATGCACTACATGACTCCAAGTCACTGGATAGTTATCCTGTTTTTTCACAAGTATAGCTGCTGCCATTGTGGGCCCACCCAGACTTCTCTATTTGGAAAATATGAATAGTTCACAGTTTATGAATGGAGAGCACAGCACAATGGATAGGTGATTACACAAGTAAAATATAAATAACAGCAACACAACTAAAACATAAATAACAACAAACAGGGTTCCGAGTTTTGGCGCCAAATCTCTGGTTCCAATGTATTCTATTGCTGCAATCTGTTTCTTCACCTACAAAACAGCAAATGTCTATAACACCAACAAATTGTCATATTTAAACCAATTCTATATTGAAGCCATTGGTTCTCCATTATGGTAACCAAATGCCCTCTGAAGGCATTGCTTCATTCAGAGAGAAAATGCAAAACTCATCTGTAGAGCCTAGTCCACGAACCATTCAGCACTTTGAACTATAGCTTTTTAGAGGGAAACAGAAGAAATGCACAGGGTAATGCTGCCCTATTGGGAATCCTCATTCTTCCTTGACATACCTCCTAGAGCTACAAATTAACCCTTAAAAATGGCTAGACAAGGAAACAGCTGCCATATGCCAAGATAGGATTGCAGCCTCACTGGTGTGTTTCAAACTCTTGTTACACATAGTGTCCCTGGAGAAGTGAAACTGCAGAAGGTTGCAATAGCATCAGAATGAATAATTGAAGCTCGGCTCATTCAGAATGTGCACAAACGGAAGGGTCACAATGCTGCCTTCTAGTCAGCCAGCAGTGCAGAAACACACCAGTGTCTAATAGAAACATCATCTGGAGATACTGACCTACTTCCCTGGGAGCTTTTACAGAGTGGGTTGAGGAGACGACAGTGGAATGGCCAAGCACACAGAGAATTAAATCATATTATCTAACAGAAAATCGTACATTACAGACTCAGTTGTATATGCTACTCTTGGTAAAACCCTCAAGACTTTGTTCCACCGAGAAACAAGAGATCCATGCAAGATAAATGCTATTTCCCACCTGAGAAACTGTCCCTGTGGCAATTTGCCAGGATGCTGTTCCCCATTGTGAATCCCTGGGAGCTTTTCCTACCTCGACTCCATGACAAGTGAGGCCAAAATTTTATACCCTTTCCCACATAAACTCTACAGCCATTTAATATTGGGAATGATAGGTGTGAGGGAGGGTAACTCGGGCATTTCCCGCTATTGTCCAGCCGCTCGGTGGGAACGGAGGGAGCGCAGCCCGCCCGGGCGGCCGCCCGCGCCCTGCCCGCCGCCCCGAGGGCCAGGGACTGGGATCCCGCAGGGTGGCCCGAGCGCAGCCCCCTTTCTCCAGGACCGCGGCGGCCGCCGCCAGAACCCCGACGGTCCCTCCGCTCCGCACCGGCGGCCACCCGTCAGGAGCCGCCGGGCCGGGCCCGCCCGCGGCCCCGCTCCCATCGCCCCTGTCCGAGCGGGGGATCCCATCTCAATGCCCGGCCCTGCAGGTGCAGCCCGGCCCCAGCGGCGGCGGCTCCCCCGGCACGGTACCTGCTGCGCCCCGCGGCGGCGGCTCCGCGGCGGCGGGGTCTGAGCGCGGTGCGGAGCGCGGTGCGGAGCGGGGCCGCGGCGCTGCCTGCGCACTGACAGCTCGGGAGCCGCGGCGGTGGCGGGGGCCGGGCTGGGAGGGGGCTCGGGCACCCGGGGCTCCGGCGCCGAATCAGTGACGGGAGGAGGGCCCGGGGGCGGGCGGGAGCAGGGAAGGGGAGGGGGCGGCGGGGCGAGGGGCTTGGAGCCCCCGTCACCGCCGCAGCCCGGGCGGCCTCCGGGAGGCGCCGGCGCCCGCGGGCGCTGCGGGCCGGGGAGGCGTGTGAGCGCCCACAAGGACAGGGGTGACCGAGCGATGCGGCGCTGTGAGACAGCCGGGCCGGGCTCCCGCTGCCTTCCCGGGAGGAGAGGGCGCTGGGGGACGGGCGCCACGGGATGATGCCCTTCATTCAGCACAGCGGCGGCTGAGCGAGGCGGGCGAGCTCTCCGCGCCGCTCCCCGCCCGGGGCACAGGGTAGCGGTGTGGCACCGGCCGGACCGCAGCGCCCTCCAGTCCCGGGCTGAGTCACCCGGGACGGGGCTCCCACCCCGGCCGGCCTCGGTCAGGCCGATGAGGGAGAGGAAACAGCCTTAGCTAGACCAAAAGATGTGACTGGGGGAAGTGACAGGCTTTTGGCTACCCAAGATCGTGTTCGTGTCTGACCTTCTGCTCTGGAGATCTCTGTGAGTCCCAAAGCGTGTCTATAGACTAACTGTGTTATTTGGCTTATCAAAAGATTGTATCTCTCTCTAGAAAGCTTGGCTTGCCTTAGATCATCACCTAACAACAACAAGGCTACTACTTGTTCCTTTGAAGGCTGGCATTGATTTTTGCTGGCAGCAAAATAGTAGGCTTTTCCCATGCCTGATCTGAGTTGAAGGGCAAATTTGACGTTTTGTAAAGCATGTTTATTGTTAACCCTGTAAAATCTAATGTTGACTTCCAAAAAGAAGATTGAAAGATGTGGATGTTTTAAAAATGTTCTGGCTCTCCAACACTAAAGCACCCACTTGCTATGGGAGGAATTTAAATACCAGTGTACTCACTCAGTACAGATGGGGCACCCAGTAATGTTTCCCCTTGTGGATTCTCCAGCCGTTGTTGCCCTGTGCTGGCATGCTCTGCTATCCAGTCTCCATCTCCACTTTCCCTCTTGTGGCAGACACCAGGACTTTCTCCTGTTGCAGCAACAGACACATTTGAATCAGTTTTCACGTATGACATGTACCAGTCACAAGGCTGATTCTTTACAATAGACAGAGAATGGAAAAAAAAAAAAGAAAACAAAAAGCTTCCTTCTGAGAGGAAGAGGACTGACAGATGGAATAACCAGAAAGTAATTTACTCTTTGGGGCGAGGATGCAATTTATGGCATAACAAGAACTTCCTACCGCTTGTCTAACGTGGTGTTCATATCAAATTAAATACCTGCCACCCTGCAAATCCTCCCTAGCTCTGTACCCACCAGGCGCTGCATTGTCCCCATGTTATATTTTTTTCCTTCTCTCCTACAGAGCAAAACAAAGGCGTTGATGACAGGCAGAATGAGACATGAGAGAGTTAGACACTAACCCTCATGTGGGTCTGGTAACAGCTGTCAGATGAGCAGAGTATATCCTGGATGGGCTCACATCCAGCTGCTACTGCTGGCTAAACATATTTTGTGCTCTCTTAACAACTTCTTTACACATTTCAAAGGACAGATTACTCAACACTCAATTCACTGCTTCTGGAGGAATGAATGGACTACTGACTCCCAGGATATGAGAATGCTCATCTTGGACATAAACTAGAAAAATCCCTTTTAATCATCTAGCAATGATAGCAGTGATGAGTAATTATCAACAGTATGATAAACTATCCTTCGAAATATCTATGTTGCCACTGGGGTCAAAGTGATTGAGTACTAAGATACTACAGTATTATAAAATAGATGTATATTTTGCATTGTCCTGTGCAGTCCAGATGAGCTGTGCTCTGTTCTGCCTCTGCCAGACAGTTTTTCTTTCTCCGTGATGCAATGCTAGTACATGCCTCCTGTGCCCCAGCTAAGGAGAAGCAGAGGGCTGAGAAGACAACTGTGCTTCCACCCAGTAGCAGCTAGTGTATTTACTACATCTCCTTGGAAAAGTGCTATAACAGAGCAGAACTGCCTTATCTGTGGGTTCCCAGGAAAGAGGCAGGAGTAGGTGGAGGTTTTGTGGGGGGAAAGGAATACACTTCCCAAAAGCAGAGAGTGGAAAAAGACCTGGTCCCACCTCATACTGTTGCCTTCACTGCGGTTGATAGTCCTCCCCACAAGGACATGAAGCCCCACGGCTGCATTGGAATGCTTTTTCCGTGTTAGTATTCTGAAAATTCTCATAGCATAACTCATTAATAAATGGCAGCATTGGAAGTGTAATAATCAGTGTTATAAAGTTCAAGACTGTGGAAGAGGATGCTTATACTTTTATAAAATGAAACTGATTTCAGTCACTGGCACTCATTCACTCCTATTTCACATATTCAGTCATAGTACAAGCACCAAGATATGTGTGTGTGTAGTCTGATCATGGCTCTGTGTGTATGGGTATGTGTGACACAGAGGACAGGGGACAGTAGCTCCTGAGTCCTTGGGATGCCTTTTAGAGTTGTCTTGATCAGGCATAAAAAGCCACAATTTTGACAAGCAATTTTATGACCCCTGGGAGTCAAGATGTCATGGCATGACTATGACCTCAGTTTTACATTTTTCATCCTCCCTAATTTGTAGGCAAGGTTGCTGCCCATCATCTTTGTTTTCTCATTCTGAGTATCTTTATTGCTGCCTTCCTGTTGAGAGAAAAGGGATGGGCCATCTTTGATGTGACTGTGTCAGAGTACAGACCTTCTGGTCTTGATGTATGTATATTCCTTATTACCTGCTCTATTGTTGTTCTTGTACCCTTGTTAAAAAATATGTGCCATATCTTTAAACCTTGATCTTTATTGTATCACTATAAAGATACAAAATGTCAGAGTAAGTAGTGATTCAAACAAGCCTAAGGATTAAAAAGAATGCCTCAAGAATATATAAAGACTCACTAATATGTAAACCAACTTACAGTGTGAAGCTAAAAGAAATAAAGCTTTGTGGTCCATGTGTCAAAAACCCTGCATTAGGCTGCTGCTGTTTACTTATTTATTACAAACCTGGAAATGGAATGATCAGGTCTTAGCGGATGTTATCACCTGACTTACAGTGAAGTCTCTCAACAGCAAAGGACATAATTAATGATTATCATGGGTGAATAACTAAAATTATTTTTTTGAGACCCCACCTGCAAATAATGTTCTTGGAAATTAAGGGATTTGGTGAGCTTTGTTCTGTTTTGTTTCTTTTCATGGTCTGGGTTTCTATGATTCTGAATAGACTACTTAAGAGAGATATGTGTATCATTTCCCTTAGAAGAATTTAAGCTTGAGCCTTGAGGGTCATTGATCATATCAGGTGTCTGGAGTGTGTTGCAATGGAGAAAACCAAGTGTAGAGAAATTTTGTGTTGAAATTTGGAGTATCTCCATCTAGAAAGGTAGATCAGAGGGCAACTATGATCACATCTCTGGAGGAGTAGTTCTGTGCCACGTGTGTGAATGAGGAGGGAACAAGAGCTGCGGTCAGTGCTGGGTGTGCTGTGTTTTCCTTTTCTTGCCAGTTGAAAGAGATGCTGGGTGCATGTGGTGCATGCCAGCAGAAATGCAGCAAAAGTTATGTTCATGTGATTGAAATGCAATTCTGTGTACAGTGAGAGCAGATTAATATTTCTTGAAAGACTATTTTGGGAGTCACTGGCAGGGGCCACAGAGAAAATAGCACCAGGAAAATGGAGAAAACCTTTGTGACTGACTGGAAAAAAAAAAATCTGGTAAACACTCAACTTAATGAATAGGTATTAGACTCCCAGCAAGACACCTACTGAGGAACTTCTCCGGCAATATGTAAGAGAAAAATTCAGGAGATATCTGATGGAAGTTCTTGCAAGAAGGTGAGCAGTAGCTGCTGGTGACACCATGAAAAAAAAAAAAGATGAAGCCAACAGCCCAGTGATAACAGGGCAGAATGCTGCACTTTTGATGCACTTGACAGACACAAATGCTGATCTTTCCACCAGAGAAGCAGCTAGGAACACAAAAATATTGACAATAAAAGAATGCATAAAAATATATTTTGAATTAGTGTATGGAACACAATAAGGTGTCAAAGAATTTAGAGAAATATTTCACTTGTTTGTCTCCTAGATCCTGAGAAGAAAAATAATAAAATACAATTCTTGATGATAAAGAGAATTTTGATATAACTCACAACACAGGAATTTCAGAATGATTCTATGACTAGAATGTTGATGGTTCACATAACCTCTGTGGGAAGGGAGGTGTGGTACAATTCCATGAAACTTAAAGTCCTGACAAGCATTTCACAATGACCAAACATGAAAAGAATGTCAAAATTTTCCTAGAAGAAACAAAGTATTTTCCTGTATATTTGAGGAAGCTGACATATGTCAGAGTTGTACAACTCTGAATTCCACTGGGACACTTGCAGAAACATGTACAGGTTTTGTATAAACTCAACAAGAGATCACCTGTCACCACAATCAAATCTATCTCACCCAGTTAGGAGAAACAAGCAAGCACGCACAGACAAAAAGAAGCCCAAACAACAATCACCTTAAAACAGTTTGCCTAACAACAAGTTAGTTCCTATCCAACTATCAGAGAAGAAAACCATCTTTACAGGTATAAGCTTTCCTCTTTCCTCATGCAGTCTTTGTCCTTTTTCCTTAGAAATATTCTGGAAAATTTATTACTTTCACATATGACTAGGATACAAGTTAAATATCATAACCAAGACCTTAATGTCGATATTCAATAATACTGACCCAGTATCAACTTCTAAAGATGAAGATAGGTTAGCATATGCAAGCAGGAAACCTTAACAATACCATTGTAATTGGATCCATTCAGAATCCCAAATAAATCCCTAAAATTTGTAGATGGTAGCTACATAAGCAGAGGAGCAATTATTTCCTTAATGCATAAATATTTTAACTAAAATCATATCCAGTGACAGCTAAATTCAAAGTTTTTTTAGTGATAATAAAATTTGCCTATTAAAACTCACTGATTTTTTTTTACAAAACTATCATATCCAAATGAAGAAAATATAATTTTCAATTTTAGGCTAATAATAAAACCATTTTGAAATCTTCCTTTCCACAGTGTGTACCTATATCTAAGTATCTCTGTTTTTCCTCCATGTCGCTTGAATTAAATTCTGAATTATGTGGGCATTTACCCCCAACATCTAAAATTACTTTTCATCTCTGAGCTGTGTTCCTAACAATCTGAATATTAAACCCTCATCCTCACTCCAAGAGACTAATCAGAACATGCGTCAAAGAAGCTGAGAAAAATCTTTACAGAGTTGATCAATCTTTTCAGTAACTAAGTTCTTCAATGTTTCAATTTGAAAACGTGCATATCCTCAGAATTCCAACATATTCCTCATTTCTATGTGCATTTGAGTTCTCACATTTTTAAAATTCTGTAAATTGACACGTTTTTATTACTATCAGCTCTCCTTCAGGCATCCTTGGGATTTAAGAACTCTACTTATTAGTTGAAATTATAGAACAAACACGTTGCCAAGCTATTTTTACCAATAACAACATGCTTGGAAATTCTGAACCTCTGTGAATATAACTCAGCAAATATAAACAGCAGTGGTCTGAGCAGTAACCTCTAACCTTCTGCATTTTTTCTTGCCCCTCAATTGTGCTCTCAAACATTTCTGAATCAGCACATAAACTGCCATGTGATAAATCCACATTAGGAAATGGATATATCCGAAAAATAGTCAAAGAAGAAAAGAAAATGCAATTCATCACCTGGATGAGGTTCCTGGTCCTGTTCATTGCGCATTTCCACACACTATTGCCGTGGCATCTGTCAGAAATTGGACATGGGCAAGGACAGCCTAAGGCAGTAGAAGAAATGCTTGTCAACCAGCATCCTCTAGCACATACACAGCCTGCTGCAAACACTGTGTTGAGTCTCTTCACAGGGCTTATATAAACCTGGCTGTGCTTAGGTAGTTCCTTCAACTGTCTTAAATGCCAGTAAAATCCCCCTTTCTCGAAATCTGAGCACAGCCAATAATCATATATAAACACCCCAGCTTTTCAAGATAGCCTTTTTCACGTCCATGGTTCTCAATTTAGCACTTAACTGTGTCTGTTGAAATAAGCTACCAGTCTGCATGTGTGATAAGTGACATTATTTTGAGTGAATTATGACACAACAGAAGTGTCTGCAATAAATCACCCATCTACACTACCCTGCCCACTCAACAGAACACAGCCATAAAGTCTCATTTCTTGAGTGATGATTTCTTCACTATTTTTTATTTCAAACAGTGTTGGAAAAAAAGCCTCCTATTTTCATTCCCTGTTAAAGCCAGCTTTGATTGAAGCCCAAATCTTCAAAACAAAGTCCAAGCCATTAACTTTATGTATGTTTCTGAAAAGAATCAGTGATCAGAGAGCAGCAGTGTCCTCAACTCATTTAAAAAAACAAATAAACAGTATATATTTTGAAGACAATTTCTACATTTGGAAAACACCTTCTCTGTCACTCTTGAGACAGGTGTTATGGGAGATGGCTCCAAGTTGCTTTTATCACTCCAAAAGTATTTTTCCTTCAAAGAATTTCCTATCCAACTGCCATTTGTGTTATACATATATAACTCAATAGACAGAAGAAGGTACTTTTGTGTTTCCATCTGTGCCAGGTCCTTTGTCTGCAAACAATGAGCTTGGCTGTTTGAATAAAAATATTTTCCTGATATTTACGTATCTAATTGAAATTATAGGTTGAACCTAATGCACATTCAATTCATTATAATATATGAGTAATTTTCTTATTGCTCCTTGGAGTAGAAATATTGATGTACAAAACTGCATTCCATTTTCTTCTAAATACCATACATAACTGGACAGAAACTCTCATCGTGCCCTACTTTCTTTGCAACTTTGCCCCTATTCCCTGCTTCTCTATAGGAAAAGTAAATTCTATCAGATTTCTATTATTTGGTAGTTTCTAACTCTGTAAATACTCTTTCCTTGCATTAAGCTGTTTAGAAAATTTACAGTTCTTCTTGAGATCCCAAACGTTCACATTCTAATGTGCAATATCTTACCCAGTATGCTCCAATCCCCCTGAAGTCTCACAAGTGAATCATGCAGTCTTGGATTACTAGCTGTACAATTTGCTAAGTAATTTAGGCATGCAGAGATTGCATACAAAAGGAAGTGATAGAAATGAAAGTTTTTGTACTTTTATTGTGCACTGTTCAATGTGACAAGGAACCTGGTATTCCTTTGGAATGCTAAGTACTTAATTTTGAATGCAAGCCTTGTAAACCTTTTTTTCAGTAAAAATTCAGTTTTTCCTAAAGAAATAACTAATACCTTGAAAGAAAATCCTTCCACATTATGGCCATTCTAGATAACACCTCTTGGATATCTGCACTCCTGCTAATTGTTTGGAAATTAATTTCATTTCCCACTATCAGCCTTTTTTAGATGCATCTTTGTTATACCTAAAGGTTTCTCCAGACCCAGGCATTCAGCCCAAAAATTCATGTTTGTATACCCTAAAGCTAAATCATTTTAAGGCAAAATTGTTCTACTAAACTAAAAAACACCTGGCTTAATGCATACAATGTAGTGCACATGCAAAGCTGTGCCTACTACTCTGACCACAACTTTATGGAGGCTGACTACAACGCTTCTTTCCTGATTATCAACACACTCTAAACCTAGCTTCCCTGTAGTACTTTGGATTATTGTTCCAAATTATTTTAATATGATGGCCTATAAAGCTCATCCTCTTAACCCAAATGTATCCAGTGAATTAAAAACAGCCCCCTCAGTAGCAATCAAATGTCTCCTGTGCCTACTCATCACAGGAAGCAAAGTCATCCTTGATGAATTCTATCAAGCTAAGCTACAGCAACCAGCAGCTTCTTTCCTATCATCCAGCTGTACTTCTATGTTAAAACCCCTGTCAGTTATACAAAAAGTCTGCCCCTCTCCAGGGTGTAGGTGTATCAAAATTCAAATTGAAAGAAAGCACATCCAGTTCTTTAATATTTGTCTCTCCAGTTCTAAGGCTAAAGGCAAGGTCCCTCTGTGTTTTCTCATTCCCCTTTCTTTCAGATTTCAATAAAATGTTTTTTACATCTCTTGCTTCAGAGAGGCAATCACTGAACAGCAGAACCTAAACACTTCTATTAAGCCCCCCAGCTCTCTACCTAACAGGACCTTGTGGTAGGACCTTACTTAGATTGTTAAAGATTAGTGTTCGGCACTTATTCTGTACTTCAGTGATTTACCTCTAGCATTAATATAGTATCTTTGCTACACTTGCATGAAGTTCAGGACTCGCACATCACAAAACCAGATTTCAGGCAGGTTTCTGGCCAAGTAAGTGGTTCTTCTTCAAAGGAAATGAAGTGTTATTGGCTGAAGCGTTATTTTTTTCTCTTTTCCTCTCTCACTTCCTCCTCTTCTCCTTTCACATGGTGCTAAAGTATGTTTATTGGTGACTGATGCCAGGGAAACAGAAAAAGCTCGTGTGACTCCTGTGTGGTCTTTGTTCTATTTGCCCGCCCACTGATTTAATGTTTTCCTTTGCTTTAATGACATTACAACAATCAATCACACAATTATGCCCCTAGGATTTACAGGACTAAATAGGCTTCTGATTAAGGGTTTTGTGCTGATTTACTTGTAAAAACTTTTCCCCCAGTTGTTACCCTAAGACGCACAAGCCATAAGGCCTACACCTTGAATGTCCTGTCTGCTTCATGCCCCAGATGATTGTTGGGCAGCCTATTCTTAGATCTCCTCTAGGCTGCCAAACTCTTGCAATACAGTTATCAGCAATGGGTTTTGCCTGACCTTGAGCCTGCTGCAGAGTGACATGAGAAGCTTCAGCTTTCTCATATAACTCAGCCCTCCTGAGGGGAAAAGAGTATAAGAAAAGCCAAATGGTCTAATTAGTCTCAGACTCACAGTCTGGAAAGGACAGACATCAGCCCTCTGCACTGCAGGAAGCAAGATGGTTCTTTTTCCTTCTCCTCAGGGGCCCATACTTTTTCCCAAAGGAGCAGAGGTAAAAAAATAAAGAGACAGGAAAAGAAATAAAGGCCAAAGAAAGACAGCTCAATTTCTTCTTTTCTAGTTTTTATTTTCTCCTCAGAAGTTGAGATGTGGTCCCCTTGGCCCATCTCTGAGTAGTGCAGCAATTCAGCAGGCAGGTAACAGGATACCATGGCTGGAAGGACCACAAGTGCTGGTCTGCTGGTCACTAGTGCCTAGCTTCTGGAGAGGGCTGGCTGTAATCCCACCACTTCAGAGAATGAGGACAAGATTGAGCAAACAAAGAAAATACAATTCTTTTCCCCCTGCAACCACCTTGGAAAACCTGTTCTTTATATTCTCTGTTCCTTTTAGCAGCAAAAAAACCCCACAATATCTATAAATGCTATTCAGGCACTGTCACTCTGAAAAATCTTGGGTTCTGGTATATATGATTAGTAGCATTTTCATTCTGCAAGTAACTCCAAATGCCTCTGTGGAGGCTTCTTGTGAAATTAGGAGCAAGTCTCACTGATTAAGAAAATCAGAATACATCACAAGGTTGAAGTGATTATAAAACTTCCTTTCATAGTCTATAATTAAAGTGTGGTTTTAGATTAGAAAGCTGAGTATCCTGGAAGATTAATGGAAACTCAGTTCTGCCTTTCTTATTCGTATACATGAATGGTATATTTCCCTTTCTAGTTTTTGTCTCTTTAGTGCAAGGATTTGACTTCACTTATTTACTGCAGTCTGAAACCAGGAATAAATGCCTGACACAGCAGAAAACCTTATGGTGTATGTCATAAAAAATGAATAAAGAGATGGTAAATATAGCCAAAGGACTTCTGAAAATGGTCAAACATATATCAAACACACTGGAATGTCAGAGGGTTATGAAAGATTGGTAGGTGCTACTTGAAAAGGTCAACCTTTAGTAACAAAAAGTTTTCAAAAAACCAACTCATCTTGACACACAGACTCATACATTTCAGGAAAGAGAAGAATTAAAGAAGACAACTGAAAATTTTTAAGAATGCCTGGCATGTGGCAAGACTACATCTTGTAGCTGGTCATCTTTCCTCTGACTAAAATTGAACAGAGAACAGTTTGTAATACATTAGCATCATCTGCTGGATAGTGCAAGGAATACAGTTTGGAAACTGCAATACTAAGTATGATACATACTATTTTTGCATTTGGCAAGCCATGCAGAATAGAAAGAACAGTTCAGACTCCTTCTGTTTTAGAACACTTCACATTTTCTTTTATTTCTGGAATGTTTTCCTCTGTTAAAACCTGAATATTTTTGCCTAAAAGGTCCTAGCTTCATGTAGCAGAAAGTGCTGTGTGACAACTGTAGGAACAGGATATTGGTATACAATATTGGCATTAATTGCAAATGTAACATTTAAAAAAAGGGGCTTAATTATTTTAGCCATAGAAAAATTTGAACATCTTGACAATGAAACCCAAAAAAGAACTTACAGTCCACAGGCAGCAGTCCAAGACACCTTAAAGAGGAAATATGAATTAGGGTGGTGCCAGAAAAACATACAGCACTGTGGGAAATCAAAGTCTTGAATGTCTTGGCTGTAAGAGATACCAGAATTAATTTGGCAGAATGGGATACACCTTATATGCATGGAAAAGGCTGTTCAAAAATTACATCAGCAGTACTCTATAGTGATTGTTCTAAATATCTCCAAAATGGAACAGATGTTGAGAACCATGAACGGCTATAATGACACAGATGAGTTGCTGTTTAATTTACTCCTGGCTCCATTATTTTGCAAGGGTGGTGCTGCGCTCTCAGCAGAAGGCCTGGTGCCTGCAGCAGGGCAGCAGTGCTGCGGGCTGGACAAGGGCTCCCACCCTGGGTGCCACCTGCCCCTCTGGAGCACAGCAGACACTGTGCAGGCTGAGCCTGCATAGGCTGAGTCTGCTGCACCATGAGGATGTGCTGATACTACAGAGGAGCCCCAGGAGTGCTGATTCTTTGCATTAACCACCCAAAAATCAGGAAAATGCCAAAGCATGCAGCATTTTCTGAGAGCTGCTTAGGAGTGTGAAACTTTTCTTTTGACTTCTTCTCATGCCCATATTGTGAGGACTCATGGATACTCAGAGAAAGAAATACCTCATTTCATGAACACAGGGTTGTTGCCACGGTACAGATGAGGATATTTTTAGTTTACTATTCTCTGTGACAGAAGACAATCAGAATTGCTATATTTTATACTGAAATTGCATCTAGTATATCCTACATAGTGGGTGTAAAAACCCACTATGAAGCAAGTATTTCTTTTAAATACTCTGCTTTCTAAACAGAGGAAAAAAGGAAACCCATAAATACTGGAAAAGCAAATGACGTCTTACGAAGTCATAAAGTTGCATTATATAACACTGCACCACAGCCCCAGCTACTGATGATCTGTGTCTTGAAAAAAAGCACCATGGTCTTTTAAATGCTCATGAATATACATAAACAAACCCACTGCCTTTTTCTGCATCTTGCAGCAGGAAGTTTGAATATATAAATATATTGTGCTGTAATAAATGAATTTTGGGATGATTTTAACTTTTATTTTGAGTAGTGTTTTCTTATCTTTGATGTGTTTATTTGTATTTATGTATGCTATTATTAGTAGCAAAAACGATAATATGTAGGAGCTGAGAATGGTGGGTATCCAGGTTCTGGCCATTTAAGTCCAACACAGATCCTTGTAAGCCTCCCCAGTCTTGACTGGTCAAAAGAATTGCTCTTTTTCAGCACTTTTGCTGCTCCTTCCATTTATATCTTCCTTGCAAAATTCATAGAAGCTTCACAGAGATGTTTATATTCAGCAGTGTAGCAGGCACACCATCCCAGTCTTGAAACACTTCGAGGCTGCGATGTTCCACCCTTGAGGGTAAGGGAACACCCAAAATTTTAGTTGCTCATGGTCAAAAGGAACAACAGAAGTTAGAGGGTCTAAGCTAACCCTAATGCTAATCCTCACCCTAATGTTAGTCCCTGACTACTACATAAGCACATGGCAGTGGGAGAAGGAAAGGAAAGGAAAGGAAAGGAAAGGAAAGGAAAAGGAAAGGAAAGGAAAGGAAAGGAAAGGAAAGGAAAGGAAAGGAAAGGAAAGGAAAGGAAAGGAAAGGAAAGGAAAGGAAAGGAAAGGAAAGGAAAGGAAAGGAAAGGAAAGGAAAGGAAAGGAAAGGAAAGGAAAGGAAAGGAAAGGAAAGGAAAGGAAAGGAAAGGAAAGGAAAGGAAAGGAAAGGAAAGGAAAGGAAAGGAAAGGAAAGGAAAGGAAAGGAAAGGAAAGGAAAGGAAAGGAAAGGAAAGGAAAGGAAGGAAAGGAAAGGAAAGGAAAGGAAAGGAAAGGAAAGAAAGGAAAGGAAAGGAAAGGAAAGGAAAGGAAAGGAAAGGAAAGGAAAGGAAAGGAAAGGAAAGGAAAGGAAAGGAAAGGAAAGGAAAGGAAAGGAAAGGAAAGGAAAGGAAAGGAAAGGAAAGGAAAGGAAAGGAAAGGAAAGGAAAGGAAAGGAAAGGAAAGGAAAGGAAAGGAAAGATCACCAGTCCTGGTTCCAGTATCAGTCCAGCTGATGGGGTGTCCAGCACGCTGGGGTGTGCACCCAGGCTTGATGAGTTACCACTTTATGGATAGTTTTTTTCCACCTTGAAGACAGGTTTCTAGCTTTCTCTTCAAATGAGTTATCATGCACAGTCTGTTCTTTCAGACCTTTTAGGAAATGGGTCAGAGGGCTTCAGAAATCTTTGGTGGTCTTGATCCCCCCTACAGTCCATTCCAGCTTGTCAGCCTCATTCCTCTACTTGTGCTGAACTGTGCTGTGCTTATCTCCAGTAACAAGGACAAGGACTTTTGTCACAGAAATTGCTACCCTACTTCTGCATGGCCACCTTCTCCAACCATAGCATGTTATTACCAGCAATCCCCGGTTACTGCCAATAAACCTTGTCTGTTATTGCCAGTGATCCTTGGCTGGCTTCACAATCATTCAGCTACCAGCGTTTGAGAATCTTCTGGGATTCTGCAGAGTCCTTTTGACAATGCAGCTTGACAATCCAAAAGTGAATTCTACTAAGAATTGGTCAGAGGTGAAGAGCAAGGAAGGTCAAGTAGTAGTAGCATGAGCACATTCTGGTGATTGTCTGGGATTCTGTGTAGATTTCTATTTGCCTAAGTGTACTTGGATTCTGACATGTAGGGTGTGTCCTGATCTCAGCTGGGGTAGAGATAATTTTCTTCCTCGTAGCTGGTGCAGTGCTGTGTTTTGGATTTCATGTGAGAACAATGCTGATGCTTTAGTTGTTGTTGAATAGTGCTTACCCTAAGGCAAAGATTTTTCAGTTTTCTAGGCTTTGTTGGTAAGGAGCTGCACAAGAAGCTGGGAGAGAGCACCTGACCTGCACTAAGGAAAATTCCACACCATGGAACGTCACAGGCAGTATATAAACGGAGGGGAGTTGTCTGGAAGAGCAGATTGATGCTGAAGGATGGGCTGGGCATCAGTCAGCGGGTAATGTGAAATTGGATTGTGAGGGCATGGGAGATTTTTGAGACCCTGAGATGAAAACATGCGACAATGAAAAGAGGCATTATTCTAGAAAAGAATAGCTTTGGATAATAGCTGAAAAAAAGGAAAGGAGAAAAATTATTCATGTGATTCAGACTGTGAACTAGAAGGAAGAATCATTAGGGAAGTAAATTAAGGTGAACAAGGGATGGCAGGATTTCAAGAAGCAAGGAACAGAAGTCTTAAAGGTTCAATATAAGATGGATGGGGTAGGAGTTGAGACCCCAAGATTTCCTTAGGACAGTTGATCATTTGAGGCTAGAACACCAGAGCTTCACTTAAGCATCAACTGACACCTTTCTAACTTTTCTGAGGGCATGACCTAACCATTCAGTCCTTCCTTTTTTTCTGAGAGGAAATCAGCCGGAGAGAACAAAAAGAAAAATAACTAAAAATATACAGTGAATCATGGAAAATTATATCTACTAAATTTCACAGTGTACTGCTATTGCCATAGTAACCCTGGTTGGTAGATTACTGCAAGCTGTTTCTTTGCTAAATTTTCCTGGAAGCTTTGCCAATTCTCAGTTTGGTTTCAACATGAAGTTTAATAAAAAGTAACTCTGAGACCTCACATTGTCTCCCCCTATCTCTCTTTTGCCATCTTCCCCTTTTATTCCTCTTTATAAGAGACAAGTCCTTTAGGGAAGAGTTTTCAAAGGCATCTTTTACCAAAGTTGTAAATGGACTTATAGTAGGATTTTTGCGGTATGTTATGTTTCTGGTTCTTGATTTCCAATTCAGTGAAATGTAATTCTTTGTTGGAAAATGAAGTATTACTTATTGCTGCTTTCTTTGGTTGTTTTTCTCATTCCACCTAACAGAAAAGTCCAGCTGATCAGTGATACAGCACCATATATTACAAAACAAGAAAGTAAAAAACAGCATGGTAGGGAAAACATGAAAAGGGACTTTACCTCTTTTTCCTACCTTCTGACACTTCAGCTAACACTGACACTAACAGCTTCCAACTGTGAGAACAATCCCCAACCTGAGAGAAGGGTAGGAACCATAAAGAAAGAAGGCAACCCAACCAATGTTGGTTTTTTTTTTTTTTTTTTTTTTTTTTTTTTTTTTTTTTTTTTTGTGAGAGTTTCTTTCTCAGATATTGCAGAAATGCATTTCTCGTGTGCTTTGACAAACAGAGCTTTGCATTCTGCCTCCAGGTAAGTATAGCTAGTCCTCTTTTTCTCTCTTGTCTAATTTCAGAAAACTAGGATAGGTAATGTACAATGCCACAACAGAAAATGAGCTGACTAAAATCGTTGGGAAAACACTGTGAGTTAAGTTCATCGTTGCTTTTGATGAGTACTTGGTAATACACAATGAAACACACACAATGTCATTCTTGCAGTGCAATGCTGTTGGCCTTTTCCATACAGAAGTAGAAACATGTCCAAAAGAATGGTATCCTTCTGGCAGATGTATAGGAAATTAGCATGTAGCGTCCTATAATTGCCATTCTTTGGCCAATAAGTCATGAAACCATGATGGGCAGAACAGATCACATTTTAGATTTTGGAAGCACACAGATGATCACTTTCTCCATCTGATATAGCTCAATAGAATGTAAAAAAAATCCTTTTTTTAAGAGGATAAATAGTATAATTGTGGACATCTAGAAGGATGAATTATGTACTCCTGGAAGAATAAAACCAGTCTGGGGAAAAGTCTTGTGACAATTGAAATACCAGCTTGTTAGAGACAAGGGGAAAAATCCTTTGGTGTATAAACAGGAAGTTCCTGTTTGGCTTGATTCTTGAGCATTTCAAGCCAATGGCTGAGTAGTCAAAGAAACAACTTTATGAGTCATCAGATGCAGAAAGAAACTTTCATGTTTGCCATCAGCAAACACAGAAATGTGAGAAAGATGCACAAGGGATATGCAACCTCTTTTGCTCTGAGAAAAAAAGAATACTAAGTTAAAAATAAAGCTTAAGGCAATACTTCTGGTACAAAAAGCTTTTAGAGCCAAAGCCCTTAACCTCTTAAAATATGACTCAGTCATCTACATAAACTTTTCTTGGGCAATACAAATTTAATTCTTGCTGCTACATCAGTCCTTAGAAGACCCAGTGGTTAAGTTATAAACTACTGTGTTTCATCTACAAAACAGGTCAGTAATTTCCTTTTGTTGCTGCTCCATCCTTCTGGATAGTAAAGAGGAACTCAGTAAGTTCTCTGAAAATGATATATTTTCTTTTTAATAAAACACACAGACCTATACCAGAAATTAATATGAGGAAAGACTGGCAGAATCAAAGAGTGTAAAATAAAACAGGAAGGGAGAGCAGCTGTGCAAAATAAATGTGTAGTGTCCCTTGAAATAGTCTCTATACAGTGCTTCTTTTGGTGAGAGAATTGTTATCACCATGCAGGTGTACAATTGTAGACTGAGAGAAACAATAGAGAGTAGGAGTGTGACTGGAGACTGACAGAGTTCTGGGACATTAATAAAATACTGAAAAGATTTTTAAAAAGGAAGAAGTCAAAAGTTGTAACCAGAAAGCATATTCATGTGAGCTCTTTTGAAGGGAGAGCATGGTACACAGACCCAAGTAGGTCAGCTCTGATTCACTAAATTAATAGTCAGTACTGGGTAGGGAAAAATATTTCACATCTTTTATTTTTACAAATCTCTGGCTTAACATACACAAGTCAGTTTGGGATGAGCTATCTCAAATTTATCAAAGAAAGTTCAGTTACCCTTGAGCAGCTGATATACAATGGTTTGTTGTTCCAGTGCCCACACACTGGTTCTCTCCTAGGAATAAAGCCTAAGAAACATCTTAACATAAAGATCTAAAATGAACGCTCTTTACTTCATATAAGGATATTGGAGAAACCTGTCGGATGCTAATATTTCAAATCCTATTAGAAGTGAAAGACCAAGATTCTCTCACACTTTGATAGTCTCTGCCTTCTTCCTACACTGTGCAGACACATAAAATTGTTGCAATCCCTCACACATATTGATAAATATTTCTCATCAAACTATGTGACCAGATGACACACAGTGTGCTGTAAAAGAAAAGGAAGATTTTCAAGAGAATTATCAGGGCAATAAATTGACACTCCTCCTTTGTCTTTTAGAATTGTGGTGATCCTGAAGGGGAAATCCTATTTATGCAAAAGATAGCATAATAACATTTTTCAAATCACATATTGTGAGTGTTATGAAGGACAGAAATGAGGGCTTACCTTATTGGCATTATCCCCAACAAATCTGAGTGTGGTGACTTTCCCTACAAGTTACTGGAAAGGGACAAAATAGAGGACCAGTAGTGTTTCTCCATTTGACAAAACAAGGCCAAATTTCAAAGTGCAGTAATTAAAATAAAAGCCTCCAGCTTAGTGACTGCTTTGGGGTTTTTAATCTGGTTTTCTTATGCAACAAAGACCATGTGGTCGTGAGGAGAGACACATTTAAGAGGTGTTAGCTGGCCAGGGAGAGAGCCTGGAGGTCCTGAGCAGAGAGTCAGTGCAAACATAATTGCAAACTAGTAACCCAGCAAACCATGCTGCCCTTTGCTCAGCCAAGCAAGTAAAACTGGGGGAGCAATTGATCTGGAGCTACTGGCACAGTGGAAGAAAGGAGGAAAATCTAGGGACACAGTTCTGGAGGTCACTAGGGCTCATTATTTCTGCTACTGATTAAACAACCAATTTGCTAGAAAGGGATTTTCTTGGCTCTTCTCTCACATTTTAGAGTTCTTTGTTGCAGAGGAGAGAGTGGAATTGCAAAGCATGTTCTGTACTTAATTGATGGCCCTTACTGACATCCAAAACCATGTAGAAATCCCAAAGCAGCCAGATTACCTCTTGAACTGCAGGACAAATACCATGAACTACCTCTGACTTGCAACTTGTGTTTTTTTCTTTTCAGTCCTCCAGTTCCTTGGGTTGCAAATATATGAGACTTGACCTGTTTCAAAATGCTTCCATCATTAGAGGACAACATTACTTTCATGCAGACAGACTTGCACACACTTACACACTCTATTGCAGCATCAAAAAAAATTTACTATTTTAATAGTGATGAACAAACATTGTTCATGTTTGAATTTCATCCACCAAAACAAAGCAGCAGCTGACTTCTGAGTTATGTTACAATTTTTATCATGCTGATGGATTTTAAATTGGTTTTCCTAGTTGTTACCACTTCCCAATTAAATAAAGTTAGTCAGTAGGTCTTAAGACAAGTTTCAACAATGTTTCTTGAATTGCTATTAGTTTTTAGCAGTTACAGAAATTACAGGATTTATAGCTTGATTAAATGCTTGAAATGCAGACATTTTAAAAACAGTATGGAAAAGGGAGACTATATTTACTAAAATTTCATCTAAGAAACTTTAACCTGGAAAGGTTCTTGCAAGTTCAGATGTTAGAAATTATTCAGAATTCAATTTCTCACTTAGTAACTAATTTAATTAGCAAAAGTCTGCTGTTCACCTACTATCTAAAATTTATTGTGAAACACCATTTCATAGTGAAGAGAATTCAAAATATAGAGGAAACTGGGACATAAGAAATTCTAATCTTCTTGTCTTTCTTAGTCTTGAGAGAACTGTAGTTTGTTCTTACAATTTCCTGACAAGGCCACGAGCAAAGACTTGATAGACCTTAAGTCCTTTTGTGTCTTATGCACATAGGAATCTCATTTTGCTAGAGCCAGGGAAAAAAATGGAGCCTTCAACAGAGTCTAGCCTCGACCCAGGAAGAACCACATCTGCAGCTATAGCCACTTTTTCACTGAATTGGTTCTTTAGGGATGTAGTCAGTCAAAATATATTAAAATTTTACCCACAGACTTACGGCAAGCTTTTAGAGGAAGCACTTGCAGCAGAACATCTGATGCCAATAGGTATCACCGAATATTTCCATCATATTTAGTGCAATATAATTTAACAAAAGGCTAGGTGAGAATTTTCTGATCTCTGAGTTGAAGAAATCAAGCTGTAAGTTGAAGGAAGAATCATAGAACAGTTTGGATTGGAAGGCACCTCAAGGCTTATTTCTTTGAACTTTGAAAGGGAGATGCTGATCCCCCTCGTTCCCTGTCTAGAAGGGGCAGAGGGGATTTGACACAGCAGTTTCAGAGGATTTGTGCACCTTGTGCATGACCCAGAGGGTGACCAGAGCTGCTTGGTCCCCAGGGCACAGGGCTCCGAGGTACAGGTAGCCCAAGGCCAGCAGGGCAGAGCCAGGCAGAGCAGCCAGGGAGAGGGGCAGGCCCAGCTGGGAGCCCAGGGCACCGGGAGAACTCTCTGACAGGCCAGTCCCAAAGCTGGGCTGGAAACCCGCCTGGCACCAGCCGTGACAAACTGGGAATGGGCACAGGCACGACAGAGCCCGGGCTGGGGCGGAGTTAAAATGCAGAGCCCGGGCCCGGCAGGGCAGCAGGGCCCAGGTGAAGCCGGTCAGAGCCATTAGGGCTATTGGTGCTACTCCCAACAGTGCCCCAGCCCTGACAGAGACACCTGGATCACACCGTGTACATCCCTGGACACAAGTGTCCTGCCATCTGCGCCTTGCATACCAGCAAGAGGGATTCTGGTGTCTTTCTGCCCGTTTGGGTGGTTGTCAGCCTACCAGCCTTGGAAATCATCCTCTGACTTTCACAATAACCATCAATTAAAGCTGGTTGAAGATGGACAGGAGTCACATAAGACAGTTATAGAAAGGATGCCCACAAGGATATGAAAATCTCCTGAGAGGTAGCATATTTAGGCTGGATCCCATTAACCAGATTACAAAAAGTTGTTGAAATTAATCCTGTTGCCTAAGGCAAACACCCTTTTTTTAAAATAGCGTGTGTCTAAATAGTACACAGATGTTGCCTTCTTTACTAAAAATGAAGTTCACTGGGGCAATGGTTTCTGAACTGAACAGTGTTAAGTGATCTTACGGGTGCTTCCCTTAGTAGCTGATGCATTTCTAAGACTGATAGCATGCAACTGAAGCTTGCTTTGAGCAATATTTCTGAAATTAAACTTCATCAGCTTGCTGAACAAAAGAAGCAGACTCCACCTGTGTGCTCTTGTCTTCAGTGCCAAAAAGAAGAGACGTGGCTGTAAGCAGCCTCACTACACCAAAGGCTCTCTATGTTCTATCTTCAGGACAGCTTTGTCCAGACTTCACCGCTAGTCTGAAGTGGGGTGCAGATCAGGTGCAATCAGTCTGCAGAGCTTTGATCCATGAACATAATCCAAGGTGACTGCTGTTCCCCCCAGGACTTGTGCAGCCTTACAGGCTGTGGGCACTTTTTTAGTCTTTGTCAGCCTTTACACGCATCTCGCATCAGAGTACCACAGTGACTCTGATGTGCTGAATGAAGGTTATGCTGGAAAACGTTTTTCTGAATACAAAGAGGTGAGGAAAACATGTCATGCAGGATATTTAAGCTTTGAAAGTGTTAGAAATTTGGGACAATATTTATTACATGTCAGCAAATACACTTTGCAAGGTTTTCACATTTCTATGCTGCATTCCCTACACCATGCAGTAGATGGCAGGAGCCAATAAAAATTTCAATGCAGTTTTTGTAGAAGTAACTAAGTTGATCAGACTTATCTTTGTTAGATTCTCATGTTTAATTTAAAAGAATTTTAGAGCAGCCTTTTTACATATATGGACATTATTAATACACATAATAGTTCTCCTGTTGTAAGATTTATTTCTTTATAATATAACTTGTATTATTAAACAATTAGTCTTTCAAAATTATGTTGATGTTTCAGGGTTTTTTTTTAATGAGCTCTGAGATTTACTAGACAACTTCCATAAGTTTCCTAACTTAAATTACACTTTAGGTTCTGTTTTTGTGACATGTGAAATATTTACTTCCATGTTATTTGCATTTGAATACATCAGTCATACTACAAAAAACAGAAGAGGAGCATGCTCTAGGCATTAAAAAACAAAAAACAAAAAAAAAAAAAAAAAAACAAAACAAAACAAAAACAAAAACAAACCAAAAAAACCCCAATGAAATAAAACCCGTATCAGAATTAATCAAAACAAGCATAGGTTCAAATATTCATTTGCAAGGATGACTCCTCCTTCCTAAATTACTCCTCCCAAGTTTAATAAAAAAGAAAATATTTTGCTTTGACTGTCAATCAAGATTTCCTATGAAAATGTTAATATTTTTTTTAAGTGCTGAGCTAAATTGTAACTATGAGGGACATAACATTCTGTTGTCAGAATCAGTTGCTCACTATATCTTATAATCAAAAGGGACCTAGCAGAGAAACATAAGTAAGCATTATGAGAATTTATTCTTTGAATTCAGTATGGTCCAGCCCATCTCTGCTTCCTGAGTGGAGACAAGTATCTGTTGATAGCATGTGCTCTTTGTCCACACAGCTGAACATCTCAGCTTGTGCTTGCAGAAGTCGGGGGCTTTAAGATTGAATTTCCATGGGAGAAGAAGAAAGAGGCATGGCTGCAGCTGTGCCTCCTCTCCTGTAGGAGTGTGTCTCAGCACTTACAATCCCTGTGTGTAACTGCTGCCTGTCCTGTGTTGCTGAAGGAAATGAAGCATATAGCTTTAAGATATCAGAGAACAGACAGTTAATTGTGCAAATGTGGAACCAAGCAAGTATTGTTACTTTAACTGAATCTGGAAGTCCTGTAGTCCACTATTTACTGCTATCACTGTCTGGATTATCAATTATCTCAGGTATGACTCATAAACATCTAGCTAAAAGGAAGAGCTACCACCACAACTTTTTTTTTCTGTGATAAAAAAAAAAAATTCCCATGAAAATGGATCACTTGGGGATATAGACTATTGCTGTAAATTTGTCAATGCAAGTTTAACTGATAAATCTGGTTTAAAGTGGATGAAGCACTCGAAACAATTTTGACCTCTATTAAACATACTTGCAACCCTTGTCGATAAGGAAACCCTCTCTATCAGCCCTCCTGTGTAGGCACACAGTTTGTGGTAGTTCGGAGTGGGGCTGCGGCTGAGCCTCATCCCCAATGGCTACAGCTGTGAGAAGCAGGTGAGCAGCATTGACAGCAATGAGCCATGGAGTGCCCAGGTGCACTGACCAATCACCAGGGGGAACAGAGGGCACACAGGTGCACTGCATTAACAGTGAGGGGTATGAAAGGTTGGGCTAAAGAACAAGCAGGGATTTCTGAAATGATATGATGTTACTCTGTATGGGCAGGTGCCTGAAACCTTCTGATGTGGTGTGGTGCTGCTCTGTTTCAATGAATGCTTAAAGCCTTCTGAAATTGTGTGGTGATACTCTGTGTATCATGGTTGTCTCAATTGTAGTATGTGCTGTGATGCTCCTGAGCTTCAGTTGTCCGAGCCCTGGGCACAGTCTTTCCCTGCTGTGAGGACTTTGGCTGCCTGTGCCATGGTCAGCACTGATTCCTGCACCTGTAACCAGGAGTGAGGCTGCTGTGTAAGGAACTCTGTAAGACTGGGCTGCCAGGAGCCTCCCTGGAGGCATCCTCTTAGGCTCAAGCCCTTCCATAGTCCTGCCTGAGCTATGTTGCTGTTTTGTAGTCTGGTCATGTTCCTTCCTGAGCCAGATCCTCTGATCTCAGTGTCTGGGTTGCCTTTGATCTGTTACATCCCTGAAGACTTGTCTGGCAAGCACTGGATTGTCCTCTGACCCTGTGTAGTGTCACCAGACCTGCTCAGGTAGGGTGGGACTTCACCCTTGCTGGTGAGGGCATTGCCCTGCTGTCACCCTTGGCTCCCAGCTCACCTTGCCTTGCAGAGCAGCTCTCCTCTGCTCTCTCACACCAGGTCACTGGAGCCACTTCTTAAGTAAGGATCTTTTCTAGTGAGCCAGTGAAATGAAAATATGATCCCAGACCCTTGAAGAAAGTGTAGTTAATTATATTTAATAGCTGGAATATTTTCAACAGTGCACCAAAGCAAACTGGAGTTAGTAAAACTAACAGTGTTCTCAACAGCAATCTGAGTCTGCTAAATCCCTATGATAAACTGGAAAACTCTGGACTGCATTGTTTTCCATCCAGAATCTCAGTACTGTTTTGGTTGTTTTGTTTTTCAGCTGCTGAAGGCAGAAGTAGAATTCATCAGCACTCTCGCTGACATACAAAGGTACTTGTTCTCATTCCTATCCTATAAAGAAGCAACCTGTTTCATCAAGGCACAAGGCAACAGAATATAAATATTTGAACCCATGATTCCTCCTCTTCTGACCATACTGGGTTTGGAAAGAGGCCTTTTATTTAAATCCCTTATGATAAATTTATTACTTGTGCAGTGTATTATTTGCAGAATTAGCTTTAGCAAGAGAATTTAGGCAAATTTGGAAGAGGAGAGAGTGATTTGGGGAAGAGTTCATAACATGATACAGTGGAGCAGAACTGAAGGCAGACCTCAAAAGGCTATGGGACATGTAATCGGTGACAGTCATGTTTACTGTTCTATTAAACTTCAATTCAACTTCTACTGTTCTATTAAACTTCAATTAATTTTTGAATGACTTGTCAGCTTGGGAAGCTACTGGCCACTGCCTGGTACACTGGGTTGTAGGCACTGGTTAGAAGGGACTTCTCTCAGCTCCTCTGTTCTAATGAAGCTGTATGTGTCTCTGGCTGTAGTACTTTCAAACTCTAAGAGCATATCCCTCAAAGTCAAGCAAATATATACCTGTTCCCTTATGGTCTGTTCAAGTATGGGATCCATCTCCTTAAAAACCTCACTGTTGCTCACATTGGATCTACTGCAAGAGTAACCATGTTACTGAGGCCATTATGATGGGAGCACCTGTGGAACTGAGATGCTGTGAAGTCTCAGAACTCCAGGCTGTTCACCTGCAGACAACTAAAGCCCAAGCACATATCAAACTTGTTAGGTAAGTCTTCAGACTGTGAATCTGATGCCATTTTGGCTTGGGGGCCACTGGCTTGGTTCTTGTTTTTAAGATAGTCTGGATTGAGAGCTGTTTGATGTGTTCCCCAGGAGTTGGTACTGGGACTGGCACTGTTTAACACCTTTGTCGGTGACATGGACAGTGGGACTGAGCACACCCTCAGCAAGGCTCTGACAGCACCAGGCTGTGTGCTGTGATGGACACTCTGGAGGGAAGGGATGACATCCAGAGGGACCTTTGCAGGCTTGAGAGATGGGTCTATGTGAACCTCATGAAGTTCAACAGGCAAAGTGCAAGGTCCTGCACATGGGCTGCAGCAATCCCAATTACAAACACAGGTTTGTCCACAGGGAAAAGAATGGATTGAGAACAGTCCTGAGGAGAAGGACCAGGGGGGTTGGTGGATGAGAAGCTCCACATGAGTCAGCAGTGAGCACTCGCAGTCCAGAAAGCTAACCATGTCCTGGGCTGCACCAAAAGCAGTGTGGCCAGCAGGATAAGGGAGAGAATTCTTCCCCTCTTCTCTGCTCTCATGAGATGTCACCTGAGTACTATGCCCAGCTCTGTGGTCCCCAGCACAACAAGGATATGGACCTGCTGGGCAGGGGTTCAAAGGGGGTGTCCCAAAAATGAACAGAGGGCTGAAGTATCTCTTTTGTGAAGACCAGCTGAGAGAGTTGGGATTGCTCATCCTGGAGAAGACTTCAGGAAAGACATACAGAAGCCTTCCAGTATCTAAAGTGGGCCTACAAGGATAGGGAGGCATTGCTTATCGGGGAGTCTAGGGATAGTACAAGAGATAATGGTATTAAACTGAAAGGGAGTAAGTTTAGATTAGATATTAGAAAGAAACTCTTTACTATGAGGATGGTGAGACACTGAAAAAGGTGGAAACTAAAGGATCTTTAAGGTCCCTTCCAACCCAAACCATTCTATGATTCCATGGGCATGTCTGGAAGTGAAATGGACATCTCATCCTGACCACTGGTGTGTAACTGCTGTTTGTAAGCCCTTCAGCATGGGCTGGGATGAATGTGATCCAAAGGGTTATTTCCTCTCACAGGCAGGAGCCAGCCCACTTTGGCCTGACCAGATGCTAACTATTTGCAGGTTTAGTGCCAATTGTCTGAGGCCTTCTAATAATTACTGACTGGGTACTGTTATCTCAGTTTTACTATTTTATGCAACTATATTGAGCAAACAGATATTTCAAAACCTTTTGTTTTGTGAACTGAACCAAGAACTCTTTTGGTGTGATTGGGTGTAAGGCAAATAGGCCTTTTTATGCTACAGATCCTCCCCAAAACCCATGCATACATATTTAATTTCCTTCCTTCGACACTCCATGAAATACTCTCTACTCTACACTTTCTTCTTCTGCTGCTTTCTCAAAACTACATTTTGCTTGGATATAAGATATATTTTTAAAAACCTTTTAAAAGCTCTTAGCTTCCCAAAGCCCTAGTGGAAGTGATGCAAACTGTTTTTAATGAGTCCTGAAGGCAGCCTAGAGGCTACACTGACTGAAATATTACATTTTTAACAGTACTTACTTAGTACAGCTGTCATCTCTCCATTGTAAACATTCCTCACCTATACTCAGACACTCTCTCCCCATCTTAATCTACCTTCATAATTCCATCACTTTCAGTTGCAAAACAATAGTTACTAAGTTTGCCTGATAATTTTCTATTGAAAAATAGAAAAAAAATTCTATTTTTAATTTTTTTTTAATTATTTTTATTATTATTTTTCTATTTTCTAGAAAATATGTTTTTTGTTTTCTGTCAGACTGACAGCATTTCTAGCCTTACATCATGAGATATACTGGCAAATCCTAAGAAACTTAGGAAGATATTATCTGGGGGGGTTATGAGTCATTAAGTATGGCTCAGGTCCTGTAAGCATTGAGGAAAAAAAAAGAAGGGCCATGCGCAATGTGTTGGTATCACTGATTATACACAGAACTTTGTAGAAGCAAAACTAAAACACACTACATTATTTTCAGACAAAAATATTTGGTTTAAAATAATTTCTTAAATCTCTTTCTACAAAACTGAAAGTCTAGAGGAAAATTTTACCTTATGCTTCCCTCAGGTGACTGCTATTCACACAGAAAGAGAATGAATAGAAGACTATCTCCACTTCAGACATTTTTGATTTCTAAACTATCATTAAAATGTCACAATCCCACTGCAGTCCTCTTCACTTCAGGATTTTCTCTCTTATCACAGCAGTCAGTTGGTTTGGGCTCTTTGCTTCTCTTGCCATTGTGCACAATTTAATACCACTGTCAGAGGAGGATAATGATGGCGCACCACAGAAAGTTTTTGTGTTTTCAGCTCTGTATGCTGGAGTGTAACTGAACCTGTTGATGATTTAAATTCCTCTAACTTTTTGAGGTTTCAAAATGTTGCCTGCTCTTCCTCCAATAATTACATGCTATGGCAAATAATTCACTTTCTCTGAGTGGGCCAGAAAAACCATATTGACAGACAAATGCAAGAGAGAAAGGACTGATAAATTTCTGTTACATGTTCACACCTCAGTACTCAGAAAAGTCACTGCCCAAATTCTAAATAGAAATTCATCATCAAAGTTGGTATTAATAAGTCATACACCATCCCCTGACAGAGGCCAGAAGTTTAACAGATCTTGGAGAACAAACTTCTTTCATGGTTCTACAGGTGGTCTCTCCAGATCAGTGCAACAGCTGAGTATGACTGATGTGGGGACTTCCCATCCCAAGGGTCAAAGAGAATAACCTGGGGGGGACCTGGGCAGGCATATTCAGTGGAACTACATGCACCAATCTGAGATTCGAGTAGGAGCATCCAGAATAATTTTAGGAAACTGGGAAATACTTGCTTAAAATTTCCTTATGCTGTTATCTTGCCTTGGAACTCAGAAGACATTGGACACCTTCTCAACACCACAGGTGGCAGGGATCATTCAGAAGACTTCAGTACTTATCTCCAGATTTGTAGGTGCTGTTTTCACATGGTGAGACAGAAATCTCCTGGATGCTTCTTTGCCGTTTGGAGGAAGTTGGAAGTCCATGCTTCATCGTGCTATAGACCTCCTGCTTACAAGCACAGAAGGGCTGATGGCAGATGTAGCGGTTGGAAGCTGTCCGGGGTACAGTGACTGTGAAATAATAGAGTTTTCAATATTTGGTGAAACAAGGAGGGGCATCAACAAAACTTCTCCACTGGACTTCTGGAGAACTCACTACCAGTTCTGTTATGATAATGATGTGGATGTTTACTTTCATTTATGTTTTATTTCCAATTCCAAGCTCTAATTGATCTCTCACAAAACCTTTAGATACCTAGTTAGATGCAAACCACCTCTGTTTGCTTTCTGATACAAAACTCTGCATTGTCAATTGGATTATTCTTGGAATTCTGGTTAATGGAAGGACCTGTATGTTCCTTTATAGCAGTCACTGTCCACAGCTTAGACTATGACTCTTCCATGATGAATGCCTGTTGTATTAAGGTGAAGCGGCCTCTAGCAAGTTGACATTTGTTTCCTGTTCACTGAAATCCTGATGACTCAAAAAGCCCTTTTTTCCTTTCCATCCTCATCAAACACTCTTACATCAAATGAGTTTATTTACTTCCACCTAGGACTAAAGCCCCAGCTTTACAAGGGTCTGGTTCAAAAAACACTTTTACAAGCATTATTTATCCAAGGGGTTTGATAGAAATGCACTACAATGGACACCATCCCCTTTCATTTTCTTCCACCATGTAGAAACTTAAAAAATGGTACAGATCAACCTCTTCTTTTACATTTTTTTCTTCTTCCTGTTCTCACAGAAATATGGGGCCATTTAAATTTTTCTGCATATATTTGTGGACAAATTTACTTTTTTAATTAAGCTATTATATTTTAAGAGGATGTCATCACTATAAAAGATGATAATAAAATGTTAAAGTTACCACCTACTACTGAAAGAATGAAAATTATTTATTGCTCATTATTAGCAGTGTTTGGCTTGTCACTCATTTTGGGGCATACATACTAAAAACAGACCAGTAAGTTTCACTTCTGCTAAAGATTTTTTTGCATTAGAACAAGACCACTTTGAATAGGCTGCAAACACAACAGAAAATTATATTCAGATTAGATTCTCCATGGAATTCAGAGTAAGAGTTAGTTCCCAAAGACTGTTCCATATATTTTGGATTTTACAGAACCAAAGACTTGGCATTCTACCAGAAAATTTAGGTTTAAATTATCATCCAAATAGTGCAGCCAGCTGCCTGTAGCTATTTTTTTTATTTTACACAAGGAAAGAAAACAAAGGTAAAGTTAAATATATTATAAAATTCTCTTTGATTTCTTGTATGTGTCTAAATAATGAGATTGAGTGTCTACATAAGAAGTTCCTGTTCTTTAGATGCTACTGAGTACAAACTTGTACCTCATTCAGAATAATCTCTGCCTTAATCTATGTTGGTATTAATTATACTTTTAGTCTGGCTTGCAGATGTTAAACCTTTGGTGGTAACTTGGCTGTATAGTAGGGGTTTATCCAGACAAGTAAACCGAGTGGCAATAACACCTGTGTGTTTTGTGCTGTTACGAATGGCTCATTAAATGTTGTAATACACTTCTGATCTTAAGAAAAGGGTTGGACAAAGACTGTTGTTACAGATATAGATTTGATCTAAGGCTGACTGTACTAGGGGCTTCCTGGAGCAGCATCTCTTAGGTCTTCTGGCTGATCTTTGCTTGCTGTGAAGGAAAAATAACGGAGTGCTGCTGATAAGAGAGATATTTTCCTCTGATTTGTTAATTTTGTACATCTGCTCACTTTCTACCCTGCCTGTCCTGCAGCTGGCCTTGATATCTTTGTTACTGAGTTGCTTCCCACCACAAGGAGAGCACCACAGAAACTTTTTTGAATCATCACTTCCATTCAAAGATAGTCACTCCAGTGCCCATGGAATCCAGGGAACCAAAGTAGCTTAATAAACATCTGTGTAGTTGGTCAGCAACTAAACACCCTGGTGCTCCAAAACTTCTGCTTGTGAAAATAAAAATCTCCTCACAATAGAAATATTAAAACAGGTTTGTCCTTATAGGGCTTTCTGTGGTCTTAGCAAAAGTAACAATCTCAGATGGCATTTAAACCAGTGATGGAAGTGCTGAACAATTCTTCCTTCGCATTTTTTTTCCCCTGCTAAGACTATGTGTTTGCCCTCCCATAGGTTACTGGAAGGGTGAGATCACTTACCTGACCCATCTTATGAACTGTATTTTCAAAAGCACATTTAATAAATTAATTCTTCATTTCCTTGTATGGAATGGAGTCATCACATACTGTATTAGGAGCTTTGTTGATACTGAGAACAAAATGTAAGATTTACTTAACACAGGCAAACAGCAAGTGCAAAGGATCTGCTCCTGATGTGTTAATTTTCAGTACAGGCAGAAATACAGACCTGAGTGTCCTCAAAAACAGATGCATATTCCCTGAGATCTCCTTTGCTGTGGCAGAAAATACTTCAAATTTAAAAATTAATTAGTTAGAACTGGTTCCAGTAAGGAAGATTGAAGTGTACCTATCAAGCCTGCAAGAGTTCCAGATTTGCTCACATTGTAGAAACTTTTCTGTTTGCTACCAGCTAAAGTTGTACATCTGATCCTGAAGCTACAGGGACAAGAATTTTCTGTAGAATATAAATAAGGGCGGAAATATGGATTTCTTGTGCAGGTTGATAAACAGATCAATACTACATGAAAGAGATATCGATGGGTATGACACTTATGTAGTGAAGCATGCTTCTTTTATAATTTCAAAATTAACAGAATTTTACACATGAACTTGCATAGGTTTTTTTTTAGCATAAGCCCGGAATTGTACAAGGATGGTTGGAAGAAAGCAGAAATTTAGAGCACAATGTCAGCACTTTAGGAAAGAATTTATTAGATGGGCATTTTACTAATAGAAGAGTGAGTGATTATCCCAGTAGCACAGAGAAAGAAGTAGCTGCTGACATGTAAACTAGCCATCTAGGAAAAGAAAAATGCAACCAAATGAGAAGCAGTATTTCGTTCCACTTGGAAGGAACATTTAGATAAGATACAGGGCAATTCAATATGATACACATAATTGCTTTTGAAGGGAATAAACAAAGAACTGATGTATAGTAATGAATACCTGCACAAATCCAAGCAAATTTTGGGGGGGAGTGGGAGGAGGAGGTTTATTTTGAGTACGACAAAGAAAAGTATCTATGATTAACCAAATTATATTCAAAAGTCATGAAGCTGTCAAAGCTACTGGATGCTGACTTATGAGATAAAATCAAAGTTTGCAATGCAGGAAATCTGGGAAGTTCTGACAACTGACAATGAGTACCAACTCTCAGGCAGACTTTTAGACATGCAGTAAAATCTGCCAGTTCCAGCATAGGCTTTCCTTGTTGAGGTAACCTAATAACAATGAGAAAGCTGAGAGAAATGCCACTGAAGGAAAACTAGACATGACAATATAAAATTCAGATCTACTACTGTGTAGATCTGCAAGATGAAGGGGTGTTTTACTTTGCAAGAGACCTCCAAATACTAAATGTAAACATAAAAATTAAACAAAGAAGACATGAAAAATCTTCTCTGGCAGATAAACCAAAACTTTAGTAAAACACAGAATTAGAATGAGTTTTTCCAAGAGATACAGAATAAGTAGAGTAAGTCTAATTTCTCATGATTCTGTATGATTTATACCCCTAAGTGCTATCTCCCAGCAACAGGTCTAGATGTCCCCAAGGTCTGTGTCTGTTCAGAGACTGGCTGACTTTGAGCCATTTGCTGACAAACATCAAATGTACAATGGTTCAGTTCTCCTGCCCCTCCCTTGGGTTTCACCTGCCTAGCCCAAAACACATAGAAAGGTAATTATCCTTAATACGTCCACCATATTTTAAAATTTAGATGGTACCAAACCTGAGTCTCACCTTTTGTAATAATTGGTGGGAGATGGGTTAAAAGGCAAAGAAACAGCTTAGGGAATGAGTTGAAAAAATCTTGGATCATCATAAATGTTGTAACGTCAGCTATTGTTCCTGTTGTTAATTGAGAATGTCAAGGATTATTAGGTACCCAGGGAATAAGAATTGATTCCTCAGATTCCTGACTGTAGGAAAAGCCCAACAACCCACTTTGCAAATTCCTGAGATTCTTGGAACAGAGTGTAGGAAAGCAGTGAAAATGCTTACTACATAACTGCGTAACGATATGAAAAGCTGTAAGTGCCAATGGCTTGTGTTTGTCTTTTTGCATGCTTGCCAAAGATCATTTTTCATTTCAAGGACATTACTGAAAAATGTTGACTATGAATCTTAAGTCCCTACAGGTATTGCTCAGAGGAGCAGGCAGAGTAGCAAAGAAGAAGTTTAACAAAATCAGTTAATGTCTTGGCTGTTACTTCTACAGAAATTTAAGGAATTTTGTAGTGGGATGCATGCATCATCTTATCACCCTTTCATAACATTGCCAGACTGACCAAGAACTTGTTTCAATAAATAGATTTTATGTTGCTTAACTTTCAGTTATTTTGTGGGCTGTTTCAACTTATATGAATTTTCAGGATGTCAAATATCATGTTAATAAATTACAGTTCTTCTGCCCACAGATCAGTAAGTATCATGAATCTCTTACAGCTGATTCAGTTTCTTGTTTTGTTTAACTGAAGAAGTATTTTCTATTGCCCCTGAGTTCCCCTATTGGGAAAGAAAAAAAAAATCAGGATTTACCAGGTGTGTCACCAGTGAACATAAAGTTCACAACTGGTTAACATTGTACAGAGAGACATTGGTATTAAAATCTTCAGCCAGTAATAGTTTGCATTAATGAAGGACCCTGATACCTGAGTTGATAAAGGACTGGTCCAAGGCAGATTTTGTAGTGGTTATGTATGTACCTTTGGGTGTCTTGCCATATATCACAGAGCTAAGCTTTGTATTTCAGGAGCTATGTTTTGATGTTGCAATTGCACAGGTGTTAGTAAATCATTGCCTGTCTTCTCCAGAGAGACATACAGATGACAGGCACCATGGGATGAGGAAAAGCCTACTCTATGTTACATGTAGTGAATGCAAACTGCTTTGAAAACTGCTTGAGTGATACAAGTACTTTTCATTCCCATGTTTTTACAAAGAATGGTTAATCTATAAATGAAATATCATGAGATGTTAAAATCTAGAATCATAGAATCATTGGGCTTGGAAAAGATCTCCAAGTACATCACGTCCAATCTTTGAATGAACACCACCATGCCCACTAATCCATATCTCAAAGTAACACATTCACTATTTTTTGAACACTTCTAGGGATGATGATTCCACTGCTTCCCTGGGGAGCCTGTTCCAATGCTTAACCGTTCTTTCAGTGAAGAATCTTTTCCCTAATATCCAACCTGAACCTCCCTTGGCACAATTTGAGGCCATTTCCCTCTTGTCCTATTGCTGGTTGCCTGAGACTAGACACCAATCCCAACCTGGCTAAAACCTCCTTTCAGGTTGGAGAGAGTAGTGAGGTTCCTCTTGAGCCTTCTTTCCTCCAGACTAAAGAACCTGAGCTCCCTCAGCCAGTCCTCAGAAGGCTTATGTTCCAGACCCTTCACCACATTCATTGCCCTTCTCTGGACCTGCTCCAGCACCTCAGTGTCTTCATTTTTGTGAGGCCTCCAAAATTGAAGTTAGTTTCAACGTGTGGCCTCGCCAGTGCCAAGTACAGGGGGACAATCAGTGCCGTGACCCTCGTCACTGCTGGTCACTATTCCTCATAGTGTTCTTGGCCACTTGTCCACTGCTGGATCATGTTCAGCCACTGCTGACCAGCACCCCTAGGTCCTTTTCTGCTGGGCAGTTTCCAGCCACTCTTCCCCCAGCCTGTAGCACTGCACAGGGTGGTTGTGACCCAAGTGTAGGACATTCATTTTGTTGAACCTCCTGCAATTGGCCTTGGGCCATGATCCAGCTTCTTCAGATCAGTCCTCAGAGTGTTGCAGTCCTCCAGCAGATCAACAGTCCCCGCCAATTTGTAGTTGGCAAGCAACAATAAAATCACCAATTAGAGCAGGGTGCCTATGTACCCTATAAAACAAAGTTTAAAAGTCATTTGGAGCTTCCTGAGTTTGCAACGGATACCCATCTGATGTGACACAGCTAGGCCTGGCTGCGAGAGAGAATCCCCTTGCAAATGAAGGCCATTGTGTTGCCTAGAGCCTGAAAATGGGATTCCCCACACTAGGGAAAAAAAACTCCAAAAATAAATGTCAAATACTGAAAAGAGTTGCTATTGCGTATATTTTCACTGGAACAGTGCAATCCAGAGCGTGGTGGTGAGAGATGAGGGTGGCAAGGGTGTTACTCACAGATGAGCATCGCAGCTAACATAGTATAAGCCCTTGCCATGAGACCAAGCCATACCAATCTGCTTAGGGCACTTTCTCATGGAGGACCTTTTATATTCCTCCCAGCTCTCCAAATTCGTTGAGCTTATGCTGTGCTGATCCCACATTGTCTTGTGTCACTTGGCACAGTGCTTCACAATGTACTTACAACTCAAACCATTTTTGCCTCTCTCCTTCCCATTGTCTGCTTAATGTCCATGGTGCACCTGGTGTGCCCTGTTCCATTTATTTACCACCTCTCTTATGGGGCTTCACCCTCCTCAGGCTCATATGTAGGGCTTGCTGGGGTAGGAGTGAGGGAGGAGAGTGAAGATGCTCCCTCTTGGTTGTGTGGCGTTGTGAGGGAAGGAAGAGGCATGGATGAAGAGGCAACAAGACAGAGAGAAGAGCCAACTCCTTTTTACCAGAGGAGAGAGAGGGAAGCACTCCTCCAAGCAACACGGCAGTTTCTGCTCCCCTTCTCTCACCACGTTGTCAGGAAATACTCCTGTGCCATGTGGGGAGCAGAGGGGCTGGGCAGGCCTGGAGCAAGGTGAGATTGCTGCAGAAATGGTAAGAGCGCTGTCTTGTTCATGGAGACATCTGGTGAAGCTGGTATGTGCACACTGTGCCCCTTCTCTCAGGAGGCTGGGGTGGCAGGAGAGGAGAAGTCACCTCTTGGACCCTCCATGCAACTCCCTACCTCATGTAACCTCCTGATCCCTTTCCTTCCCAGCAGATCTGAAATGCTTTTCTCAGCAAAGATCACAGAGAAAGAAAGAGATTGACATAATTAAAGCAGACAAAATTTCATTGCTGTTTCTCCCCTTTCTTCCTGGAGCAGCTGTCTCTGAGGAAGACCTGAAACCAGACATGCCTGGCCACACTACTGCCTTTGATGAGTGGCTTGCAGGTTACTGCTGGGAACCAGGATTTTCACTTCAGAAATTTTGAAGACATTACTTTTCATTGCTAGCCCTGAGACAATGTGACCAAAATAGTGTCCTTGTTCCTGTAGCTCTTGTAGCAGGTGAGCTGTGTCTGGCTGAAACAGGTCCCCCTCTCCTGGCTGATGCTGAGTGCACTGGGTCAGCGTTAAATGAGCTCTGTTAAATCAGTGTGGCAGGCACTTCTCCCCAGCTATGAAGAAAATAGGAGTGTGCTATAATAAGTTGTGCAAAGAAAGAAATTCTCTGAATGGCCAAGAATGGGTAGAGATTTTGGACTTGATTGAGTTATTGCAAATCTGTTAATAAAATGAAGCCCAGTGAGAGAGTAGTGAGTGATAATGTGAGTTTAGGAGAGGTAGTTACTTCCTACTAAATGAGTTTCTGTTAAAAAAATAATTGTCATCTGTTTTCTGCTGCTTTCCTACTGAGAGGGAAATGTGCCAATGTTATGGTATAAAGCAAAAAAATGTTCCTGACTGAGTTGAAGGTTTGATTGCCAGCTCTGTGCAGCTGATTGGTGCAGACAAGCAAAAACATGCTTAGCATTGTGTTGGCAAAAACCAGGCAATTGATGATCTACGACACAGATCCAACCTGTCAGCACAATTTACTTTGCTTGCAACTTCATCCCTAATATTTCTTTCCTGAGGACTCCTTTCCCCACCTTATGGAGATGTGCACCCACTTGGCATAAACACATAAGGACATGGATACTTTGGTTTTGACCAGTCAGGTATCAGAAGGGTGTATGACAGCTAGTTTTCCACCCTTCAGAAACATATTTCATAATGTTCTGCTAATAATGACACCATTTTTGTCAAGATGGATAAAAGACATGCTGCTGACACACGGACATAAGAAAATGTCAGGGAAAGAAATGATCACACTCTTGTTGCTTGACTCACCTAATGGACAGTAAATATATTGCAAAATTATGCCATGTGTCTTCAGTGCATTAAATCCCTGCATCAGAAGGGTGCCATGGGCAATCTTTTCACTGTGCATGCTGTCTTTGAGACATGCAGTCTTGACACACGGAGTAGGTTCAAAATCTCACATATAGACTTTTGTCCTAATTGAGAACAAGGGTAGTAAATGAATCTGTGTCTCTCAGATATCATGTTAAGTATCATGCTTCTCCAAACTTTTCTATCCTGAAACATGAAATGGATGGAAAGTGTTACTCTTACATCTTTGGGATCTGCTGCTGACAGCTGCAGTTTATCTTGAGTGGGACCTCAATGATGGGTAGAAAAGGAAACCACAAAAATGCTTTCTGTGTAAAATGTCTCCACAATCAGTGTAAGCCTGGCTTGATAAATCTTCTCCAAAACCTTTGACCTAGTTTGGCAGGGAGAATGTGTCCAAGGTGAGAGAATATAGTATTACAGTAATTCCCTGTTCCTACAGGCCTGCAGGGACCTTAATGTGGGGGACAGCAGCCCCAAAACAGAGCTTATTTACATCTTTGGAAGTGTGTGGTTTAACCCCAGCCAGGAACCATTCCCCACACAGCCACTTGTTCACATACACCCACCTCAGTGGGATGGGAGAGAGAATCACAGTAGAAGTGAGAAAACTGGTAGGTTGAGATAAAGACAGTTCAATAGGTAAAGCAAGAGCCATGCACACAAGCAAAGTCAAACAAGGAATTCATTCACTGCTTCCCATTCCCAGTCAGGTGTTCAGCCAACTCCAGCAAAGCAGGATTGCATCACACATAAGAGTTACTCAGGAGACAAAATGCCATGACTCCAAACATCCCTGTCATTCTTCCTCTTCACCCACGTTTATGTGCTGATCATGCTGCCATATGGTGTGGGATATTCCTTTGGTAAGTTGGGCTCAGCTGTCCCAGCTGTGTCCCCTCCCATGTAACTTGCACACCCCTGCCCTCCTCACTGGTGAGGTGGAGTGAGGAGCAGAAAAGGCCTTGGCTCTGTGGGAGCACTGCTCAGCATTAACGAAGCCATCCCTGTTATCAATGCGGTGTGCAGCACAAATTGAAACACAGCCCCATACCAGCTGCTGGGAAGAAAGTTAACTCTATCCCAGCCTAAACCAGCACAGAAGGTAAAGTCTTCCTGTGCCCACACAGAGCAAGCTCATTGCAATCAACAATACAGGAATGAAATAATTGAGATTGCAGGCTTTTGGTCACAGCAGGAAGTACAGGAAATTTGCCCCCCTCAGAGAACCTCACCTGTCATTTGACATAAGTAGTTTCAGAGGCAAGAAAGCAATTCGCTCTCCACAGTGCCTCACAGACTTCGCATTTTTCGAGATAATTCTAAAAATTGGACTAAATTGTCCTATGTGTAAGACATGAATGTTCATCAGCGTAGGCTCAAATGAAGTCATAATCTACTTGTTTGTCATCTTTGGAGGGACATTTTGTGCCCAAGCAGTGCAATAGTGGAGATACAATAGTTTTTACAGCCAATAGCACAGAAGGGACAGAAATCCAGACATTTGTGCAAGAAAATAGTAATTTGAGCAAACCAGAGATCACATGGACTGACACATATTCTCGGCAAATCTCTGCTGATGGAGATTTCCATATATCAGGCATTTAAGCTTCCCGTCACAGTACTGGATCAGTCCCTTGCCCTGACTTTTACAAGCTAAAAGACTAAGAAGGTTCTTAGAAGAAGAAGTCTATATTAGAAGGCAGAGCAGTCTAGAATTGCTAACCAAGTAATTGTAAAAAGAATCTCAATATATTTTATAGAAAATCCACATTAAATTCATATTTCCCATCCTTGCTTTCAAGGCTGTAAACAACTCTGCCCACACAACTTTCTGCCCACAAATTCACATGCGGTTTTTGGCAATATTGTCTCTCAACTGCTCCTTTTGTGTCTCTCCCACACAGAACTTTTTGCTGGGATTCCTCTCCACCTCCAGGCTTCCAACATCTGTGATAAATATCTGTGTATGTATTACACATTATTGTATTTATGTATGATCATATGCACATATAAAATGTGATCTCCCTTTCTATTTTTCCTTAAATTGACATCTTGCCCAAAAGGTGAAGGCTCCACTACACCCTTCGCTTCCTTTGTAATATATTAATTTATCCCTGAATGATAATTTCATGTGTGTTTTGTAACTCTGGAGAAAGGATTGCATTAATTTTTTCTAAACTGTCATGTACTCTTAAAGTGACATATACAGGATTAGGCATAATAACAGATGCAAGTGAGCAGCCCACAGTCCCTGAACTTAGAAAAACAACTAGCAGTAGCCTGGAACTAAAAACCAAACTGCTTAGGCTACCTGTCAGAGAAAGTCCTTAACAAATATATGTATTTATGTATGTATGTATGTATGTATATAGCATTTTTGTCATATAGAGAATATGATGGCAAATGCTCCAGGAGGAATTTATAGAATAAGAAACTTGAGTGCAAGAATCTGTGGTGTGCTTTGCCAGGGACATACTGGTGATGCCAATCCTGATGGGGTGTGCTGGCAGGGAGACTACCAAGGTGTTGTCTGTATGGTATTTCCCCACATACACAACTTGTATGAAACTGAAAGGGCTGCTGCCTGCTCATAAGGTTTTGGTTTTTTTTTTTTTTTTTCCCTATTGTATGGAAGCAAAGTGATCTACAGTTTCCCACTGCAAGACCATTTGATTATACAATTCTACCTGAATGAATTCACCTGATGCTAAAAAAAAATGAACCAGCTGACCGAGAGATTACTAGTAAAAAGTACCTCCTCTCACTAATCTTTTCCTCTTCTAGTTTGGTAACACTTAAAATATAATTATCCTTACTCTTTGACCTCTACAGTCATTTGTCTTTATGACTCAAAAAAGCGATTGCTTTTTAATTTGTGTGAGCCTCTCAAAGGTAGTGAACAAATGGCAGTAAAGTCAGACGTTAGAGAAGGAGTCAGAAGTTAGAGAAGGAGAAACCAGTGAAATAGCTGAAATGTTCTCATTGTGCCACATGAAGTTTACTGGAGGCTAGGATGATAGTTTCCCTTTCATGGCATTGAGAAATGCTAGAAACGCTTTGTGTTAGAGAGGATATTGTGGGTTTGGCTTTTGCAGAACTATAATTGGTTTTATTTTTTCTTGTGAAATGAAAACCATGTGAAAATTTGAAGCTGGGTTATTTTGCATCAGTGCCCTTAAAATTTGTGCAGACTATTTTAAAATTACAGTTTGGTTTTGGTCCCTTTAATTTACAGTTTTTCCCCTGCCATCATGCTTTGCTATGGTATCATGAGGAGATCTGTTCATATGCAGTCATTGTTTTGATGTCAATTTTCAATGAAAAATAATTTTAGAGTTGCAAAGCTAAGCAGAATTTAAAAGTGTAAGATTAAATGGACAAATATTTTTTCTGGAATATGAGTCTCCTAGTGCTGTCCCTATTTACTCTTAAGATCTCTTCCTTTTAAATTATGTGTGAAATATGCTCTGACTCTGTGAGGAGAAATGTATATCCATGTAGAGCTGCAGTGAGTCACTGTCAAGAAAAATGCACAGGTCTCCTAAAAACATGGCATCTATTTTTTTGTAGGGTAGAGAAATCAGAAGGAACTGAGAATGTTAATGTGAGAAAGTACATCATGGAAGGTGTGCCATTCTCTTTGGGAAATTAGAGGAAATTCTGGTGAAGGTGACATGATCCTCTGCAGTGTTTGCAGAGGATGTTAAGCAGCAGTGCATGCTGCATTCCTGAAGCAATGCAGGGTGCAGCATCCTGGCCCACTCCACACAGAGATGCACATTGCAGTAGCTCTGTTATGTCAAAGACAAAGGCTTGATTGTGCATCTGTTGGTTCTCTGCCTCCTGCAGTCAAGTGGGGTGTTTCATGTTCCACTGTGGCTTAAGAAGAGTTTCACTTAAGGAGCTGTCATGCATACCAGAGGCAGTGAGACAGGAAATGTAAAAGATAGGTGTCTGACAGCAGTCAAGCTGCTAAACTGGCATGTTGGGAAGGTTGGTTCCCTTACATGTGCCAAAAAGATTAATAGATAATCCTTCAAAGTACTAAACATTATTATTAAATTATCAGAAAGGGCTTAAATTTCCTGCAGAGCCAGGCAAAAGAAAATAGGAAACCCACAATCCACCTCATCAGAACCATCAGGAATATCATTTTCTGCAAGGGTAGTCAGAAGAGATTGAAATTTGACTTCTTCCTGGAGGTTTCTGCTGTCTCTTACTGTATAAATTTATCACCAACTGGCAGGTGGAAACAGTCTGGCAGATCTGAGTTTCAGTCCTCTCACCAAGAGCTTGTAAAGCTGATACTGTAGAAGCTGGTACTAATGTACTTCTTTCAATGTGACGCTAAACAGAAAGCAGTCTGCCAAAGGATACATGGCTTGTCAAACTCTGAAAATAACAAAGGCAAAATATACAGGTTCCCCTAAGATCATTCCTTTTCTTTGTGTCTTGTAAGCAAGGACTGAAGAAAAATGAGGGGACTATCACAACAGTTGTTAAGGAAAACTGAATAATTAGAGATCTTCTTGCCCATGAAATGCTGAAACATTTAATGTCTTTAAACTGGAAACCCCAGAGTTATAGCTAAACTGATGGAGTAATTAAGAGCATGTTGTGGGTGTTTACACACCAGAGTGGTATGTATCTACAGCTCAAAACACTAGAACTATTTCAAGAGTGGGAGAGACATACAGGAGACTCAATTAAGAAGAATAATACTTTGGCTGGCTGTCTTTCCTGATGAGCTCTGCTGTGTTGTAAGGAGCATTCGAAGGGAGGCATGGCTTCTTGCATCTAGGACTTAAAAAGCTTTAGTGGCCTGGAGGGATCAATTGGAAATGTACAATAGAGAACAATCTCACAGTAGCAGTAAGGTGGAATGCATCAGCTAATGACTGTTTTCTCCCTTTCTGAAATTGCAAACTGCCCACAAATTTTGGATGGGACTGTTAAAGGATCCCTAATAGAGTGGTTGCCTCTGTAGCTAGTCAGTTTGCTCACTTAATAATGATAAAGGCATACAAAAATTAAATTCTCCATTACATGTCTGATATTTATCAGCTAGCACAAAGCAACATAGATTTTTGCCACAGAACTACCATTGCTACAAGAACTGTAGTGGTAGGGAAAGGAGTAACACTTGGGGTACTAATCCCCAAATATTTAAGTGGATTTTAAAAAAAGGGAATATATCTAACATACCTCATTTCTTCTTGTTTCCAAATCAAAACTTTTTTTCTGTAATTGCAAAGAAACACTAGAAATTCTACATAATGCTTAAACAACTAATTGACCTGACACTGTAGACTTCCCGTGTGCTTTGCCGAGCTATGCCTTTGAATAATTTACCAAAAGAATGGTAATAAACCATAAAATATTAAGCAGGCTTTCTACAGAACATAAGTTGGAGGGTTTTATTTAAGTTGTGAGTCTGTTAATTTCTCAGACAATCAGTGTAACTCTGTCAACATGACCAAACGTGGTTTGCGAGTCCACGGTCTTTCATCTCTAAGAGGCTTTTTGCTGATGTAGTACATTACAATATTTGAGCATTAATGCTACTCCTGCTCCACTGGGATAGAGCCTGCTGTGTCTGGAAATAAAGTGTTGAGTCTAATAGTGTAAATCTAATAATGTAAACCCAGTCATACCTGATCATACCAATACACAATATAGATCAATATCTTGTCTTCAACAGTCATCACAAACAAGTTTTACTTAGGACAAAACTCAAGACCAATAAGCTTGGAGGCAGTAGGCAACTGAATAAAACAAATATACAGTGATAATTACAGTGATAAATTAAAAAAAATCTTTAAATATTTCCTCTATTTGTAGAACTGTGTTTGGTACAATAGCTGAGCATCTTTTTGTGTTTTTCTGTTATGGAAAACACTGTTTTAATTGTGGTCACAAATGAATGGATCATTGAAAAGCTGCACAAATGGGAGTTTGTTAGAATGTTTGTCTTTAATTCTTGAATGCATTTAGAACTCCCCATTTTTAGTAATAGTAGCCACTTTCTGTGGTTTGCTAAATAGAGGCTGGATGCTAAGAGCATTTTTGGAGAGATCAGTGGATACTGACTTTTAGAAAAAGGTGTCTTGAAATCCCAATCTCCGAAAGTAATAAAGACAGTTCTTTATGAATTTACTTTTTGTGTGAATTCCCAAAAACAACTAATGAGAGAGGAATCATAGAATCATAGAATATCCTCAGCTGGAGCGGACCCACAAGGATCATCAAGTCTAACACCTGGCCCTGCACAGGACAGCCCCAAGAAGCATACCATCTGCCTGAGAGTGGTCCATCTCTTAGTGAGAAACTTTTTCCTGATATGCAACCCAAACTTCCCCTGACTCAGCTTCATGCTGTTTCCTCTAGTTTTGTCCCTGGTCATGAGATAAAGAGATTGGTGCTTACCCCTCCTCTTTCCCTCACAGGGAAGTTGCAGACTGCAATGAGGTTTCCCCTCAGTCTCCTCCAGGCTGAACAGACCAAGTGACCTCAGTTGCTCTTCATTCAGCTTCCCCTCCTGGCCCTTCACCATCCTTGTGGCTCTCCTTTGGATGGTGTCTTGTATGTGTTTGGTTAAAAGATAATGCTATCAAAAGAAGTCTGCCCCCTCATCCCTTATCTTAGGAAATTTTGAGAGGGAAACCTGCTTTCTCAGCAAGATAACTGATCTTATGGATTGGAGGCATCATAACCTCAAAAATTACTATTGTGTTTAAGAAGCTGAATCAACAATCAGTAGTAGGCCTCTCCAAACTGAATTATACTGGAGAAGGTTGAAATTTAATTTATTTGGTTTATAATTCTTGGCCATTGTGTATATTTGAGTTCACATTTGATTTCTTGGATAGTCAAATACTTTGCCTGCATTCTGTTCCCTACCCATTCTTTCTCAGACCCCACAGGAACAGAGCTGTGTTACTGACTGAACTTCTAACCAGTAAACATTTTCTCTCTTTTCATACATGTAGCCTGGTAGCTTCTCTACCAGAGTGTGCATGGAGACATCAGGAAAGGTAGTGAGAATCTGAAACCCAGTATTCTGTGGATGCCCCCACATTCTAGGCTGTCTCATATTAATTGAAACCATTATGATCTCACAGCTTTCAGATGCCCTGAAGAGATGTCTAGAAGTTAGATAAGACAGTAATAAAATGATGGGGGAAAAGTGGCCAGATGGAAATGCTCCTCCCCAAAAGCAATCACTCCCATTGAATGCAAGCCTTAGGGTCCACTTCACCTGTACTGCAGTCAGTAGCTGTGGAGGTGAAAAATGTTAATTATTACCTGTGGCTGGCAAGAAGATTGTGCTGGGTCCTATTAATGTTAAAGTGGCCAGTGTGAGTGATATAGGTCCAACATACTGACTGGAATTATTGTAAATGTTAATATATAGGAGTAATTTGTCATGGAATGAAATGGAAAGTCTGAAAAGGGTGCAAATTTTTGAATATGCAAAAATTTGCAAGATGAGGAGACTGATTAACTGAACTGTATTTCCATTAAAATTGTGATAGAAAATTATTGTGATGAAAGAACCATCTTAGAGGGAAATTAGTGATGAGGCGTCTGAAGGATCTGTTCTGAGACCAATCCAATTTATGGCTCTTCTTAAAATATTGACACAAAACCAAAATTATGTTGATGAAATTATGTCTGGCCCAAAGTAGGAAGCTACCATCAGATGACAAACTGGGATGTGGTACAGAAAGAACCAAATGACCTTAAGAATCAGAGTCTGAGGGATGGGTTGATTTTTAATATTTCAAAGTATTAGGATCATGCATGGAATTAATAACCAGAAATTTTGGGACGTACTCAGAGTTCATGAGTTGAAAATTGCAAAGAGGGAGAAAGATGCAGGGTATCTATGAGATGTCAGTGCAATACAATCATAAAAAAGTAAGTGCAATCTTAGAACTTTTCTCAAGCAAGTGAAAGAAGAAATAAAGTACTAACAGCAAGATAACAAGACATTGCTCGTAGGCATCTGAATAAGCATATTTAGGAAACAAGAACTAAAGCAGAACAGATGATGTTGGGAATGTAGTTTTTTAATACAAAGGAAGTTAATTTAATTTGGCTGGTTTAGTCTTGGTAATCTGAGGATAAGTGGGCAGAGGTTCTGGAAATTCATATTGCAGTCTGGGGAAGGCAGGTGGGAGAGAAGAAGAGGTCTTCCAGCTGAAGGGCAATGTTGGCTTTAGAGTAGAGCGAAGAAATACTGAACTTCCTTCTAATTTTCAGACTTCTGGCAGTCAGAGCAGTGACATTCTGGGACAGCCTTTTAAATCAAATTGTGGGAAAAGAAACACAAATGGTTTTACAATGGACATTTTAAAAGAAGGCTATATTATAGGTTTCTTGCAATAACAGGAATCATTAACAGCCTTTTTTTCTCTCACTTGACATTAAAAACTCAAATAAATGTTTCCAGCAGCAGCTGAATAAATAAAACCTGGTTTCCCAGAGGATTTTGTCTCGGGGTAGGGCTCTCTTGTAGATCCTTTGATGTTTGAAGAGAGGCTACTTGCTTCCCATACCCCAGCAAGGGCATTCCTGCTCTTTCCTACCTGTCTGCCTAGTTCCACAATATTAGTGAGGAATCTACCCCCTCTGATGAATTTGGTTCAAACTGGCTAACAGGTTTTTGGAAGAGACGTGTAACAGTATGAAGGTATTGACTCTTTTCCTTCAAAAAACTGACCAAAACCCCAAAGCTGTTGAGGGAATACATTTCTTTTCTTATGTTAGAGGTGATTCAGCTACAAGGCTTAAACAACATCACACCCAACTTGCTTTCCAGTAGAATAAACACCTCATTGCTCTGACAGACTCTCTGGTAATGGGAAATTGTGTAAGCAGCCTACTGCTCCCCACTGAAGTCCTTGTTCTGTCAACTTGGTTGCTCTTCAGATACACAAGAAGAAGCAAACTATTCCATAACAAAGCTGAATAGATTACTTTCTTGACAGAGGAGGAGTGGTACTGTTTGTTCACTGGCTGATACTTTATCTTCAGGCCTAAGAAAGACAAAATCCAGGAAATACAAGAAGAAGAAGAAGAAGAAATGCATAAGTTTCTGTAATTGACTCAATTTATTACTTACAGGCAAAGGCTTGTGAATGAAGCTGCCCAAAATCTGGTACTATTTTCAGTCTGAATGAAAAATAACTCCTTTTAAAAAATGATTTTGTTATTTTCCTTATCTTTGTCCCCTCTAATTTACATAGGACTGGTTGCAATTTACATTTATGTAGTCATAGCCTAAACCCCAAATTTTCTTTTTTATGCTGTTACATGGAGCCTCTGTTATTTTTCAAATCTCCTGGACTATACACCAAGGGAAGCAGATGGATAAAACATTACTTCAGAAGTACTGACATCCAGCAAAGACACTGAAATGTTGAATCCTAGAGATATTCACATTTGTGTTTTTTCAGTTTGCTGCCCAACCTGTCTCCCTGCTTCATTATTTATCCCTGTAGTGAGCACTTTCAGCCATAAACTCATAAATGTATGACTGTCATATGTGAGAGAGAGTATGGAAGGAAGGAGTGGTTAAAGGAAGTGTTTGATGGGACCTAAATTTATTCTTTTGTTGGTGTAACTGTGGAATGTAGGAACTGTAGATGAAATTCAAATTATAACAGAAAGAATGTAGGTGGAAAACCAAATGGGGTTGGTAGGAATGGTTGAGAATACAGCCTGTGTGTTCATGGCTCGTGGATTACCAAGCATCCTGAGGTCTTGTTCAGTCAGGTGTTTGTGATCTGGTAATGCTGCTGATCTCCTGTGTCCTGGGCAGGTGATGACACCAGGCATAGTGCACAGCAATGGTGCTTGCACTGTAACCACGGGAACTTTTAATGCTGGTTGTGAGCAAAAGCAAAAGAAACATTTCTGCTCACACAGCGAAGGTGCTATATGGATAGAGACGATATGCCTGTTTTAGACTGCAGTTTCTAAGCCTCTATCCATAAGACCTCTTCCTATTCCCAGTATAATTGTGGTAAAACACTGATTTTGCTGTAGGAGCAAGGAATAATGCCTTCTGAGAACCAAAAGAATTATTAGTGAATTTGCACTCAAACCAATACAAGCAGATATTATGTTTCATTCTCCAGTTTACACAGCAGTCCAATTTTGAGATGCGAATAAGCAACAACAAGCCTTGTAATTATTTTTTTCTGTCATTAATTTGGAATCTTGTTGGAGCACAGTAATCTAGTTGTGGAAGACCTGGGAGATACTGCAAAATTATTTACAGCCACAACAGACTACACTGGTTCCAGTTGGTGCCAGAGTCTGACATTGCTAGAATGCCCCTTGCTAAGGCCTCCTCAAGCCCCTTAATTCTAGTATCTTTAGTAACAGCTCCAGATCTTGAATCAGCTTTGTATCCACATTCTGTCCTTGTATATCAGCTCCCCAAGAAATGTGTTTTAATCAAAGGCTCATCTCAAAAAGAAAAAAAAACCCACCAGTAATTTTTTCTTTCAAAGATAATTGCCTACATGTAGGCCATGAAATGTCACATTACCATACAAAAACCCTTTAAGAAAACACTGAGCCTTGTTGAAAGGACATTCTGTTAAGGAATTCAACTGTCTACTGTGTTTAATAACATTTAAACCTTGTTCCATGAATCTGAAAATATTTTAGCAGTGCCCAACTTGCAAGCCCTGTTTTGAGATGGAAACTGAACACCCTTGGTCAAAGTGCTGTGACAGTGCTGGGTAGACAGATTTGGGGTATTGACTGGAAATTCTGTGGTTTTATTGGAAAGACATCCCTTCCTACTGATTTCTCAGCATTCCTCTGTCTTTCTCAAAGGACTCTTCATAGAAATAAGCTAATCTTTTCAAATTCATTCATTCCTGCCACTGGGTGCTACCCGCTGCCAGAACCTTCCTGGTCACATAATTATCCCTGCAACTGCCAGCAATGTGCTGCAGAGGATTATGTGGGAGGAGCAGATGAACTGCTAAATAAATCCTGCTTTCTTATAGATAGTATCAGAAAGGAAGGACAAATAGTAAAACAGGGGAATATCACAGAAAGGAACATAGCTGCTCTTGAGCTCAGATATCTTTTGATGGTTTTGGGTTGGTGGCTGCAATGCTGTATATGCAGCTCAGAATTGGAATTACCTCCCCGGAGCTGTAAATGAACATTCATTAGGGCTCCTTTGCAATAAAATGGGATCTCCTCATCCATTTTAAAACTGGATGAGTCAAAGAAAATAATCCCTTCTTTGGCAGAGAGATAGGCAGGTTGTTAATTAATAGGGCTTGTAATTTTTATGATTCTTTGACATTGTCCTTCAAACCCCTGCAGGTTTAATGGGCCTGTAGTCTTATTGCTTGGGAGTTTTAGAGAATACTTTTTCTGTGTATGCAGGAGGGAATACCCAGATGTGAATGCTTCATCAGCAACTCAGGAATACTGCACTCTTGCTTTTGATTCTGCCTCTGAGTTTTCAATCTGAGGTCAATATTTTTCAAGCCAGAAACTAATGTTGAGCACCTTACATTCAATTTTGAGGATTCTTCTTCATGGAAATGTGGCTATTTTTATGTAGAAGCCTTTCAAACAGATTTAATGTCTGATACTATGTACCTAGGTGTTGGCACAAGAAATTTTTTCCCACAGTTCACTCAGATTAATGATGGCATTACTTGAATATTTGCCATTCTACATATTTATGGTTGGAGAAATAACCTGCTACCCTGGCTTGGAGAACTGAAGGGCATTAGGAGCTTCCAGGCATTAAGGGTTTCTTCTCTTGATGATGACTCTCCTTGAACAAATAAACTCTCCAATAATAATACTACCCTGCGTGTTATGTGAGATCTCCTTTAATAAGCTTGTAAGGGTATGTACATACTCCTCAACAGACCATGGTGCAGAGATCCCCAGCTGATAACAATAAATCTACTAGCCCTAGAACTGGAAGAGGTACAGGTTTGTTCTCCACTTAATAAAACATGCTAAGATTAAAAAAAAAAAAGAAAAAAAAAGCAACATACAAGGCTCCACAGTTCCAGAGAGACCTCTCTGGAAAGAAAATAATTTTTTAGTCATACTTCTGCCAGAACTCTACCTTGTGGGACAAGTGATGTGGATTGCCCCAGGAGGAGCTGTGGAAGGAAGATGGAAATTTGTCCAATCACATGTGCATCTGTGAGTGAGAGGGGGAAGAGGTGAAGTCTCTTTGTCCATTGGGTGTACTTCAGCCAGGATATGTCTACACTGCCCTCAAGCTAGTGGCATGTTCAGAGATGCATCCTAGCTAGATTTGAACTTCCTCATTCTGCCATTGGTTTAGTGCAGCACAGAGCCCAGCATAAGCTCATTTTCTTCAGCTCCTTAGCTGGATTTTGCTCCCATTCTGATCTTCACTCTGTGAGATCAATATTGCACACTGTACCCAGTGCAGCTAATTTTAAACATGGACACATCTCTGTGCTGTACAGTAGTCAGTGGGATGGCTGTATACCCAGCATGACAAGAATACCATCCCGTTGTCACTCATCATGCTCAAATCTCTCCACGAGAACAGGATCTTTCACAAACAGGAGGCAAACCTGAGCTCTGTTGTGGTTCATTAGGAACAACAAGCCCTGCTGTGCCCACATCCCATCTGATGTGTTGCTCTTGGGTTCCTGTTGTTTCCTGTTTTATTTGCTGTACCTGATGTGGTGAGCAGCTGAAGCCTCTGGGCTTCAGTGGCACCACAAGGTCAGTGCTGTGAGGTGTCCAGCAGAGTTTGGGGCATGATCAGATACTGTGCTTGAGCCTTCTTATGGTAAGAAGCTCAGCTGATTTCTGCTTGTTTGCTGCCAGGAGTGTGAAGGTTGAGCTAGGTAAGAAATCTTTCCACTGGGAATAACTATATTTCAAAAATGAATTACACCTGAAAATAAAAGGCCACATTTTCAGTCCCCAACAAGATCCCTTTGAAGGCAAGGAGTGACATGTATATATGCCCTCCACACCAGCCTCACAACCAGTTCTTGAGCTGTCATTGCTTGAATGAACACAATGGGTTTATGTTCTGATTGCTGCCTTTGGCTTGAGGTATATGTTGAAGATAGTAGTGGGGGGAGCTAGGACCCAATGCAGTCCATCAGTCCCAGGTTAGAAGAATGTTTTCAAAGGAATATGTGGACAGAATGCCCTGAAGCTTTTTGAACAGAAGCTGACCCCTGCTCACTTCAGAGTTAAAAGCTAGAAAAGGCATTATCTTCCTTTGATTCCCCTGCCAAAGTAAAGGCTCATGCACCAGACAGAGTCTTTAATTTCAGATCCAGGTCCTATTTTGTTCAGAGCAGCACCTGGAGAGTCAATATTTTGACTAAAATGTCAAAGGCTCTCATTGCCTGTACTTGGCTATAAATGTATCATCAGCTAGAGCTGTGTTACTGCCTAAATTACATTTTCCCATGATGGGATTTAAAGGACCCAGTGGGTTGATGTAATTGTTTAAAAATTATTCTGATGGGGGATAGTTTGTTGTTTTATATGTTTTAAAACATCAGGTTGAATGAAAACTGGCATCTGCTATCCATGAAACAAACCCACAATCCCCCTTTTCAGATCTCTTTCTTCCTGATTGAAGTCAGTGTATTCTTTGGTGTACAGCATTTCTGCAGTGAGGTAGTTCCTAGTTGTTTTATTTCTTTGAATCTAGACTGAGAGCTGAGATAAAGTATCTGACTAAGTTATGCTGAAAGAAAAGGAAAATCCCTCTAAGTTGGTGGTAAAAGATGAAGGAAATTGACTTTTTCCATAAAGGACTGGATTTGTTTCAAAATGTTGTGCTAGTGTCTCCTACAAACCATGTTCAGCAATGAAGGGGAATATCATCCTGAAGATAACAGTTCTTTCAGAAACAGTTACAGTGTTATCAGGAAGCTGCAAAAGGCTTGGATTTTTGTTACAGTAAACGCTGGAGCTGGTTTTGCCAACAGCTTAAATAATGGAAATCTTTGTCTCGCTTTACAGGTGAAGATCATTCAGATATATCTGAAGATGAATGCAGATATCATCTTTCTTTGCATGATAGTACCAGCCATTTAAAGACTCAAAAAGATGATGGTGTGGGAAGCTATTATCGAAGAACTTCCCTCTCTACCTTTTTCCAGACTGGTCAAGAATGAGTGCTTTTAAAAAATAAAGCAGATGGCAATATTGACTGTGTTTATGAAGGGCAGTTTGCAAAGACTGCAATTCCCAGACTGTGATATCACACACATGTTCAAGTGGAGGATCTTTGGAGTGTAGCAGAGGAGGAGCAGCCACATGTACCAGGCGTTAGGCACAGAAGCACTTTTTTCCATAACCCCAGTGGAAGCTGACAAGTTGGTTTCCAAACTAGGAAAGGAGATCTAAATATTCTGTGTGAAAATAGCTTGATGCATTGGTAAAGCTGAATTTCCTTTCTCTCCTGTCATGTCTTATCCTGTTCTGTCCTGTCCTGTTCCCCAGCTGTTATGACACCTTAGCAGTAAAAGCCTGTATCTAAATAGGGTAGAAATAAAAAAAAAAATATTTTACTAGAAAAAAAAAATCTAGGGCTTACATACAAAATCTAAAGGAAACACCTGATGGAGAAAAAGGTTTCAGCTGAACAGATTTGCTAAAAATTTCTTTTTGCGGACAGCTTTCATTGAGGGGGAAAAAAAATCAAAGGGTTGAACATTTTTTCAAGCCATAAAATGGATTTAGAGAGCTATTTTCAGTCCCTGGATTTGTCTGTCAAACTTGATGGTACCTGCATTACGGAAAAGAGCAAGAAGAGAGGTCACTGTGCCTCACAGAAGGTGTAAGCTGAAGGAGAGCTCAGCCTGCAGGGGAGAGTGTGGGCATGAAGCATATGCCAGTCTAGGGAGCTGTGGTTCGACATTATGCTGAGACAGAGAGCAAAATACTCTGCTTCAACTTCATGTATTAGAACCTAAGATTTCTCTTGGAACACTGAAAAATGTAATATTTTCATATTTAAGGGGAAAAAAAGAGCAGAAATATTATTAGTTTGACAATTCTGAAGGTCCCAGTTACCCAAGAAAAAACCTCAAACCCCAGTATGTTTGTAGAAAATGAGCCAATGAGAAAAGAATGCTTTGTCCAGCCTTTATTCCAGTAGGAGTCTGTTATGTTACCTTGTGGGTAAGAGATGAACTGAAGGTCTTTCAACTTCAGAAAGTGTTTCTACAACTTGGACAAAAGCACCTTGGGAAAATATATGGAACTAATAGGCAGATCTTAGAAAAGAATCTGGCAACTTTGCACCCTCTCTCCCACCCAAAAAAAGGAAAAAGGTAAAGAGGTACAAGGAAAAAGAAGGCTTGTAATCAAGTTTTGTCTGCATGGTATGACATCTTGTAGAAACTGGATGGACCACCAGCATCGTAACCAAAACCCAGTGAGGCTGTTTTTCTGAGAACAAAGCTGCTTTCAGAGGGCTATTGTTTCTGTTAGAGAATATTGTGCTCTGGTAATGAAATCTTCATGTGTTTTATGCATTCTGCTGTTTTTCAGTGAAAGTGCTTTATCACATGTTTGTCACCTGGCAGGATTCAGGCCCAGATCTCTTCTAAGTGACTAATGCTATCACCTTTCAGCCTGCCACTGACAAGCTCACAATCCCCTATTACTGTCAGCATTGTGGGCATGCTGAAGTATTAAAAGCTCTTTCTTGTTCCATCAAAGGAAGAATTAACCTTTTGATCTACTTTGCAGCATTCTGAACCCTGGGTTGTTTGTTTCATGTTAATGAAATTCAATCTTTGTGCAACAGCAGAGGCTTCTTAAGTCTTACAATTCTTCAACAGAGGCTGGGAATAGAAACCTGATCTCACAAGTATGGTCTGAAGTCTTGCTGTCAAGGTCATTCAGCCTTTTTTGAACAGAAAGGAACTGCAGGGAAAAAAAAGAATATAAAATGCTTTCTGCTTTATTTTTGACCATTTATTGTTCAAAAGATATTTTTCACCTTCATCTTTAATATTAGGTCTAATAACAGTCCTATAAACAGCCTTCTGACAAACAATTGTCTCAAAGCAGTGATGTGAAAATGTCTTCTTTTCTTAACTCTGCATCAGAGGATAGCTGGGAGGTAAGTGCTGAATTAATTATATTAAAGATGATTCTAGATATTTCTAAGACTTTGGTTCATCTCTATATATCCAGAACATGTCTAGAACAGCATTACTGGTAGCTTTTTTGAAGGATACTGATGGATGGTCTTTAGTCCAAGAGCTGAGGATGACACAGTGGAAGAGTGGTAATGACACTAGATTCTGTCATAGATCATTAAAATAGTGGAGCTGGGCAGGAAGGATGCTGGCACTGTCTGGCTGGCAAGGCAGATTTGTTCTTCAAAGCATAGTTTGCACTGTTATGCCACGTCATACAACATATGAGAAAAAGAGGCTGCCTTGCTGTTTGCAGCAATTTTCCACAGCCATTTTTCTTGTTTGGATCCCTTGCATGGAATACATGCAATTTCCATGACTCCAGAGCATGTTTTTCATTGCTTGAAATAAATCAGTTCTGTGCTCATGAGGGGAATGCACTACAACAGCAGAACAGTGATGTCATAAACCTTTTTAATTATTTTTCTTGTTTTTGAGAGGCTGTAGGATAGGCAACTTGCAGCTCATGCGCTCATAACTCCTTGTGCTTGTAATAAAATTATTGAAACAAATCTTTCAGATAATACCACAAAGATAATACCAAAGATTTTCCCAGCAGCTTTTTTGGAACTTCCTTTGAGTGCCAGACCAGTGCAGACAGGTGGCTTAGTGTGCATGTGTGTGAGAGGGGCAGGGCTTTTTCATGTGACTGTGGCCATCACCTGGTTCTGTGCAGGCTCCAAGATCACCTTGTGTCCTGATGTATCGGCACTTGCAGTGTAAACTCTAAACACAACTACAGAGGCACAGCCAACAACAAAACCCTTTGAACAGCTACAAGACAAAAATAGGATTGGTTTTGTGTCTACATGAATAAGCAGCAAGATCCACTGTCTACCTTACAATTTAAAATGTAATGAATTGTACAAAGTATGACTGCCATACTACCCCTTGTGTACCAAAAGAAATTGAGGCCACAAAGAGAGAAAAAGCCTGGCTTGAGATGATACAGCAGTTCTTCAAGCAGAAGCTGGCAATGGAAACTTGATCTCACAAATATAGTTTGGAGTCTTAATGTCAAGGTTATTTAGCCTTGTCTGTACAGAATGAAACTGCAAATCAGAGAACACAATCTATTTCCCATTTAATTTTGAACTGTTTATTGGACAGAACTACAAATTTCTGTCTTACCATTATTACTGCTTCCTCATACTTGCTTTGAAACAAAAAATACTTCAAGACGTGGAAACTGTCTGAAATTGGTAAATATTTTGTTATCTAGTCCCACACTGTATCACTATTCTTTTTTCCTTCTTGGTTTCTTTAGGAGTGAAAAAAAGACATCTAAAAGCTGGCATTGATGCTTAATTTGTAGACTGTAAAAACAGGAGATGTTTGGAAAGGTACATCAATATTGATTGGAATTGTGTCATTCCCAGTGCAGTACATTCTTGTGTAGAAGACTGAACTCTAAATTCTCTGTTTCACTGATTACAAGATTTTGCAGTAATCCTAATAGCATGGCATTTAGCCTGCAAGGACCAGAGCTGCAGTGCAAGGGTACCTCCCTCACCTGTTTTAATTCCTCTTCAACCCTCTGCAAAGCAAATGTACAGGTAGAAAGTCTGGACATGGTACAAACACCTTCTGCTCATCTCTGCTCTTATTCCAATGAGAGAAATTGGAGTAGTCTTTTTCCTGACAAGTGTCTAGCTTTCTGACCAGGCTGTATTTTCTTCCTTATTTTCATCTATCATCTCCATTTCTTAAATAATTAAAGAGCTTTCACTGACTTGATCTGTACTTTAATGCTTTGAATGCATATATGCAGCTAGAATTTTCACCTTCAAGCATCAGGATAAATAAGGATGCTTTGCCTCTGAACCGTTCCACCCTTGTGGTAACAGTTGTAAAGTAACCTGAATAGCCAAGATGCTGAAGGAAAGAAGTTGGTTTTGATCTGTCCCACTAAAGTCATTTTCCTTTGCATCTCTTTGCAGATTAGTTATTTGTCCTCTGTAAATTAAAGCACTTGAGTAGGAAAAAGAAAGAGAGAAACCAAGAAAAGAGTGTTTTTGTAAAAAATTTAAAACAATGTCTTCAAAATTAAGAATATTTATTTTTATCCATTTGCAATAAAAACATTTCCATCGGAGTTATTGTGGTAGGCATTAGGACAGCTTTCTATGTGACTAAGAACACATAACTGCATATTGAGTGTAGCTATCCTCTGTTTTTAAATGTTATAGATAGTTAACCTTTTCCAGTAGCTTTTACTATGGGGCTGAATATTTGCTAGGATGGAGGAGGTGAAAATGCTTTGGAAGGAAGACAATTTAGGAGATTAGAGAAGGAGAAATACCCAATTAAATTATTTTTTCCTCGGGATGTTCTTTTCTTCTTTCCTTTTATAAGATTGCACTATCTGTATCAAAGCTTCACCATAAGCTCAGTTCTTCTGCTGTGTCATCTTTTCTCTGCAAGGTACACCACCCCATTTGTCCAATTTTGAGAATTTTTGTGGCACTACTCTCACAGAATATGTCAGGTCTTCCATTATTAGATACTGCACTGACCATTTTTCCCCCCAGTGATATATAATGGGAGCAGTTCCTTGGGTCCATAGTTTTTAGATTGCTTTTTTTTTTTTTTTTTGCCTACAAAGAGCAGCAGCAAGGGTAGCTTCCTCATGCCCATCTTAAATCTTCTGAATGGACCAAATCCCAATGCACATGTCTATAAGTCCTGTTCAAGTTCTGTCTCTAACAATTTTTTATTGCTTTCAAGATGGATTTTCAAAATATTTTTACCATCTAGTATTCCCATATTGTATGTATGATGGAAAACCAGACTGTTTTGCATTTCATACAGACATCTGGGGCAATATTACGTATTTTGTGAGATAACAATAGGGAAATACACATTCTGTAAACTAGATTGTACTGAATCCTGCCTGACAGTTAGTTTTGGAGCAAGTATTTATCATGTGCATGATCTCATCTCAGTCTTTTGCTGTTATTTCATATTTACAGCCCAGACTAAATAACTTAATAGTTTTTATGCAGTTTGTCTTTTAAAACCAGCTATGAATCATATATTCTAGACATAATCTTGATCATGGAAACTTCAGCCTTTGCATTATACTTTCTAATGAAGCTAGCCTAGTTTGTCTCTTGTCCGGAAATATTATAAATAACATAAGCAAGCAGTATATAGTCTTCTACTGAATGGCCCTTTCTCTTTCCCTAGCTCTCTCCCTTCCTTCTGGCTAGAAATCATCTATTTGCTACAATTTATTTTTTTGAAGATGTGAAAGAATTTTTATTTTCGTTCTGATTAATAGAAATTTCTGAGTTCTTTTTTTTTTTTCCTTTTCCTTTTTTTTTCCTTTTTTTTTTTTTTTTTTTTTGACTATAGCTTGTCTCTTATGTGACCAATTAGTAAATATAGTTTCAATTACCAAGTGATATTTCATGGGTGCCAGAGTTTTGGGGGGAAAATCTTCTAAGTGCTATAATGAGAGTTACTTTGCCATTTTATGACTGGGTCATAATTGCCTTCAAATACCCCATCCTCCAAAGGTTCTCATACACACGACCCTAACATGTTTTAAAAATGTTCTCAGTTACTGTGTTTTAATCTTGGGCATTGGAATATCTTCTGAAATGTTTCTTTGTGCTTTTGGCTTTGTTTGCTTGTTTTGGTGAAAGAGGGACAAGAAGTTTCTGAATTTTACCAATAATTTTGCCTGCTTGAACTACCACACAGGGCTCTAATTAATGTCTTAATTTATACACAATGATTTGTGTTTAGTTTTTCAACTTTTTTCCCCTCCAGGATAAGGCAGATGATATTTATAGATAATTTTGATCCATTTGAAAATGAATCACAAAATAATTTCTCCAAAATATGACACACTTATCATTGATGGCTAAAAATGCTAAAGTTTTCTTCTTCATATTCTGGGTGTGCTATTCCATATGGAGAAGTCTTCTTTTATATTATTATATTTATATATACCAAAGAACTCCTTCTTTTATAAAGCCTTTTGGGTGCTGCTTCACTCTTGTAAGTATTTCTGTGCACAATCCTCAATAGTAGCATTTTAAACTCTTTCATTTACATTCAAGAAGGAGGTCTATAAGACTCTGGATTTAAAAAAAATCCTTATTTGATTCAAGTTTTAAAATTGCCTCTTTGTGACAAGTTGATGATCAGTAAGCCTTCTGTTACCAGAGGGAAGTATTCTTACAATCATGGAGGTGACTGTATCTCAAACATTATGCAGCATTTATGAGCACATCCATTTGTTCAAGTCTCCTTAATTTTTAGGAATTTCATTGTTTTGCTGAGTTCACCAGGCTCTTTCCTTATATTAGTATCAGACATTTTGAAATCTATTTCATACTAGCTCTTGCAGCAAAACAAATTATCTTGATTTTCTTGTTCACTAGAGCTTATTTTCTAAAATGCTCTGAAGTTGTAAACAGCCTTGCTCTTTAAAGATACCATTTTTGTCTTTAAAGTGTAGTGTGGCTGGCTGGACACATTCATTTGAAATCACTCAAATTCCTATCCTCTGTGACTTCCCCCCTTACAGAGTCTGTCTTTGCCAAATAGATGAGCTGTCTGGGATTTTCATGATATCAGTGTTTTAGATGCCATTTGCATGTTTTTAATCTCTTGAAGAAAGTCTGCATCATTCTGTAGTCATCTTGCATTTTCAGGCAACTCACAGTGAGGTACTGGGAGGTTCTTAGAGAGCACCTCACCCCCAAATAGAGAAAAAAATGGGACAAGACCAACCACAGCCATGAAAAAATGCTAGTATATGTGAGGTTTAACTGAAGCCTACTGTTTATCTGTGAAATTACTGAGCTTTCTTGCATGCAGACAGATCATTTTTGAGAATCTTTATGTCTGGTGTAGTGGTGTAGCTTTATTTAAATAGCATTTGTGAACGCTGACAGGGAAGAAAGGTGTTTACGAACAGGAAGCACTTAAGTTCATTGGTATCTAGTATTTTGGACCAAATATCTGATTAATCACAATTGACAAGGATGATAAAAATAATCCAGAAGGCTGAAATTAAAATATTTAGCATTAATCAGTAATCACTGTAGTGATAATTAAGTGATTCTGTCTTCAAGTGACAGTTAAATGGACATGTGGCAAAAGCTACCCATGAGTTTCTTTGTATTATCTTCTCTCTGCCTCTGTTGGATAGCTCATATGGATGGAGAATTTGCTTTTCTTAACTAAATATGATTGCAAATGAAAAGTGCAAGCTGCTTTGTTATGCAGCTGTGGGCTTGTCAGTCAGTTACTGTCAGATTTCTTTGGGAAGTTCAAACATGAAGCACATTAAGCTTCAAGTAAAGACCAAATTGGGGTAATCAGTTTGGGTAAATCAGAAGAGCTTATTTGACTTCAGCTAAAAATCTTGCTGTGTAGGTCTGATTCTCAGCGATACCCTTGTATTTACATATTTAAAAACTGGGAGTTGCAGAAACCTAACTTGTGATAGCAGCATTTTTTCCCTGTTAAATGCAAAACAGCAGAGAATTAGGTCCCAGCTTCCAGTCAAATTTGGAAAAAGAGAACAGCAGTGGGAGATAGCTTTTAAATATATTACAAAGTAAAAAAAAAAACCAAACAAAACAAAACAAAAAAAAAACACTATAATATACTCTTCATTTATTTTTCATCACCTTCCTTGTATGTGTGAATAGTCATACTGAAGCACAACTATATTTAATCCTTGTTTAAGTTATCTCCTGTCAACATAAGCTGTAATTGAAGTCAATACAACCTCACCCAGGAGCGGAAGCAATTGTAGCATGAATTCCATCAGCTCCCTGCCTCTCAGGGCACAAAAACAAGACAAGTGCTGTGGTGCCTGGGACCTGACCAGGGCCAGGGCTAGAGACACCAAGGAGGGCATTCTTCAGCAGGCTTTTGGTTCCTCAGACAATGTTGTCTCCCATCAGGAAGTAAGGTAACAAAGCCAGCTCCCACTCTTGTGAGGGCAAATCCCCATGGATGACCAATGCACTGTTGACAGCAGGAGGTATGACTCACTCTTTGGGTTTGGTTAACTGGAATACCAACAGGGTGACTCTGGAATTGTGTTGCTGTTGTTCCTACCACGGCAAAGACTCAAAGTGTCAGGAACTGTCTAGGTCTCAGAAATGTTTTCATCTTTTTACACTGGTAAGTGCATTAGAGATGTTATGAACTGAAAGTCAGTAATTCTTGACCCAAATAGGTAAGTGGTAAATTATATAGGTATAGAAGCAGTGTAATAGATCCTCAATGCAATGTACAATTATTATGAGATATACAAAGAATAATTGACTATCTTAAATTTGCACCTTTGTTTTTCATGCTCTCCCATGTGAAATAGCATGAAAATATGATTACCCAGTGAATGAGAAATTAACGGAAAGAAAATGTCATAGATCTGAGCAAGGTGTTTGAATTCTGCTGCATTTATACAGAGCCTCTCACATCCTGACTGATGTCATTAAGTGACATCACAGTGGAACATGACACAATGCTCTTTTATATGTATGTCATCAAGTCCAGAACTTTATGGCATTCTAGACTAGGTGAGAATAAAACCTCAGGGCATCCAGTCATATTTTTTTCCACTGACTTGTGGAAAAGATCCTTTCAGCTCTTTTTGCGATTCTCTTCCTAGTTTCCTTTTCTCATGCACCATGAATTGGTGAAAATGCTATTTAATGTATTAACATGGTCCTGAGGATACAGATTGGTGAATGCTATTGTGCTAATATTACTTTGCATCATCTTCCTCTTTTATCTTTCAGGTTTGTGAGTTTGTCTCTTGCACAACTCTCCCAAAATAGTTAAGGGTCTGAGTGCCTCTGTGCCCTTGTGAAATCTTGCCATTGTTTCTCTAAAGGTCATTACATTAAATAGAAGCTGCAGTGATCTTTATGAAGGCAAGAAAACCTGCCCAAAAATGATAAAAGAGCAGCCACACACAAAGCCTTTGGTAACTCTGTTATTGAGTGAATGAGTTCCTTGACCTCTTGGGATTACTTGAGTATATTTTTGCTTTAGACTGAGTTTTTGTTTAAACCATAAACTAGTTTTGTCAGCACAGTTACTCAAAATGTAGGAAAAAAAAAATCAGAGACATAATCCAGTCAAAGAAACAGGGCTACTGAAAACCTTCACAGCAGTACACTTCTCTGTATGGGGAAGGATGCCCGTTTTCTTCAGCTGTTGCTAAGGCTGATGAGACTGGTTGCCTTCCCTGAAAACAGCCCAAGGCATAAAGCCACTGGCTCCCCTACTCCTTGTTCATATGGATGTGCAGATAGACCAGGAGTCCACAGAACTGGGTATCTCTGGTCTTCCCTGTGAAATTGCTTTCAAACCATGGACTCTGATCCATGGCTTCAGGCTTTTCAGGCTATGACAAGCAATGGCACAGCTTTCTGCTTTCATGCCTATGAATCTGGGACCACTGAAGGCCTCAGGTGGCCACTGGGCCACTTGAAGGCCTCCAGGAGTACAGACATTGATTGCTGTATAGCCTAAAATGTTATAAGCAACTATTTGTTGATAATAAATGACAATGTTTCAATTTAAATGTTGTTTTGTAATGAAAATGCTGCCCTGATGAAGTCAGCTAGACTGCCCATATGAGTTGTCTCAAGCTGGAGACAGTCCCTCAGAGCGCAGATATACTGGAGCTTGTTTGCTTTCCTGACATCCCACATTAACCAGTGTTAAGGAGCAGAAGATAGCCACAAGTAGGCAAGAGTAGGTCTCCTGAATTCCATCTTGTCTGTCATGTGTCCTGACATCCAGGCTCCTGGTTCACTGTTTGGTCAGCTTGTGTGCACTTTTTAGAGAAGATATGCAGACAGCCTCTCTAATCCAGCTGCAAGGGATACCAAATTCAGAACTCTCTTCCAAAGAGGACACTCAAGACTTTTGACTTCTGCAATTTCAGGGTAATGTTTACCACCTTAAGGTTAATAACTTCATGCCTCGGTTTCTACCTTGGTTGTACCTCCAGTACAAGTCATCCAGCTCTTGGATTGGTGCTAATGGATACTTCAAATGATACAGAGCAGAGCTGCTCTAGAAACAAGGACTGGAAGCTTCACCATCTCCAGAGTAGTGTCTGTAGGTAGTAAAGGCTCCCCAGCACCTGGATTTGAACTTGGCATGAGACAAGGGCTGCTACTGATCATTTGCCTTTAGGAGGCAAAAATGCTGTTGAGCTGGTAGCAACATGCCTGAACTAAGATTGGAACAGCTGATTTCACTGCAGCTATAAAGGTGAATGAGGATTTTTCCTCTTCCATGCAGAATGGGACACTTCACATAAGGATCTGTAAAGTAAAATTTCAGAAGTATACCACTGGCCAAAAAGTGTAATCAAAACAGCTTGGCAGTTAAATGTCTGAAAAGAACATTTTTTTTGTGAACTTCCAAATTTCAGTAAATATTCACCTGGAAAATGTAATAAAATGAAAACTAGTTTTGGAAAAATTCATTTCAGAATTTTGATATTTCAATTTAGCTTAGGATGTTTTACTTTAATGTGTTTGTTCCCTAAGTTTTTACTACTAGTGAATGTTTTATGTTACTACTGCCATATTTGATGGTAAAAGAGCTGTGTTTATTTAAAAAATAATGAATTGAGTTTGCTATTTTGTAATGGTTGAGAAATTTTATCTGTTTGCTAGATCAGAGTATCTTCTGTTTGTATCATAATGAAACTATTAATATAAACAGACAGCACTTTGATCTAGAAAAAAGTACTTGTTTCAACTTACTGTTGAGTAACAACTTATTGTTCTTTCAGATTTTTAAAATGAAGGAGTATCTGTGTTTCTTCAGGAAACTCTTCCTGACTTCCTTTAGAATTCCACTGTAAAATAAATATATTTTTCTGGCACAGCATAATGCCAATGAGACAAAGGTTAGGGAGAATTTTACACTGGTACAAATGCATTTGTAGCTCCTTTCAGCACTCATGTGGGAAGCAGGCAGGGAGATGGAACTCCAATGTCTTTTCCTGGAAAAATGCATGTGACCAAAGCCCAGGTATCTTGAACTTTGACATCCTGCCTGCTGTTGTGGCAGAAGGGATGTGCTGCATGTGTGACTGAACTGTATTGCCCAGCTTCCCTGGGCCACAAGGTAGGGGTGGGGAGGGATGGGGATTGTTTCTGTTTATGAACGAGCACAAACTGGCTGACCATGGTGTTGGGTACAAAAGGCTTTCTGCTATGACTGCTTCTGGCCAGGGGTTGCTTACCTTGCTCCACTGGACTCTGAATGCAGCCTTCTGTAACATGGGAAAGGGAGCAAGGGATTGAACAGGGTAGGAAGGAGAAAGGGAGGATGGATTTCTGAATTGCTTCACATGGAGGAAAAGGCAAATGTTACTCTTGTTTTGGTGAAGGAGAAGGTAATTTCTGAAGCAGGAAATGCAAACTGAGACTTTTGTATCATTCTGGGAAAGGGAATAAATTGTTTGGAAGAAACTTAGCTTTAAAGAGGTTCTTGAATTTTGGCGATAATGGCTATCAGAGAAAGATTACAAGATTTTGTGTGGAGAGAACTATGAGACCCAACTAAGCAGAAAAATCACAGAAAGTGCTGATAGAAAAGATATGTACAAGATTAAAAATAAACACTTATTTTTTTCTGGATGACTTTTGCCAACTGCTGGAAGTAGCTCTCTATTCCTGCTGGAAAATATCTCACTGTGTTCTCTACTACTTCATTTTATTCCAGCAGGTTTGATTACTTAAGGGCATACATTTGTCTTGGTCTATGATTATGCAATGCATTTTCTAGTGTCTAGAAACTAGAAGTAGTATCAAGGTCACACTTGGTAATCAAGGAAATAAGATGCCAAGGTTTATAGATATATCTTTCACTTGCAGAGTTATCTCATGCAGATCAACGGAAAATAACGATAATGACAAAGTCTGGAAGAAGTTTGTACCATTGCTGTTGCAGGTTTGTGGCTGCATGGAAGATTTCAAGCCTCAGGAACCACCATCACCAGCATCTTCTCCACCATTACACAACACATCTTTCCTTTTGCTCAGACCAACCTGAGCAAGGTGCTTTGTGAAGAACTGTGTGTGCTATTTGTAGGTAAAGGACTTGCACAGTCTGGTCTATTTATAGATAATACAGTTAATCTCATCTTGAAAACAAGGAGAGAAGTGATATAGACAGTGGCAGCTGTGACACTAATATATTATATTTAGCCACCACATCCTCTTCTAACCTGCTGTTTATTGAATGTCATGACTGCACACAATTAGTCACTGTTTTGTCGTTGCTGGTTGTCTCCTGCTGGTCTCCTCCATTCAGCTTTGCAGACTCATTAATAGTTAACTTGTGATTTTCTTCAGGGAGCTTAATCCAGTTTATTCAAATGTTCAAACCGTATTTAGCTGGGAGTTTTATATTGTTCCAGTTTCATTTCCCACACAGCTGTACGTGCTTCTTGCAGACAAAAGAACTGTACAGTTCTATTTATTTATTGATTACAAGATTCACACTGCTTGGGAACAGGAAGAAAACAGCAGCCAGTGGCAGGTGGAACACTTTTTTCCAATTAGAGTTGAGAAGTCTTTATCATTAGTCCAGTTATACCCACCAGAGCATTCTGGACTGACCTGCCAGAACATCTTCCTTGGAAATTACCCCATCCAAAGCTGTGTACTGAACAAGATGGTCAAGACTGCTTCCAGCATTGTGTGTTTCCTTGGGCTAACCACTGGTTAATACTGATCTTTTTAAAACTATGCTAAACACTTCTCTCCTATATATAAGAAATCCAGAGCTACAGATTAAAGTTGACCATGAGACCCATGAGAGAAAACAAATGAGGTTATATCAGCAAATTATCTCTTCCAGATGGCCATGATTCTACAGTTCCTTGCTCAGAAAGGGCTTGGTCATTATTTTTGTTTTGTCATAGACCAGAAACTTGCTATAAAATCCTTGTCCCAAAGCTCATCTATGTATAACAATAAAAACACATAAATAATATAGAGAAAATTTTTATATCTAGAAGGATGATTCTATCTTATAAATACTTGAAATGTGAGACAGTAATGGTACTAGTAAAGATAACCTTACAGTTACATAGTACTCACAGCTGAGGGTTAAATATTTTTTTCTATATTTTCCATTTTATACTTACATCCTAAAACCAAATAAAGAAGGCTATTTTTTCTTGTAATACAAATATTTATTTCTAAACTACAACATGTGACATGATAAGGTGACATTTTAGACTTGGTTTATGTCAGAATGATACTGAAAGAACAGTTAAGACAGCAGCAAGGAGAGATCATGTTAAAGGCAGCTAGCTTCTTTCTGATAAGTAACAGGGAGAGTAGCTCCTGCCAGCTTGTCACTGCAAGACACAAACCCTATGATCTTAACCAGTTTCCAGTGTCTGTGTTTCAGCAGTGGCTGACAGAGAAGCAAATCTGCTTTTTATCGTCCTCGTGCAGGCTGCTGTAACGTCACTGTGGCTAACCTCTGATTGTGTGAAGGACAGGACATTGCAGCAACCTCAGAGAACATGACAGAGAAAGTCAAGAAATGGGATACCATAAATAGCAAGAGGGAGGAAAAATTAGCTGAAGAAACCTTTTGGAAGAAAAGTAACTCTTTTTAGTTTGGTGTCATCTTTTGTGTGTTTAGAAAGCTTGGGTTTTAGTGAAGCTGTATCCAAACAACAACAAAAAAATTCTCCTCCATGCTGTCCACAAGAAAAGATCCACAGGCATCTTCTGGTCTATGTATATACTAAAATTATAGGGATTGCACCTCAGAGTATAGAAGCCTGTTTCCAGTTTACAGATGGTGAAATACAAGTGCAGTAAATCATAAGTTGAAATTTTTGAAACTTCTCTTGAGTTGAGGAACAAATATTCCCTCAAAAAAACTCAATGATGAATGTTTACAGTTTATTGACTCAGTTTGTATTTGTCTGTTCTGCACCTTTGCTGATCCGGAACAGCGTCAGCTGAGGGTCTCTTCCCTTTTGCATGAACTGTATTTGAGAAGACTCAAGTCATGCCAGAAAGATTTTATGTCTATTATTAAATCAGTGATGTGTGTTGAAGAATGATGCACAAATTTCCAAGTGCAAAAACTTTTTAATGATTCACCATGACTCAGAAACCTTTGATCCTGCAAACAGCAAATATATGTGGCAAACAAAGTTGGCCAAATCTTAGAAATACAGATATATTTTATTTAGACTGGGAAAGAGACAATTTTTTGATGTTTCCTGTAAGATGGAATTTCTCTTGAAAAGATAGACTGCAAATACCAACACATGGGATTTCTGAAATGAAGTATGACCTCTGGCAGCTGCTGGCTGAAATTGGTGTGGTGCTCACTAGGCTCAGTGCTGCCCACCTCCTGAATAGCAGCTGTGACTTTCATGATTGTGTTAATTTTGCTCAGTGTCTGCTCCCTTCCCAGGTCTGGATTGCTGGGATGTGTCTGCCCTCTGGAAGCAGTTTCAGAGTTTCTAGGCCCCCAAGCCAGTTGGCTGCCTTGCTTGTAGTGGCTGGATGCCTGGCAGTCCTTTGGAATCTCACTCCATGATTCATCAAAGATGCTGGTGGTGTCCCAGTGATGATACCAGCGTGCTCTGATGAAGCCATGTCTTATTGGAGAGTTCACAACTATCTTTGACTGGTAAAAATTATTAACTGATACTCCCAGAGACACTGATACACAGGCACATCATTATCATTAGTTCCCTTGCTGTATAATTACCAGACATAATTCAATATTTCTCCCATGAACAAAGCATTTACCAGTTATGCTCCACCTGCCCCTTTGGCAGTATCCACAACACAGAGTGGCCGAGCAGGCCTGCCAGCCCTTTCCAGCCTTATCCTCATGCTCTGGCACACAGTTGCAAGGCAGAAGTGATCTAATGCCCATTACCCAATTGTCTTCACACAGTTCCTCCTTATGTCAGCCTATCCTTCCCCCGTATCCACATCTCTATCCTTGGCTGCCTGGGCCCACTGCCTTCTGTCACTTCAGTAAGGTGGCACTATTTTATTTTCCAGTGCTGCATATGCTCACTTTTCTTCTCATTATCTCCTCCTTCAGTTTGCTGAGCTCTCTTCTGCCTTCAAACCTCTTTTCCCATTTTGCCTATCACTGGGGAGCCAGAGCTTCCTCTTCCCCTTCCTACTTCAGAAGCAGTCAGACACAGCCTTTTCACATCCTATCCCTTCCTCTCCTGTTTTTCAATAAACAAGTCTCTTCTGCCTTCTTCTCAGGTCTCCATTAAACACTGTCTCAATATGTTTTACCTCCTCTTTCACCATTTTTCCTGGAGCCATGACAAAGTCAGTTTTCTCTTTTTCTTGCCTCATTCATCTCCTTTCCACTCCATAACCCCAGCTCTTCTTCCACTGGGATTTGTTCCACCCAATTTGTCTTATTTCTTAAGGCATATTTGATTCAGCTATGCGTGTGTTTATGTGAGCATCTAAACCTAATGACCCATTCTTTAACCCATTGGTAAGCTGAAACCTCAGCAATAACAGTGAAGATCTTAAAAATACCAACTTCCTGCAGTTTTCATGAAGATTGATGACTGGATGAATGAAAAAGATTTGCACTTGCCTTTCCTGCTGGAAAGGCTGCAGCATGTGCTCCTTCTTCCAGTGAATGTACAATTATTAATTATTATAAATTGTCAACACCAGGAAAAACTTCACTCAGAGTTTGCATTTTCCTTGAAAAAGAAAAGCGGAGTCATAAGAAACAAATTTTTAAGAAATCAGACAACAGGAATTCTGTTGCTCACAGAACTGCTCCTTTTTCACTGTTTCACTCAGTGTCTCATTATTTGACTTTAAAGTTTTACTTTTTTATTTCGTATTTACTTTTAGTTACTTTTATCTTGGTATTATCAAAATGTCTCATACAAATTTTTAGTTGCTCATGTTTCTGGTTTGACTTCCGTTTGTGAATCTGTTCTTTCTGCATCTTGACTCTTCTTCTTCAAGGTATCCCTCTTCATGTCTCCTTTCACCTTTATGCATTGTCTTCTCCCTTGATGCTTCTATTTACCTTGCTTTCTGTCTCAGGACTCTTCCCACGAATGTCAGTTCCCTAGTTTTGTAGCTGCTGGTGACTGCCACCATCCTTCTTTAAAGTCTTTGCCTCTGTATGCCTCAGTGAGGAGAAAATTGCCCTTTAAATGCAGAACCAAAAAAAAAAAAAAAAAAAAAAAAAGGCACATTGATTTATCTGGAAGAGAAGGGAAGAATATAGAACCTTTCTGAAACCTTGTAAATTAATTCGTAGCCACAGTGAAAACTGATTTGCCCTTTTATCCTTTTATCACACTTGATAAATTTTCATATAAGTACTCACAGTTCTGTCACATGCAGAAGAAATCTTTCTCATTACAAGCTGAGATGCAGATCTGTTTCTGAGACATGTAAAGTTATTCTGCACTATAGCTCATGCAATGAGAAGGCTGTATGGCTTTCAAGTCATACCAGTCTTATTTTGCTTATTTTATTCTCAATGACCTCTCAATAGTATTTAAAAATAGTGGGAAATGAAGTTGGGACCTTCTGAATAGAAGAATATCAATACTTGGCAAGGAAATCTATTAAAAAAACAAGACATGAAAAAAAAAAGGTCAGGATAAATTGTTCCTTCATCCTAGAATACCATCTGAATTGTTTCATAAATACCAACAATGAATTAAATTCAGCATTTCAGAGGTAAGATCCTAAATCATATACTTGCAGAGAGAATTTCTTACAACCTGAAATACAAATATAACTGATGCAAGAAATCAAGGATAGAAGTCTTTTATAATTGAGTGACAGATAACGAGAAGCAGCAGAGAATAGATGCTCTCTAGTGGGCCTGGTTATGAGGGATGCTCCTCATTTTCAGTCCAGGAGCACACAGAGCAATCTCTCCAGCACAGTTTTCAATCACTGTATTTCATAAATCCCAGAGACCACACACAACTGCCTGCATAGGAGTGAAATTAAGATCCTGTACTAAGTGAGAATTTGATTTTGCCCTAAGCAATTTCTGCAGAAAATTTTCTTAGTGCTTCAGCCTGTGAAGTATTACAGGTACAGCGTTACGACAGATAGCTTCATTTCCACAACCAGTAAGAGCTCCTGAGTGACAGTAGGTTCAACTCCCAGTTTCCTACCTAAATGGAACAAAAGGAAATCAAGTAAATAGGAGCAAGGAAATTGCAGCTTGCTTGTGTACCATCAGATCAGACCACAGCTCTTACACTAACATGAGATAAATGGGCACATCATGCTTGACAGGCAATAACCTCAGTTCTGACCAGTTGGTGGAGAGTTTTGAAATATTTTTTTTTACCTGGATTTTAGATTTTCAGTCAGGCTAGAAAAAGAAAGCTTCTCAAAATATTATTTTATATATGTGTCAAAACCTATTGTGCAGAGAGCTGTTTATGCTTTAAATTTGTAATAGCTGGCTGCCTTGTATTGCACTACCATTCATGTAATTGCCATCAAATTTTAGTGTTTTGGTCAAATAGTTATTTGCTGTTAAGTCACAATCTGCTTCTTATGTACTGCTTGTAGGGAACTACGAAATTATCTGTCTATGATAAAATAGTTTATGGAAGTGGGTAGCAGTTGAGGCTAATAGTAATGGTTATGTAGTTGCAGTGAAATGTGGAGAGATCCTTCAGGTTTTTTTCTAGAGTCTGTGCAGACAAGTAGTTAAAAAGAGCCTGCTTTAGTTACAGAAAACATTGTATGAAACACACAGGAGAAAGGGGAAGCAATTATGGGTACATATAAAGATAGTTAAACAAAAATAAAAGTAGGCCTGCATATTTTGTCAATGAGAATCTTCCTCATATGAACATTTCAAGTGGAATCCAGCAGACGTTGCAGACAGACTGAATCAGCTGCAGGAGGAAAAGGGTAAATTGATTAATATAATCTCAATTGCATTGATTTTGTACCTCAGATATCGCAATGTTCATTCTTTGCTCCAGACTATTTTAGTGAAAACAGTAAAGAAGCATACTTGCCTTATTGCCTTAATTCTTAAGTCTTCTCAAAATCTCCCTTGCCCCTGGATTAAATGCCAAACCTTTCCTCACTTGATTTATTTTGCTTTTCTTCAGTTTTATATTTGTTGTTGATTTCAATTTTCTGGAATTTCCTTTTAAATTTGTGGGGATTTTATTCAATAAAATTTATCCAGGGAATTGAGTGAAATGCAACCACTTTGGTGGAATATTTTCCCCAGATTTTCCGTAGCAGAAAATAAAAACAGTGTAAACCTCTGCCATTATCTCATTTAAATCTGCTTCTGCTTTCAGATTATAGCCTCACTAAATTAGCATTAGAGAAACAGACCTGTATGTTAAATTCATTGCAGGGTTGTGCCAGCAGTACTAGTTGCATTTTAGTGGTCCCTCATTGCCTGTTTGCACAAAATTATAGCAAAGCCTTGAACAGTAAATTAAAATGAAACACAACCTTTTTATGTTGTACTTCGAGTAGTTGAAAGCTTAAGCTTCTGTAGAACTCCATTACTATTGCATAAAGCATGTTTCCCATATTTAAAATTCTGATTAATTAAAAATGCTTGCAGTAATTAACATGCATGCTAGAGGAAGCTAAAAATTACCTACATAAAATTGCTTGTGGTTTATTTTGGTGTACATACAAGAAACCTTGATATACAAACTCTTTTCCTGGACTTCTGACTCCATGAAGTAACACTGTCTGGGTGTCTGGTTTTATGTTAATCCTTATAGTAGGTTTTTCTCTTACAGGCAGCTCTGTCTCTTCGAGCAGAGTTCTGTCTTGTGTGTATTTCATGTCCCCAGTTTGTGACCCAGCAGATTGTGACCAGTTCTTCTCTTGCTTACTACCACTATCTTTTTTTGGCCAATGAGCCCTTCTTTGTCTTCTTCACATGTAGTACTGTATTAATATAATATAAGACACTGTAGGAAATGTAATAACTAATAACTATTGCTACAAACTGCAGTGTAACCAGGGTTGTTGAAAGACGTTGCCAAATGAGGTGAACTCAATGGCACTTAACAGTATTTAAGCCAGGATTTTGCCTTACCTCCCTGCCATATATTTCTTTCCAAACAAATGCTCTCTGGGTCATAATCCTATAAAGATCCATAAAAAGATAAAGTGTCTATATATAATTTAGGACTAAAAATTGCTAAAAGGATATAGTAAATACCCCAGTTTTATAGCACTGCATCACAGTAAGCTCCTCTTTTATTTTACAGTTGAGCAAGAACAAGAGTCAGCCAAGCCCATCTAAACAGTAAAGATACAGTGCTGGTTTTCATGGAGACTTTTAACAAAATCTACTCTGAAAAACAGATTTTACCTGATAAGTAACCTGCAAATGCATACCAAATGAAATGTGAAATTACTGAAATAGCTTTAATTCTTTCATAAATACAAGTAAGATCCATATCAGCTTCTACCAGAAGACAGGCAAAATATTTAATCCACAGTTTGTTTTGTTCTTGTTTGTCTGGACTGTTCGAAACACATGACCACTATATGTGGACCAGACAGACCTCTGAACCTGCTTCTGAACCATCACAACATCTTTTTGATTAATCTCCATTTTGAGATTTTGATGATACTTGTAAAAGATACTGTAGAGTCTGTGGGTGATCTGTTTATTCAGAGTGCATCTGTGTCCAAGCACACCCACTGAATGGAAATTGTTCATCTCATAAAGCTGGCAGAAGACAGATACTGAGTCTGCAGCTCTGCTGAAAACTCACCCAGAGTTGCAAAGGTGAGCTCACCTACCAAGACTGACTTTGTGGATCTGGTTTTTCTACCTATTCCTAAGGCTGTGAATTCAGTGTGGTGCTGTTCGTAGATGTTATTCTTCTCACCTGGTTTACTAAGCAAGGAACCACTGTGCTTCTTCATGGATGTGCCACTTGTGTATGAACAGTCTGTGGAAGACAAGCTCAATGACTTTCAAAGACCTATACTTTCTTCCAGTGAAAGCCAGCACAGCCCCCCCCCCCCCAATTTACAATTAATAGCTGCAAGTGTATTTGCTGCAAAGAAAAATGTTTCTTCTGTATATGCAAAATTTCCTTATTAATATAACCTCTGTGCAGTGCCTCGTATGGGCAACTGCAATGTTTTCTGTGTGCGAAGGTGGAAATACTTCAGGTGACTAAAGATGATTTTTAGACAATAGAAAGAAGGTTTTTAGCAGTTGGAGACCACAATACTTCTCACAGTGTCTGTCACTTATAACTTTGTGTAAGTCTAAGTTGTCAGGTATAAGATACTGTAACATTAATTTTTTCCTGCATGTGGAAATAGACTATAATAGTTATTGCAAGCTGGCTGAGATGCTGTGGATTTATCTCCTGCCTTATTGTGCACTGATTACTCCTTCTGGACAAGCCCATTAGTCTCTGTTAGTGTGTTAAAGGTTTCCCCAGAACACTCTGCAGGAGGACTTGTGATGAAGAAGTCACCACACTTTACAGGTAAAGAAATTCGAATGAAAATCAAAATTGAATCAAAACTTTCCTAATTGCTTAGGAAACTATTTCCTACTTATTTATCCTTCTTCGCTCTTTCTCCTGTTAGTACGTGAAGACAATTTTATACCACACCACCATGTAAGTTTTTGTCATTGTTTGAGTAATTGCATAACTCAGTCAAGAAAAACATGACCAATATAAATTCAAGGTGGTGACACCTTTCAATACCAACAGTTATGTATTCTGTATATCATATAAAGTATGATTAACTGCTTGGGATTACACAGAAATCAATTAGCCAGAGTGTGAGGATGTCAGACTAGTAGGCTACATATTTGCTGGTATTTCAAATTGGCACTAGTTGGTAATTTATTTGATTAAAAATTAGCATATCCAGATTTTGCCATGCTGTGATTATGAGGGCTGATTTACCAACAAATTGTAAACCAGGCTTATTTGGTCATGTGCTGCTCTAGAATAGGAAGAGATGGTTAAGCTTACTATTACGTGGGGTTGAGAAGGTAACGCTTCATTTACTCTGAAATGCGTCACTGATGTTTTCATCCAAGAACCTGAATCATCTAAGAACCTGTACTGGGTGTACTGGGTCAGACAAAAGGCCCAGCTAGCCCAGTGCCCCATGTCCAGCACTGGCCATACAGAGAGGCCCAGGAAAGAAGCACAAGGCAGGCAGGAATGAAGCCTTTCTCCTAATACATTCCTGCACTCCAGCTGTTTCCAGCCGTCTTTCCTTGGGCTGAATGTTGTTTGGCAGTCTTAAGTAACCCTTAGAAGACCTCTCTTTGTGCCCATGTGAGCTTTACTATCTGCAATTGTGGCAAGATGTTGCACAGGTCCACTACCTGTCACATGAAAAATTACCTTTCTTGTTTGCTTTGAACCTGGCTGCTGCTAGCCTGTTCTCTAGATGATCAGTAAGGTCCCCTCCAATCCAATCCAATCCAATCCAATCCAATCCAATCCAATCCAATCCAATCCAATCCAATCCAGTCCAATCCAATCCAATCCAATCCAATCCATTCTTTTCCAGACCTGGGAGCTCTAACTAATTTAAATCATGCTCTAAATTGAAATATTTCCTTTTGCCTTTCAGCATTTCTGATAGATTAGACACTTCTGCCCTTTCATAATAGAAATTGTTTGGTAGCTTTTAGAACAGCTGACTCCACAACTTCTATTGCATGGAAATATTTAACTTCTCTATATTTCTGTGTACATGTATGTCTGATTCTGGAATGGTGCAAATCTGTAAATGTGTTGTTTCCAAAGCAGCTCTATCTGTTTAGACCAAATTAAGCTGTCACTGGGGATTTGCCTTTCTGTTTATTGATGATGATATAAATTTAATAGGTGTTTGAAGATTTTTACAACTTTTGTAGCCTACCTTAAAGATAATCAATAACCTGAATCTTCAATATAATTTCTGTACAGAATTAAAGAGAAGTGTGTAAACAAAGTAGAGCTGTGTTTTCTCCTTTTTGGATTTAGGCCTATTAGCCAATTGATTTTGGTTTGATATTACTGATCTGGTGAGAATTTGGATTATGGAAACAGGAATGCCTTATGTAATTTATTCCATGGGTAGTATGAGAACACAGCATATTTCAATAGCATAATTCAATAGCATATTTCATTGAATACTTCAATGCAAATCTGACAACAGTGATTGGCGTGGATGAGTAGCCTCTATAAATAAAAAGTCTTTTAAATTGTGCACATTTAGAAGAAATATTCATTAGCATTCAAATTAAATGTGAACTGTAATGAAACAAAGGAGGATCATAAAATAAGCAAAGTGAAGCTGACTAAATGCTTTATTCAAGGAGTCTGTGGAAGAAACAGGAAAAGGTGTAGGCACAGTTTGCCTTTTTAATTACTGTGTTAAAAATCAACATGCAAATTGTTTATGCGGAAGTCAAAACCAAACCAAGCAAACTACCTCAGAGCTGGGCAGCATTCCACCCGCAGAAGATTTGTTACATCATGCCTTAAAACTGGCAGCAAGAGCTTTGGGGAATATTAGCATGGCAATGTTGCAACAGTCCAAGCACCACCCAAGGAACTGGCACACTGAGCGCACAGCTGGGCTTTGCTTTGTAGGTCTGGTGCACATTTGTGCACTGAATTCATGCACTATACATCTAGTGCATGAATTCAGTGCACAAATATTAACTTTGAGCCACACATATGCCCCTTTTCATTAGTTTAAACAGTCATCTGAGGCAATAAAGCAATAAAGAGTTTGTTTACAATTTCTGAACAATATAAGATTTTACAGGAAGCAAGTCAGATAACTGACTTCTGCATTCAAACCTGTCACATGACAAACTGTATTTCACATTTAAGATATAAACCAACTCTGTCATTCCTTGTTGCCTTTTGAGCCATATTTTATGCCCTTTATGAGAATGGATTTTAGCTTCTTTTTGGCTTAGTAAACTTTGGGTAGAAGGTGACAGCCTGAAGAATTTGCTGCTATATGATAGTTTCCTTTCCCTCAGAGACACAGATGTCCGGTTTTAACCAGCTGATTTTGCTAAAGCAATGAAATTAAAGGTTGACCAGGGATATAGACTCTCACACAAAACTAATTAAATGCCTTTTATTACTGAATAGTGGATAGAGACATTTGCTGTGGCAGACAGGTTATTTGGTAACTGCTAATTGCAGACCTTTCTTTGCTACTGCTCTATTAGTCTCAGCTTACAGGGAACCTTCAGCAGCGTCTTCAGAAGACACAGGGAATGCTGAGAGGCTACAGCAAGTCACAGTAGAAGCAGAGCCCTGAATGCTGAATGATGTTTCAGCTACCAAATCCTCTGAAACTGTCAGGATAAATAAGACTCTCTTAACACTGTCTTTTTAGAGTCATTGAGTAAGGCATTACTTTATTCTTAGCCTGGAGGTGTGTGTGGTCAACAAAATTCTGGCCTCTACACAAATGCAGATACAAAACTCATTCACCTATTATACATTTTTAACAAACAAAGAAATTAATGTTCATTGGTTCTAAATTACATAATTGTCCTTCATTAATCAGTATTATGGTTTCTATTGGTTATTGATTTCTCACTTCTCATGCTAATTAGTTTATATTTTTCAGTCTTTTTAGTATTTTTTTTACAGGCAGGGACTTCTCGGCACACATATCCTGAGTCTTTTATTATCTTCTACTCTATCTTCTGGTTTCTGCAAAATGTCCTTGCAGTCCATAAATTCTATGCTTCTTGTGTCCAATTTCAACAATACATCACTGTCTACCAGGCCTTGTTCATTGAAGCATATCAAGGTTAGCTTAGCAAAACTTAAAACTTCATTAACTTTTCCAAGCTCTATTCCCACCCTAGCTGCTTATGACAACTTTGCTAAATACTGGCTAAGAGTAATTTAAGAATAAAACACTATTTGTAATATATATAAATTTTACAATTAAACAATAATTAAAGTCATTAGCTAAAATTATTAAGAGGTTCTATTGTTTCAAACACTTCCAGAATAATTTCACTACTTCTGTGCTATTTCATAGTGTCAGCTTGGGACATCAGTGCCTATGCTACTATCTCTTAGTTACTTACACAATCAGCTGATTTATCAAATAATAAGAGTTTCTACCAGTTTCCCTAAATTATGCATGGCACAGGATGTAAACCTTTTCCAAACTATTCGTTACTCACAACCCTCAGTGTGGATTCTGGGCCATATCTTCCTCTTGATGCCAAGGAAAAGGACCAATTCCTTATGAAATTACAGCCAGAACCATACCATTAGCTGGAATTAAGCTGGTTAGCCTCCTGCAATGAACTGCCTTCTGTGCTACATGATCGTCTAATTTGTGAAGCCTTATTTAAAAATGCACACAGTGTGCCAGGTGGAAAAAAGCTGCACGGAGCTTGGCGCTATTCACACTTACATGAACACAGGGATTATACTTATATTGTTCTGTGTCCACATTTCTGACATTTTCCTTTAGAAAATTGGTAGCTATGGAGAGTTCCCTTAGTGTGCACACAGCAGCATTTTGGGAAGTGTGGCCTTATATTCTCTTTCAGCTTTTAAACTGGCTCTGTTGTACCTGAGGTCCATTATGCAAAGCCATATATGTAACAGGGAGTATTTTCCACTCCTCACTCTGCAGGATCTCAGAGCATTTTCCAAAACAATATACACGTGTCATTTACTGAGCACTGTATGGGGCTTATTACAGCTCAGTAAATATTGCACCCGTTCAATAAAACCTACATTCAGAGCCTACATAGGGTGGCTGTCTGTAAGAGTTCAAGAGTTGAAGAGACATGGCAATACCAGAGAATATAAAATCTACTGAAATAAAATTTGAACCAATAGGACTGCTAACAGCCAAAATATCCCCCAGGAACAAGGTGTGTGATGAAATCTTATGATAAAAAAGCAGCTTGCCTGCATTCACTGAAGGTTTGAACTTTAAAACAAAACACTCCAATGCAATTAACCTCCCCAAGATACCAATAAAAGAACATCTTTGTCATGCCAACAGAGAAATAAAACTTTGCAATAAATTCTGATGAAAGTCCAGTGTCCAATAATATTAAAAAAAAACCCCTGTAGCATCGATATTTGATACATTGCATTGCTGTCCTGTGAGAGCCACCTTCTTCTATCTGTTGATTTCAGATCTCTTCTGCACATGTTGGCTCACTGCCTTTGAGAGAGTTGTTATCTCACCGTTCTTCAGATGAGAGCAGGAAAAGTAATGTTGAGTTACAAAGTGATCAAAGTTCACACAAAAAATCAACAGCAGAGCTGATAGGAGAAACATCTTCATTCCAGTTCATCTACTGTAATCACGTTTGTCTACATTTGCAAGGTATATCTAACAGCAGGTTTATTGTGCCAGGTCATTGTATACAAAATGTGTCAGGTTTTGTGTGGCTGCCCTGCTGGAGGTACGGGTGAATAGTTATAGGGGGTGTATGGGTCATAGTGGTGTATGGGTTATAGTGGTACATGGGTTAGAGTGGTGTATGGGTTATAGTGGTACATGGGTTATAGTGGTGTATGGGTTAGAGTGGTGTATGGTTTAGAGTGGTGTATGGGTTAGAGTGGCACAGCTACACTCCAGTGACACACTCCAGCGCACCAGATCCACACCTGTCCATCGGAGTGATGGAGTAGAGTTTTACCATTTACTTGGCACAAAATTTCAAAAGTAGACAAAGAACAAATTTAAAATCTGGGCAGAATAATTTGGAGAAGAGTGGATTGGATAAAAAATAAGATTTAGACAGGAAATCCAGATCAGTTTTACAGTGCTGGTGAAGCTCATAGGTACTTCAGCCCAAGGAAGCAGTTGGTCTTGGTGAAAGGCAGATTGCATGAATTGCATGATTATCCAGCAAAACTAGCAAAAGCCACTTCACATGTTTATCTTCCAGCCACTTCACGTATTTATCTTTCTTCGGAAAGAGACTACCTACACCCAGAGTAACAGAATAACATGAAAGTTTCTCTTCACTAGGGACCAATAATAATTTCTGGCAATAGTAGCTACTTTGTTCATGCCAGTGGATATTTTGAAACATTTCAAACTATTACAGTAGAGATTTAAAATGTTCTTTTACACGTGCATGTTCTGATTCAGAATATTTAGAAACTTGTTACGAAGAACAGCTCTACTATTTTAAGAGGTGAAATGGTCAAAGGTTTTGTACATATTTTTACGGCTGTATTGATGATGAGAGTGAGGTATGGCTGACTGCCACACAGAACTCAGAGAAGTAATTGGCAGATGAAACATGACCCGCATCATTTGTTTAGCTGGGAAAAGAAGATGCTTTGCTCACCCTGGATATGTAAAATATAATGTCAGTCAGATGGGCAGGCACATTTCTTTCCATGATCTGCTGCTGGTCACCCGCTGGGACTCTGTCTTTAGAAAGTACTCCTAAGTTACTTAATGCATCCAAATCCTTTTTGAGTTTTGACTGACTGACACATTTGCAGTTATTGGAAATACATGTACAGGTACTTCACAAGAATACAATTTATTATGTAATTCTCTAATTGCATTATTTTAGCTATGTAAAGTTTTGTGTTACTCAAGTGTGAAAGAGAAAATAATAAAAACCAAGCTTATAATAATTACTACAGGTTTGAAGGCCTTCTGGATTGTGATTATCCTTTCTGGCGTTGCTATAGAGGAACCCTGGAATGATTGAACCCTGCTATATAAATCTTTCTGCTCCATGATCTGTGCTGCTGTTAATGTGTTTTTGTCTCCTCAGTGTTTAAGCTGTATCTACATATGTCAGTTTTTACCAGTTCTCTCTCATGGCATTCCTATTTCTCTTATCAAATATGAACTTGGCTGTAGGATCAAGAGGCAATAGAAACATCAAAAGGAAGTAATAATTTGTATTAAAATATGTGTGTAAAAGATTATGTAAACTTTTCACCCTTGATGTCTCCAATGACAAAGGAGCTAAGCTTTCTTCAACTCTTCCCTGGAGGCAACTCTTTGAGTTCAGACAAATAGCAAGCCTTTTTTGAACACAATATAAATGTAGACCATGTTGGCTTTATAAGATTGCTTTGCTGCACTAGCCATCATAGAGGGTGGAGTAAAAATTCTGTGGCCACCCTGCAAAGATAAATTCAGTTAGATGGAATTAGGAAAGAATTTTGGTTTACCTCTGCTAAGATAAGACTAGATAGATTATATATGTGTTCCTAGCTCAGTCTATCTACTATCTGCAGCATACAGGGGGAGGGAAGAGCACAAAAAGAGGCTCACCCATTTTGAGTCCTTATGAGGTAGGATTCTGTACTTATGTGTTGCAGACTTTTGGGCATAATTCCCAAATTAGTAAACCACTTCTCTCTTGATTCCCTGTGCAAATTAAAGTTTTGTGCTACCAGTTTATATAATATAAATTTTAATCTCACACATGCACCATATTCATGTCCAAATTTTACCTCAGAATTGGAAAAAGCTTGCAAACAGTAAATTGCTTATGATTAGTGCAAATAAACACTACTACAGTAGCCAAACACATACTTGCTTAGAGAGCAAAAGTGTGTCTTTTAATCCTCTTTCAACACTGGCCAGATGAGTAACTGCCTTTGGTAGTAACCAGGAACTAACCTGGGCCTTGCTTTGCTGCTTTCTGTGTTGTTAAAAGGGTTTGCAACAGCTCAGCACAACTGAGGAGAGAAGGCTGCCTTAGGCAATGCTCACATACTTAATCTAAGAACTATCAGACTTTACAAAAAGTGTACCTGTATATTACAGGAATTGACCCCCCCGGCTGATTGTTAGGGATGCTCTGAAGTAATCACTTGGATGTTAATTCAAGAAAGGTGAAAGGTTAGCAAAGAAAACAGTTTCAATTCTTCATATCATGCAATATAACATTTTTCAAAATTACTAGAGAAGCCTTAATTATTTGGCTTTTCTAACTATATTGAATAATTTTTCTTCTTTAAGGTTAGACATAAATTGATTATCAAAAGAATCTAGAGAAAATTATGAAATGAGATAGCCAGTTCTAAAGCCTGGTAACAGTGCAATGCCTCTGAGCATTACTGACAAAAGCTTGCTTTCTCTCCACTAGCTGACAGCTTTGTGATTACAGTGGGACACTAAGGGAGCTGCCACCAAGTGGGAATGCTGGATGTCAGAAGCAGAACTTAAACAACTTTGGCATTTGGTGGAGAAACAACACAGATGGGCATACCAGAGTAGGTTGCTCACAACAGCCCTTCATTCCCTACAGCCTTTCATTCCCAGCAAAGAGCCTGGTATGTTTTTAACCATCTGGAGGTTGGTTTTTTTTTTTTTTGTTGTTGTTGTTTTTACTTTGTTTTTGTGGTTTTGGGATTTTTGGGGTTTTTAATTTTTTTTTTGTTTTGTTTTGTTTTTTTCCCCCCAGGGATAATGCAATTTAGTAAGTTAGAAATAAAGTCTTGAGTACATCTATCACTGTAGCAAGACCCACTTCCAGAGTTGCAAGTAGATGCTTTGCTTCAACGGTAGAAGAGCTGGTGGAAGTGAAGGCTTTATTTCTCTCTCTCTCTCTCTTTTTTTTTTTTTTTTTTTTTTTTTTTTTTTTTTTTTTTTAATGAGATACAAAGCCATACTTAATTGTTAGCCACAATCTTTACTTTGTTTCAATGCTGCTACAAACAGGCATGCTATTCTAGTGAAGGCCCTGCATATAACTTTAAAATTTCCAAGTGGAGTACAGCATCTGGTTTATCTGGAGCCTGCTAGGAGGTAGATCCTTTTTCTTAATCTACTTGCTAATGGAAGGAAAAACTGGTTGTTCAAGTTACATGTGGGACATGTGATGTGAGAATGGTCTGATAAGTAAATTGCGCCCAGAAATTGATTTGCTTGCTTATTAGCTGTTTTTCCATTTGCGCCAAATACTGATAGACCCAATAACAATGAAATGCCCTTGGGAAATTTAAGAACTATTTCAATTGCAGCTACTGATGCAATAATAAATTCACAAAAATTAGTCAAAAAGAAAACAAAATAATTGAGTCTAATGAAAGCTTAATTGAATAAAATGTGTTGGTCTTGCCTGATTTTAGTTTACAGAAGTATTTGTGTCCAGAATGCAGCAGAGTTCCACGTGACATGCCAGGCCAGTGCAGCAGACTGTCCTTCTCCAGCAGATCTTTTATTGGTTGCTCATTCTTTGAAAGCGTGTGCATAAACCTCTTGCAAAGGCCGTGCTGAGAAAGAGGACAGCTGGGGTTATTATTTGAAAAGCCGATAGCATTCTCTCTATAGCCACAGATAAAATGTTTCACATTTCTATTTCAGGTTGTAAACAAGACCGGGCTGTTCTTGAGTGTAAGTTTACCTTCACAGGAAATCCATTGTTTGGAAAGCTAAAGGAATCACCACACCCTGTGAGCACACAGATGAGACTCTCAGATAAGTTCTTGTTCTCCATGAATACCTAAAAGTTATCTGATAATGCTATTGTTAAATCGAAATATTGAAAATCTTACAAGAAATGATACATTTATTTACACAAATCTGTTGGGGTTGGGAACTTAATCTGAGAAAGGAAGCAAATTAGCAAGTAGGAATTTTCATGTCCAGTCCAATGCAAAGATAAATCATCAATCTGGAATAAATCACAGCAAATTAGCAAGAACCTAAATTCGAGGGCTAAGAACTTAAAGCAAGAGCTTGACCTGTGTACAAAAACATTGGCAACTCAGTAGCTTTATTTATTCCCCTCTAGATGTATACAAACCAAAAACTACTCTGAAGAAACATTCTTGCAGAGTCAAGCATTCAAAAAAAAAAAAATTATCACTTTCCCCTTCCCTCTTGTGGCAGAAACAGGAGCTGAGTAAAGATAGGAAATTTTCGTGTAAAAATGTGTTTGTGATGAACAAGTGCATTTTCTCCCTAGATGGAAAGAAGTCCAGAAGAGACAATTAATACAGCTGTAAAGTAGTATGAAAATAGTGTAGACACCAGCACTCTTTTGAATGTCTTGCATTCAGTTCTTATAAAATAAATCTGAGCAAGGAAATCTTGAAATATTGAGGCAATTAGCATCTTAGCAATACCACATTGACATATTTAGAAGTTTGTAATTACTACTCAGCTCTAGAAATGCTGCTTCTTCTAGTATTTTACAGTTGAAAAAGTGATGAGTTTGTCTGTATGTAAGGATATCCTAGCTCCTCCAGGGTAAGAAATGCATGGAAATTATGTGAAACATGAAAGAGAGGACTTCCTTCTTTTTGTCTCCATACACAGCCAGACCAGAAACTCAGTTTCAGATTAGGTCCCATTAAAAGAGCAGGCCATATACATTAGCATATTTGGAAAATTTGATAAGAAAATCTAGTGGCAAAACACGATTTGTTTATATGGCAGTTCTGAGGGTGTTAAACATCTGATTTTTAAAGTCATATCCTCCCCCTTGCTCCTTATAGGCATCATCTGGCTAAATACACATAGATTTTTAAAGGAAAAACTAAAGGCACATTTTTTTACCTGCATAATCCTGACAAATTTGAAACTGACACTCTGAAACTTAAGGCACTTGAGAAAAAAAGGGACAGAGCTTTAAAAATGCTGGTCCAAGTGGCTGAGAGTTTATGAAAACAAGTATTTCTGCTGTCAGCAACTGAAATGACATCTTAAAGTGGGAAGTGCTGGGCCAACTTCAGGTGTTAGTGTCTACATTGCAGCTCATCCAGCTTGTAATGCAAGTTACATTGTTGGATTTTAATTCTGAAGTAGCTTTTACTGTGCATATTTTTGGATAATCCAAATCACAAGTTTTGGATACTCTGTATTTTACTTACTCATCAGAGACAAATGATTGTGTTTACACAGCTGTACTACTTGAGGCTCAATTTAAAGAAAGAATGTACACATGGAGAAGATCCTTTTGCCTTTGCATTTACGTTACTGTCTTTCCAACATAACACAAGAATGGTCTCTGTTCTGCTGAGACGTATAGACTGCTGCTGTTAGTGAAGCTGTCCCTGCTTCATTTCCCCAGAAGAGATACCACTGTGCAGCTGTATTTTCCACATAACCATAGGCATCTCTGATGTATAATGAACATCCACAATATGATTTTTGATTACACAACCTACCCAATACATTTTAATTGTGTTTGCCCTTTGCTCCTTTTGACCTTTAAGCCTTTGCTTGCAATAAAACCAGTAAACAGAAACAAACTTCTATGTCACATCAAATCGGACTACAATTCAAGGAGAAGAATTGTAAATGTGAAAGTGTCAAGAAAGAATAAGTTTGTCCTGATTAGTATAAACACTTTATTCAAATGCTTTGGGTACAGAAAAACAGTCCTTGTGCAATGTTTGTTATGGTTTCACCTGCTTCAAGAGGGAAACTGAAAGTGTTTTGGTTAATGGGACAGAAAAGTTTCTTGAGTTGCTCTGCAGCTGCGAGTATTTCTGTATGTTATGCTGAAGCACTCTCTCACATCTTTTAGCAGCAATGCATCTCAGTAATTCAGATTTTTTTTTTTTTTGCCCACAGAGGAGGAACCATTGCTTTGTAGTGCACTTACAGTAACTGGCTGTACCTGCTGGCATTTCCTGGAAAAGCAGAAATAAATTTTCATTATAGCCTTTAATGGACATAGATATAAGTCTTAGTAAAAATGTTTTAATTTTTTTTTACAACACTACTAACTTGGGAGAGGTGTTTCAAGTATTTGAAATTCTTTTCTATATGAAGCTGAGACCTAACAAGTACAAGATCTGATTTCAAGCCAGTGGAAAAAGCAGGAAAAATTCTGAGGGCTACAACAGAAACATTTGATGGATCCTTTAAAATGTTCTTTAGAATTTAAGAAATTTGGTTTTATATTAAATGATTGGTAATAGTCTTAGAATTTATTTTTAAAGTTTTATGTAATATTGGCAGTTTCTGTAATCTCATTCCTATTGTGTATTGAACTACCTTTAACCCTTATGACATGTTTTCTGGAATTCTTATATTACAGTTGCATTTCTGCAGTTTCCTGACTGGTGCAGTGTCTGGGTACTCATAGCATGTTGACTTCTACATGGAGGAAAAATTGACTGATATAGATTTTTTTTTTTTTTTTTTTTTTTTTCCCAACTCATCCTCCTCAGTATATACAGTCTTTATTTAAGAGGGACAAAGGCATAACATCCTTACACTACAGTTTTTTCAAACATAATTTCTACATTTCTTTCTTGAATATACTGTTTTTTGAGCCATTTCTACACATTTCTTCTTCCTCCTTCATATGACAAAACAAAGCTTGGAAAATGATGCAAGAAACTGCATCTATAAAATTCTTTATAGTAAGCAAAAAGAAAAATACCTGTAACACTCTCCTGTTATGATTTTAGTTTTAGTGATTCTTGAGTATTACCATTTTACAGTGGTCGGCAACAGGTAATATAGACTAGTTGGTATGAAATAAAGCCAATTTGCAGCACCAAGCTGAATATGGTAGGATTCAGATAAGTGTGTGGTTTAACTCTGGTGTCACCTGGAGAATTGGATGTCTTTATAAGTGAAGTATTTCCAAGGTACAGTTACCTTGCAATAAATAAAAAGTGTCCACAAAACCTAAGGTAACCAAAGCCCCTAACTGACACTTAATTAAAAAAAAAAAAAGAATTCATTTGAGAAGTACTTTTTAACATCCCTTCCAGCTCTGGTGATTCTTTATTTTAAGTTTACTTTTACTACTGTGATAGATAAAAACTGAATGTGTTTCTAATCATTTAATATAAAGGGATAAGGATTTAAGGTATTTTTTAGAGGAGTTGTTATCCATTAAGACTGCTTAATGGCTCTGGGGTTCAGAGACAGTGAAGAATGAGAGACAACTTGTTAACACTGCACAGAGAAATAAAAAGTTCATGATAGTAGAATTTTATTTCTAGGGAGGTTTAAATGTGGATTTCAGTATGTTTTCATGTAAAAGTCAAAATACCTTTACATTCCATTTTAACTCACATTGCTACTCAGAGGAACTTCTGAGACAGGTGGCAGGATGTCTCATCAAAGTGAAAGAGTTGCCCTGCTGAGATTCCACCTGCTATGTGAAAGTGCTACCACCTTTTTGCCAAATGGAAAGAATTAGCTGACTCCAGCAGATTTTGGGTCTGTATCAGGTAAAAGTGATTCATTAGACTGTGAGATTGAGCACTAGAAACTGTACACTCCAGAACTAGAACTAGAACCCTCCACCTTATAATTGTTTAAGAAAATTAATTTCCTAACCATGGTAGTGAAAAAATGTCCCATATTCTAGTGTAAATTTCCCTTCCCAAGCATTTCAGAGCACTAACAAACTAGGGCTCTGCCCCTTGGTCATGGAATGAAGAAGTTGTTGGAGTCACAAGAGGCATTTTACACCTAAAAATGAGCTTTTTGTGATGAAAATAAAATTAGCTGATGGCCTTTCAGTATAATTTGGAAAATGTACTTCAAATTGTATTTAGCATTTAGCATTTGTAAAAAGTTAGTGTCTGTAACAGCACTCCCCTCACTAGCTTTTCATCTCTCTCCCTAATAATTTAATTTTCTTTCTCCCATTATGTCATGGCTTAGCACAGCTCAGGTCACAAATTCCTCAAAATAAAAATGAGGCTGATAGCAGTAGGTGCTATAACATGGTAAGAAACTGCAACATAAATAAAAATAATTCATGACTGTACAAGTTACGTGCTGATTGATCACATTTTACCCACTGGTATCTCCAGGATACTGGGCATGGTACTGTGTCATTTTCTTTGATTTAAGATCATATGCCTCTAGCATAGAATATTGTGGGCTTGAAAGCAAGTAAACCAGCAGTAGCTTCCTTGTTGCATTAAACAATTTCTTGAAATGAACTTAATTTCACACTACTGTAAGTACAACTGAAATCACCGCGAGTGTATCAATGAAAGAGCCCATCTATTTTGGCCTGATTTTTGTCCAGTTTGCAAACATTGTATCTAAGAACTGTTTACATTGAAAGTACCCTAATATTTTGTAGGTTAGTAATCAGATTTATGTCTAGAAAATAGTATTTTCCTACCAGACAGAAAAGACTCACCACAAGATCTCCACTTTTCAGAAGTCTCCTGAACAAATTTACTTTCTTTTAGAATCCTTCTTTAGGTGACATCCTCCAAGCAAAGGCAACATACAGTTAAATGTATAATTTGGAAAGCCCTGCCTTGGTTTCTGGATCATCAGCTTTGAGTCATAGAATGATTTGTGTTGGAAAGGGGCCTTAAAGGTCATCTAGTCCAAACCCCCTGCAACTTGATCTTCAGCCAGATCAAGTTGCTCAAAGACCCATTCAATCTGACGTTGAATATTTCCAGGCATGGGGGCTTCCTTGCCTTCCCTGCACTTTTGGCCCTTTTACATATACCTAGACTTTTAAAATGTTTTTGATTTATGGAACTGGATTTTGGAATATAAATCCTTGAGTAAATTTGTAGGCAATATAATTGTTAGTAGGTATAACAACTGTCGCAGTCACAGGAGCTAGCAACTGCACTCAGTGCTTGACAACCATCAGCAATCTGCTTATCATCTCAATTTCTCAACTAATCTCTATTATTTCAGTTAGGAATCAAAACCTTAGGGAAAAAAGATATATTAATTATTTCTGCATTTCCAGATTGCTCTGGAAGGTTGCTATGGGCACAGAATATTGTAACTCTTCTTGGCATACCCCAGACAATGCTGGTGGTGGTTGTGCCCCAAGCTCCATGTTAGCATGCAGCTGATCCAGAATGTATGAAGTCAAAAAAGAAAAACCACTTGGCATAATGTCTCACGCCTTACAATCACATTTCTGAATGTTTACTAGTTCTGGGGGAAAAAACCAAACCAAAACAAAAAACCAACAAGAGGGCTAGTGAAATAAACCAGGGAAGACAAGTGTGAAGGAATACAGAACACCAATATACAGGACAGCTCTTCTGAGCTCTGGGAGGGGGTGCAAAAAGGATGTGATAGTTACAAAATATCCATCCGTACAAGCTTTGGCTTTTACCGAAATCACAGTGTCTTCGAACATACTCCTACTACAATTTCTACTTCACACGTTACCTTCCCATCTCTGCCATTTCGTCTCCCAAGCACACCAAAACATTATCAGTGCACATTGCAAACTTTTAAAATGTACCTAGCTTCCTCAGATGAATGTTTAGGAAACTATAGCTACGTTAAACGCCTGAAATTCCACATCCATCTGAATTCACCTGTTTACGTGCACTTTTGGGAAGGGTTTTGTTACGCCACAAAGGCAGAACAGGCAAGGGTGCTTGGACGAGAGCGGGCCTCTCCCCAGTCCTGCAGTCACCCAGCAGCCACAGAGCAATCTTTTTCTCTCATAATAGAAAATTTCGTGAGATTTCTGTCTTTTCTAGGGATCTTTGCATTAAAACCACTAAGCCTGTTCCCGGGCAGGATGCGCTGGCGCTGCGGGCGGGACCAGCCTGTTGCGGGCAGCAGCGGTGCCGGGGGCTGCGGGCGGCCCTGCCCGCGGCACGGCATCGCTGCCGGGGACAAAGCCACCCGGGGCAGGGACGCCTTCCCGGAGGGATCAAGCGGCAGTTCAGGGGTGCCCGGCAACGCCGCCCCCGCGCCCCATCTCCGCCGCGCTCCCTCGCTCAGCCGGGCGCTGCTGCTCCGCTCTCACGCCCATCGCCGGGGCAAACGCGGCCGCCGCCGCGCCTCCCGCGGGCTCTCGCCGCCGCCCCGCGGTCCCGCGCCCGGCGGGGACGTTCCCGCGCAGCGATGCGGGGACGCTGCCGAGCCCGTCCCGCCTGTCCCGGCCGCTCCCGGGGCGGCGGCGCGCGGGAGGAGGCGGCGGGCCGGGGGGAGCGGCGGCGCTGGAAGGTCCGGGGCGCGCATGCGCGCTCCGGCGCTCCGTGACGGGGGCGCTCCCGCGGCACCGGGGCCCGGCTCGCGCTCCCATAGGCTGCTTCCCCCGGCAGGCGCGCGCCCGCGGCGCGGCTCTTCCTACCGCGCTCGCGGGGGCGCGCGCTGCCCGGGCCGCGCGCCGCTGTCACAGCTGCCCGCGCGCCGCTCCCCGCCCTCGGCGCGCGCCCTGCCCGCGCCCCGCGCCCCGTCCCCGCCAGCTCCGCTCCGCCGCCGGCGGGTTCCTGCTTCCGTCTCCTCCCGCCGCTCCCCCGCCCGCCAGCCCCGCCGCCTCCCCCCGCCCGGCACCCGTGGCAGCGGCAGCGCGGGCTCCGCCGGCGGCGCCGGCACTCCGGTAAGGGGATGCGGGGGCTCAACGGCGGCTGCGGCGGCGAGGAAGCGGGTACCGAGGCGAGACCGGGCTGCTCCGGCCAGGGCTCCCCATCCTTCCGCCGGGCCTGGCGCCGCCGCTTTTGCGACTCGGGCGCTGCTCAGCAACCGCTGCCGCCGCCGCCGGGGTGGTGATGGCGGGGAGGGGGCCGGTCCCTGCCGTGTGCCGGGGTCCCCGTGGGCTCCCTCACCTGAGGGTCGCTGGTGGGGCCTGAGGCCGCCGGAGAGCGCGGCGGAGGAAGGGGAGGCCGGGGCTCGGCGAGCGGCCGGGGCATCACCGTGGGCGGCGGGGCCGGGCCGGGCCCGGGAGGGAGATGCGTGCGAGCCCCGGGCGGCGGCGTTGCCCCGGGCGCGGCGCGGGCAGCGGGGCTCCCGCAGCGCGGAGCGCGGCTGTCGCCGTCCCGTGCGCCGCGGCCGCAGGGTGCGGGGGGCGGCCTCCAACTTTCCTTGTCCCGGGAACTGCGGCCGCCCGAGGGGACGCCTGCTTTTGGCAGGGAGGAATACACGGGGAGCGTGGGCTATGAGGACGGACCTCACGTTTTAAGGCCGCCTGGTAGCTTGAGGAAGTGCTTACCTGACGCGGGTACGGAGCCATCGGTTGTTGCCTGGGGCTTTTCCCACGGCGACCTTTCCTGTATTTCGGCACAGTTGGCTTTGGTCGTGGATCCTGTTACTGGTAAGGCTCTGGCGGTTTACCCCTGGGCGAGTTAGTGCTTGATGCGTGCTCAGGACTTCCACACGTGCGTGCAAGTAGTGCGCGCACTGTGTTCATGATGCACTGCAAAGACCAGGCTGTGACCCTCTGCTTTCTTGGCTCCTGGCTGAGGGTACAAGAGGCAGAAACTATAGTGCTGTGGTGCAGATTGTACCAAGGAGCCTAAGGGCAAAGACGTGACCTATAAAATTGATTATTGAAAGACTGTAACTTCCTCGGGGCAGTACCCGCTGTCCTTGCGCTCTCAACGCACGCATGGTACGCTGTGATGCACATGCTGTGTGTACATGGATGTGGCAAACAGCCCTGTGCTCAGAACATTTGTGTACTTTATCTGCGATCTTATGTTAGGACTTGGCACCTCTTGTTCTCTGTGAGTGTGTGTTTGTATACCAAAACATACAAATCAGCTGAAAATTGTATATTTTGGTATATATGTGTACATACTCTTTCAATCCCGAAGTACAGGATCTTAATGTCTAGGCCTGAAAGTTACTGGAGTAAATACTTCAGAAAGAGTGAACATGAAAAGGTTTCTTGATTTTATAGTATTAATCTTATTTATTTTTCCAAGTAATTTTCCACTGCAAGTCATCAAAAACTTCAGAAAAGTCTGAACTGCAAAAGCAAACAAGTGGCTAACTTGGCTGTGCTGCTGCTGCTTGGGGTGCTTTTACAGATGACTGTTGCAATTCCTTTCATTATTAAAGAAAACCAGTTATGAGGAGTTGGTGACTCTGCTTTGATGTATTTCCAGTAGCGTCTGTTTCTCTGGTTATTGCAGATATGCTTACTGCCAGATTTTCAGTGATGCTTGTTAGGGTTTTATATGTATATCTACCTTAAGCAGGCACTCTGGCATATTGCAGAGTTTGCATACTTTCCCAACTACGTGTAATAAGACAGTCTTTTTCAAAGTTGGAAGTATAATTAATTACTTATATTTTCTGAGCAAAAAGTTCAAGAATGAGGGAAAAGAAAAATCAACTTGGACTGTTGAATCAGGCAAATTCACTCTTTCAGTGATGTAGCTGTCAGGATATTTGACAACTGGAAAATACAGAAGGTCAGTTGGAAGTTGTATCTTTCTTTCCCTTTTAGTCCATTGCCTTCATTTGTTTAAAATTTTGGCAGTTTCATTAGCTGAATAACTGAAAATATACGAGTTCTAGCTAATACGAGAAAAAACATGTTAGCTATACTTGCTGGAGTAGAAATGGAACTACTTCACCTTAAGTGAATCAGTAAAGGTTGTACTAAACCACATAGGGGCTTCCCTTTGGTTTGTCATCTGTGGTTTACAATCACTTTATTGGGACTTCAAACAGAGACTTGATTGTATAATTGAATGCTTATGTATTAAAAATATTGCACACCATTCATAGTGTAAAAATTTTATTTTTGGTCCATTTCTGTCTTTATGTGGCTGTATGGAATAGGTGCTTTATCTGTCAGATCTTTTCTAAACCAAATGATTTTCCCAAATTGGATGTATGCAGTTAAAAATAATAAATGATAATTTTATTTATAGTTTATCAGATCAGTCTGTTCATTGACATTTCAATGGATAAAGAAGAAGAAGGTTTGGATATGAGTATTTATATCTTGTTGCAGAGTCAGAATTAAAGCAAAAAGTCATTACTATAATCTTAGACTGGTCTGGAGGGGGAGCTAGTGTCAAAGCAAAAGTGACTTAATTAAAGCTTGTTGTCTGGTCATAGAATATGCTTCTAATACAATAAGGAAAACAAATATAGATGATGCATGCTATGTATGATTGCATTAATATGCATCTCTTGTATGATGAAAATAATCTGCAAGTGAAGTGGTGTGTGATTTTTTTTTTGGGAAATAGAGTATGTGTTTTGCTATTGTGCAACAAAAACTGTATCCAAAGAACTTTGAAGTTGCAAGATCAAGCTCTTACACATCATGAAATGGCAGAATCAGAAATTCTTGTAAGACATGTAATGTGGCCTATAAATGTAGGGTTAAATTTTACATTTTTCCCTGCAATGTTACTTTCAGTATATAGCATAGAATGACATAGATGGTGTTCAGTGTGCCACACTGAATCCTTTTTCTTGGTATCAAATGTGTGGCCTCAATATTTGTTTATGTGCTGTTCATACTGTACTTTCTTAATTTCCTCTTTTGCTGTTTCATTACCTTCAGTCTCTAGTGCCTGCATGTTTCACTAGTAATATTTTCACATAAGTCGCCTGAGATATATTATGTATTCCTTTGTGTTGAATATCCAGTTTAGGATCTTTATGTTATGATTTTTCAAAATAATCTATCAGTGTTTTAATGATTTATGTGTTCTAAGATGTTTTCCCATAAAGGTCTAATTTACTAACGATGATCTGGCTTTTTTTTTTTTGTTGTTTTTAATAAACCCCTCAACAGGGATCCATGAATGCATATCTAGAAAAGACCTCATTGCTTGATTTTTAGTATGGTGTGTGTTGATTTAGACTGCGGGTATAAATACTTAGATCTGTTGCAGTGTTAGCCCCAAGGTACTAAGTCTATAATTTTGATGAAGAGTGGATTGCTCATTAAAAGTTTGTAGGGGTTTTTAATATCTTTTCTTTTAAAGATGATTTGTCTGCAAGAAAGACGAAGAAAATAAAAATTTCCAGGACAGTATTAATTCCCTCACTTTTCCTACAATACCTTTCTTATTAACAACACACTTGCCAACATTTGCAGTGCATATGGCAAGGTCCTTATGTAATATAATGTTGTTATTGATTTTTTTTTTCCTAACATGTTTTTCACTAACACAGCAAGAGTACCTTGAGCACAAGGGCACAGAGAACAAGATCAAATAACCTTTAATTTTTCTGATGTGACTGTATATATTTTTTGAACCTATGGTTAGGTTTTTGATAGCCAACTGTTTAAAACTCCATGAAATTCTTTACACATAACCAAAATGTTCAACATTCTAGATTAAAAAAAAGTCAGCAAACCTGATGGATAGGAGGAAACCCTCTGTCCTCTGGGATTGCACATATGAGTAATACACATATAGCATATAAGTCTTTAAAAATGCTGAAATTTGTCCATTTTGCTATGAGACTTGTGCCACTTGAGCTAGCTGGGAATGTGATACTATTAATTTGTTATTCAGCTGTACTCCAAATGATGTTGTCTGTGTATGGTTTTCTGAGATTTTGAAGTGTTTGAAAGTAGAGGTGAAACTCTCAAATCTTGGGCTCTATTCTAGGCTCTGAGAGTTAACATATTCTGTTGGATGCTGATTTTTCTGCTTATTCCTTGTGTGATATCCTTGTCCCAGTCTTCTTTGCCCTATCCTGAAATTTTTATCACAATTCTGTTTTCCCCAAGTAAACAGTTTGTTTCTTGCTAAAGGGTTTCCTATTTGACATCCAGTACTGCTGTGCATAGAAGTTCTAACTAATAAATTGTTTATCCCAGTTTCTTTCACTGTTTAAACCCTTTCACAGTCCTGTCTGCTGGTCTCAGGTTCCTGCCCACTACCCTCAGTTTCACATCCAGTTCTCTGTCATAAAAAGGATCTCTCCTCTCTGTGTTGTACATTTCCACTGGCTCCTGTAGTTCTGTCTTGTGTAGTTTTCCCTCTTCAATTTTGTGCTTCATTCTTCCTGGCTTCCCTCATTTGAATTTGTTTTTTCCTTTCCTGTCTATTTTCCTAGCTGTCTCAGACTTGGTCTGTATACCAAACTCAAGATTGTGTTAATTGTGTCAACTGTATCAGCTTTTTCCCATGTTGCAGTTCTTTCTTTTAGTCAAATTTTATTGGTTCCTTTCTTTTCCACCCTTTTGTTTACATGGATAGCTTATGTTTTCATACTTGTTGGATACAGCAGTAGTATCTCTGAGAATAAATTTAGATGCCAGTGATCCATCCTGATAGTCAGGAAAGCAAGCAGGCCTGTCAAGAGATGAGCTTGACTTTGTGGGGAACTCATGTCTGAGCTGCAGTGCAAAAATGGAATATACAAACAGGGGCAGCTGGGACAGGCTACAAAGGAGAAATTTAGAAAAATTGTCCTGGTATGTAGGGATGGCATCAAGAGAGCCAATGCTTACCTAGAGATGATGCTTAGGAGGGAGATCAAGGCCAGCAAGAAGAGTTTCTTCTAGAACGTGAATAGTGAAAAGCAGGACAAACAAAATACGAGCTTCATTTGGAATATGATGTGTCATAGTGACAGTGGATGCAGATAAGGCTGGGGTGCCCTGATCCTTCTGTTCCTTAGTGAGTTATCACCAGCAAGGTCTCCCAGGCCTCTGTGCTTAGCAACAAGGGTTTGAGGAGAGCAGCTGCCAGCAGTGGCTGAGGATTCAGTTGGGGATTATTGAGACACTCAAATCCTACCAGTGCATGGGGCCAAAAGGACTGTGCCTGTGAATGTTGATAGAGCTGGCTAGTGTCACAGCGAGGTCCTTCCCTAGCATCTTTGAAGCATGTTGGATACCAGAAGAGCCTTCCAATGGCTGAACAAATGCATATGTTGCACCCTCCAAAAAAGGCAAAAATACAGCCCAAAGAGCTACAAACTGGGTAGTTTCCTTTTTGTCCCTGGGAAAACAGGGGCATGAGTTTTCTTGGAACACATTTCTGGTCACAAGAAGGAAGTGAATGGGAACAATCAGCATGGATTTATCAAAGGTAAATCATGCATGATGAGGCAGATTACTTTCTATGGTAAGCTGACTGAATGTTTGGATGAGGTAAGAACAGTGGATTTAATTTTCCTGGACTTTAGCAAGATTTTCAACTCAATCTCCAATGATATTCTTGTATCCAGATTTGGACATTACAGATTGCTGGAGAACTAGAAGGTATAAAAAAGACTGTTTGGATGGGTGGATGGATGGATGGATTCAGAAAGAAGTGGTTAATGTGTCATATAGGGAGGTTGGTAACAGGAGGGGTATTGCAGGGATTTATCCTGAATAGTGACAAAGTATGCTCTTGTGCTTGAAGATGACACCAAATTTGGGGAAATATTTGCTATGCTTGATGATGGTGCTGCCATTCAGGGGGACTTTGTCACTGTGAACACAAGGCCCATTTGGAGCTTTATTCAAGAACAGCTGCAAAGTCATACACCAGTGAAAGAGGAGCACCTTGCAATGATACAGCTGGGGACTGACAGGCTTTTGGAAAGCAGCTCTGCTGGAGGAGCCTGGGGTCTTGGCAGACAGCACTCTGACCATGGATCAGCAGCAGCATGCCCCTGCAGAATCATAGAATGGTTCCCAGCTACCAATATCAAACACAGCACTGAGGGCTGCTATGGAAAAGGAAAAAAAATGAACTCTATCTCAGTCACGCCCTATACAAAGGGACATAAAAGATTGTCCAATTCTAACCCCCCTGCCATGGGCAGGGACACCTTCCACTAGACCAGATTGCTCAGAGCCCCATCCAGCCTGGCCTTGTACACTTCCAGGGATGGGGCATCCACAACCTAGCTGGGCAGCCTGGTCCGGAGTTCCAATACTTTGACAGTAAAAAAATTCTTCCTAGTATCTTATCTAAACTTTCCCTCTTTCAGCTGAAGGCCATTCTGCCTTGCCTTATCACTACATGCCCTTGTCAGAGGTCTCTCTCCAGCTGTCAGGCAGAATCCCTTTAGGTACTGGAAAGTGCTTTAAGATTTCACAGGAGCCTTCTCTACTTTTCCTCTCCCTTTCCCTCTTGCTCTCTACAACCCTGACTCTCTCAGCCTAAAGAAAGCATGGGCAGCAACATCCTGGACTCTGTGAGAAGGAACATAGCCAGCAGATGGAGGGAAATGGTTGTCTCTCTCTACTTGGTACTCATTAGACTGCATCTAGAGTGCTGTGCCAGTTTTGGGACTCTCAATGCAGGAAAGACACTGATAAATAGAAGTGAAGGTGGTGGAGGACTACCAAGATGATTAGGGGGCTGGAACACTCGTTCTGTGAGGAGAGGCTGAGACAGATTTGTTCAGCTGGAGAAACAGGTGATCTCAGTGGGATCAAACAACAACATTGTTTTTTTGAGGACATCACTGAGAAGATGGAGTCAGGCTCTTTTACTGAGATGTGTGGGGAGAGGACATGAGGCAGTGTTTATAAATTGCACAGAAGGTTCAGGCTGGATGTAAGGAAAAATTCTTTCCATGGGGGTATTGAAGCTTGTAAGAGGTTGCCCTGAGAAGCTGTGTAGCTTCTGTCTTAGAGGTTTTCAGGACCCAAATAGGAAAGCTGAGTAACCCATTTTTACCTCATATCTGACTTGGAGTGGGAGATTGGAGCAAGAGAGGGATATGTGGAAGTCCCTTCTAAGCTCTGCTCTTTAGTTCCCAGAAGCCTTACAGGAATTAAATAAGTACAGACAGAATATGTAGGTGGCTCAGCTGCAATATATCAAAACACAATCAGTAACAGTAACATTACAGTGAGCTTGACAAAAGCATCACCTGTATGTCAGGCTAAACATTTTGCTCTGTCTTAGAAAGATGCATGTAGAGCATAAAGCATATGAGCGATTAAACTATTTGAAGAAAAATAACTTTTGTAATGAGGCAATAGTGTATTTTTATGTAGCTTTCCTTGGAAGGAGGAAAAATAAGTTTTGCATACCATGTAAACATTGAAGCAGTTTTGACATGGACACCTGGCACAGAATGGGTCATCTTGAAAAGCCTTTGGCAACTTAAACTAAAAAATGATTCTTCTACAAGGAAGTATCTGTCAGCCTTAAAAATTGGTGATCTCTCTTGGTCGTTTGTCATGATACGTATGTAAATTCATATTATGTAGCTCATAATGCATCATTTCAAGGTGATGATTTTCTGACAACCTGTTAAATCAGTTGCAATTAATCCTGATTTTCCCCCCAAATATTATATACTAAATCCCTCACATGATTATTGTTTCTTCCTGCTCTTTTCTCCCTCCCCTGCCGCATTTTCAGGGTGGGGAATAAACAAAGGAAGAGATGTAGTCCTAAGATGCAAGGAACCCAGTAACTGTTTTGGAAGACTTTTGGCTAAAAATCTTCAAATCAGAAGACTTGCCTGTTGTAGAGAACTACTGTGAAATAACAGGCTGGGTGTATATGTATAGTTAAATTTTATTTTTCATTTTTGTTATTTAAGTATGAGATGTTATATGAGGAATGATCTTTTTCTGAGGTTTTTGCCTCTTCATTTGTATTTGCTAACCTGTCCTCTTTAGATTCCCTCCCTAAAACAAATGGTGATTTCTGTAGCAAAGCATAGTTTCCATGAATTAATGATTATATTTAGTTCCTTCAAATATTAGATATTTATAAGCGTAATGTGCATAATTTATTTTCAGAATATATAACATGGTAAAAATAAATACTTCAACTGTTGGTCATTCTAGAGCTTGATGAAGTTTGTGCTGCTACAATTTCTTTGTGGTAGCAATATTCTGAATGTAAATGCTTTTTAGGAGTGTGCTTTCATTATATGTTTGCTTCTTAATCTTATAGTATGATGAATAAGTTTCTGTAATGTTAGAGAATTTTTTTTGTGAGGCAGTTAATAGCAATAAATATCACCATGATATTATTAAATCTGCATGCTACAGACTCTTTAGAAGCTTGTGGAACATTGCTGTGAATATCTTATGGACATCAATTTTGACTTGCTGTGAATTAAACTCTTTCTTCAAAGCATTGCTCTTACAAAAGGTTTGTAAAAGAGCAGTAGGAATTCTCTTCCAATAATCTACCAATGTTCATCTTTAGTTTATTACATTACTTACATTGTACTTCACCATAATTTGTTTGCACAGTGACAAAGTAACTTTTCAAGGTAAATTTGATTTGTATGGGTACCGATATATTTGTTAAGCTTTTTGGAATTTATTTTTGAAGGTGTTTTTTGAATGTATGTGATAAATATTAAAGTAAGTATTTATCCAATATGTTGTTTATTGAAGAGTTCATAAAACATATTGTAAAAATAATTTGTTTAAATTATTAATGTGTTCAATTACAAAAGTTTCTTCTTAAAACCCTTTGCCTCTAAGGAAAAATCCTGTTGACCAAGTTCAGAATATGAGCTTTTAGATTGCCTGGAACGTTTGTCTTCAGCTCTATGCCTCTGTTTATTATGATAAAATATGTAGTATACCTGATAGGCTATACTTAGCTGATATTTTTTCTCCTTTTTGTGCTTGCTAAACAACTTCCTTTGTTTGACAATCAGTGCTCACACAGCAACAGCAAAAACTGTTTTCTCTCAAGGATACAGTAATCTAATGTGGCTGTAATGTGTTGATAGATACTCTGTCCCCCTACCCCCTTTTTGATTTTCTCCCACCCCTAGTTGTATAAAAGCATTCGTGGCAGGGCACCTATGTCTTTAGTTTCTTTCAGCTGCCTAGGCAAGCATTTATTTCTTATTTAGGGCAGGATTTGAATATACAGGAGAAAAACTTAAAACTAAACATAAATGTTTTCCTTACTTTTGCGGGTTTCACTGAGACACCTTTGTGGTACTGTGCCATGTCTCAGTATGCTTAGATAGTCTCTGCCCTTCCCTTTTCTTTAGTCTGGGGTTTAGAATGACTTGTTCACAGTTTACAGTCTTCTCAATGCATGTCTTCACATTTCTGTTCAATATCTAAATCTGTTTCACAGTTATCTTGGGATTTGTTTTTTAACAGTACAGCATCTGACTTTTTGATCTGTCTATTGCTTGGGGTGTTTTTAAGTTATAGCAGCTAGGATAGCATGAATTACACCTTTTTCCTCACGTGGCCCACTGGAGGCATTCAGTGGCATTGAAGGATGTTCTCCTTGAGTTATTCTTCATTGCAGATGCCTACTCAGCAGTCTGGATTTTGGATTGAACTGCTAGACATTCTCTTTGCAATGGTGTTTTGTCTTTTAATGTCAATGAGGTGCTGCTGGACTAGGTATCAATACTCTGAAGTTTGTTCTGCCAGGCTGTAAAGATGGATGGCAATTTTGGTAATATGGCAGCTTACATTACACCCTATGACACTATTTTCAAATTCTGCAGATACATGCTTTGTGTACTTCCTAGGGAGTGGGGGATGTCCCCTAGCAGGTTGTCTATGTTTTTTTCTGATGTAACTTTTTTTCAGTGGCACAGGATCCTTGTAATACATGTGAGAAAACCCTTTTATCCATTTTCATTTAATTACAAGAGATAGTGCTCTTACAGATGAGGAATTCAATATAAGTAGAGCAAAGAAATGTTTGTCTCTCAAGGAACCAGGCATACATATGAGATGCAGAGAGATCAGCATAATTTAAAATGCTTGTTTGATTTTCCGGTACAACGTACTGCTGCATCGTGCATAGGTGATGTTAATAATTCTGCAGATTCTGTGTCTACAGAAGAGCTGAGAGAACATGGTCTGTACTCAGTTGCTTGCTCTGAGACCTTTCTGTATGCATGCACAAAATCACTCGCAGTTTATCCTTAGGTGCGCTGAACACGTCTAGTTGCTTTAAGCTGTTGGAGCAAGAATAGGAAATATCCCAAGGACTGAAATCTGACATAGGGTCATAAAACCGTGTGTTGAGATGTAACAGGATATGCTGGCATCTCTTCACTAGAGATGTTTTGTTGCTAGACTTTCTGAAGAATGAGTTTGAAATACTGTTTTACAGAGCATTGATTTTTTTGGTTACTTCCAAATCCACTGTGTCCTGAAGTCCTGCAGCAGATAAGATCCCACTGTCCTGGCTTTGAAGAGACAGTCACGGTTTTGTGACCAACTGTATTTTCGGTTAAGACTTCCAAGACTTTGCCTTTTGTGGCACATGTTCATATGTAGATTGTGAGTACATTTACTATTCCAATTGTATCAGTCTCAGGTTTGCTGTTTGGGTGCTGTGGCTATTTGCAGTGGGCTTGCTCATTCTTCACAAGAATGGAAGGGGAACTGACACATTTCTATGCCTGCTGAGTGGATTGGTTAACTGCATGCATGCATGTCTCCAGTGTTGGTTTGTTCACAGTTACAGGTTTCACCTGTGGTTAAAATACCCTTTTATCCAAATTTTTATGCCAAGTGGACATCCGTTGTCATTAGGAAAAGAGTATTAAATAGATCCTTTTTAGCTGCGGATTTTGTTGATGTGACATGTATTTCCCCCTCACCCTATCTGATCTTTGTTTGGTGGGGGTGCCTTTTGTAGTACTTTGGCCTGTCTGATTCCAGGTTTTCTCCTGCTTACCTAATATCCTGCTTTCTCCAATGGACAGCCCTTTTCTTAAAGGAGAGATTTGGAAGACAAGCATAAACTTGACTGTGGTGCAATACAGTACAGATTTTCAGGTTTTTTCAAGTCATGCCATGCTGATTAGGGCATTGGGATGATATCCTGAATGTTATGGAGTCACAGAATGGTTTTTGTAGGAACAGACCTTAAAGATCATTCTGTTCCAACCCCCTTGTCATGGGCAGGGATACCTTTCACTAGACCAGGTTTCTCAGAGCTCCAGCCTGGCCTTGAATGCTTCGAGGGATGGGGCATCTGCAGCTTCTTCAGGCAACCTGTTTCAGTGCTTCACATCCTCACAGGAAACAGTTTTTTCCTATTATCTGATTCCTAGGCCTACTCTCAGTTTGAAGCCATCCCCCCCTTGTCCTGCCACTACATGCTCATGTCAGAAGTCCCTCTCTGTCTTTTTTGCAGACTCCCTTCAGGTACTGGAAGGCAGCAATTAGGTTAACCTGAAGCTTTCTCTTTTTCAGGCTGAACAAACCCAATTCTGTCACGCTTTCCTCATTGGAGAGGTGTTTTGCCATAGATTGTTTAGAAAATGAAATGATTAATCTTGGCCTTTTGATTTTATAGATTTATGTGACTAATTTCTTATGCTTTCAAAAATCTGAGCTAGTCAATGGAGGTTTGGTGTCCCATCAGAAATGTTAACCAGGGTATCAATTACATGGTTTTATTTGGAAATAAGTGGGAAAAATAGTAAGCAGAATTGTATCTTATTTATTTCACAGTGCTTTTTTTTAAGGTGCATGCAGATTCTGAACAGCTTTCATGCTGAGTCAAGCCTTTTGGCTTTCTTCATGTTCATATAGCTAGTATAAATACAGAAACACATTTTCACAGTTCCAAAATTTTCATTTAAATATATTTCCTTGTGACACTGATGTGAAATGCTACAATATGGTCATACTGTGTTAGACAGCAAAGGTGCAGCCTGGGTGTTCCTGAAAATGGTTTCCTTCTGATAAGTTTGTAAATAGTGGGTAAAACTCACTGGCAACTGCAAGTCAAACGTATTTAGCCAGTTTTTTTTTCTTAAAGGGGTTTACTGTGATCTGACTTCTAGGACAGTAAAGATCTGCTTGTGTACCTAATGGTCTCTGTGCCATTCTGTTACACAAGAGCTCCTTGAAGTCAGCAAATAGGGAATCTTTAGATTGCTAACCTTTTGTTAGTGGCTTTTCTCTTGAAATCTTCTACAGTTGTGTAGTATTTAACTTGTTACTGCCCTTGGCAGAAGCAACCACAATGAAATTGATTATTTATCTGGTTTAAGCATATCTTATAAAAAAAGGTTATAGTTGTAAGGGTTCTTTTTGAAATCACTAGTACTGTGAAGTGGAAGCATTTGGAACACTCCTTTGGACAATTCTTTTCTTGGTTTTTGCTTGAAAATATTTTATTAATATGGTGTTTATTAACTGCCATCACCTGGTGTTGAATTGTATCTAGAGCTCAGGGCTCTATTATGGCTTTTTTTTTTTTATTCTTATGTTAGGTCAAATGTGATTGTAGATAAAGAAATGCTCTGAGCTGTGGATTTCCATCTGAGAATTCTTCAGCTGTGTTTGGATATGCTGTGTGAAGACTTACTGTTATTTTGAAGGTAGATAGTCTCAGATATGCAATTAGTATGTGATAACATAAAAAAATACAGTGTGACAGTATTTAAGAATAAACAATACTAGACCAAAATGGAATATTGTCATTTGAACAGATTTCTAATGACATTTGTACTATTACGGGTGTCTGTCTCCCCTTAATTGCACTAATTACATATGTGTAATTGGTGACAGCATGTATAGTGTGTAGAGAAAAGATATTTGGAAGGCAGACTCATTAGTTTTTGAGGGTGCATTTTGAGCTTCAACAAAACATTTTGTCTCTCATCTGTCTTTTATCTTGCACTTTCTCAGCTTTAGACTTTCTATTTCCTGATGGAAATGTATGAAGTGTAGTGACAAGTTTGTTCTTCCTTATCCAGTAGGCTCTCTAATGAGTTAGGTGATGGACAGCACTGATGTCAGACTGTATCTCTGTAAAACTAACTGTACAGTGAAAGCTGCTACAAATTTTGCTTGTATATCAGGCTTAAGATTACCTATGTTTTTTTAAATGTTGTGTCAATGTCTTTTCTTTCATGTTTCCCAGAGTTCATCCATATACTACCTTTTCTTTTCCTACTGTCCTGTTACTGGAATCAGGATTTAGCAGAAACCCCATTTTCATAATTCTGTATCTCTTGGTGTTTGTGTACTGCCTTGTTTTCTTTGCTTGTTGTCTGCCAGCATCTCTTGACTGATGGGCAAGGGTGATATATGGTTAAATGAAGCAGCTGTTACAAAGGGAAGCAGAAGTGATGCTCGATACAATTTCTAAAGTTCTTTGCTGTTTGAAAACTGGGTTATAGTTATAGTGTGGATTAAATTTATCCATATTATATGCATATAGACAGATGTATATACAAAACTATGTAATGATACCAGATTATACTGGTCACATAGGGTGGCTTGTACCACAGTTATTGGGTACTGTAGGGAAATCTGACTTACCCAAAGCAAGTATGCATTGGTAGTATGAACACAGCACTTTTTTGTGGAGCTTTTAACCCATAGTAAATTCATTGCAGTGTCTGTCTGCTCTCCTTCATACATTATAAACTGAAAGAGAAAAAAAGATGAAATTCAACTCGATTAAAAATCAACATGCAACTTTTTTGCTTTTTATCCCTAAGTAGGAAGGACATATGTATAATTTGCTAAATATTTTCTTCATAAATTAAGCATGAGAGGAGTAAGAAAGTCATATAAGATGGGCTAATGGATAGTAAAAGTGGGAGATAGGAAAATAACAACCAGTTCAGGAGGAACATTGAAGTGCACATTTGAAGGAATGGTCTCTTAATATCATGCTGCTTTAGTCTGTTTGGTGAAGCCTGCTCAAGGAAAAGATGTCAAAAATTTTTCAAATACCAGCAACTTAAAAGACCTGAAATTTCTCTGAAATGAAATGTACTCTAGTATTAGTACATGTTTTTTTCCCTAACATTTAGGTTCTGTAAAACTTGGTGTGTAGTATTAAGGAATATATTCAAAGGCATTTCTGTTGCACTGAATGATATAAATTACATGGGTTTTCTATATAATATTTATACTGATGGAATTATATTTAATACAGATTTTCAGCTCCCTTTGTTATCAGGCGCCTAACAGACATTGCAGAAAGGTCTTTCAGATTTTGTTATTGAAAATCCCTGACCACTTACTTCTTTTACCTTAATTACCAGGATCTTAAATTTGATAGTCTTCTTGACTTACTTTGAAGCTTTGTTTGAACCTTTGATTAACCTGTCTGATAAACATGAACATTTACCATGTCTTATAAACATGAAGCTGCACTGCTCTCAAGGGAAGCAGTGTTGTGTGTTCCTTTTTTTTCTCAGCTTCCTGGTTGCTGAATGGTGCTTGCATCTGTTCTTAACCTTCCCATGGAAGAGCAGTGGCAGCAGTACAGAATTGATACTATCTTTGAAATCTGCACAGCTGCTGGTATGGGTCTGAGTCACAGCAGTGAGGTTGACCACAATCTTGTTAATGCACTGCTACTTGACCAGTCAGTTAATAAAAGCAGAGTCACCAAGCTGATCGATGATAGACTTTGCAATAAAGTGCTATGATTTTTATTTGTTTTTTTTTTTAAAGCTTTGAAAAGATGAAATTACGTACTAATTCCTAGTATAATTTCCATAGCAAGATCAAACCATGTGCTCACGGTGGGTAGGTTTGCAGAACTTACCTTTTTCAGAAGGTAGAAAAAAATTAAGAAGAAAAAGGGTGAGGCATCTAAGGCACAATAGAAAATGTGGTTTCTTTCTTTTAATTTACTAAATGAATTGTTTCAATTCATACATAGAGGATTTTTTATAATTTTGTTGGTTTTGGCATTTCTCTTGTGTGTTCAGATCTCTTTCAATATAAATTTTCTCTGAATGTAAAAGACTTGAGTAATGGTATTTGTAGGGGTAGCTGGTATTTGCAATATAAAGTGTATATTTTTTAATTTTTAAAAAACTTTACCTGCTTTATGTCAGAACTTTGATAGTGTGAATTAAATTCCACAGTTTAAAATGATTCTGCAAAATTAATAGCAAGGTTCTCTAGCTTTTTTAATATAAATATGAACTAGAAACAAATAAGACTTTTTTTTTTTATTGGCTTACAGCCATGTTCCTTTGTGTTGTGTTTTCAACATCACAGTTGTTTTTCAGTGAAATGTATGGTACTGTCTTTCTTCTGTGAAGCCTGCTGATTTTTTTTTTCCTGTGACTGTCAAACATTGTCTTTTGGTAGGATGGACTTTCTCTTTTGAACTAATTACTGCAACTGATAACAAATAAACATGAGGCTGTACTGAATGAACAATTTTCTCCCTCAAATTCAAAGCCTTTTATTTTTTTAAAATTTTGTTTCTTGACCTGATTTTAAATGGATGCATTTTGCCAGCATTTCAGCTTGTAGATTTTTATTTCTTCTATATGTTGACTGTATTCTCACTTAACACCATTCTTAATTGGGTTTTCCTGACAGTTTTTTTTCCGGTCTTTTCATTCATTAGCCAGACTCTACAGAGTGTTCTTTCTGTGTGATTTTCTTTCCTTTGAATTTTCTCATTCTTTTGGTTGAATTTCTAAAGATAGTTACTACTTTCTCCTCTTTTTTTAAATGTACTTTTCCAGACTTTATCTGCACTTAATTTTAGTTTCCTTAAGCTGGTTTGATTTCAAATCCCTTTTGACTGCATCATCACTAATAAAGTGGACCATTGTCTGTTACTGAGGACAGCTGGCACAGATTGAGATTTGTCCTTTCTGTTAATCTTTCAGCCTTAAAACAGGTAGCTGTGTGCGCAATGCTGTTGGAAGTTTTCCCAGCCATGTGATAACCCTCACATTGTTCCCAGAGGTTTGGAGAGTGCAGTTGGACTTCATCAAAAGTATTTCAGGACTTGTTCTGACATGATGATTTGCATTTCAGTGTCTGGGAAAGTCTTAGTTGTTGCTATATTGATGTAACCTTTCAGGTTAACTTTTGTAAATGCAATAGTTAAGCCAGTTACTAACTAGAGGTTAACTCAGTTTTATCTGTGATCTGCTTCCTAAAAGGCCTACTCTGTGAATCATTAATATTAAATCTTATGCTCTGAATGATTCTGCTAGCTTTCTAGAAAAAAACCCCAAACAATACCCAACAACCAAAAAAAAAAAAAAAAGGAAATAAACAATCTCAACAGTCCATCCAACTCCCTCATCCACTTAAATTTTCTGGTTTGGTAATTTATAGGAGGTCTACATTTTCCTGCTCATTGTAACTTCCCCATTCTAATGTTATGTGGAGTCTTTGGCTTCTTTTGCATTCTGTATTTCAGAACAGACATACTAATCTTAAGATATTCAAGAGAAGACTTCCTGCTCCACCCTGTGTATCTGTCCTTCCTGAGCCAAGTATGCCTTCTAACAGGATGGAGTATCTCACGAGATGTGTTGTGTCAGTTGAGTTATATTTTTGTTTACTTTCAGAGATTTCCAGCTATCCTTTTTTTATTCCCATAGTTCTTGTGTTAGCTTGCTGAGAAGCAGAAGTTTACAAAGAAGCTTTGGAGATATTCTACTGTTTGCCACTTTCTCCTCCCTGTGACCCTTTAGCTACCCACGCTTGCCACTCATTCCTTTGGAGCTGTGATCTAGGTTGCCATTTGTAAGTCTTGTTATTTTATTAAAGAGGACAGTCTTTGCCTTTAATTTGCTCACTGGTGATTTGAATGACAGTAGAGTTTTAGCCTGCCAGGCTGGGAAGCACAGATGGCACTTCACATGGCTGAGAAAAAGTGGAACTCTGGGGAAAAGAAGCATATGTTCTCCTGGATTTGAGAGAACTAAAAGAGGTCCAGTGCTTGAAGTGTTTTTCCAAATTTTTCCCAGATTTGCACCACATGTGCAATAGTGTAATGCATTAGCAATGTTACTCTAGCATACACAAAACTTTGTAAAGTGAAAAATGTAGGCCTGCAGACACTGAACAACAGTGATGTGTCTTCCAGATATAATGGGATGTGTCAGCTAGGGCCATGTAAATAAAAGGGAGAAATGAGTCAAGTGGTTGGGCCATTGTGTCTTGAAAGAAAGGAGCAGAAAAGAACTTGAGGACACTGCAATAATAGGTTTATTACCTTCTGAGTCACCTGCCTCCTGGCAGGTGGATAGGTTAAAAATGTGTTTATATTTGAGATTTTTTTGTAACTTAATTCTTCATTTGGCCCTTTAATATGTCCATGAAAGAAGTCAGGGGATTGTGCACTGTTGTGTGTACTGCATCAGTTTTGTAGAGTGTTCTGAGTTTGTGCCTTGAGACACCATTAGGTGTCAAAATTTCAATATCACGAAGGACTTTATACCTTAAAGCAACTCTTATATTTTATTCTCTAAAGGATAAGCACTTAATGATAATAAATTTTGTTCCTCATTGTTATTTGTGCTGTTAAAAATAGTGTACTCTTAGAACAAGGTCAAAGTGGCAAAGTACTATGTGACAAAGTAAGACAAGTGGGAGATCTTTGTCTTGTATGCTTATTTTGATGAATATTGAGGAATAATGCTCCCAGATCTGGCTCGATTGAAAGTGGAATTTCATTGACCAACTTCTATGTTCTTCTCAAACCAGTGGTAATCAAACCTTGTTTGAAGGGGAACCTTCTATACCAAACTGAACTGCTGGAAGAATCTTGTGCACTTCTCTGCAAAACAGATTATTCCTGGGAGCTGCTTCTCTGTGCAGTAGAAGTTTATTGATTTGACTTTGTACCTTGCATATGCCAGCTTTTTTAGCTCTTAGCAGTAAGGAATCTGAAGAAAAAAAGCAACAAAACCAAACCCCAATCCATTATATGATGTATATAGAAAACCCTATATGATTTTTTAATATATACATGAAAAAGATTAGCTTTATTTCTGTCTCCATGAGATGTTTTTCTTTCCATATTTGTTTAAGGAAATTTGCTTAGTACCAGCAATTAGCAGTGCTACCAGGCAGATGGATTGATTTGGTATAGGAGAAATGAAATTCAGTTTTTCAGTTATATACTTACTTCTCCATTAGAAACATACATTATCTCTTAAAACTGGAAAAATCATTTTCTGAGCCTCACTTGGGCTTACAGAAGGAATAATTTTCCATTTATTTTTCTTTACCAATTTACTGATTTTGTTTGTTTGTTGGAAGTGGTTTTGTTGTGTTTAAGTGTTTTAAGTTGTTTAAAATAGATTCTTTTCATGCAATGTTCTCCCTAACGTAGGCTCAGTCACTTCTCTTGAAACTTAAAACTGTAGAGCTGGCAGTGGAAAATGCGGGTGACTTTACAAAAAAGCTGGTCTGTGTGCTTCAGAAATGGCTTGTACTAGAGAAGATAGGATTATCACTCTTAGGAGTAGATTTATGTGTTTGGAGTAATAGAAAATGTTGAATAAATAAAAAATAGGTTGCAAATTCACATACTTGAGCACTGGCGAGAACTCCGGATAGACCCAGACTGATGATCAGAGGCAGATTGCTATTGTATGACCCAGCTCCTGATCTGCTTCCTTCTCAGATGATGTGACTTGGTGAGGGTAACATGATTCTAAACCACACCAGCTGGTTTCTAGCTTTTAAAAACAGATTGTTATGACCAGCCAATAAAGCATTTGTTGATTTACATTTAGACTGGCATTAGCTCTGATCACAGTCACACTCAGAAAAGAGCAAGTCATTTGGATAAGAAAGAGCTGGTAGTGTGGTTAAGCTGAGCTTGCCTTCTTAGAGGAGAAAGAAAGCATTTGGCAAGTAGGACCTAGGAAGAAATAACAATAGTCTTTATTGGGTGTGAGGGCATATATGGGAGAGAAACATCTGAAAATAAATATATCTGAAGGATAAATTTATGAACAAATATTGTTTGAAAATCAGAAGATGAGGTCTAGTCCCAGAAATGGAGAGAAAAAAACTCAGTGGTTCAAGATGATCTTTTATATATTTATCTAAGAATACTGTGTAAGATGATAAGGTTGATTCTGGACTCAGAAATTAAAAAGGAAAATTTGGGATTTCTTGGTAGTAGAATAAAAGAAATCTCTGCGAAAGAGGGTAGAAGAGATAAGGAAATATTTGATTGTTATTTGTCATAAAGTTTTCAGTGTTCTTTTCAAATTCTGATCTGTTCCTCAGATCTACCACTGGTATCCTGTCCATATCCAAAGGGAATGTTTATTGTTCTTATTTTTTTGCTTCTTAGTGAATAGTTTATCTTCTTCTGAAGCAGAGACAATTTTCATTCTCTAAAGGTGGAATTTTGAGTGGTATTGGGAAAGTAGGCCTGGCATATGGGTCTAGTGTGTGTGTTGAGAATTAAATCAGTTTGCCCTAGTCAAATGGAGAAAGAATGGGAGAAGTGTTTCCTTTTTTTTTTCTCCTTGCTGCAATTCCTAAGGTGATGTAAGTATTTTCATCTGACATTTCTGTAGTTACAGTCACTAAAGCGTGTCATCCTTGAACTCCTTGAACCTTGCTCTTGTGCTTTCAAATTCTGTGTCTTTTCAAAATGCAACTTAAATTACATGAAAAGTGTAGATGAAATGTTTTGGACTTGGTTTTGGTTGTAATGCAGGAGACTGGATTGAGCACTGCAGATGTTATTGAATCCTTTATAAGGATATATATATATTTTAATAGATGAATTAAAAAAAAGAAAAAAGGTAATGACTAGTCTTTGTACACCCAGCTATTCAAAGTCAGAACTGGGCATATAACTAAAATTTTCTATCCATTAGGTCACTTCATGACCTTTATCTCCAAAAAGATCTGCGTAAGGATCTTATCTGGAAGGAGCTACTGTCTAACTGGTGATATTTGTAAATACTCTTGAGGTGATTGAAACAGAAATGCAAAGATTTTTTAAAATACTTTCAATTTTTACATTATGAATAGAATTCTAATCGTAGGGATTTATTAGCAATACTGGGCTGTAAAATTGTAAACTTTTTGGTAGTTTTGAATGTGTCAGAATAGATTGGCTGTTTTAAGATAATCATAGTTTATGTAAAGCGACTGTATTCTTTTTATGGAACTGTGGGAAAAAACCCAAAGAGCTTTATTTCTGTTCTATTAGTAATGTAGGGCATGGTGATTTGCCCAGCCTGGTAGGAGTGGAAGGTCTTCTGGTACTGCTTGCAATTCTGTTGCTTACAAATAAATCAGCTTGTAAATTTAGCAATAGTTCTTTTCATTATATGAAATGTTTCCTATGTGAATGTTTCCACTTCATGTTTACCATGAGCCAATCTGTCTAAATATATTTTTCAATATGTATGGCTCATATAATGTCCTACCTTCTATGTGTTAATGAGGTTGGGAATATAAACTTGTAAGAAAATACATCAAAATGCTTCATACAAAAGAGTAAACATAATTCTAGGCCATGCTCTAATGTGTTCCCTGTAGGGCTACCTCTTGCAGCATGTGGACTCTGAATTTTGTTCTGCTTGGCTTCTTGAGTCACCTTCAGCTGAAAGTTTCACCTCTCAATTTTTGTAAAGCACACAGTGTAGCTGATTTGATGAGAGCTACAATAAAAGAATGAGTTTATTTTTTCTGATTTTGCTTTCTGGAGCAACTGGGTTGTATTTTTTGGTTTGAGTTTCTGAGATACTTTATCACAGCAAAAGCTATAACCTTTTAATTGAGTGCCTTAGCCAAAGTATACCCAGACTATCAATCTCAAATAGAAGTGAAAATAGGCTACCTGTTTCCCTCAGGCTTTCCATTTTTGGAAGTTCACTTTGTAGGTGCTGATTGCTTTAAATAATTTATTACATGAACAAGAAAACACAGAATTCAGATATGGTTTTTATCACTGTTGCTGCTTTTGAGAGCTTTAGAGTTGCCAGTTCATCTTTAACAGTACAGCTGCTGAAGCTTCTCTTTGAAATAGAAATCACTTAATTTTCATTCAAAAATAAGACTAATTTGGCAGAATTTTCATTGCATTAAAAGTCAGTTATCTGAAACATTTATAATTTTTTTCCTTTGTTCCTGTTCTTGGTACTATTGTTGCTTTAATTGGTTTCCTGTTTATTTTTTTTTTCTTTCTTTCTTTCATTCCTTTTCTTGAAGTCAGGTTCACAAATAAGCTTTTTCAACAGCCAATTTCTTGCTGTTTCAGCGTCTGATAGAGCAACTTTTGATTGCTTTTCTGTTAAATGGCCAGGAATCAATGTTTAGTTCAGTAGTGTACTGCTATTCTGAATTAGTGAGATAACTGTTAGGAAATGATGTACTAACTCCATGCCTTGGTAACCCCAAAGTAAGATTTTGTTTAAAACAGTTTTTTCTTCACTGAAAGAGTAGTCAAGCACTCTAACAGGCTGCCCAGGGAAGTTGTTGAGCCTCTATCCCTGGGTGAATTTAAAAGGTATGTAGGTGTGGCTCTAAAGGACATGGTTTAGTGGTGGACTTGGCAGGGGTAGGTTTATGGCTGGACTTGATGATCTTCAAGGTCTTTTCTAACCTAAATGATTCTGTGATAAAAACTGATGATCTTTTCCTCTTCTACTTTCAGGGACTTGCCTATGCTTCAAAATGAAAGTGAGGAAGAAGAATCCCCAAAAGTATTAATTTGAACAATAATTATTGCTTGTAAGTAAGTACTTCTCATTCTTTGTAATGTTGCCTTCACAATTGAAAACTGCTCTTCTGTTGATAAGTCAGCTGAGAAGAGGAAACTTTGCAAAAGAGAGGTGATCACTGACAAAATGGGTCAATCAGATATCTGTTTCACCTTTCCTTTCTCCTTACACCTATTTCTCTCCCTTCTCTTTGCCTCTCATCTCTAAAAACAGAAATTCTTTGGTAGGTTCATTATGTACCCTCTGTCTTATGTACAAAACCCTGTATTTCTCTGGCAGTATTTCTGGGCCCTTTCCATCTGTATTTCAGATATTACATGTATTTCTCAGAGGTAAGCTGGTCTGCTGCAGAGGCTGGGAACAGGCCCTACTCCATGGAGTTTTTCAAGAGTTATAAGCAACTAAGCTGTTTTGGGTGGAAAGTATTGTGTGCCCTGGGATATCCCAGATCCAATGCTTCCGATTCTTATGGTTTTGAAGGTCTGGGCAAGTACCATAATAGTAATGTTTGAGGAAACTTTTTTAAAATTCAAATAAAACTTAGCAGAAAGGTAACTCTCTTCATTTCCAGAAGAATGCATAAAGAGTGAACTTCATTGAAACATGAATCCAGGTGTGAAAACCAAGCATATTATGACATTATTCTTTTTTTGATGCAACTGTAGAAAATACTGTTATGATCAGTATTCTTAACTATGATAAGAAGGTTGTGAAAATTTCTTAAACTTCCACAACTGAACAAATTAGACTAAGAGTTCAAGCAAATTTATTGCAGATTTGATGCTTTTACAGTTCACCCAACTTCACTAGTGTTTGTCAACTGGCAACATCTAAAGTGCTCTCCATTATTTTGATTTATATTGTGCACTTATAACTTTAGAAGTACTGTGGTATTGTAATGGTTTAATGAATGGTTTATTAAAAAAAAGAAGTGTGATTCCAAATAATGTTCTAGGAACCTTCTGGCCAGGCCAGAACAAAGAATAATGGTGATAGCTTTCCAAGTGTCCACATAGGTGTCTTGAAACTGAGTTAGCTGCATTGACTGCTTCCTGTTGGTGAGAGGACTTGATTCCATTTCCTGAACCCAGCTTTCTTCTCAGACTCCTACTGAAACGAGTTAACTGATTTACCTCACAAATCCAGAGGAAAGGTTTTGGTTCTTGGCTTTTGGAATGGATCAGCTCAGACGACTGTTCAAAGAAGGGTCCAAATGGTGCAGAAGAGAGACTGGAGAGAGTGCAGGAGAGAGACTCTGCAGGCAGGAGCAAAGTGTAGCAGTGTAACCTGTCCCTTCAGACAGCTGCCAGTCAGTGGATTTGCCCAGCAGTTTGTGGTAATGCTCTCTTGGAGTTGTTAGCCTGGGAATACATGATTTGACCTTGGAGAAAAACAGGCTTCTGTGGAAACTTCAGACTAGAAGTGGCTAATTTTGCCAGATCCTTCCTAGCCATTGCAGTTAGTCAGAATGGTTTATTGATATGGAGTAGAAACAATGATTGAGAAGGAAAAAATCTTAGTAGGTAACTAGGAAATCTGTAACAGTCTTTCCCCCACCCCACCCTCCAACTCTCCAGCCCCATGTGTAGTATCTGTCTGCTGCAGGCTCTGAAAATCAATGAAAGGTATAAGAACTTTCATGACATCTCAAAACCCCACTTGTCGTCAGAATTGGTTGGTCCTTTGTACATGATGTTATGTAATAGAACAATTTGTATCTTGATTTGAAGTTTTGTAAATTAAAATCTGTTTCCTTGTGAGAGCTTGCTTGCAGGCATGTATGCGTATATAATTACTTACTTTTGTAGTTCCTGTTGTTCTGTGTTCACACTAACTTGCTTTGTCTGGAAGCTGTGGTGATGGTATGACTGTCTTTAGCAGAGATGTGTTCCTTCCTTTAGCAAGAAAGAGGCACAGTGGTTGAGAACTGCATGAAACCTCTTCTTACCTTTTCTGTTTAGATTGTGTGGGAGGGTAATTAAAGGGATTTGTGCAGGTTTATAAACTGCAGTGCCTGGAGCTATAGTTAAGCCAGTGGTTTGGTATATGCATTGCTCAACTACTGAGGGAGGTTGAGCAGTGGAGGAAAGTGATTTGGGCTCAGTGTCTAGGTAAGATCTAGGTAGTGTTGGTGGGTTGAGACAAGTAACTGAGCACTACAGTGAGGTGATATCTTCCCCATATTACTTGATTATGCAATGCATGGATTGTGTTGGATTCCTGCTTCCGGTCAGATTTTGTAACAAGCTGTATTTGGAATTATTTTCTGCTATCACAGTATGGCTTGGGGAAACTGTATTATCATCCACATACTTATTTGATATTGTTTTCTGATTCTTTTCAGATATAAAAATGTTTCCATGGTAGCCTTTCCTTTTTTTTTCCAAATCATATTTCACACTTAGTCTAATCCATTCCAATCCATCTATGAACTGCTGTTCTGTAGTTTGTTGAGAAATAAAGATAAGATCAACATTTTTTATTGGATTCTAAAACACTTTCTTATCCTTTCTAGGATATTCTGTAAGTTGGATTAATCTGCAATAGGCTTTTCAAGATAAACTAATCTCTGGAAAAGGCCTGTATATCTTCAGTTTTATTTATTATCAGGGCACCTAAAATCTCGGATACATATTCTCTATTTCTACATATCTAAATAGATAAGTGTATGATTCCTGATGGAAAATACCTTTTCAGGAGGGTATGTTGCTGATTTAGCCCTGCCATTTTATCAGGACTGTCCCTCTGTGGTTCTGGAGTATCTATGATCTTACTTGCTACTTTCCCTCTTGCCTAAGGATCAGCAAAGTCTGTTTCTTGTTCTAACGTTTGGCTTCAGTGTGCTCTTCTATCCTGGTAGGCATTTAGCTTGGATTCTTCTTTGAAAGATTGCTTCCTGTTCCTCTGTCTCTCTGAACTGTATTCTTTATTAAAAGTGTGTTCTAGATAAGTAATTTCTGATGCAGAGGCACAAACAACAGTCTTTTATGTTTTTCTTTTCAAGAAAAGAGGATGCTAATGGATCCATTGACACACATGTTTACTGCAGTGAAAATGATACCAGGCTGAGACACTGCAGAGAGGTTGGAAGATTGGAGGAGAATTTAACATGAAGCAAGAAATTAGAATGAGCAGGGGAAAATGGGATTCAAGCCATTAAGGGCAAACTTAAAATCCTACTTTTAAATTAAAGAAAAAGAGAACAGGAGTCCAGGATAAGGAATGGCTAAGAGTTCTAAAGAAAGAAATTGAGGGTTAAGAGCTACCTTAAATCAAGAGTATCATGCACAAAAAGTAGTTCTGAGAATGTAACATCACACCAGGATGAGCAAATGAAAGTGCTGTCATTCAGGACTGTAAAATTTATGTAGGTCTCTCTACACAACCTAGGATAGAAATGGAGTCAGCTAGGTCATTGTGTCCAGTTTGGAACCATGCACTTAATGCATGCCAAGAAATCAAAATTATCTTGCCAAATTGGAGAGTCCAGGAGAAAATAGTGTTGAAAATATAACGCTTGATCCAAGACCTGCGAGGAGAGGTTGAAAATAATAAGAGGCTGATTAAGGAGCAAAATTTCCCCTCCCCGCCCCCCCCTTAATTGTCTATCTCTTTTGTGAATGAAGCATAGGGAGAACAGCTTTTTGCAAATGATGCTGAGAAGGAGCATAAGGTCTTTCTGCATATTGCAGTGTTTCTTATTTCATTTTTTTTAGCTTAAATACTTCTTTCAATGGACCAACTAACATTTTATCTCAAATGCCTTTAAGTTTAAACTTAAATAGTCCAAATCTAAAACATCAACTGAAAATTTGGAAAAAAAAAAACTAGGCATGATAACCTGGTGGGTATCATTTGGCTCTAAATTAGTACTATTTTTACAGTGCCCAAAAAGACAAATTTCAAATACCACTGGTAGTCTGTACCTTTTAAAATTTCTAGGATTAGTCTGTTACATGAAACTAAACTTTTATAATGCCAAATTGTTTACTGGGACAAGATCAGAGGAAATAGCCAGGCAAGAAGTTTCCTGCTTCACAAGTTCTTTCAGTTAAATAGGTGAGGATGTACATCACAGGGTTTTTAAAGTTTTGTTCTTAGTATGAAATACAGAGAGAGAGTGTAGGTGTGGTAAATGTATCTGTGAGTTATGAATTTTTATTTAATGTTACAATTTTTAGATGAAATGGTAGAGGGGGTGATAGTCTTGCACACTTTTTGTGTTGAGTGAAAGAAATTGTAGTTTGTAGAGAAGAACAAGATGAGGATAAATGTCAAGGTGACATCTACAGTATAGAAAAATTCTGCAGTTGTTTTGGCTTTGCTCTTTTTTTAATAATGTAATTATACTACACTGATAATTTAGTACTTTGTAGTTTGGATTATATTAAATAGTGGCTAATAAACACATCTGAAATTGGCAGATCCTGTTAGCATAAGAAAATCTTCATTTAATTGTTTTTGCACTTCAGTCTTGGTGGGGTTTTTTTGTTACTTCTTTTGTTCTTAAACAAATGTTGAAATAAGCCAAGTCTAAGGGGAATGAGAAAAATTAGGTGTTTGCTAGTATATGGAAAAAAATCTAATTAAGACAGAGGTTAATTGTAGGGTGATTCACTTGAAACTGATCCTAATGATACTGTCTTAATCAGATTGATTTTGCCTAAGCATATTTGTCGTAACTCATGTTAACTGTATTAAAATTGGTTAATGAATCCAAAAACCTGTCAGTAAGGAGGGAACTTTCAAACTCTAAGGAAGGCTCCCTCATTGCTACCTGGCAGGAGGTTCTTGGTCATTGGCTTTAGCTCTTGGGAAGAATACCTTGTTCCTAATAAATGTCTAAATTTGATAGAAAGAGATCACTAACTGTTAAATTGCTTGGCAAGTTGAACTGGAAAGTATTTGGCTAGAACCAAATGGGTGATCTCAGGTCTAGAGACCAATATTGTAGATTGCACTTATGGATTAGAGACAATGGTTTTGAATAACACAAGCAGTAGAAGGGATGCAGGGGAGGTTTTATTAATTGCTGTGTACAATATTAATGGGCTGTGCTGAGTGTATAATGGCTAGTTTGGGGTTCCTAAGATTAGTCAGAAATAGTCTTAAGAGGTTTAGAAGAGAGCTGTAAAAATTCAGGTTCTGGGAAAATATATCTCATTTTAGAGATTTAAGAAGCTTGTTCTTTTAAAGTGTTACTTGAGCAGTTTTGAAGATCTGAACTTTAATCCTAAATGCAAATGCATTGGTGAGACCTGAAAACAGACATTTAGTAACTAGGTAGTTGAGCAGTTTATCTGGGAATCATTTGTTCTCTCTCATTCTCTCTTTCAGTGTGTTTGAACCTCATAGATGGTTTTATTAAAATGTGTGCCTTTTCTTGGAGAACATGTATGGTCCTGATGCAAGAAATAGGAGAAAGTGTGTGACCATTGGATCACAAAGCAAAGATGGTAGTCATGATGTATTAGTGTGCAGCAAGACAGTATAGCAGAGTATACACATTAGATGGAAAGAAAGCATTGCCATTGGCCTTGCAGATGGAGATGAGACCTCATGTTGCGGCTCGGGAAACTAAGGTAGTACAGACTACTATGGAGCAATCCCAGTCCAATTCCTGGTGCTGTATTGCCCTCTGGGGGCAGCCATTAATATACCCTTACCCAAGTCAGCATGTTACTGGTAACATTTTTGTCACAAATATTATGTAAAATACACAACATGTCACAGTAACAGGAATATAAATCTGTGAAATCCATCATTGTCTCAAGGCATTACCAGCTCCTTTTCTGCCAGCCAAATGCATTTTCAGGCATCGTATTGCATCTTCTTATGCAGTAGTTGTATTACTCCTTTCTCCTTTCTAGATGGTGTATAGATTTTTCACCTGTTGAGCTAATGGTAGAATCCTTCTGAATGAATGTTGGCTTTGCAATTCTTCCACTGAACATGTTCCTTTCCAGGAAATATACTAATGTTCTTCACAAAGAAAGACTGCTTTTTGCACCTTCCTTCCCAACCATATTAATATGGTGGTGTTCTTTTTTTTTTTTTTTTTTTAACCATGGAAAAGTACTCCTTTCCCCTGTAAGCTTTAAGATTGGCTTAGGAAGACAGAACTACTGTATATCTCTTCTCTTGATTCATCACAGTGTAGAAATTCCCTTGTGTTAAACATGCTTTTTCTGCATGTTACAGTTGCAGCGCTGGGCAAAGGTCATGTTTCTAGTGTCTCTAAATGAGAATAGCTATTTATGTTATATTTCCCTTCAAGCAGATAGTAGTCTGGAATTGCAAGCTTCTGGAGGACAATCTTTCATTTTGCACTGTTGTCAAATGACTTTGATTGTGTCATCAGTATTATGTGCAGTTGTGTTTGGCATGAGCATAGTCTGAAGGGTGCAAGGAAATTGCTGATTGTCCTGTAAGAGTGAGTGAACCCACAACTCTGTGCTTTTCTCACAGACCCGAAAGCACCATTCAGCACTGTGCAGGTGGTCAGTGAACAAACACTTGCAGCAGTTGATAGTTTTTGTGCACCATCTGTGTCATGCATCCTTTCTTCTTGATTATCTTCATTTCAATGTGTTTTGGTTCTTGCTGAAGTAAAAAAGATACAGAAAAATTATGTATGCTATTGTTACATGTTCATAACAGTCCTCTGAGAAGAATTCATGTATCTTCTGGAGAGTGGCTGAATGAAAACTGGTGTGATGAGCCACATGTATTTCATAAAGGGGACACTAAAAAGCCACTAATGAAGTTGTGGAAGTGGACTCTTGAGTCCTCGTAATTTCCTGAATGCTGTGATTAGCATCCCACAGAGCATTGTAAAACAGTTCATTAATCATAGTCAGTGACAAAGAAGGCTCTGGAATGTCAGCTGTATTGTGCACCTTTCTGTGGTTACAAGATCTTGTGAACAGGGGCCAGAATATTTATGAAAACAAGTGTATGTGTGCTGTGATGGGCCACTCTTAGCAGCAGTATGACAATTAATGCATTCTGGAATAAACGGAATAAAGCTTCTTCTAGTGTATCAATGCTATTAGAATTTGTTCTTAAGTTATTTTGCTAAAAATATTTTATGATCTTTATGTTTTTCTGTTACTAAACCATTTCTATTTTAAATGAACGTTCATATTAAAAATGCTTGCACTAATTTTGTCCCACTGTTTCCATTCAAGCAATTTATCTAGTTGTATTCAGTTTGCTGATCTACATGTTTTCTTATTATTTTATAATGTTTTATCCTAGTGTTCCAGGTATTCCAAAAAGCTAATTTACATATACCTGGAATCTCTGTTTTTCAATTAGTAATTGTTGCTGTCAACTAATATGTATTTCTTAAAATGTGTTCTGATGTAAAATGATCTGCATGATGAATCTGAGTTACTAAGCTCCACTGGATGGGAAAAATTAATGCAGATATTTTTGGAAGTTATTTTGCAAAAACTGAAAATTGAACAATCATTCTACATCAGTGCTACATTGTTTATTTGAAATGGTATATTTCTGAAAACTGTTCTAAAACATACACTTGAAGTCAAAAGTCACTAAATCAGAAGTATTCCACCGATCCCCGAGATTTTTCAGCTAGCAGCTTGTATTTAGTTTTGGCTCTTTAGTCCAATAGCAATATTCCAGAGAGTGTTGTTAGGATGTGATCAGTGAAAAATAATCTCTGAGTTTGGGAGAATTTTACAGCAGCCTATATTAGAGTGTGCTGATGTTTTGGTATCTCACTAGAGCAGGGAGCATAGCTTGAAGCAAGGTCAAGAAAATGGATAACTCTGTTCAGAAAACTAGGGGAATGTAGTTCATGCATTCTGAAGACTTCAGAGGGTATTTTAACACAAGCTTTCCACCTTTTGTTCAGCTTTTTTTCTTCCACATGCCTTTTTGGAGCACTGATCTTTCAGTCTTGAACTCTGTAAATCCCTTGAATTTGGCAGAACTTGAGGGTTTTTCCATTTCTCTTCTATTGCTTATTGCCTACTTTTCATTTATTCCTTTGCATCAACTTTTTCATAATTGAATAACTAACTGTTGTAAACATGTCATCTAGAGACGGAGTGGATGGCAGAGAGAATGGGATCTTTTACTAATGTGTGCCAAATATAATGAGTAGGTTTTGTGTGCTTTCCTAAAAATATATGGATTTTCTTCAGATCTCTGTGCATTGAGACTCAAATCTCTTCTGTAAAGAAGTCTCAGAAAAATTAATTGATAGCTTGATACAGAAAATAATCAGAACTTTGATGCAATTCAGTACTCCTGTGCATGTATGTGCTCTTTCCATGTAGTTGCTAAGTAATGGCCAACTACTTCTGTTGCTGTCTTGTATTTCAACAGTATTTTAAACTCTGCCATTTCTTTAGACGTGTTAGGAGCATGTATCCATATGCACACAGAAAATAATTTTTTAATTTTTTTTTATCTCTGCCCTTTTTAGCAGTCATAGTATGAAGAAATATTTTTTTTCTGTTTTGTTCACATCTACCGTACTTTTTTAAAATGTTGAAATTTATTCTGGTACTCTGCTTAAGGATGTAACTTTTTTTGGTCTAATTCCTGGCCTGTTGTGATGAGTAATCAAATGTTTCTTTCATCTAGTAAGATTGTTGTGTTTATGAATTGATTATCTTTCTTCAGCTGCTAAATTTCTCAGTTCTGTTTCTCAGAGTGTTCAGTGTTCTTCAAGGCAAGAAGAATTTTACCTTTTGTTTTCCTCTTTTCCTGTGGCCCAGTCCATGCAGTCAAATTGTGGAGAGGATTCTAGATTTTTTTGCCATGTGAGCATATTTTTATCTTTCTCCACCTGTCATTTAATTAGACAAGATTAAGGAATGAAGTATAAAAATGCATTTTTCCTAAGCAAACAGGGAAGACAAATTATTTCATAACAAGCTAATAACCAGAAAATTAATAAAATGTTGTGGGGTTTTTTAATATCAAATATATTATTTTTGGAATGATTTGGATGAACTTGTTAAAAAATGTTTGTGGGAGCATAATGTTTTTCTTTATTTATTGTCAGAATTGATTCCCATTCCCTCATTTTCTTGTTGATACATCTCCTCAAACATTTTAAAATAATGATTCTCATTTCTAGAAAGCTCAGAACTGTAAGTTAAGAATGTTTTGGCGGTGTGTGATTGTAATGATATATCCATTTTCATGCCTTTTTATTGGTATCCTAACATTCAGTGTGTTTGATCTATAATCTTTTTGGTCAAGCAGAGAAAATCTGAGAGAATGGGGCAGGAGAGAAGAGTCCGCTCAACACTTAAAACATTAAAATGTCCCAAACCAACAAACAATCAAACTAACAAAAAACAAAAAAAACAAAGAACAAACAAACAAACAAAAAAACCCAAAAAAAAGAGGAAAAAAGAAAAAAATTAAAACAAAAAAATAAAAACCTTAGCCAGACTGTTCCAAAAGTCTGTATTGCATGTGAGAAACCTTTCTCAACAGCACTGCAAAATGGTCGCCCACATTGCTCCCTGTAAATGTGACTCTTTCAGGTTATACCTTCATCTTAATTGACCATATTTCTGTCCTAGGATCAGATCCTTTGAAATGTGTATATAGAACTGACTTCCTCATGTAACTGTTGCTTATGTTGGTCTTGATACCAGGAAACTGGAAGGTGCTGTACCTTGCTGGAACCTTCTTTTGCAAGAATTCCGAAGATGGTCTTTGAGTTAAAAGATCTCTCTGTTTAACTCCTGTTAAACACAACCATGAAAAGAGTTATTTGATGTATGTTCAATGAAGAGCCAATACAGAGGTGACCTGATCAATAAACTATAATTAAATTGCCCGTTTTTGGCAATTCAACAATTGCTTTTGGCAATTTAGCAATTGCTCTTCAATAATTGCTTTTAGAAAAATGAAATTTTGGGGAGAAAAGAGAAACAGTTTTTTTTGTGAATTTGTAACCCCATAATAGAATAGAAAGATCCAGAAGATATGGTTGTCTTTTGTAATGGTAACAGTGTAATGCAAGGTTTCATCTTATCCTTCTCAAGGGCCTGTGCTGGGTCATGTGTACTTCATCATAAGAATAAATTGACTGGAAAACAGAGTCTCTTGAGCTTTTCTGGATAGAACCTATATAGGAAACTTTAGCATTATATTTACAACCAAATAATCTTGGCATAATGTTTTAATTTTAATTATGTTTTTGTGTGTGCTTCTATAATATAGAGAGTGAGTGAAGGAAGTTGGAAGTGAGTACATATTGGGATTTGGGAAGAGCTCTTCCTGTGGTCAGGTAATGAATAAAAAATTCTGAATGGTACTAAATGAACCTGTGCATGTAGCATTCCATGAAGATATTACTATATGATATATGTTACTTGGTACAGTATGTCTAGTAATGGATCCATTTAAAGCAAATCAGAGTTGTGTGTTTTTTTTTTTTTTAAATACCAGTGTTGAATTTTTGATCACCTTTTGAAAGTCTTAGACTTTCATCTACCATCATTGCTGTAAAAAATGAGGCATACTACTAGGATATTTAAAATACATATTCCATTGCATGCTGTTTTTAAAAAGCTTAACTTCTTGTGTATGACTGAAATGAATAAAGATCTTTAAGGTCAACTCTGGATCCAAATTATTTATTTATCTCTGGAACCAGCTGTGTAAATCACAGTGAGATAAACACAGTGTATGAAATTTCTCTTCTATCAATTGTTGCATAGAGAGTTTTTCCTAGGAAAGTCTTATGAAATCAATTAATAAATATTTAGACTATTTATAAGTGGTGTTGTATATAAGTAGGAAGTAGTGGTTCTTCTTATATGTCATTAGGGAACCTTTTTGTAATGTTATATATTTCTGTGAAATAATGGGTAAATGTTTACAACCATAAATTATATGCCAATCACTCTTGTTTTTCAGAAAAAAACTACTAACAATTTAAAAAATATTTTGCTGCATATCTGGTATTTGAAACTTAGTTTCTGAAAATTAGCTAATTTAGCTAATAAACACATCCTGGCATAGTGCAGTAGTAGGATGTTGTGATATTTTTTAATAAGTGTCTGGATACTCTTGTCTGTATTTTCTTCAATATTGCTGTCTTTAATATTGATTTGAAATGTATTTAATAAGTAGATAGCAAAATTTATCTCGCTGTTATATTCTGGTAGTTTTTTTTTTTTTTTAAAGTTCCATTTATTTAAGAAAGCTTACCTCCTGAAAGTTTTAACCTCCTGATGTAAGGAAACTGATGTCCATCACCACTGTGCTTCGGAAAAGTGATGGCTATGTTGTGAAGTAGAATATCTTGCAACCAGGCCTGTAAATATTTTAAACTGCTAAAGAATTCTACTGACGATAGGAAAAGACTTATCATACACTTATATGATATAAGTGTGAATAAACACTTTGGTAGTGAGAGGTAAGATAGCAATGACAGTAGTAATTAGTGGTGCTGCTGTAGGTGAAAATAAAAAGCACAGCATTCTTGTTTAACCTTGGTGTTATAATTTATTGAAGGAATTTATCACTTTGTTTTGTTCTGAAGTTAGAAAGGAGAAATGTTATCACAAAATATTTGGACATCTTCTGAAGGAAATTCAACGTGAACATTCCTTCTGCCCAACAAGCTGTTTAACTTCATCAAGGAAAAGGCTAAGATTTTACTCCAAATAAATGTAGTGGCAGCTGCTAACAGTCTTTATGTCGTTTATGGGGAGTTAATCAACACCTGGAAAGGTGGCTGAACAGACCATAAAACTTATTTTCAACCTCAGGTGATGTTGTTATTATTGCTCATCATCTTAAAAACTGGACACCAATATGTTCATATTAGTATTACATTTCAAATTGGTGCCTTTATGTAAAATCTGAAAACAGCAAATGTATGTGGTCCAAGATTATTTAGGTTTATATCAAATTTGAATTAACTGCGAACAGAGAAGACAGAATTAGAATTGCATCTGAAATACTGTAATAATATTTTGATTCTCATGTCTTTGCAAACAGATGGATGTTTGCAAGTTATAGAGGTTGAGAAAAAGAAGATTGTAAAATACAGGTTATATTGCAGATTTTAAATCTGTAAAATACAGATTGAATTTTGCAGATTTAAAATTTACCATTGTTTACAGATTGTAAAATGCAGTCAGAATTTTGGTGGCTGCTTGATTCAGTCTCTATGAAAGCATATGTATATGCAGCAGTCAAAAGCTGCTGGAGGGCTGGTATATCTGCAAAGATCAATCAAGCATAAGGAATCTGTTCTGAAGAAAGAATTCCAGTGCTTGTTATGTTGGTAGTATTGTGTAGTGATGGATGGAGTGTGGGGAGAAAATCAGTTACCACTTTATCAGTGTTTTTTGTCCAATTTTCAGTTCATGTTTCCCCATGTACTACACTTCTGGGGTATCTACAGCAAACATAAAGAATTTTTAGAATTTAAAACATATAGTTCCCTGAACTTTGAAAACAAGTTTTAGTATTATCTAAATGTACTTTTTTCCCCTCTGACTGACTTGAAATGTGATGCTTTATGATTATATATATTTTAAATGAAGTCTCTGGGTTTTGATGTTTTGGCAATCTAATTCTTTTCCTCTATATAATGTGGTTAGAAAATGGGTGAGGCACTACTGTGCTGAGAATGCAGTGTTGCTATTCTGTGGGCTTTCCCCCTCCAATAAGTGTATTTAGTAAATAGTTAATTTATTTGACATCAGTTACAGAAATGTAAATGAAAAACAAAAAAATGAATAGTTTTCCTCTGAATTGATGATTGGATATTTTTCTGAAAAGATGAGAAATAATTCGGACCAGCTTTTGGAAAATGAAAATGTTTGAAATCACAGAGGTTGCATGGATTTCTGTTTTGTTTCTGAGAATTCTCCTGTTTTGCTTGCAACTGATACTTTGGATGTGTATGGATGCTTCTGTGAATGCTGGTTGCAGGATCAGGATCTAAGTTAAGGGTGCAAAGCAGGAACAGTAAGTCCTTTGAATAGAGAAGGACTTAATTATACCAACAGCAGCAGCATGTGACACCCTGTGAGCACTTTTATTTATTACACGGTTCTGAAAAGTGCGGTCTGCCTGTGTTTTAAGTAGTCCGTATACAGATTAAATGGTGAGGTTCCTAAATTAAAACATGAACACAAAGTGTTCACATAAAAAATACATACAATTACAAAATTTCTTCAATCTTTTCCTAATAGACTGCTTTTTGGAGCCTTTAACTGTGTTTGTCCTAATAATGCTCTGTTAGTTTGTAGAACATAGTGATTACTGCATTTACAAAATTTATTATTGGGATTTTTTAATAAATTTGTTAGGCGGGATGGAAAGCTCTCTGATTAGAACAAAGTTACCGACAGACTGTAATAAGTTTGTTTCTTCTAAGCTCCAATACTGGTCATTTTATAAACTACAGGTAAAATGTTGTGTTTCATGTTTTAGTTTACCATCCAAGCATCTTTCATAACATTTTTTTGTAGAAATGCTTGTGTTGTCTCATCTTTCTCCATTTTCACATGACTGGTCACACGTTGTGACTTCTTTCTATGTTTTACTGCTGCTTTTCATAAAAAGAGTGTGAGAGAAAGCAAGCAATCTTAAAATTTATTTTCTCTATTATATATTTAATCTGTATTAACATTGACATTGGTAAGGCTTAGTTTTGAAAAAGTTTCCTGAAGTACTCCAGCAATATGGGTTTGTTGTGTATCTGCAGAATTCAGCTCTTACTACCTACTTCCAAATGCATGCACATGCACTGTACCATTCCAGCCAACTCCCAAATAATTGCTTTTGAAATTCTTGCAGTAAAAATATTCTCCCTAACTCTGGTGCTTCAGAAGTTCAAGTTCATTTTATTAGGTATCTTAAAGATTCTTAAGAACCGTATCAGAGCTCTATCAGAATGGGCTGAGTTCTGTGGCACTATTTATTTACTGTATTTTGTTGCAATTTTCTTCACTTTTTTTCCTTCACTTACTGAATAGATTTTCAGCAATGACCATGCCTACATAAGATCCAGTCAGAAAAAGTCAGATTTAAGATTAATGTGATCTGAGCATTTGTCTGAGAAGGCTTCCTGTCCTACTCAAATGTCAGTAGCAGTTATCTGTAGAAATGGAAGCAAGCAGCCATGACCTTTCTAGCTTACATTCTGAGCTTCCAGGACTTGGGTTGTTCGAAGACAGATGCAGTATAGTATCCATGGGTAGATTTTTGTAGAAAGAACATCTAAGTCTGCTTTCCTTAACATATCAAATTCTTTAAACTCAAAACATTTTAATTACAGTGAATTTCACAATCTAGTAGCACCTTCTGAAAATCCTAATATTTTATGTCAACTAGGTCTCCCTAATTCCATGCTAATTTAGTTTATAAAACTTAGTCACCTTCTGAGGCATGACATCCCTCAGAAAAACAATGTTCTTTATTTCCCAGTATCTGGTGTTAATTTATGTGCCTGTTGTTTCTGATGAGTATTGTAGTTTCCTACCTGCAAGAATTCTTCTGTCATCTTCTTTGTGAATAAAGATTTCAATTTATGTTCCTTCTAGTAACTGCGAATGCATTTATTTCATTTAACTTTCCTGCTGTGGTCCTGTATTTAATGTGCTGTAATAATCAGCTCAAACATAATTTGCACTTAAAGCATCTGTGTCAAGTGTTTCAGTTCCACTGTGCTTTAAAAATATTTGATATAGCTTTTATGCATGTAAGAATTGACTTCTCAAAACATCTGTAGGCTGTCAATTTAGTATCTTCTAATTAAACTTCATCCCCACCTCTCTCCTTGGTTTATGTGTGTCATAGGAAGCAAAAACTTGGTCATTGATATTTTACAAAGAAGCTTAAATTGTACTCCAAAGACTTTTTTTCTGCTGCTTCTGGTCATGTTACTGGAAGTGATTGTGGAATTGAAGTCACCAGCTCCTTCCCAGCATTTTCTAAAAGACTATCTAGTTTTCTTATAAAATTCTGTCTTTATTCTCAGCAGTCATTTCACCACAGAGCATTTACTAGTGTTAAACAGCTTGTTATCTTATATGGGTGGCATTTTATACTTTACTGTATAACCTGCCTTAGAATCCTTTAGAATCCCTGCTAGTCTCCACATAAGAAGGATGTTAGTATCATCTATTTATGGGACCATTTCTTTACTCAAAATTTTCTTGAGGCTCCCTTGTCTTGGGAGCCTAGAGTGCTCAAAGTATTAAAAAACTTGTTTGTTGTACTTATGTGTAGATGTGGCACTTTAGGATGTGGTTCGGTGGTGAACTTGGCAATGCTGGGGTAACGGTTGGACTACGTATCTTAGCGATCTTCTCCAACCTAAAAAACTTTTATGATTGTATGAGTCTACTTATCTGCCTAGAATATTTTGATTTCAGCAAAACCAACTTCAAAAACCAGTGTTTTGCTTCTTAAGCTCCTCCATACCTACTTCAACGTAGATAATCATGTGAATAATGCAGCATAATGGGGTAGCCCCTGCCTTCTAATCTTCTGCTGCCATTTATTATAATCTTCATTTGCAATTTTCAAGCGAGGGAGCAGACTGATTTTCTTGTTTCATTGTTTCTTTTTGATTTTTGTAATTAACTTGAGGGCTAGAGATGTAGATCCCCTATGCCCCCCTTCCTTGTGGAACTGACCTCTAAATACCATCCAGACTCTCCTTTAAATTACTTGGAAATTCTATCCTGAGAGTCAATTTGGAAAAGCAGGGTTGTTTGCTTTAAAAAGAATAGAAAGTTTCATAAACCAAAAGCCTACTAACTCTGTTTGGGCCTTAGTCAGACTCGAGTAAAAAAGAGTTTGTAGAGTGTGTGTGACTCTTGCAGGAGGTAGCTCAGAACCATGGAGAGCTCTTTTAAATTCCGGTGTGGGGAATAATGGGCATCCTTGATTTTTTTCTTGTTATTGTTGCTAAAATTAGCCTGAGCTATTCAGAAACAAAGGAAACTGAAGGGCTAGAAAAAGCCTACACTGAAAGTAGGCACAAGGCTGTAATACCTGTTATAAAAGAGTAGGTGGAAAAAGCCTAACTTGCAAGTTAAGGAATTGTGAGATACTGCTGTAAAGCAGCTAAACATAGGAGCTGCTGGCTATGATAGTCACATCCTTATTATAATGTGTTCACCATAAAGGAAAATACTGCTTTTCTCACAAATAATGTGAGAAATTATTCTATGAAGGAAATTACTTTCTGTGTGGCTGTGTAGGTTTACTTAGGAAACAGTAAGAATAACACAATTTTAGTTTTTTCCTACAAGTGCTTGACTTTCAAATTGATTCAAATGGTGATTTAAAATCCTGCATTTTGTTACTTATTATCAATCTGAAATACTTGAATGGGATTTCACTAGAATTACCTTTGAGAACTTATGCAAATTTAGCTTTTAAGTATTTTTTTACTCTAAAGTATTAATATTGCTTTAATAATTACAGACCTTACATGGAAAATAGATTTAAAATCTTATTTTTAGAATGTTTATCTTATAAAATAAAGTATTTGGTAAAAAAAAAATCAAGTTTACTTTAATTGCTGTAGAAAAAGTTATATATATCTGGGCACAGAGACACAAAAATGCCATCTTACAAATAAAAGAAAATAGCTAACTGATTAAAGCTGATAGTTGCTAACACTCTCCATGGTTTGACAGCAAATTTATGCATAAGAGATAGTTGTTATAAATAAAAATGAGAATTCTGATTAACAGTGTAAACTTAATGTATTAAGTTTAAAAGGACATAAAAGGAGCTAAGCAAGAAGCTAATACTTTCAAAGGTGTTTTAAACTCACCTGTCATTTTTCCTTAATAATGTGTCATGCCGATTTTGAGAGGAAAAGGCATTGGCAGCATTATGTGAAGTTTTGACTTGCAACTTCATAGCTCTGTTTTATTCTTAGCCTTACTATTGTACAAAGTGCTTTGAGTTTTTCAGTCCCTTCACTTTTAAATAAATGGATAGATCTTAGATCAGTGGTACACTTGAGCCATGGTGATGGTGAGGATCACATGCAGAAAGCAATCAACTTTCGGTGGCATGGAGCTCTACAAAAGCTGTAAACCAGTGTAAATTAGACAGCATGAACCTATATGCTAATGCAAGTAAATTGCTACTTGAATTAGCTCATTAGGTGCCTTTTTTGGTGCTTTTTAGTGTGTAAAGTTCTGTATCCCAAGTAAAAGGAAACTGGAGTGCCAAGGGAAATTTTTGCAGGCAAAGAGTTGCATATTTTGGCACAGTGGAATTAATGTTAAGGTAGATACTTCTTTATCATATGGCAATATTACTATTTGCAATCCCCAGTAAAATTTGTCTTGCTCTAATAAAAGTACTGCATAAAACATGGTTCAATTTGGACTAGGAAATGGTGATAAAAAAGCAAGTCTGATTATTTAGTTAATGATCCCATTTGACATTCTTTCCCTGATGTGGCCCACTCAAAACTGTATCTGGCATTTCTGTCAAATCACCCAGTCTCCAAGCCTGTCAAATATAAGAAGAAAGTCTTGCAGCTCAGTTCTGTCACTGTTTTTTTTTTCCAGCATCTGAATATCGTATAGCTTTCATTATGCTTTGATATTGCAAAACCTCCTGGTTGCAAATATCACTTCAGTTTACTTATGGCTGCCAAGTGTCATGCATTTTTGCATAACTATTATAAAGTCAGCAGCTCTCTCATCTGCCTGTTTTTCATCTTGATTTATAAACATCCAGCTGAGTTGTGAACAGACTGATGTTAAGTTCCCTGGTTATTAGATTTTTGCATGTTGCTTTGATGCCAGCCAAAAGAGAAAAGATCTTACCTCTGATCTTGCTTCTGATGTTTGCAGCCATTAAGGAATGACACAGGGAAGCAAGTGGAAAAGAAAAGAAAGTTTAGTGGAGCGCTTCAGCAGAAACAAGAATGGAAAAATCAAATATTACCTTAAGGTTGTGCATTGTTTTTTTCTCCCTCTCTGTTCCTTTCCCAAGGCATACAGATTATTCTACTGATAGGGAGCTGCAGTTTCCCCAAGAAGAGGCGCTGTACTTTGGTCCCAGATGAGCACTGAAACAGGAGGCAAATGTTCTATTAAGTTCTGTTAAGAAAGTGATGCACCATTTCTGTTTGTTAACTCTCAAATGACTAATGCAGGGCAGAAAGCCTATTCTGTTCAGCTTCTTGATTCTACTACTGTATATTTTTGAAAGCATTTTTGGTACTTTAATTAAAAGGGAATAAGCAATTGGGAATCCTTTACTTAATGAAATAATCTGTTTCAGTGGCTGTTTCTTTTATCTGTTTTGCACGTGTTTAGGAACTACTTTCTACTACCTCATGAGCCAAATTTACCCAGGTGGAACTCCTAATCCCCAGAGTTTGTTATGTGTTTATTCACAAGTGTAAGAAACAATTAAATGTCACAAATTCTTTCTTTTTATAACACATAAGTTGTATGTCCTTCTAACTTCCATAGTCTGTTCTTTTACTTCATTGCTTCCAAAGATTCTCTTCCTGTTTTTTTTTTTTTTGGAATAAGGCTTCTGCAACGATTATCAGTAGATTATTAACTTACTACTGTGGAGGAAGATCATGCTTAATATTAGAGGTTTGAATTTTTATTATTCATCAACTGTGGTTTTCTTAGAATAGGGTTCTATGGAGTCAATACAGTGAGTAAACAAGAGAAAATAAACCTTTACTATCATGTGATTGTCCTGTTCATTTTCTGAGGTAATTTTTATCTTACAAAGACATTTCATTAGTTCAGATTAAACAAAGGTAACTTCTCACTTCACTGTGTTTCTGGTTAATGTATTATCTTAGTAGTTAAAAAGGACTGTAAAAGTGAAGACTGCTTTATCCATTGCTTATTAAAATGAGTCCATGTATGTAACTTCCTTGGAGGAGTGCATTGTTCCTGTAATTGTTCCTCTGTTGACTTCTTAATCATTTTAAATGAAGAATCACCTATAATTTTTTTCTGTTTGACAGAAAATCTTGTATATATTTGGCAAGTACGCTGCTGTTTTTCTTTCAAGGTACAATTTCCTCTTTTGTTAAAAAAAAAAAAGGAGAAATTACTATATCTTTTTTGAAGCTTTCAAATGTAATATTTTACAAGAATTATGAGCACTTACATTTATTACAGTATCTAATATGGAGTGTTTATTATTTTCAAACTGTATTTGTTACTGTTGATATACTTTTGATTCTTTTATCTAGTTTAGAAAAGTAATTACTTCTGATTAGATTCTTAACTGCTGATAAACTCTTTCAAGGTTGGTGTTCTATGTATAGCTTTAGCTTAAAAGCCCCCAAGTGCTGTGTGTATGGACTTCTGTGAGCCAGTGCTGTTGTGATAACTGAACCTTTAGGTGTTCATGTAGCATAATTTTGAGGAATATTTGGTCTCTGATACTAAAAGTACCTAAATTGGAGTTTGGATAGTTTGTTTTTCATCTCTGACCAGAAGCTATGTAGTTGAAGTAGAATTAGTACTTAACTCAATTGTGTTTTTTGTCATTCTCTGTGTCTGCGCTTTAGGGTTTTTTCTTCCGGTAGAAATAAATTTAGTAACTATAGGGGCATAGGACCCTGAATTTGCCACAATTTTTATGTGGTTCACCTTAGGTGTTCTCCATGTAATTAGCTCCTCAAAGGAAACCAAATGTTTTTTAATTGAAAAAGTGCTCAGTTTTATTAGAGTAACAGGATAATTAACTCTTTAGGTTTTGCAGACTCAGTGAATAGCGAAGAAAGAAGAAAAGGAAAAAAAAAATTTACAAGGTTTTCTCTACCCACATTATCATTTTGAGTGCACTGTTGCTTCTACTTGCTCACAGTTCATTCAGTGCCTTTAAGCCTTGAACTGCATGAAGAAAGTTTATGTTTCTTTGGAAGATAGCAAGAATTTCCTTGAAATTTTGGAAGTTGTATTCTTTCGCTATGTAATACTTTTAAAGACCTGTTCAACTTATTTGTATTTTGTTTTCTCCAAATTTCCAGATCTGTGATTTTTCCAGTGATTATTCTAGTGACTTTTAAAATTCTGATTGAAAGAAAGTTCTTTCCAAGATTTCCTTAACATATTCATAATTTTTATAAATGATAAAAATACATAAATGATAAAATATATGAAAGAATATATGAATAGTCTTCTATTATTTTTATTAAAATTAAAGTTAAATATTCTATCTTGGATTTTTTTTCCATTTCAAAGTTTTGCCTGATATTTTGAACAGGGAGTAATGCTTTAGAGATGGGTAAACAATTATTTGACAAAACTGCTAAACGGCTGAACTACTTTCATTGATTATGCAGATTTATATATTTCATTCAACATGTATAACATCTTTCAGCTGCAAATTTGATGGTATCTGTAAATATTAATGAGTCAACTTCAAACATAATTTTGAAGTTGGCAAATATTAACAAGGGAAATTGGGGCCTGGTGAAACTGACTTGTAAAATGTACTCATAAAATCAATACAGAGCCTAAAATATTCTTCAATTTAATTATTTGGTTGCCAGATCACATTGTATCTTAATCTAGATATAATGAAAGATGGTAGTTAAAAAATATTCTGATTGAGTGATTGATCTTTGTGGATAATCTGTGATTAGCTAAATAACAAGCAGAAAATGTGGTATTTTAAAAGAAAACTGATTCTTTCTCACTGTTATGATGAAGAGTAAATCAAAAGGAAGTTGTTCTTACAGAATGTGGAATTAAAGGGATTTTTTTTTTCTTTCAAACAGTTACTAATCTCACTGACTGCTGGAATAGTGGAATTACATGTTAACCTCCAACCTCCATGATGCAGTTGTGTTTTTTTCCTTCTGTCATGGACAGCGTAAGTCATTCTTCATACGTATTACGAAGTTAGGATTTTTTAAAATGTACTGCTGTTTATGTGACTGATAAAATACATTGTATGTTTGCATGTTTTGTCTTTTAGAATAATATTTTTTACACACCAAAAGCTGTAAAAGTTATTTTATTTCATGGAATCACATCATAGCTGGCTTTAGAAAGTTTCTTTGGGGATCTTTTAGCTCAACACCAGTGATCAAAGTAGGGTTGATTGGAGTGCATTGCTTGGGTCTGTGCTCAGCCTCCTGGGATGGAGACTTCACTGACACTTTTTGCTGCACTTTCACCAGTGTGACCATGTGATGCTCTAAATACAAGGAATTTAATCCAATGTGACATGTTGTATAAAATAAGCTATCATGGGAACTTTTAATAATGAACTGGTTTTTTGATCATGAAAATTGAATAACTAGCAATTGTCCTGCAGATTTATTTTTCTAGATATTTTGAATCAATCTTTTCTACTTTCTTCTTTTTTTGAAAAATTTTGCATCAAACATTTGTACTTATTATAACCACTTTTTTTTTTTTTTTTGTGGAATCATTGCCATCAACATCTGATTTATTTATTGATGTGAAACTTCCTAAGTATGTGGGTTTTGATTTGGTGGGCTTTTTTTGTTTGTTTTGGCTTCGTTTTTGTTTTGGTTTTGTTTCTGGTTTTTTTCTTAATGGTGGATATTTAGACTTGTGGAGGATAAAAATCCAGAAATTACCTGAGTAATTTGTACCATTTTGAACAGCAAGGAGGTAATGTAAAGGAATATAATAAAATAGAAAGTAATATTAGAAATTCTTTTGGGTTGAAAGAACTAAGACCTTGTTCAGTGCTTCGAATATTATTATTCTTGATAACAACTCAGGTATTTGTGGTAGTTAGGGATCATTGATGGAGGAGGAGGAGGCTTATAGGAAATAATTGCATACATTCCTTAATTACTTTTGTACATGATTCTGATTGAACTTAGGCTTGTGAGGGAAATTGCACTTACTATTCTCTCAGCTTCAGTTTTTCTCCTACACACCACCTTAAGAACTTGAAAAAGCAGTAGCCACCTTGGTTTGGTGATCTCTGTCGTGTCTTCACTGATCATCAGTCTTTTAGGGAATTTATTGCTACTTTGGTTGCAAATGCAGGAACTCTTGAGCTGTTGATGATCTCTCACTTTGTATTCTACATGTGTTCAACCTGTTGATTTATTTTAGTTGCATCAGTAAATATTGAATTCCTAAAGGAAGAATAAATTTGGCACAAGATTACTAATTGGTCATTCTGAATATTTGTCTATTTATTCCGCTGCCTCCGATTTTGAAGATGTTTTTCAAATTTTTGCAAAGTTGTTTTCAGGTATAAAATGTTATGCAGTTAGATTGAAAATAGTTTGTGTGCTGCTCAGCTGAGCATTTTACATCAAATACACACTATAGGCTCCAAAATAATACCAGAATCTTCCCCTACGTTCCCCTGCTTTGAATGTTTTGTCTGTATTATAATATATATTGTGCTAAAACTACTAAATGAACCTTCAGATGACTCTTCTCAAGTTGATAATCTTGCTTTTAGACTCAAGATTTTAATTCCTCAAGTCCCAGCAATTTACCTTTTTCATAATCTCTGTAAGTCTGAAAAATCATCGATCTTCTACATTCAGTGACAGAACCTCTTCAGCAAGATTGCAGGAAGGATAAATCACATCATGTCTTTCTCCAAAGCTTGCTCTGATTGGTTAAGATTTTTTTTTCTAACTAAATGAGTGGGCCTGCAGCTTTCACACAGTTAAGGAAGTCCCTCAGTACAATCTCTTCCTTCTCAAATGTTTAATTTGAGAGTAATCTGCAGATTGTATCAGATGTATAGACTGTATTTATTAATGTACAATTAAAAAGGATTATATGAAGAGAATAGCATGCAAATTGCTCAGAGCAATCTGTACAGATATAAAATTAGACTTTTACAGAGAGAAACACTAGTAAAGAGGGAGTTGTGGATGTTCAAGTAAGTGAGCGAGTCTAATGATTATATCTACTTATGGCCTCTGATATATGTGAATAGAAGTTAAGAAAAAAGAAGTAAATTCCTGCAATAATTAAGTATATATATGGAATACTATGAATTTTATGTCCTTGTTCCAGAAAAAAAGAGGAAGTGGATAGTTTTTATGGGGAGAAATAATATAACTAAACCAGTGAGCTTGACTAGGAAACTAAATGAACATAATTTTGGATACTTTTAGAACACAAACATTAATACATACTCTGTCAATGGGTTTCTGTTCTCTGGTTGAAGAAAACAATAGATATAATTTGTATGTTAATAAAGGTAATTAAAAAGTTATAGATGAATGAAATGCTTTCCAAATTGTTTCCAGTCATGATTCTAAAAATGTTTGCAACTTAATGGGAAAAGGTCTCTTGGGATTGATATATATGAATGCTGGAACTAGAAATAATTACCAGTCCTGGCTTGATCGCAGTAGTAGCAAAGCATGGAGAAAAATTTCAAAGAAATGATGGTTAACAAAGTAGAGGTAGATATAAATGGGAAATTAGATAAATGCAGCATGGATTTGTTATCAAAGATTTTTTGATCTGTATTATTTTGGGTTTACTTACTAACTGTTTCAATGGGGTCAATTTTGCAATGAAACACAGTTGGGGAGATAATGTGGATGTATCCCTTTCAGCATTTCTTGGCACACTGAAAGTTCTATATTGAGTGAGAGAAATTGTAGATGAAAAATAGAATCATTTGTTGGAAAAGGAAGTAGCTGAGGGGTTGAAGTGACAGGGACTTGTGCTGCAAGGAAGAGTATCAGCCTGGAGGAGAGACCCTATTAGTGCAGTGGATTACATGTGTTATTCATCTTGAATGTCTTCAGTAGTGACAGTGTCACAACAATATAATAGTTTATAATGAAATATAGGCCACAAAATAGAGGAGGGTTCTAATGGAATCAGAAAAATGTACAAGAGTTTTTTACTCTTGGTATTCTGCAGTGGTAGAATGGGATAAAGTGTAATAACATAAAAAGAATGAAAAGTAAGAATTTCTGTATATAAGATAGGAGCTTATAAATTTGAAGAGAGATAGATGCAAAAAGATTTGAATGTATTATGTCCTTGTAAAATGGTTGCTGACTGCCAGAGCAATGCAGCCACGAAAAGAGAAATCTTGTTTTGGGATACATCACACTAGGCAGGTCCAAGAGAGAAAAGCAAGTATTTGGTTCGTATGAAACACCAGCAATGCCTTGTGTTATATGCAGAATTCTGATTCAATTACTCTGTCAGTCTTCATAAAGAATGCACTGCATACACCATGAATAATATTTGTAAGGTTTGCTTATTTTTATCAAACACTACAGAAGGATTTACTTGTTACTTCTGTCCTTTGATCCTTAGTTTTATTTTAATATCCTAAAAGGATTATTTCCTTAGGCTCTAATCCTTTGTCAGAGGCTGTGCCATCACATTATTCGTAAATAGGAACTGGAATCAGAAAGTTGGTTTTAATTTTCATTTTTATGAGAGCACAACAGGCTAACATTACTTAGAGTACAATGCTTTCCTAAGAAGTTAATTTTTGTTAGTGAAATCTTAAAAATTCTAGTTTAAGTTTACTTTTAAGGGAAACAAATAATGTTCTGAGAGTTCAAACTAAGTTGTATGTCTGGTGTAACATGCTTTTTGAGTGTTTCACAGTTAGTGGTAAGTCACCGTGGTAGCTCTTAGAGTGTAATGAGTTTCATGTTTTGTACATTGTACAATTTTAGGTGATGTACATGCCTTAAATATAGTCCTGTATATGTTAGCTGTAGTGATGTGTGTGTTTTACTTCTTGAGTAATTTTCTCCTTTTCAGCTTACATAAGGTACACTTTTTTCCTAGGCCAGTAGGTGGTTGAGCCAAAAGTAGACTTGCTTAGTTTGCTTTGAATTTAATCTAAAATAACTTGAAACTGTACATTGCCAAGAAAAATCATAATGCTATTCTGGGGCCATAATTCTGTAGGAAGCAAAAATACACCAGGAGAAAATACACACTGCGTCACTGAATTTACTATTGAAAGCATGTTTTGAAATAGTACATTAAAAAGAACATTATTTAAGCCATAGCTGTCCTTTCATTTGAAATTATATAGTATTCAGCTATTCAATATTTTAATTCTTAAGCATCTTTTAAAGCTTTAAAATAACTTGAAGGCTTTATGGGAGCAAGATGAAGAAAGGTAGTATGGATTAATTTTTTTTTTTTTTGATTAATCATTTTTGCTATAGCAAAATAACTTCAACATGGATGCACATTATTTCTCATGAAGATATTGGTGCTACGCTTCAGTCACTTTTTTTAGTTATCATTTTAATCAAGTCTCTTTAGTGTTTCATTTAGTTGTTTTCACTTAGTCATTCAGTGCATTCCATTGCAGCAATGTTGTTTTTTGACCAAATTTTTCCTGTTAATTTGGCAACAAAACATTTTCACATTCTTACAATCAACTGTGGCTTACATTTCTAGTATGCACAGTTTGATTTCCCAATTAAGGCTTGAAGCAGACCCTTATTTTAGGTAAATATTCTATCTCCTCTTCATGAAGTCTAAATAAGTTCGTGACACTAACCAGATTTTCTGTGCTATGCACTTACAATAAATAAATTTTAACTCGAGTTCCTTTCTCACAGTGTTATTTTTCATTCAACTGATGCATTGAACATTATGTATTCCCAATGATTTATGGTAGCCACTACTTAGCAGAACTATTTTGTTTCATTAGATAATGCTGCACATTTTGTAGTGACTTTTTATAATAAACCTACAAGATTAAATTAAACCTGAAAAATAGCTTACTGTACATGATGCTTTCAACTCAGCATTTGCTTTTAATGTTATTTCATTCTTGTTGTACAAAACTTTTTCCTGATATTGGTTTGATGTCTTGAGTAGCTGAAGTAACAAATCAATTTGTAAGGAGTGATAGAGAACTTCTACATTTAAAACCAAAAAGCATTCATTTTAATCAACATCAGTGTGCTATTTATTTCTCATTATGTTGAGAAAATATTATAGCTGTCTGTAGTCTCTTGATCTTCTCTTTTAGGGAACCAGGAGATCTTTTAAATTTGTATATGGAAGATTTTGTACTGTTAATGTCATACCAAATTGCTTTATTTCAGGGCAGCTAAAAGTTGTGTCTTTATAAGCATACACTCAGGAATGAGTGAAGATTACCAGTTTCACTGTGGCATCTGCAGTCCCACACTGATACTGGCATTAAAGCTGCCTTTGATTTACTATACTGATGTGAGCTGCTGCTTGTACTGAGCTTTGCCTTTCCATCCGTGCCTAGCACCTGTGACTGGGATTTCTGTGGTTGGTAGTTGGGCTCTTGTAAATGGGAAATTATTTACCTGAGGGATCAGGTTGAAAAACCCTCTTAACTGTGCGTAGTGATGAAATTTGTTAAGAAAATTAGCTTGAAAGATTGCTCTAGAGCTGCTGGGGAGAATAGAGGAACACATTCTTTTTCATTCCATATATTCAGGGTAAGCCTTTTGAAAGAGAGTTTTTTTTTTTTACATTATTTTAGAGAGTAACGTTGTAAGAATGTAGTCAACCATTCTCAGGATCCCCTAGAAAGGAAACAAGAACTAATCTAAAATTGAAGGGAAAAGATTACCTAATTACCAATATACTATGTGATGTATTTATGCCCTAGAAAATGCAAGGGTATGGGTAAATCTAATCAAATATAAGACAAGAAATTATGGAATATCTCAGGGGATAATTAACTACTAAATTAAAATTCATGGCTTTCTCTGGTAAAATAAAAGTAACATAATATTCTTAGATAAAGGACCTTCACTATATAATTATAACATAAATTTATAATAACACTAACAACTGCTATTTAGGTATTTTTTGTCTCCTGCTTAATAAAATATATTTATTGGTACTGCTCTGCCCCACCTTTTAGGTTTGGTGGAATCTTATTTAGATATTCAGTGTCAGATGGTATTAATAACCATGTTATGATCCCTGACAGGTTTGAATTGCTGCATTTGTGGGCTGCTGCTGCGGGTTTTTTTACTAACTTAAGGCTCAGTTTTGGCAGTCTTGAATTTAGTTTACAGTATGAAACCTCATAAACAGCTGTAGAAAATAAAACAAGTATAAATATTGGCATTACATCTTGACTTTCTGTCAGGCAGATAGCTGTGGCATACGTCTGCATGTGGAGATCTTTCAGAAACCTGAGACAAGCTATAAAGATGGAACAGTTTCAAAAATGTGATGATTTTTCCTTTGTTTTGATTTATATAAAGACCTTGTGTAAACTTTGAAATAATGAATCACAGAATGGTTTGGTTGGAAGGAACCTGAAAGATCATCTAGTACCAACTGCCCTGCCATGAGCAGGGATGCCACTAGATCAGGTTGCTCAAAGTCCCATCCAGCCTGGCTTTGAACTCTTCCAGGGAGGGCACATCCAGGGATCCTGGATATCTCATCCCTGGAATGTCAAATACTTTAACAAAATGTCAAATACGTGGACATTTTGCATTTCCAGAACAGTATCAAATAAAAGAATTGGTGTGAAAGCCACATTACATTACAAAGTTGATAGCTAAGTGCTGTTGGAAATTAATTGTGTATAATCGTGTATAATTATATACATCACATTTGAGATACAGGCTTTTTAATGTTTTTTTCAGAATGTTCTTCCTATTCATTCAGCTAGTTTGGCATCTGTACTTTATATTTAACTCTACTGTGACCTAACTTATGAAAAGAACAATGACATCTTCAGAGATTGATAGAAGTCTAATAAAACCTGTGAGGACTTTGTTGTGTTTAGCCAAATGCTGAACTGATATTTCATAGAATTACCGATCACAGCTAAAGCCCATTCCTAATAGGCCTCAAAGGTCATCTATACACAACTCTACACACTGCTGAGCTAATTGTTTCCCCATTTTTTATTTTTTCCTCATTAAACATCTTGATGACCTCCAGATCATTGCTATTAGACTTTTTCACCTCATGTTTCACCTTGTTTTCCAAACACTTATGAATATGTCAAGTTGTACGGAGTCTGCCATGGGTGCAGAGAGGTCCCTGCTCACTCTTTCAATTCAAACTGGTTGTCTGGTCTTACTGTACATGTCTTCTCTTCTAATGGGATTGGGGCTCCCATGATGATCTTTCTTCTTCCATTCAGTTTAGGTGTTTTGGAACAATTTGGGGATCAAATTCAACAATTTGTTGAATGTCATTTGAAAATCCACATTGACCAAATCAATTATGTAACAATTAGAACTGGTTCTGTCTTGTCTGTGTGTTTGTTTGCATCTTCAAAAGAACTTGAATAAATTTGTGTACTAGAAAGTAATGTTAGTATTTGAAAAATAAGGTTAGTACTTTTTTACTTTGATTACTTTCATCCTTTTTTTTTTGCAGATTTATTTAATCTTATTATTTCTGCCAGTTTGGCTGACATGAATATATTTTTTCCTGGCTTGTAATTGCAGGGTTCCCTGCTGTAGCTCTTAGAAATAATTCAGTTTACTTTTTAAATTTTCCATTCCAAAGTTGTTATGAGTAAGAGGTTGCACACCTCTGTTAATAATTAAACTGTTGCATTCTTTAACTTTAGAACTGTTGGAAGAATACCATCTGTTCCTGATGACTTGTTCTATCAATTTTGTGGATTTTTGATTGTCTGATCTACAAACACTGTTGTTTGAGACAGACCAACACTGCTTCTGATAAAGAAGATACCTGATTTGTGAGTCTGCTTAAGCTCATATTTTATGAAAAACAGATTGCAAAAGAAAGGTCAATATTTTGCTTGCAAGGTACTCTATAAACAATTGTGTCCCATCTTACTGGTCAGAAGTGGATTTTTTTTTTTATTGCCTCTTTTAAACATATATAAACTACCCCTCTTCTCAAGATAACTTGAGAAATTTTTCAGCATTTTCAAGGTTTGAGTTATTGTATCTGGAAGTGTGTGCTCCAGGCATATTTCCATAGCTAGGTGAGTTTGGAAGTTATTGGAATTTGGGAAGATTTTGCTCTAGACTTTAAATTAGTTGGAACTCAATAAAATAAGTAAATTAAATTAAAAAGAAGTTAAGGTGAAAGAAGGATCAAACAGAAAAGAATAATTTGGGTGAAGGTAGATGTGGATGGTATCTCAGAGGGAATACCATGGATTTAGAGATTTGAGAATTCAAAAAATGGGTTACTTTGAAAATTGAGTTAGAATGGCATATATGTAACCTTTAAAAAAGGTAGAAATGTTACATTGCTGAGAAAGGGGAAGAGAGGGGAGAAGTACTTAAAAAAGACTCTGAACATGCTGTCAGTTAAAATTTGATCTAGATAGTTAAGGAAATTTGTTCCCTAGTAGAATGGTATTTTGCCAAGTAGAAAATGAAGTGATTTTGCATTTTTTAAAATGGCATGGTGGTTTTTTTTTCTGAGAGCAGGTATTACCTTTGGAGCATTTTTTGCTTTTTTTTTTTTTATAGTTTTAGTAATAGCAACTTGTCAAAATAGGTTTGATAGTTTTGAAACAGCAGAAAAATGTTTCTAAAGTCATGCCTGATTTTTAAATACTTGCAAGTAACAGAATATACTGTTAAAATGGCTATAGCCAATTTGTTAGAGTGGCAGTCATGATAAAAATAGAGAAAAAAGTTAATAAAACTGAAAAAAATTAAAATATATTTGTAATTAAATAAAAGCTATTTGTTGATAGCAAAGGAAAATGTTAAGTTTACCAGAGTGACTTTTATGCTATTTTAATGTCTGAAATGACACATGAAATAGTAAATACTTCTCTTATAAAAAGCAGCATTTCTTCTGTCTGTTTCAAAGGCAGGATTAATTGCATAGTCTTTGTCATTCATTTGTGAATTCAACATAATGTTCTGTGGAAAGTTAAAAGCTTTTTTCTTTGTCTCTGTGACAGAAAGTAGTAACGTTGTCTATTGTCATTCTTGAATATTAATGACAATGCATTTAGTTCAATTGCAGTCCAATATATTTTTACATATCAGAATTATAATTTCAGACTTATTTTTATTTTTCCCCACAGAATATAAATGAAGAATGATGCAATATTAATGCTTTCTATGTACAGCCTTATAAGAATCTTCTTTAAGGAGTTGCAGTAAGACAAACACTGAAAATAATTTTTTTCTGGTACAATGTGTTGAAGCAGAGCAGCTGGAATTGTCCACCTTTGTACAAGCTAAGAAAATGTTTGCTGTTTTGTGAGTGGAAGCAGCTCTGGAGTGAATTGAACTTCTGAAAATGCGGCCATGGACTGGTTCCTGGCGTTGGATTATGCTCATCCTCTTTGCTTGGGGAACTTTACTGTTCTATATTGGTGGGCACCTGGTACGAGATAGCGAGCACCCAGATCACTCCAGCCGGGAATTGTCCAAGATCCTTGCTAAGCTGGAACGGTTAAAGCAGCAAAATGAAGACTTAAGGCGCATGGCAGAATCTCTCAGGTAGGATCTCAAAGTAATTAAAACTGCTCAGAAAATGTTTGAAATATGAAATAGCAGAATTTAAATTGTAAGGGTTATTTGTGGGAGTTTTTGCAAAATTATATTTCACATTTAAAAGTAGATATAAATGTTTTAATCTATGCTATAAGTAGATGAAAATATATTGCAAAACCTTTAAATAAATAATGTACATTTAGTTCCGGTCTAATGTAATCATTACTTAAGAGTCATTTAATGGTGTGGAAGTGTTACTGTCACAATAACAGAGTTCTGTAGGTGATTCACCCCTGAATGCCAACTTCAAACAAGTGCAATTATTATGACATTCATACAAATTAGAACATCTAGTTCTTTATACTTCTGCATGCAGTAATTGGAAGAGCTCATTTTAAAATTGCTGAAAACATTTGTACAGCCTGCTGAAAATAAATGCTGACTTGCTGAAGATGATCTGCAATAGATTGCTGCATTATACAAATTCTTTTATCTAAGTTTTCTTCCTTGTTGTGCTGCTAAACTTGTAGAAATACTTGTAAAACAGTAGGATCATCTCCTTTTTTACAATTGCACAATCACCTTATCACCTGATAGAAGTGTCAGTCTTCTGGGATGGTTGAAAACAGGAGCTGCACTGTGCTTGTTTGCATTTCTCTATGAATGCCAGCATACACTGACAAGAAGAGATCTTTCCACCCAAATCCTCCTTTGCTGCCAATTTACGTAGCAGATCCTCATCCCCAAAGACAACAACAAAAAAGAAAACCAAAAATCTACCCTGTGAAACATACCTTATGTGCATGCGCAACCTACCATTCAAAACTTGACAAAGATCATATCTGTGAAAAGGCTTTACAAAATCTTAACCCTTTTTTCGTCTGTGATACTTAAATAATATCTGATTTTGTAATTTTCTCCTGCTTGCTTCTTTTCACACAAGATGTGTACGGACTAGAATTAGGGTTTTAAGGTAGGGATAGATACTTGTTTGGGTTATTCTGGTTCTCAGCTACTGCAACCATCTGTATGTTTGATTTCAAAAAATATGTCGTTATGAATTTATGATTTTTAAAATATTTTTAATTTCTTACCCATATTGGTTAAGAGTAGTTCATATTTTTGCAAGGATTTTTGGTAAGCATATTTTTTGATACTTATGTTCTAAGATGTACCTTTGCAAGAGTGCAAGTTGGAACAGTCACATCTTTTTGAAAATGGTCTGCAATAAAAAAAATATTCCTTTAGGAACTGAGTACACTTTTGTGATGTACTTCTGATTACTTGAAATTGCATTAGGTACCACATAGTTTTTATGGTGTATTTAAAAAGCCTTAGGTGGGAAGTTACTGTAGTTTTTCTTTTGCTAATATGATGCTTTGTAAAAACCTTGCTTGTGAGATAGAAAGAGGTATATTAATGATGCAGAAGAGAAATGGAATTAAAGGTGTTTTGTAGTGCTTGAGTTTTAGAAATTATGTGCAAGAATATTGTAGTATAGTGAGTTACCATAGTCTGTATATGATTATAAACAATATTGTGTGAGCAGATCTAGGTTGATTTTAGAAGCAGTCTAGATTTCATTAGTGCAAAATTGTAATAAATCTGAGTTTTTTATAGGCTATTTTTTTACTATTCTCTATCCAGTAGACCTGGAAGAGCCCTTTCAAGGACGCTTATTACAGATGTAGTAGGTGTGACAGCAAAACTGGAAATCTTTACTACAATTTTTTAGTTATTTAAGGGAAACTTGAGAGGGAGTAATTATCAGATCAAAGTATTACATAATGTTGTTTCCTAAAACCAGTAGTTTTACCTAGAAGTTTTACTTACTGCTAGGATTATGATATGACTTCTAAAGACTGTCCCTGTTGCATATGGATGATACAAAGCTTTTAGGAATAGAAGAGCTTAAAATTACAACTTTTGTAATGTCCCATTTTCTTGGATGGAAACTGTGAAGCTGCGTATGCCTTCATCCTTGACCTAGGCTTTATTTTTGCAATACATGAATGCTTCATAGTATTCATGTGCTTCTTTATGTCTTACTGGGTGGTAGTCAAATTCTTATGTTTTAGGGTATTTTAATGAAAGATAAACCTGGCAGTTTAGGAGCCAATAATTTCGGAATTCCTCTCAGGGAAATAGAGAATCTTGTTAAATGGATTCATACTGTGTTCATGTTATGAATACATCACTTTTGGACTGTATTTGCTTCTTAGACTCTTTTAAATATTGCATTTTGTAGAACCTCCAATTCTTTTAATAAATATGATAACCTGTTTCTTACTCTGAATTAGGAGCGTGTGTTGTAAAGCAGAACAGAGGTGGAAAAGGGCAAAGTGTCATCAAACACATAAAACCAGTAAAAAAAAAAATCAGTATCTCTACACAATATTTTTATAGTTCTGAGTGTAGCTTCAGAAAGAAGAGATCAGATTTTAATTTTGAAAGAGCACTAGAATTGCTTTAATGTAGCTGGTGCTGAGGCTGGTGGAGAATCCAAACTCAAGATCAATTAATCATAAGCAACTCTATTGAAGTACTTCTGTCAATTTCTCTGGGTAGTTTTGTGTCTAGTAAACCTGTAGAAAACATTGACGGGGCTTGGATAGAAGAACAGTTCTGGGTTGATAAAAATTTAAATACTAAAGTACAGTTTCTTACTACATGTATTAAAAATATCTCAAGTTTGAAGCTGAGGGTATTGCACAGGCCAATGTGGGAAGAATGAAGGTAATTGAACTAAATGGTGGCCACCTCTGCTCTTTTTACTGTTTTTTTTTGTGCAATTCTGAGTTAAGGGAAGCAAGATGTGCAGTAGGTATAAATCAGTGCTGGTCAGGGCTGTGCTGATCTAAATTGATAAGGGATGCTTGCTCTTTATTTGTAGGTAACATTGACTCTTTTCTTTCAGTTCTATTTACTGAGAGATTTTATCTAAGAAGGATGAAGTGACCACCTGTATTCTGTTTGTGTGTGTTAGTGGTCATTAATAATTGAACATAATTTTCTTCTTGGGGAAGAGAAAAAAGTGAGAGAAGAAAAGGCAATCATAATGTGGTTTTAGGTAGTTATAAACCTTCTAGCTCCTTACAAAGAACTTCGATATAAATGAAAGAATGAGAAAGTATTTGAGTGTGAACTTGTGAAATCTTACATTTTTCCTCTTGCTGATAAATTGGTATAACCTTTTAGATATCTTGGAAATAGGAAAAGGTTAGAATGGTTTTTACAATTTATGGATTTTTAAAAACTATTTTTACAATTATTTTACAAAGTATGGCAGTTCTTCTAGCTAAATTGAATGTCACTATGATTAATTTTTAAGGGGCTCTTTTTTCCTTCAGAGATCCAGACTAGAGATCCATTGCTTTCTCATTGCCCCTTTGTCATTGTACCTGAAGGTGATGAGAAAGTGGCCTCAGTCATATGGATTATGTACACAGAATTATTTTTTTTAAATCTGGATTACTAACAAGGGCTAAAGCAGAAACAGCTTATCTCTACAAAATAATCTTTTTGATGTTTAAAGTTATACAGCAGTATCTTCATTTAATGAGTTGACTATAGAAAAGATAATTTATATTTGCTATCAGATGATAGGAAGCAGCATGCAAACATCACACCTTGTAACTACTGAGAATTGAAATAAACCAGCTAGTTGGTTTATTAGCTTGACTGACCATTTAAGTGGATTATAATGGTGTTTATTTTGTGTTCATAACTTAATTACAGTTTTACCATAGTAATAAGTGAAGGATACTCTGTACTAGATGCTTACTGATGTGGTTTTTTATTACTGCTTAGAATCATCATCTTAGTTTAGATGAACTTACTTTAAATTCACTTCTCATATTTTAAAGAGTAAAATAGTTGTCAGAACTTCGATAAGAATTTTTTTTGGTACGAATTTCTGTTTTTCAATAGGCATTCTTATTCATGAGTATGCATAATTACTAGGATATGCTGCACTAGAAGTTACCTGCATGCAGGATGCCATGAGACTAGACAAGGATATTAATTCAAACGCTTTTCCCTCAAATGTTATGTACACCTCAGCTGAAGTACTTGTAGAGGATAATAACTCCCAAGCTGTGCTGGTTGCAGAGAAGAATCTTTTCCTTAATTTTGAGACTGGATGAAAGTGAGGAAGACAGCAATTCCAAGTCTGATGAGGTAACAGATGTAGAGACACAACTGAAAAAAGAATAAGCTATCTTAGTTTCATCTTAAAAAGATGTGATTTTTGGAAGTATAAGCAGCTGGTTTAGAGAATATCCCCCCATCCCAGCTCTTTTATCGAACAGTCTAAGTATAATAAAAATTTTTATTGCAGTGTGCCAAAGCAAGATGAATATTAAATGGCAAAATGGTACTTTTATTTTTAAGATCTTAATTATATCAAATGATCAACATTACTGTTCTTCTTTCATATCATCCACAACCATCCTTCTGCAGGATTCTCTAATTGCTCCTTTACAGACTTTCCTTATGCTAGGAGGATGTGTGCACTGTCTCAAGATTTCTTATGGCAATGATTTTCAATCCTTTCGCCCTATTGTTCTTCACAGACTCTACCTTCAGGGTATGTGACTTGTAGAGGATAAACGGTTCCATTTTTTTCTGGTAATTTTGTGGTTAGTTGTTCCTTCACAACTCAAATTGTGGTACTGAGTTGGCAGATCACAAACACGTTTCCATCTGGTGGTTTTAAATTAGTGTAAGAATGTAAATGTTTTTCAATATACTTTTTAAAGGCTTGTTTGTATTGTCTTGTACATGGCAATCCAATACTGTATCTCAGTAGGATATAACACAGTACATTTGTTGTAGAAACAAATTTACAAATTGATTGTTGAAACAGATTTTATTTAGGAGTGCACATGCTTAAGATTAGGATATTTTACACAGTTCTGACATGCTTGTTCCGTCAGTGCATGAAAAAGCAGATGTACGAGCAGTTAATGATAATTCCTTTTTGTTTACCATGGTAGTTTTAGAAGACAAATATTTTTTTTCAGTAATTTAATTATCCCTAGTAGGATAGGGATATGATAGCTTTAATAAGAAGCTTTAAGACTGCAGAATTTTTTACTAAATTTCTTTCAGGCTACGTAGCTGCTTCTTCCTCCACCTCTCCTACCGCCTTCTGAATAAAGGTGCTTAAATGCTGTGCTTCATGTGATGCACCTTTCTAATGCTCACATTATGTATTTGTTCTCTTCAGCTGTTCCAGGGAAAATGAACTTTTCATCAGTCCCTGAAATTTTATTGGCATTTAGTTATTCAGACCTGAGAGACTTTAAAGAAATAACATCTCAGTAGGATATTTAGAATGCTTTCATTTCTTTCTAACATGGAAGGTGCTCCCTCAAACCACTGTTTTCTCTATGCCAGAGGCATCTTTTGTCTGTCAAAGACTCTTCCTGTGTATGGTGCTGTGAAACTCTGTGTGTTTGTGTGGAGAAAATATCTGTTTCTTTTTATGCTCATTCCTTTATGAAGGAAGAATCATCTTCATGTTCTGCAAGAATTCTGTATTCTTTGCAGTTCTAAAGACTTCCCATTGCACGTCTGCTTGCTCTTTTTCTTTCTGGGGTCAGCTCTTACAAAAGCTTATAAAACATGGAATAATTTTTAACCAGAAGGGTAATTTCTCTTGAAATTAAAAGGGTTTTTATTTTCCCTGCATTAAATTTGTGAGGCAAGAAGAAGTTAGCATCTAATTTTTAAACATTAATAATTTTGCTTCATTAATATCTGGATTTAAGTTGAGATGATGAACAAACCTCAGTAATGCCCTCAGGGCTGATTTATGGCTCATAGATTTCAGGATATGTGTTTCCATACTTCTCCTGTGCTCACATATCAGAAATTTAACAGACGGATGTTACAATTGCTGGTGTTTTTTTAGGTGATCTACACTTTAGAATACTAGAGTTGTCATAAAAAATCATTATAGTGGTACATTTAAGAGTCTGATTCCAGGCAATACATTGAAATCATCCTGTGTGGATGTGTAGGAAAACTTAACTGGAGATCAAGTGCTGGAGCCCTGGTTCTCCAAGAAGATAGGGCCAGGGTTTAAGAGCAGAATGGCTTTGTCTGCCAGTCAGGTTAACAGTTAAACTGCCACAGATATTATTCTCACAAGCAGAGCCTTGGATTGTTCTTGTTGGTGAGTGAAATCTTGTAAACAACACAGTTTAGCATCAGGCTGCATTTCCTTGCACTGTGTTGTGCACTGTTTTTTCCTATGGGATTGTGCTTTTAAAATCTTTTTGTTAATATGTTTAATTTCTTCTGGTTTTAAGGAAATCTGATGAAAATTTATCAGTAAAACAGTATGAAATAAAAATGAATGGAGAGCTGAACTGTTAATGCAAATAATTTATCAAATAATTATATTTATAAATCATGCGATTTCTTTATTTTCTGTATCCTAGGATACCAGATGGTCCCATTGATCAGGGACCAGCTGCAGGAAAGGTACATGCTTTAGAGGAGCAACTTCTAAAGGCCAAAGAACAGATAGAAAACTATAAGAAGCGGACAGGAGATGGTTGGTGGATAATTTTTATTTTAATTCTAAAGCAAGTTTTGATTTGGTATTTCATATCACAGATGTATTGGCTTCTTAACAAGCACTGATGCTTTTATGCCTTTTTTTTTAAAGTAGGCGGCCTTGGAAAAGACCATGAAATACTGAGAAGGAGGATTGAAAATGGGGCTAAGGAACTTTGGTTTTTCCTCCAGAGTGAACTGAAGAAGTTAAAAAATCTAGAAGGAAGTGAACTGCAAACACGCATTGATGAATTTCTGTCTGATTTGGGTCATCAGGAAAGGTACTTCCATTAGTTGGTTCTGACCTTTAATTTAACTGTCATTATGTTGTTCAAAGATGTGTGGCAATTATATTTTTCATTGTTGTTAATCATCAGGCCTCCTTATTGTTGGAGTACCTTTTGTATTATAATAAAATATTCTGTATGAGTTTTGTTTGTGCTGTACAAAATTAATCCAGGAACTGCTAAAAATTCAGTGACATCTGTCTTTAAGCATATGATAACTCTTTTCTCAACAGGATCGCAATGACAGTTTGTGTCTCATCAGTAAATAGTTATACAAAAATAGTTGAATTAACTAAATACACTACCTTAAACCAGTGCTCTGAAAAAAGCTGTGATCTTTATTTGTGAACATCAGTAATAAAGCAAGAACCTTTGAAAATAATAATATAGTAAAGGGAAAACATTACAAGAATTTTCAATTCCTAAGAAATAATGCAAACACTATTTAAAACATAAAGACAATATGAATTTGATTATTAATATGGGCAAATACTATAGTCCATTAAATCTTGTAATTCAGTATTACACAATTCCAAAATCCATTTTGTCACAGATTGATTGAGTTGAAAGTGAGAAAGGACTATTCAATTATTGAGAGTTATTATTTATATAGAAGACATGATTAAATTTCATCCAATTAGTTCTCTGACAAGTGCAGTTTTATATATTTGACTGAAATAAAAGTAGTGCTTGGCTGAAGTGTAATTTTCTGAAAGACTTGAGATCTTCACTTGAACTGTGAATTGGCAGAGAAGTGTCACTTCCCTGGATAGTTTGTTTCAATAGTTATCTTCTCTCAGAAATATTTATTTTCCACAGAAGTTATTTCCATCTGGGCTTCTTGAGCTTTAGGTCATGGATTCCTATGTACCTTTTAAACTATCTCTGCTAAAAACTGGAGCAAGTAGTCTAATACCAGACTTTCTGACATTTGTCATGGTAACAGAATCACTTATGTGCATGTTATTGCTCTGTTTATAAAGCCAGGATGAGGCAGTGACCACAGTGAAACTTTGAATAATGTTGTGTGTGTTTGATGCCAGAAGGTTCTTAGGTTGCTTTCTCCCAGGATGAGTCCTTTTCCCTAGTTCTTTCCATTGTACACCAATGATTATTAATTCATTAAGTCTTAATTTTCAAGTTTCTGCATTTCTGACACCCTTATGTTCACATGTCACTATACTTCAGGATGAGGTGAAATCCGTTCGAGAGGTGCATAAACTTCTTTGCATTGAGTTATAAAACTGCCCTGTAGACCTCTGGAAGTTACGAGATTAATCTCACTGTGGTACTAAAAGAAGTTTGTATATGATGCAAGCAATCACAACTGCTCTTTTTTTTTTCCCCTCTGAGAATTTTTTTGTTGAGTATAGGTATTCTTCCAGTTGTCAAGGTGGTTATTAAATATAGACTATTTAGTCTTTGTAATAGATCTGTGTAGACCTTGCTGTCTGGTGAGGTCCTCAAAGAAGACTAAAGTAATTTAAGCTAAAATCAAACAGCCATAAACTAGTTTTTATTAAACTGAATCTGGACAATCTGTTTACAGTGTAGAAATTCAAAGGAATTGCATTAGAAAAAAAAAATTAAAAAATGTTTTTACGATATTCAGCCTGTGTTCCTGGTGCATTTGCAATGTTGCCTTCAAGCAGTAATATTGTCTTGTGTTGAAGAATGCACAACTTGGTTGCCTCTAGTCCTGAGGAAGTTTTTTCCTGCACCTTTGAGGTCAAGCTGCCTCTTCATTCCCTTTAATCTTTCAGTCTTGTTACGTGAATTGTGGGAACATTCCCAGTTTGTGTGCACATCCTTTGGCATGTGATGCACTGCTGTCTCTGGATGTTCTTTGCCCTTAGAATGCACAGTACCTCCCCAGGGGAGGAGCAGTCTCATCTTCCCTCTGCATTGTCCATCTGCTCGCTTCTCTGAAAGGAACACAGCATAAGTTTGGAATGAGCAAATCAAATGTTTGTCACTCTGAGAAACACAGGTTTTTGTTCTGTTTTTTTTTTTTTTTTTTTTTTTTTTTTTGGAGGGGGGGTTTGTTAGTTTGTCTTGGGGGTTTTTTTTGTTTGTTTAGGTTTTTGTTGTATTTTTTTTTTACTTATTGCCTGTTTTGTTTGTTGGTTTGGTTTGGTTTTTTAAGTACACGTGCCCTTTAGAATTTTTTTTAAAGGAATTAAGCCTGTTGCCAAATACTCATTTGTTTACAGTGCTGTCTTAAAAATTTGTATTTTAGATAAATGGAACACTGCAAGTGCACCTGGTATTACTTACTTTTATACGTATACATGCACATAAATATACATAAAGATATCTCAGAAATTTTAATATGTATTATAATCTACTGTTTGGATTAGAAAGATTAGTGTTAATTTTAAGTACTTAAAGGAGTTTTTCATGCTGTCCTTAAGTGGGAAAACAAAGAGGTGGGTATCAAATGATGAGGTAGCTATGTAAGGAAAGAGGCTCATACTTATGTTGTTTTGTTTGTGAGGCAAGCCCTTTGTGTCACAGATTAAGACTTGCTTTGTAAGAGACAATAAACTTTAGTTTCTGTGGCTCTGAACAAGTAATATTAGAGTTCTTTGTTAATTTCGGTGACGTTAAGCAAATTGTTTACTTCTCATATAATTGTGCTTCCAGCTGGATGCCTTAATCACTGTTTGTTGCTTATGCCCTAGGAGCTGTGTGGATTTTCTCCAGGGCGGTGCTGGTCTTGCCTTATGTTTTTGTCAAGTATTTCAGTGCAGATTCTGTTTGAGAAACAGTGTTGCCCAACACAAGAGTTTCCTTGAGAATTACATAACTGTATTCTCACAGTTGCTATAGGGAAGAGGGCTGTTGAGAGTAAATTCGTCTAAACATTGGAAAGACTATTTGAGATTGAGTTATTAAAACAGAGCAAATTAATCCTCCAGTTGTCATGGTTGTTTCCTGTGTTGACAAAAGTTGTTTGCAAGGTGGCTGTTACTGAGTTAGTTTCATTCCTTCTCCCTGGGAGTAGCTGTCATCAGGGATTTTATGGCACCTGGCCAACATTTGATGCACAGTGCTTGGACAAATTTTCACATTATTTCCTTTGAATTACATATTTTCCTTTGAGTTTTTATTTGTTGATGTAAAATTTTTAGGAGGTCTAAATATTTTCATATGACTGGAATAAATGTCTAGACTGATTATTAAAAATGCCCACCCTTCCCTCTTTATTTTGGCAGTCAAATACAGATGAAACACAGCCAGATTTTTTCCTCCATTCTGCTTTCCAGGAACAAAATACTTTTAAGTGCAGCTCCAAGATTTATTTTATGATATGAAGCAACAACAGCAACAAGTTGATGTTGTTGGTTGGTAACCCAGTGAAAGATGAAGTTTGATGCAGTAAATATCTGCAGTGCCACTGTGTGAAGTTTCCTGCCATTTCACCACCTGCAGTAGCCTCTAATAACCCTGTGCAGGCTCATCCTTTGTCTGCACTGAGCTATCCTGGGCTCACGGATCACCACTCCCTGTGCTTTTAACTCTCTGCACAGGGCATGACCCAGGTCTTTGGTATTTGTGTCTCTTTTAAATCTGTATTAGTAAGTTATCACAGTGATCTGTCACACTCAAACTCTAGCAGATGCAGCTAGGAAATGCACATTTCTGAGCAGTAACAATCAAAAAAAAGGTCTCTGTGACTGTCTTAAAATATTACTACCTTCTAATAATTTCTCTGTGATAACACCTGTGAATTTTTCACTTCCTGGTTTACTTCAGGATTTTATAATTTTTTTGAAGAAGATGATTATGGCTACTGTCTGAAAACTCTTTCATGAATTTGTAACATTTCCTGCAGATCATTTGATACTTTTTATGGTTTCTACTGAGCAAAGCTGCCTTTACTTAATGTGGTGAGTCATTGAGGCTGTGTAAGGACACTCTCACCCATTTATCTTACCTCAAAAAGTATCAAAATAATTATATTTCATCCATGAGGCTGATGACTAAAACGAAACTACTGCCTTTTCCTTGTTGTGGTCACCATGGCCAGTAATATAAAAAAAAAAAAAAAATGGGCAGCACTTTTTTTTCCATAGGAATAGGAAAAATTGCTTAAGAGCTGACAGAATTTTTTTATTGTTGTTTTTTTAATTGGTAAGCTTTGTATTTTCATTTCTTTTTTCAATAATTAATGGAAATATATTTCTGTAAAATATAGGAAGAGTACACTGATTACTTATGTTACAGGTACAGAAAAAGCTTTTTTAAGGCTAATGAAAGAGCATTTTAAAATGGTTTAAAATGTGGAAATGTGGTTGCACAGCTGCTTTTAATGATTTTTTTCATTTTTTTTAATGTTTAAACCTTAACTTTGTATTTTTTCTTTAAACACTCAACATGGTTACATCCTGATTCGGAGGAAAAACATATTTAAACTCCCAAGAAAATGCATTGGTTTCCTTTTCCAGTATGCCTGCTAGCCTGTGTGTTTTCTATAAATAGGGAAACTGTCTTAAGAGGAGCAGACCCTTCATCTGTTTAGTTATCTGTATATAATGCATTGTATTAGAACTAGTCCATCATTAGTTTTGTTCTAAATCTCTTTAAACTGTGTGTGCATGTTACTGTATTATGTGTCTTTAATAGTTACTGATTTAAAACTAGTCACCTGGTGATGCTTTAAATTAATTTTTATGCAAAGCCACAATAGGGTATTTCAAGCTCAATTACCTTGTAAAAGAAAATCGAGTTTATACAGTTTCAGATTAGAATGTAGATAAGGTTCTTCCAGTTGATTGACAGAAGGTGAGGATTACTGCTGCTGAATAATTTGGGTAAAATATTTAATACAATAATAGTAGATGCTATAGTCAGTGTCTCTGTTACCCTGTGTAGAAGCATGGGGATAAAGACCAGAATGAGTGTATGAGAATAAAATTACAGATACATAAATCCAGTTATTAAATTAGCAAGAAACGTTTGTCTGATAACTCTGCTGATTAATCAAATTAGGGCAGCTCTATCTTTATCTCAATGTTTACTGCTTCAATATTGTGCCATTGAAGTAGTTTCCTAGTAGGGATATGCAGCCTGCTCCTCTCAATTATGGACAAGGGGTAGCCTTGGCTAATTGGATTTGTGCTTCCAGTGCTAACAAGCGCTGCCAACAGCTTGACAAGACCACTTCAAATGTTGTTACGAAATTTATTTTTCTTACCTTCACAGTTTTTTGGTCACCTCCCAAATTTCTCTGCCTTTGTTCTGTCACTTCCCTTTCTAGTGCTCAAACTTTTGCTTTATCAAGAATTTCAGGCAATAAATAGCAGCATCTGAAGTTCAGATGAAAGTATTAAGAAAAGTGGTTCAAACTTTAGCACTGTTATGGAGAAATATTTAGCAATATTAAATATTCTCAATCTATGAAACCAACTCTGAAATTACTGGTTCTGAGTTGGGCCATCCTTTACTTTTAGAATAAACATTAACATTTCTAGAAACACTTTGAATAGTTTGTCTCTTGTTTTCTATTTCTTCCCAAAAGCCACTGAGATTAAAAAGAATTTTTTTCCAGGGTGGTACTGTTTGGACAAAATCCGTAATTTTGACTGCAAATTTTAACAAATGTCATATAACATTTTTATTTTCATGATGATGACTTCTTTATTCTCTTATTTGGCCAGTGAAATGTTATAACCCTAAGAAGAGAATCTCTAATATATTAAATAATTTCAATTTAGTTTTTGATAGTTCCTCAAAATTCATGTTTTGTAGTATGGACTTGCATGGCAATGAGTCTGTTTGGAATTTTAAATTTTTAATTGCTACTGGGTGTGGAACCATTGTTGGTGAAGGACGCAGTCAGTCTGTCTTGGCTGCTGTTTGAATTGTGCAGTGGGAGGTAGCATGAAGAAACTGATTTTGAAGCTGCAATTGAAATACCTCTTTAATTTGTCTTTGGTTTCATTTAATGCTCCAAGGTAGTAGTGTTAAGATTGTTTTCCTTTGTTGTTTATAGGTCAATAATGACCGACTTGTACTACCTCAGTCAAACAGATGGAGCTGGAGATTGGCGAGAAAAAGAGGCCAAAGATCTAACAGATTTGGTACAGAGAAGAATAACTTATTTGCAGGTAAGAGAATAGAGCTTTTGAATCAAGGTAAACATTTTTTTCTTCTTATATATGTAGCTAAAACCTTGCAATAGAATTTAGGTTTAGCTAAAACCTTGCAATAGAATAATTATATCACAGTTTAAAAATGAATGTTGGTGTATGAATAAATTATGTAGAAAATAAATCATTACATTTCTTTAAAACATTATTTTATATGTATATGGAAGGTAATATTCCAAGGCAATCATTGGGGTTTGTATTTTTGTTGTTGGTTATTTTGGTTTATTTGTTTCTTTGTGGGGTTTTTTTTGGATCCATAGTTTTTACTGGGCTCTACTTAGCTGTTTGAATTGTTCACTTTATTGTAAAAGATAATTGTCTTGTTGATTTTTAAAATTTTGTTCTTTAGGAGTATCAAAATGCATTAATATATTTGAATAGTTTTAAAAAGAAAATTTAAAAGTCCTTGTATCAAACTTCTGAACTAGCAGCCCATTTTTAAAAACATAAGGAAGCAATACTGAAGTGCTTGTATAGTGTGTTGTCTAGTTCTAGATTGTTTCAACAGATGTTTGAGACTTCTCTAGATGCTCATATTTTTGAGTTGATAAGGCCTTTTTAATATATGTGTGTGTGTGTATAAAATCTAAATAAAACTTGATCTGAAGGTGTTGGGACTTCTTTTCATGACTGAATGCATGCAGCCTTATATGTAGTGGTCAAAAACATATTTAATGTAGTCTGTTTTATTTGTACTTGTTTTATTTTTTATGGCCTGTGTGCAGCTGTTTTGTATGGTCACTCCTAATGCCTGATCTTTTTTTCTTGTGTAAATAGCTGATTTTGTTTCTCAGATTTTCATTATTTCACAGTTCAGCTGTTGGAACCTTCTCTTCTTTGACCAAGCTATGTATTTGTTGCTTGTTATTAAAAAAAAAAAAAAAACAAAACACCCTTCTGAGGAAAAAATCTCTCTAAATTGTGCAGCAGTCATCATTTTATTGTACTTCTTCAACTCCTTTCTGAGAACTGTTCCATATTTTCTCATTTTGATACCACTGTTTGTCAGTAGTATACTGTAACTGCTTTTCATGCTGAAAAATATAGCCTTTCTCTACCTTTTCCTTGTCTTTTACTATCCATTTGTTGTCCTATTTAGTAAAACAACTGTGCAAGTCATCAAAAAGAGTACAAAGTTATTTGCTTTAACATAAAATATGCACCAATGTAAAGCAGTCATGGTTTGAAATTACACACATCTATATACCTCATTAATAATAAAACTACTAAAAATAAAATAAAATAAAAAAATTTAACAACCCTTGCTCCTCAAGTTGGTGCCAAAAAGTATTATATGGGACATATTTGTAATTGTTTTTTAGTTAAGTATGAAAGTACTACATAGCTTTTTTCTGGTACATGTTGAACATTGACAGCTGCATTATTTTGGGACATCTCCCTGGGAAGTCATTTAGTTGAATGATTGTGAATAGTGATGACTGCTACTTCATTTGGATGACATTACCATAAATTTGATTTAATGAGGCTATATGTAACTAGTTTCCTATAGTTGGAGCAACATTTAAAAAGCTAGGACTTTATATTTAAGGAAAAGGCCTTATTTTCAGAGTTGTTTTTTATCAAACAGGTGAAGAAAATGTACAAGAGAAGTCAGATAAGAGCACCTGTAGTGCTGTAATCAAGTGAATAAATTATTATGAAGGCAGCAGTTTTCTGTCCCTTCTCTTTTGTGTCTATTTTTGTTCTGTTTATTTTAGGAAGTTTGTGATTCAGCATGCAGTCTCGCAATAGCAGAATATTTTTGCCTCTGATTTAAAAAAAAAACAAAACTTTTTGTTCAGCTTTAAAGGTTAAAAATACAATCAGGTGAGAAAGGTTGCTAAGTACTCAACAACACATCAATTATATTAGTCATAGTTTTCCATATTCAAGTCATATTCTGCCATACTATTTAGTTGGGGCTTTGTATGTATGCAAAGAAAAGAAAGTTGGTCATGAGACTTTTTTTTGAGCTTTCTGGACTTCGCAGTATTTTTGGTGGTTTAATGTGTCACTTAGATTTTTCTGTCTTAAAGTGTATTAAATCCTCTCCCTTACATTAAAATTACTGATTCATGTTTTTAACAAAAGTCCTCATGCTAAAATGACAACAACAATTAAAAAGGCTTTGGGCACTTTGCATACATGCAAGGGGATGCACCCCATACAACTGTAATCAATGAAATCAAAAGTATATTATATGGTTTTAGTATAATAACCACCTAAGGAAGTGTGGTTACTGCTGATATCTGTGTGAGGTTTTCTCTAGGATTGAGGAACACAGTGTGTTAAAAAGTCCATCTGCATGCTGGGATGTTTCACTCAAGCCAAAACTTGTGTATCACAAGAGGGTAGGTGCAAACTAGAGGAATTTGTATTAGAGGAAGGTTTGAGATCTCTGGCTCTCAAATCAAATACCTACTATTTCTGACTAGGAAGAGAAGAGCATTTTCTTCCAGCAGCTGGAAGAAACTTCTGGTTGTTTGTTTGGACTTGTTGTTTCTTTTTATGGATTTTTTCTGCCCCCAAAGTCTTGAGGGGAGCTGGTATGAAAAGGAAGGATTACAAATGATATTGCAAAAGAAGGGGAATAGAAGACGATATGAATTACATTTATGATAACTAGGATGAGAAACACCCATTTTTAACATATTTCTCTAAAAAAATGGGATTTTCCAAAGATTTTGGGCGGAACTCTCTTCTCCAGCAGACTGTAGCATCAAAGAATAAAATATCTATTGAAAATATAAAAAAAGAACAACTTTGTTAATGAGCATCATACTGTATTTATGAGGTTACTCAGTAAATGGTAGCAGAGTGCTTTCCCACTCCACTCTAATCTGTTGTGATTCATTAGATTAAGTACATTTCTCTGAACTGTGTTCATTAACACAGTCGTTTCTCATACAGTAAAATGTATATTAACAAGCAGGGTTTACTTTTGCCAGTTTGTGATGTGTTTTGATGGTTGACTACACACTTGAAAGCACTGGAAGGTGGTGAGGCATTGAGGCAGTGCTTGGGACATTATTCCCACCTGAGCCTGCTTTCTGTGAATAGGCCAGCCAAGAGCCCTGGAAGAAGAATACAATGGAAATCCTGAATTTTGTGAGAGCAACAGTGTATGCCTGTGTTCTTTGTAATACAAGACCATTAAATCCATCTTGTCAGTTGCAAAAATCTACTTTTATTTTAGATGGTATTCTCTTCTATAGAAATATGTAATTCTAACCATTTTGCTATTCTGAAAATTTGTTAATTTTTTCAGTTGCATTGTTCATAGAAATTATTCTGAGGAAGATAAAAGATGTAAACTCTGGAATGGCTTGATGATCTAATCTTCTGTATATTCAAGTATCTTTTGTGTGATTGGTCAGCTGTAGGTTTTTTGTTTGTTTGGGATTTTGTGTGGGTTTGTTAAATTTTTCTTTGGATTTTTTTGATATTTGTTTTTATTGCAGTTTTATGGCTGTTACATTACAGGGCTTGACATTCGTGGAGGTCCCTTTCATCCCTATCTTCATTATATAGATCATTAAAATGGAGATAGGAGTGTGATCAGCAGTGTCACTAGGGTTGAGAACAGAATGTACTACCCACTCAAATCAGGGATTTTTCTGTGACTTTGTGCCAGGAGGAAAACTCTTCTGTCAGTCTTCACTGGTTTTAAAATTGACTGTTCTCCTTTATCATCTCAATACTTTTACTGGTTGCTTTGGTTGGCAGTTTTGGTTATGAACACCCAAGCTATTCTGATGCTTGATATGTAACTTTTCTTCCTTATCAATGGGTAATATTTTCACCTTTTCCTGGAAACACCAGTTGAAACTGCAATATATCCAAGTATCTCTACTTCCCTTTTTCTTTTAAAATTCTGAATAGACAATTGAAGCTCAAATATTGCTTTGTCTTTTTGCTACTTGAGTATAGCAATTTGAAAAAAACCCACAGTCATAAAGAAATTAGTTAAATAGATTTTTAAGTCATAAACTAATACTAATATGTATAGTTTTTAGTTAAATCTACAAATAATGATAAAACCAGAGTAAGGTCATTATATTAACATGGTAAGCAGTCACACTATCAAACTATATTTCACTGTGTGATTACTACTTGATTTCCATAATATTGTTCATAAGCTATTATATGAAGCTTGCATTTGCATGAAGGAAAGCAAGAAGGCACACCTTGACAATACTTCAAATATACCATCGATTAAATGCTTTCATTTTAAAGGACACAAGCATTTAAAGATAATGCAAGTGTATAAAGCATTATCTAAGGGCATTTTCTAAAAATTCACAGAAATTATTCCTTTCAAAAAGAACAGTGTTGTGGCTTTACCCAAGCTGGCAACAAAGTATCCCCCAGAGACTCCTCCTCCTCCCTGGTAGGACAGGGAGGAGAATCAATGGGAAAAAAAGCCCAAACAAACAGAAAAACCCCACAAAAAACCCCATTGTGGGTTGAGATAAGAACAGCTTAATAACTGAAACCAAGCAAAATATAATAATATTAATGACAATAGTAATAATAAAAATATAATACTGCTGATAATCATGAGATGAGGATGTATTTTTTCATGGAGTTCTTTCTGTGTGGACTTGTACAGAATACAAAGAAAGGCCCTCTTTCTCTTTTGGAAGACTGTGGGAAATACATTTGTTATAATTTCAAAAGATACCTGTTGGGTTTAGTCTCAAGTTATCCATTAAATTTGTGATGACAAAAGTACTAGTCTGAGGAATAAAAATTGGGAATGAAAATTTTATTTCATTTATTGGCTTCATGCCAAGTTAGGCTTTGAATCAGGTGTATTTAAAATAAAAAAAATAAAATGCTGAAGGTATAGCACATGTTCTAGAATTCTGGATTTGTTTTGGATATTTTATTATTCCCTGCCTCCACCCCCTGTAGGTACTATGTGGTCAGCTAGCCTGGGAAGCAGTCCTTAATAACCATTTGTTTTATTCTGTACCATTTGTTTTATTCTGTACGTTGTAGACAGGTGGAAATTTTCTTTAATGGGATGACATGCATGCTTATTGAAAGAGAACTAACAAACTGGAAAAAATGCCAAAGGAAAAAGCTGAGAATCATGTTGATGAAATGTGAACTTGGAGTCCAAATGTTGGCTTTTTCTGACAGATTTACAAATGAGAAAGTAATTTAAAATCTTGAATGTATTCTATTTTATGTTAGGATAGTGAAGTATGTTCAATAAGTGTTCATGTTCGCAGTGAAGAATTCACATAAAATTTTCATGGAGCTGAAGCTTACTCATCCAGTAGGAGATGTGTTGTAGCAGGGTGGCTTCTGTGATTTATGACATTTGCCAGTTTTTCAGAAAAACACAAGCCTTTGGTGTAGCTTCTCTTCAGCTCCACTTTTTCACCTGTCCTTACAGAACCCGAAGGATTGCAGCAAAGCTAAGAAACTTGTGTGTAACATCAACAAAGGCTGTGGCTATGGCTGCCAGCTTCACCACGTGGTGTATTGCTTCATGATCGCGTACGGCACGCAGCGCACGCTCATCCTGGAGTCGCAGAACTGGCGGTATGCCACGGGCGGCTGGGAGACCGTGTTCCGGCCCGTCAGCGAGACCTGCACCGACAGGGCGGGCTCCACCACTGGCCACTGGTCAGGTAAGGCTGAGCCACCCCCATTGCTCCTCCTGGTCTGTGCAGCTTCGTTCCCGTAGAATGAATTTGTTGTCTCTTTCGTGTTGTGTGGAGCATGACAACTGTGACTGCAGCTGTGTATGTGAGCACCTTTTACATCTTATTTGCCCACTATATTAAAAAGAAAAAAATCCTTCATAAGATAGCTCTGCATTGGCAGAGTTTTTTTAATACAAAAGTTTTCCATTTGAGACTTAAATTATAATTTTTCAGCAGGGTGCTACTGTGTTCTCTACTAGATATTAATCTAATTTTCATGGGAGGGGAGGATTAAATAGAGGCTATTGTTAATAAACTTTTTAAGAAAAAAGGGATGTTTCCAATATTAAGCACTAGAAATAGAAAAGAAATGGTATACAATTGTTACACCCCCAACAAAATAAACAACTAGTTGAAATAACTCCTAATGCAAGCTGAACAGATGCAAAATTCATGCTATAAAATTCATTGCTATAAAAGCAATGACAATGTTAAATATGAATTTTTATTTGTATATCAGCAAGGTGGTCCATTCTTATATCATGCTGAACAATTTGCCTAGAATAAGTAGATGGACACTGATGTTTGGAGGATCAGATAGCTTTGTTTGAGTCAAAACAATGTTTGTTTTAAATGACATCTTTCTCCATGTAATTGGTAGTCAAAACATATCAACATCTTCAGTCTTTTCACTAGGACACTGCATACCCTGTGCATATGGAATCTTAAAGTAACTATGAAAGTTTTACAGGTCTGAAATTAACTTAATCAGATTTACAAAATCCAATTTACAGGTTGCATGTAAACTTGTGTGTTTACACATTGAAACAGCATTTGCACATTAAAATAGCATCTGTTCTTCAGAGCTTCAAGATGCTACAAAATTAGCTTTGAGAATTCTAGTGAGTTTTGTGAATGAGATTTTTGTTTTTCAAAAAATGTTTATCGGAAATGGTTGGATGTTTTATAAAAGCAACTATAAATGGACAACAGATATTGAGAACTCCAGATGAAGTTTTATTAGTGTTTGGTGAAGTTAGTAAGTGAGACTACAGTCTGGACATGGCTCTCAGTGGACTCTTCTACATGACTCAAGAAGTTAGATGCAAGCAGTTTTGTGAGCAACTTTTGAGCACAGTAAGCTGGAAAACAGTGCACTCATGCACACATGGCTTCAAAAGGTCATATGTTTTCATGAAAATCTATTTAAATAGATGATGATTTCCTGCAATATAGCAATATAGGCTCTTGCTGATGAAAATACAAATAATCCTTTATTTTTGGTTCCTACAGTTTGGGTTATATTCTTTTTTTTTTTTTTTTTTTTCAATTAGTTTCTAGATCAGGATGAATAGATTGAAGGCTGAGCACATGAAATACCCTGATGCAATAAATTATTTTTTAAATAATGAATGCCACTAATTTGAGTTCTGGTGTTGTAGTGCTAGAGGGCTGTGAAAGACAATCTTTCTGTAGTCGGCCTGTTGGCCAGCCACACATGCTATAAACTGTATTGAATTATGATCTTGTGCAGTGGCTTGGTCGGTGAGGATGAATGATACTGACAAGGGATCTCTTTACTAGCCTCAGCCTGGCTTCAGTAGGAGTCATCATTGGATACTTAATTGCTGCTAAATTTTAAAGACAGTGTATCTTGCTGAAGATTTCTGTGTGCTTTTTATGTCTCCCTAAATCTATATATATTTTTATTTACTTTTATATCTGTTTATTTATTCCCTGTTTTTTCAAGGACAAATAAATCTGAAGTTCTTAACTCTAGTTAAGAGCAGTTTGTTTGCAAAACCACACCTTTAATTTCTTTTTTTCTCTATAAATTCTGAAATCAGCATATGATTTTCTATATTTTCAAAATAAATAAAGTGCATTGACATTTATCAATTTTCATTTTTTATAAGCAAAACATTTATCCTATGTAGTGTAGGGATTTTAATTTTTTTATTAATTATGTTTCAAAAATATTCATACAAGTGAATAATTTTAGCAAGTGTTCAATATAAATTATGGAAATAGTCCAACAAGTCAGAAAAATATATCCTCTAAGAGAGATGCTTTCATGAAATTTGCACACCTGAATAGATAATTTAGTAAAATGTGCTTCATGACAAAATTGTTCAAATTTGTACATCTATTAATTGCTCCTGCTTGATATTTTTTATTTTATTCACAAAATTTTGCAGCTTCTGAACTTTATTTTCAGTGAAACAATTTAGGTTGTAATACCTTCTCCAAGAATCAATGCATAGAGAATGTATATGCATATAGTTCTGGAATTTTCTTTGTCCAGTCCTCTCCTAACTAGGTGTAAAAGCTAAGCTTGTTTTGGAATTTGGGAAGTAGAGTGAATTTTAAGGAGCAAAGTGATATTTGCCTGATAGCAGAAGATTAGTAAGATGTGTTCTCATCGGTGAAGAATTAAGGGCCAGCTCAGCCCAGGTGATGTCTTGCAGGAGTTGTTCTTGTGTTTGATGTGGTGGTTCTGGAATCAAGTTCAGCTTTTCTGGCTTAAACATATCAAATGACTGAGAATTCTATTGCAGATTTCTGTAAATACAACAGTTATTTTACACTGTGGCATAAGTTTTCCTTGTCCCTTGTTTCACTCATACTGTCATTCTAGAGAAAAAATCTTGAGAGATGGTTGTATATATGCTCTTCTTAGTTCTAAAATTATATCTTGGTTGTAATTGCATCTTTCTTGTAGTTTGTTTTTCCTTTGATATCTATGGTCAAACTGTTTATGAATAATTTAGGTAGGATTTTTATAAGAAGCATGAATGATTTACTAGTAATAAGAGCCAAAACACAGAGAACTTGTGAAGACATATTTATCATGAAATTTTTGATTAATTTTCTTTAAATTAATTAGTTAGCCAGGTCATAATGTTGTTATCATTGCTGTATGCTAAAATGGAGCCTTACCACTTTTTCCTTGCTGATTTATGATGTTATGGTGGCATTTCCCAATAATAAATTGAAAGAGGTCTACAAAATAACTCGACAAAAAATCATAACTGAAAAAGAAAACAGATTAATAGGAAGGACAGATTAATGTACTGTTAGAAGTCATATCTGCATTTCAAGCTGGAGAATGAAGGGATGTGGAGGTAAAGAAGCCATCTACCTGCATTGAATAACAGTACGTGCTCCTTCCCATAAGGCCTAAAAACCAGAAAGATGAAAGATAACTCGAAAAAGGAAACCTGAAACAAAGTTTCCTGCAGTTATCCTTGAATATTGATTTCCCTGCCTCTAACTATGGTTTGATGAATTAATGCTTTTGAGGAAGGGATATCCAGAGGGGAGAAAATGGCAGTGCTCTTCATTTGTTGGTAGTGCTAGCTTTTAAGTATTAATTGAACTACAATCTTAAAATATGAATTAACTAATATGTTTATATGTATAATTCAAGAATGAGGATACTGTGGATACACAAAATGAATGTTTAATTTATTAAAGTCTATCTGGCAACAGTAATCAAAAGCACTAAATAAAAATTGCAAAATCAAACCATAAAAAGTTGTACAGAATTAATTGCAATAAATTAAGAAGTTTCACTCCATGAACTCGATATTCCCTGACAGTAGTTTTTTTATGGAAATCAGCTGCATATTTAATATTGGCCTAAAAAAACTCCTTGAACTTGCATACAATTCTATGAATTATGTTTTGCTCCCACATCCCACTCTTATTTATAAAATTTTGCAGAAAGAATGGATTAATTTCTAGTTCTAATTTTTAACATTGTGTTTATACAGTGACTTTCATTAGTTACATTCAAACAAGGTCTGTTTCTGTGAAGCAAGCTGGAGAATGGTGATTTGAGAGAACAGCAGAGTGGAACAGCAACCTCTCTGAATTTTCCTTTTTTTCAATTGTGTTAATCTTGAAATCAAGCTACTGATACTGTGTAGATTTTTTGTCTTCAAGGTGCCTTGTAAGATACTCTGTGTAAAGACATTTGTCTGTGTAAACACAGAAATATATTTAGGAAGTGGTAACTTTTAAAATAACCTTGGAATTCTAATGAAGTAGGTCTGAGTTTTCAGAGCAATGCAGTAGCCTAAAAGAGCTAAGTGTGATCCTTGTTCATGTTTAAGTGGAGGGTTATGGAACAATAGCAAGAAATTATTTTCACTGTGCAGAGAAAAGACAGGCTGCAGGACACTGTCTACTTCTGTTATCTGCCCTTCAAAATGAATATTGATAAATATGAGAGGATTCTGAGAAAGACCTACACTGATTCAAGGACATAAAAGTCTGCTTTACAATCAGAGATTAAAAACCATAATTCAGTTCTAAAATAAAGCAAGTTTTAAAGTGGCAAGTCCTGCCACATTTTATAGGTATTTCTATATGTGAAATATTTCTACTTTAGACAAAGATGTGGCTGGATTATTTTGATTAGAGATCAGATCTGCTTTTTGACAACAACTTGCTGCTGCTGTTGACCCCTGTTATGAAAACTGGTCCAGAAGCAGAAAAGCAAAAAAAAAAAAAAAAAAAGCATGAACTGACACTGGAATTACAGGAGATGCAGTCTTTTCTTGGAGCTAGCTTTATTTCTTTTGGGGATTTTCAACACAGAAGAATTTTTGCCTTTGGTTTTTTGGAGTGGGTATGGGTTTTTTTTAATTTGTTTGTTTTGTAGTGATACTTTTAATATTGTTTTACAATTTGTGTCATGAAGTTCACTTGTGCAGTCCCAAATCTGCCATACTAAACTAAATTAATTTGTATTTTAAGGAGATTGTAATAAAATACATCTGTGTGTTCTTTCACGCTCTAATCAATCAAGCCAAGTTTATCCTAATTAAGCCATTTATGTGGCCTAAATGTACCACCAGTTCTCATCTAATTATATGAGGAATTACATCAAATCTATTCTTGGTAAAAGAATGGTATTCTTGGAAGTTGTTTTGCTTGTAAGTGGCATCTTTTAACAGGATGGAAGATAAATGGGAAATACTTCAATTTAAATACAGCTATTGTCCAGTAAATTTTCTGATAGAAGAAGTAAGGATATCTGTATGCCTTTAAAGGTTGATGTATATAATCGCGCTATCCATCAAAAAATGTTCAAGAAGCAAAAACATTGGGTATACAGTTAGTTCTCTGTATGTCATTGCTAATTTAGGTTAAGATTTGATGTCTGTATAAAATGCAATTGAGTGTTTGATAATAGTTCCTTGCATGGACAGGACCATAAGCAGATTAGCAAACATGTTCCATGAGAATTCTTTAACTGTGTTGAAATGAAGGAAGGTAACCTAAATGTGTCCTGACTGAAGATAATTACTTTCCAAATAGCAGGGGCTTCTTTCCCTACATTTCTTGATAAGGGAAAGCTGAAGTCTTAAAAGTCCAAAGAGTGCAGGGAGTCAGGGAAAAGGATTCTTGACTCTTGTTCTGTTCAGTGGTAGGAATAATCAATTGCATATTTGATCAGAGATCTTAAGCTGTTCATATGAAATACTACACTTTGAAGCACGACCTTCCCTTTTTCCTAACAGATTGATGTTGCCCCCCACCCCCCACAATGTAGTAGCAAAACTAGTACCTGTAGGTTAGTGGTTAATTGCAAACTTTCCTCATGAGCATTAAATCATGGATGAAAAATTACAGATTGGTGAACAAAATGTCCATTACAAACTGGAAAAAAGGTTTTTGCTTAACTGTTACCCTTTTAAGGATTGTTTAATAAGCAAAAAAAGCTACAAATTGGCTTAATATTAGAGTTTATTTGATTTTTATTTTGAAAAGCTTTTTTCAAAAAGCTTTTTACTTGAAAAGTTGTACCGCAGCATGCACAGTAGGGAAAAATAGTGTATTTTGTACTCAAATGGAAAAAAAAAATATTTTTTTTTTATATGAAGAGATGGCATGAGGTAAACTAAGTATGTTAGGTCTCAAACAAACTGCAAAGTTTGCAATGTTAATCTGAGTTCTTTGGCTGCATAAATTTCAATCCAGACTGAAGTATTGTTAGGTTTTGGGGGAATTATAACCTGCATTCAGGTTTTGAATAACTTTTTAATGTATTACATTGGTCATTTCAATGTCCTAGTTAAGTAATATTACCTATTTTTAAGTAATCTTTAAACAAGGGTAACCTGAGCTGACAGCTGTGGAGTTGAATTCAAGTCATCCAAACCCTTCCTCTGTCTTGAAAATGACTACTGCCATTTCCAGGTGGGAGACATCCCAGAGCACTGCCAGCACAATGGGTTATGGCTCTGGGGCTTGGGAATATATCAGTTATTATGGTGGCCATTCTTTCTCTTCATGCAGCTACTCTCACTTCTTTACAGTAGCACAAGGCTGGGCGTTTCATTTGTTTCAGTGTAACTTCACCAAGTTCTGAAAGGTTTTTGTCTTTTTGCATTTGAGTAATGAATTAAAAGAGAACCTTAAAATGTCAGCTAATTCTCAAGATATATCTCTTGTCTAGATTTAGAATGTCATATTGAAAATCTGCTTATAGGCAAATGGCTCTGAATAAAGGTTTTCCACCATGTGAAATAACTTTCACCATGTGAAAGACTTTTAAGGTAGAAATACTTCCTTGCATTTTATATTTTTCTTTCTCAATCTTTAGGCCTTCAGCCCACTGATTTATTTCTTATGTTTATTTGATTTATTTGAAAATCAGTCTTTTATTGCACTGATCTCCTACCCATATTTGAAGACCCACATTAATTTTAACATTTAATTTAATTTAGCATTTCAAATGAAACAATAAATATTTTATATTAAAAGAAAAAAATACTTACTTTAATACCTTATTTTTGGCACTGCACATCCATGAATGTAAGTTTGCTAAAGTTTTGTAGAAAAATCTTTGGAAGATGTTTTCCTTTATCTGATATTGCATAAATCCTGTGATGAACCTGAACAAAACAGGTTTGTTTTTTTTTTTTTTTTTTTTTTTTGAAAGTACCCTTAAATAAAATAGTGGTTTTAAGTTTCTAATAATGTGCAAATAAATAATAGTTTATTGCTATAATAATTATGGAGAAAGCATCTTTATTTCTGTGTGATTTTTCTTGATTTTTTCTTAATACTTCCATTACATTTTCTCCTGTGACTGAAGATCAGAAAACTATCCTTTTCCGTTATTGCAGGCTTACACTCTTGATCTTCTCCTTTCATGTTGGTAGACCATATGAAGTGGAATGCATCCTTGTTTCTTTCAGATGCATTGTTAAGGTGATGTGTACCTCACTGCTATGAATCTCAGACAACATAGAAGGTTTATTCTCTCCTGTTTTATTTATGGGTAACTAAAATGTCCTTTTGTCTACAAAAGATTGGGAGTTATAAACGACTATCTCAAAAAGACAGTAAATGTCTTGTCTAGACTGGGAGTGCTTCTCCATTAGATGCCTGGACAGGCAGCTGCAAATACTAAGCTCCATTGTCATGACCTGTTGGAAACTTCTAGGTCATGAGATATGAAATACTTGCCTGCATGTTGTCTTGTTTTTTACATGCTTATAACATACCTGTTACAGGCTTGAGTGTATGTCCAGTCAACATATGCATGCAAGAGATAAACCCCTGAAGCAGTTGAAGGATTATTATAAAAATAAGCTATTTTCTATTCCAGAGAATATAACCTAACATTCAAAACAAATATTTGGAACTATTTTCAAATCTGTATAATTAACATTAGACTGAAATAGAGAATAAGCTTCAATGCAATTGTTTGAAATTAAATCCAAAACTGGTTTTTCATCAATATAGCTGTAATGATCTTTTTATGTGTTCCTGAGTTATTTCAGCTATCCTTACGTATGATCTTACATTTAAAACATCAATTCTGTTTATTTGAATGACTAGACTTGGGTAACATGGCAAAACCCCTTTGCATTTATAAAAGTGTATTTGTCTTTGCAAAACATTTCATGATGTTTTCTGGCAGCCAGGGAATTGGAGCTCCTCTTTAGGCAGGTACCCCTTTCATATCGGTTCTTTAGATGAAATGGGGCATTGTTCAAAAGCAGTTTGAATATATAAAGATAAAAGGAAAAATAAATTGCTAGTAAGCTGCTTGATTTCTACCTAGTTTGATGGTCTTCTGACTGTTCTGTGAAGTCCATTTGTGCAATCTCTTCATCTGTAAACTTTCCTGCTGACACGCTCTAAACAATTGAGGATGGGAAAAATCTTTACTTTTTAATGTTCTCTCAAAGTGATGTGACAGTTGCCACATAAAGCTTCTGGTAAGCGATGAGAAGTTTTCAGTAGAGTGAAACAGAAATACATTATAATGCAGCTCACCTGAGCTGCTAAAAGGGGAACAGAGGCTCTAAAGGCACCCTTGCTTTTGTTTTTTAAAAGATAGAGCTATTGCAAATGCAGAAATTGTTACACTCAGTTGAAGCCTCCAGGTCAAAAGGGAAAACATTCACTGGAATCTCATCACTTGTTAGGACAGTAAGAGCACTGTTCATCTTTGTGCTATGGCTTTGATTACAGGTAGGATTATCCAAGAACCGGAATAACATGGGAAAATAAATATTATTGCAAGACTGTCACTTGTGTTACAAAGACATGTTGGTAGTTCAGTAGCTCTGGGAGTTACAGTTTTTGCAGGAGCAAAAAAGACTATCATTAAAGTTTTACTTTTTAGGAGGGAGATGATAAAATGATATCTTTACAGATTTATTTTAGACAAGTTTCTTGTGAGAGCAAAGGTTTTCTCATCATGCGTTACCGTTCTAAATGCTTTTTTTCTTCTTAAGCCTAACTTAAAATCCTGAATATTGGATGAATTTCGGCCAAATTTGACTAAAATAAATTGGTCTTGGTAAGGTCTCTCAAAAGTCCTCAAAATAGGTAGACTGGATGCATGCAATGATTCCCTGAAGTCAACATTCAGGCCTGTGAAGAAGTGAGAGGCAGTGATTGATCACAGATGCCACTTTTCAACACACAAACAAGTACCCAGAGAGGTAAGAGACATGTGAGGGTAGTTGCAAGAGTTGTGCAAGAGAGGAGAAGAAAGAATAGAGAAAATAAACCTTGGAAGTGCTGGACTGAGAAAAGTAGTAGAAGGCATGTTGGCATGTATGAAAGCATTTTGGTTTATTCACTCCTGAAGGTATCAAGATTCAGCCCCTTGGGATGACAAATGGGACAACACTATCCATATGGCATGTGAAACTTGGGAAAAAAAGGACTATATTCAGTTTCTTTAGATCAGAATTGCACCAAATTTATTCAACACTTGTCTGCCTTAAAAGGCTTGATTACATAAAGGATGATTAAAAACTTAGTATGTGGAACACTAGTGAGAAATAGTTCAGAAAACCAAGTTAAAAAATTCTGTATTAAAACTGTACAAAGCAAAAGCTTAGAGAAAAAAACCCATTTAGATATATGAGTTGTATTTTACATTGACTAGTTTAAAAGAAAAATATTATTTTTACCTCATGGCAATTCCATTTTTTAATTCAACTATGGCATAAAGCTTTTGTGGGGTAACTTTGTTTAAGTTTGCAAATGCCCAGAAGATAGTTGTAGGAGGTATAGTCTGCATGACAAAACAAATAAAAGTATACTTTTACTTTCTTCTGAATTAGTTGACAATTCATGGAGAGCATAACATGACATAACTTTGCATTGTTATAATTTTTTACTATGTCTGAAAAGAAAAGCACTGAAGTATCATTGATGAACCCTGAAGTTGCTGTCCTTTGCAATACGTAACAGGAACCAGCAGGACATTGAGGAGCCTTGAGAGAGTTCAGCACAGTTCTCTCACCATATCCTGTGCTAGTCAAACAGCCTTCCCAGCACTCTGACATATCTCCTGTGGTTGAATTTAGAGTTGTTCACCTGGGTAAGGTTCCAAACTGGCAGTCAGTCTTTGTGCTGTAGAGCTTGGTTAAATAAGATCTGTGAAAAGTCTGTGCAAGTTGATATCAGCTTAATTAAGTATATTATAGAAACAGAATTGCAGGGAAGCTATTCCATTTTTACATCAGTTTATTCAGTTGTGTTTCTAGCAAGACAAACTGAAATTAAATTGAAATTGTCAGTTACAAGATAGGAATGTCCTTAGCATGGTGTTCTTTGGCATACTTTTAAGGACTTCTTGAAAAAATTAAAATTGGCTGATGAATTTTGAAATATCAGGAGAGTGAATGATCAAACGGGTTTTCAGTTAACATTAACTAATAGTAGCGATTGTGTGGTAAAATATCATCCTCTTTTCAGGTAAGAAATTAATCAACACTCAATGAAAATGCCCATCCAAGTGCACGTATGAGCCAATGTTCAGATGGCAGTAAGCTTACCTAAAATGACAAAATTCCAAAGGTCTTTGTGAGTCAAATCAACATTTTTCAGGCTTCCTAAAGAAGTTGATAAGAAAGATGCAAACAGCAAAAGTTTTTAAATGGGTTTTAAATTAGTGTAAGTTTGAGAAGTAGACAGACAATAAGGTTATGCCAAATCGCAAAAATTATGCAAGTCCTGAGGGGAATAAAGTGATTAAGGCACATTGGCATACTGCAACGAAGCAAAGTTATGCTATTTATAACACATGGAGCTCATTTCAGTACTTAAAGAGTATTCAGTGTGTCTGGTGGAAATTGAAACTGTGTTACCCGTGTATTAGTGATGAGCGTATCCAAAAATTGGTAATAAATAAGAACTAGATGGTACAACTGGCATAGGTAATCTGAATTAAAATCAGTTTCAGTCCAGGACTTTCCTCCTGGGTACATTGTTATGATAAGAGTGAGTGTTTTCAATATTGCAGTATTTTATGACTCTTGAAAAAATACTCAGTCTTTGGTTACTCAGTGAAGTAAAATCCAAAACAGGATTAAGTTGCAGAACTCTGGAAGACAATTATTTAGGCCATTCCAAAGTGAAAAATAGCACCTGGAGTCATATAAAAGTTAAGCTGTAAACAGAGTTATAGTGAAAAATTTTGACAACTGTAAAAGTAAAATAAATCACATCAGAAGAAGTAACTTGGAAATATTGCTGCATGTAAGTTATGTATAACAACTCTAGAGGTATCTCTCAACCTAAATAATTCTATGATTCTGTATCAAATATCAAAATTGTACCACCACTGAGCAGGGAATTGGACCTGATTGACATGATGATGCTGTGATTTAAACTACCAACATGAGAAAAATATGCAAACATTAGTATGGATTATTACCTTTTATGGCTTATCTGTTACTTAACAAAATACGTCCGTGAAGTAGGAAAAAACTCAAACATTTTACAAATTAGAGAAAATGTAGCTAACAACTGAAGTGTGGATTAAATATTAATTCTGTATTTTTAACTTGGTTTCATTATCTTCAGTTGAAAATTCATATGAATCAGTGATGTGACTTACTGTTTCCTAATGTATCTGCTTGTCTGTTGATCTGAGTTTTGGTTATCTCCTGTATCATTGATTTTGATTGCAGCTTATTTCTGAGTAGAATAAAACAATATCCTGCTGTCCAAAGAAGGGTACCAGTTTTTTAAACTATGCCTGTTGAAAATAGAACAAGCTCATTGCCTATTAGGAATCTTTTCACAAATACTGGAAAAAAAAAAAAAAGTGATCAGTAGGGTAAGAATGCTGTCTCTTGCCTGTATGGCTGCTGCAGCCTGTATGGCTGTTGTTGGCTGTTGTTTACTCCTTCAGGGTTACTAAAGAGTTACTCTACACTGGTTTTATCCACTGCAAAAGCAAACAGTTACTGAAGTTTTCCTTTCACTGCATCTACTATCTTTAAATTTTAAAAGTGAGTGACAACTAATAGGGAGTTTTTCCTTCATTCAGATATGATGATATAGGTAATACAATATAGAGAGTTGCCATAAGGTTTTCTGGAATTGTACACATATCTACACATATACATCAGATGGTAATTGGTTGTAAGCAATTAACACACTACAACATCATTGAAATAGCCATGACCAAATTTATGATTTGATTAGTAATTTTTTTAAAGACAACACTCAACCTAGTAGTTAATTTTAAGCAATCAAATTGTTTTTCTTTAATGAAATACATTTGCAACTTCATTACTATTCAAACAACTTAACACATAGAGTTGAAAGCTGAAATCTGATTATTTTTCACAATCTTCTTTGATATTCTGTGATTTTGGTATACTTTAATATAGTTTGCTATATATGCTGAGAGTTTTCGTAGTTATTTCTGGCCAATCTCATTTTCTTCAAAACCTTAAGACAGCCTATGGAAATTTTTAAAAGCATACCTATCCTTTAAATAGGATGGAACAATGTATTGAGTGCTTTTCAGGATAGGAATGTCAAATAGTAGGTCAGATTGCTCAATCAGCTTTATCAATAGTAAGACTTTACAAATGACTATTTACAGACCAACAAATTTATTCAGTCACAAAGTTTTAAAGCTTGTCAGTGATGCTGTACTTAATAAAAATCTACCTTTTATATGCAAAATTGCATCACCTGCTTTTTTTCCTCAAAAGGTTTGCAGATTTCCTTCTCTAATTTAGGACTGAAGTATTTTCTGTCTTCTCTTGGCTAAGACTGCTGTGTTTTATTTGCCACCCTGTTTCTTCTCCCATTATCAGTTGAGGGGAAAAAGGTAATGGAACCTCAAGCACTCTTTCATACCATTCCCAAGCTAAACATTTGTTGTCTAAACTTTTGCCTGATACTTCACATCTGCACCAGATTTAGCACTTCCCTGGCTTCATGCTGCTTTTCTTTATTGCAGCTTTATGAAGTTGTACTAATAAAGTACTATCCATTAAATTATAAGAAGATTTAAATGCTCAATATTTTTGCTGAATTTACGAACTTTTATTAAATCTTTTCCTGTGAGTGTGATTTAATAGATGGTAAAAAAAATGAACTGGCTTCTTGAATTAAAAAGAATCATCCATATCTGTAGTATAGGAAATTCTTCTAAAGAATCCCTTACAGTGTTGGTATACAGTGCAGTGATGAAATACTGACATCTAGATACGTCTTGGAAGATAGATTTCCAAATCTGGTAAAAATGAATTGAAATGTACCTGAGCATAACAAACATTCCTTATTTAAATAACCGTATGTCAGAGAGTTACTGCAGAATTTTGACTAGTCTTGCCAGATCTTTGGGATCTTTAACTGTTCTTAAACTCTTGAACTCATTCCTTCCTTGAATTGATTTTTTTCAGCATTAAGATTTACTTGGTCATCAACAGTTATATGTATTTGATTTGCTTATATTTAAAGCAGTTTTTTTTCCTGGCTGGTGGCACTAAAGGGAGAACTAACCATCTTTGCCAGTAAATACTGCAGACAATGGAAATATTATATGTGAGGAAATGGGCACACTAGAAATAGTAGCTGAAATGTTCAATGCTTTAAAAATGAAATGCTTTTTTTTTTGTGTTGTCATGTATTATAATTTATTTCAGTATATGAATGTAGCTTTGAATTATCAGTTATGTAGACTGTTGTGTTTTTGTAATTTTTAAAAACTCTTAAAATATGTTTGGTGGCTATTAAGCCTTGAATTAAAATCCCATCTAAACTATCTGTATATTCTACTGTAGTTAATATTTAAAACAATAAATTCTTACCTCTATGTACATCGCATGCTTATACAGTGCTTGCATTTTCTGTGGTCTATTTAATTTACTACTTCATAGTTTAAGTTCTTGAAGAGAGGAATTGTCTTTCTCCTTTTCTAACAACAGAATAGCTAATTTAGTGATTATAATGATGTCTGAAATTTACTGCAATAAAAGGTGGTCAAAATAGTAGCAGAGCTGTAGTTATATTTTTAACAATTTCCCTTGCCTTAAAATACTGGTTTAATTTTAATTCTTTGATAGGAAACTGAATTTTAGACATTTTAGATAACCAGATAAACCTTCGCACACAGTAATGGTATAGTTCTATATAAGAAGGTATCAATATATAAGGAGGAACACATTTTATATTTTATTAACTACCAGCTGCTAAGAATTCAAGAACCTTCAATTTTGTTCTACCTGAGGTCATTGTTAGGTACAGCTCGTATATAAATCTAGTCTAAAATTATGGTTTTTATTAGATTTGTTAATGCTGTTTTTAAAAAGTAGAGCAAGAGTTAGGTAGTCTTTTTGAAATTGAAGATACAGGTGAATTGATATGTTTGGGATATTATTTGCCAATGGTAAAGCTTATTAATAAAGTAAACTACTTGACTCATCCTAGTATGTATTTTAAAACAGGTGAAGCTAATGATAAGGATGTTCAGGTGGTGGAACTTCCCATTGTTGACAGCTTACACCCACGGCCACCCTATTTGCCCTTGGCTGTCCCTGAAGACTTGGCTGATAGACTAATTCGTGTACATGGGGATCCTGCAGTGTGGTGGGTCTCACAGTTTGTGAAATACTTGATTCGTCCACAGCCTTGGCTGGAAAAAGAAATAGAGGAAGCCACAAGGAAACTTGGTTTCAAACATCCAGTGATCGGGTGGGTATTTAGTTTTCTTTTAAACTGTCTGTGCTTTAATATGTGTATGTAGTGATTTGTGTTCAGGAAAAATAATTTTATGATGATAATCAGAGTCTCAAAGTATTTTGTGGGGAGAGAGGGTGATTTCTAGATGAAGCTCTTATTTTTTAACTGTGCATAATACAAGTTGATTACAAGTACTTCTTCAGCACACTTGTCTACCTGCAGTTGGACAGATATATAAAAGGCAGCTCAATATAAGGTTTTTTAACATGTCCTTCCACATCTGGTAATACTGAATTTCATCAATGTAATTGCCTTTCAGCTTGTATTCCAGGCACTTTACTGTCTGTGTCTTCTTTCCAGTGCCTATAGCTTTTACATTTGAGGAAAAAACGCTAAGCCTATAATTTACATGCCACAATTCACAACTAATTTTATCACTGGCTACGTATGAACATGCTCTGTGCCTTTCCCTTCCCTGCTGGTGTGTTTGCAGTTGCTGTTTCTCAGCTATAATGATGAATTGGAAAGGTCTTTGTGGGGGAATATGGGGAGAAGGAAGAAAAGCAATAAAAAGCAGCTTGTGGGGGAAAGGTTTTTCCATCATCTAGTCTGAAAAATGTTGCTGCTGCTGTGCTAGAGTCTTCTTCCTTTGCCAGAATTTCCTTCAGTCCTTAAACTTTCTTTTTCTAGGGGTACACAGTAGTCCGAATGTTAGTTAGCTTTTGACCTTGAGGCAGTAGGGCACTTCACCAGCTGCTGTGTCTGGAGATTTGTTACGTTTCAAGGAGGTCAAAAAAATGCACCTTAATCCAAACTATGCATTATATGATGCAAATATTCCTATTTTCCTTTTGACCTGTATTGATCAAGCATTATCTATCTACAGTAGATAACTTTGTGCACAAAAGGAATGCCACCTTATATACTATAATTCATTCATTTCTTTCAGTTGCCCTTTGCCTTCCTTGTCAGAATATTATATTGCTTTTGAGAACAGACTGACTTCATATTGTCAGTGTGTCATGATGGACATGGATGAGTTTTAATCCCTCATTATTTTATGTATTTATTCAATCTAAAATTCCATTTACTGAAGTATGTGTAGTATTTATTAAGGTAATTCCTGGTTTTTCCCTTTTTCCAGTGTTCACGTCCGAAGGACAGACAAAGTAGGGACCGAGGCAGCATTTCACCCCATTGAAGAGTACATGGTACATGTGGAAGAGCGCTTTGAGCTTCTTGCTCGCAGGATGCATGTTGATAAAAAAAGAGTCTATTTGGCTACAGATGACCCTTCCTTGTTGCAAGAGGCAAAATCCAAGTAAGATGAATTATGTTTATATTGCAGTTCCTTCCTTCTGGTGGGCTTTACAATTTCTGACTATTGTCCACCACAAGTTTAGTATAATTTTTTTAAAATCCTTTATTCAGTTAAGACTGCATTTAATTTTCCAATGATTTTGATTTTTCTCTCAGATATGCTTTTTTGTGATTTTTTTTCTCCCAAGTATGCTTTTCAAACCTTAATGTTAAAAATCTGGAAGAGTTGAGCAAGATACTTGTGACTATGTACAAACAAATCAATACTGCAGAAGGGAGGTAAATAAAAATAATATACATTTAAACAATATAAATTTAAATAAAAAGCACACAACATTTATTATTGAACATATATATTAAAAATAAACTACTTAGAAATATTGTAAAACCTGGTCAATATATTAAGAAGTATATTAAACCTGTCAAAAAAATGTGAGCAGTTGCCAGAGGAATTTTTGTAAGTGGCTTGAAAAGCTTATGATGCAGCTCTTCCCTCTTTCAGAAGGACTTCTATAGTGATAACATAGAAGACTTTCATCCTACATGTTGAATAATTTTGTCCTTAAATATAGGAATTCTCAACTTCTTACAATGTCTTTGTCCCTTTTTTTTATTCTGTATCTTCTTCTAGCACTCTAGAATGTGGATACACAGCAAATATTCATTTACTCCTAGATGGCCTGTATTTCCTTGTAAATTAATACTTCTAATTAATTGATTACTACTTTCTAAAATCAAGGCAACACAGTAGTGGCAAAATTTTGAACTGTTCTTTTCTTGGTGACATTCTCAGAAAAATATGTAACATAACATACTGCATAACAGATTTCCTTTGGCATATGCAAGGTAAGCAGAAAATGTTATTTTGTAGTAGAAGAATTTTCTACAGCATTGAAAACCTGTCTATTTCAACTGTGCTGTTTTTGGTTTTCTTTCATATTTATAAAATTGTTTAAAATTATGGTGTTTTGTGAAAACTAAATGAACATACTCAACTCCAGATGATGGCAACCTAATCCTTTTTTGTATGTGTAAAGGCATGAACAATAGCAGAAACAATTACAGCATTTAAAGTGCAAATCTAAACAATGAAAAGACAAGTAATACAAAGTTGAGGTTATAATATTTAATTCATCATATTGTTCTAAATAACTTTAAGAACTGTTTGTAGCATAACAGAATTCAATACTGATGTAACAATCTTAGTTATGCATTTTTATTTATTTTTGTTTAACTTTCAAACCTTAGCATTCTTTGTGAATAGTAATGAGATGTTCTACCTGTGTAAACATATCATCTCAAGTTTTTAATAGCAACAAAAACTAATTGTAACTTATTCAGTAAAACAATACTGAATTTTATTAAGAATTAGAGCTCAAGTCCATTCCAAATGACAATTTTACTTTAATATGGTAAGATACAGCTCAATCATACAGCATTAATTTTATGTTTTCTTCATAAAAGGCATAGAATTCATAAGAATTGAAGAATTTTTTATGTGTTATTGCTGGGTTTTCAGGTCACACCTTACTCTAAAACATAATTTCCTATGTTGCTTGCACCCTACTGTTGCTTGCAGCTTCAGATGCCTTGAGTAGAAGGCATTTGAAACTTCCTGTGATTTCACAGAAGGCAGGATGCAATTTGATGTTTGGGCATTTAATAGCATCTGAGGGCAGGTTAAGGTCATGTTTTGGCAGCAAAGAAGCTTTTCTTTCTCTTCTTGTGAAATCAACTATAAATTGGTTTACACTTCTGACAGAAACGTTCTAGTCACATTGAACTACCAAGCTTTGTAGAAGCAGCTGTCACATTGCAGTAGCTTATGTTGCATTCATTATTTGGTGCAACAATATTAGTAAGTCCTAGGTACTGTATCTCTCCACAAGAGAGTGACTGGCTGTCAAACAGCATTGGCATTTAAGTAAAGAAAATTTAGCCAACATTCACATGAATAGGCATGTTGTTTCTAGCAAGAGAACTATTTAAACTAATCATAGTCATGAAAACAGAAATGTTTTGACTTGAGTTTCAGAAACTTCCCTTGCAGTCAGATGTCTACCAATTGCAAGCACAGTAGTAAAGATAGTGCAGTCACTACCACCAGTTTGTACTGTGTTTGTGTTCTATTTCCAGAAGAAGGAAAGAAGTGATATATTTTCAGAATTAGGATCATGTAGAACAATTTTAGTAGAGAGTAGCAGGGTTGAGACTTCAACAACTGTAATGATCAGGGGATTAAAGCATTTGACAGCTTCTGGTAAGCAGAAGTCATGGTATTTATCTTGGATAAGTGATGTGTTAGGGATGGTGTAAATTGCTTTTTCTTTGGCTGATTTAATCATTTTCACATGCAAATTTTTTAATGTCTAGTACATGTATTTTTAGTCCATAATACTACTTACAGTATCTTCACTCCTTAAGGTATTCAAAACACTACAGATGATATATACATAAATTCTTAAAAAGACCATATTTAATATATTTCTGGTTTGTATATGAACCTATTTAGGTGTTGTTCTTTTGTACATGAGCACAAACAACAAATCATATTCTTCCTTATAGAATGTTTTCCTGTAAAGTCATCTGTATTTTCTTTTTTTCTCCTTTTATTACTGTTTATTTACTTCCACAATAGCAGGTGGAAGTCTTTTCTCCCTTTCTGCTATCTGCAGTTTGGCTAACCCTCCCCACCCCCCCAAGTCATAGTACGCCTGATATATAGAATTCAGCACTGCTTCAAAGTACTAGACTCTGATGAACAGCTCATATATTTTCCAACTTTTTTTAGAGCAAGACCTGAGAAAACACATTATTTCTTACTCAATCTGTTTACACATATACTCACAATCTTCTTTCAGAGGGAAGAAAATTTTCAGTGCCTGTTCTGCACACTTCCACAGGCCTAGCAATTGAGAACAGGAGCCTGGGACTCACCTTGATTTGCACTTGCAGTTGATAAGCTGTAGTTACACAATGAGTTGATCAGCTTCTGAAACCAATGGAAACTTGAAACAGTCTCATAACTGTGCTTGATTTGTATCCTTCTCTGAGGCTGTTAGGTGCAGGAAGGAAAGATTTAACTCTCTCTTTGTCTCTTCTCCACCTTCTTTTGATTTCTTGTTTTCCCTTCCTCATAAGAGCGAAAAAAAATTAAGGATTTAAAAATACTTTAAGTTATTGTTACATGAGAAAATATTTTAATATGATATAAACTAAGTTTTCATATTTCAAAAAATATTTTGACTTACAGTAGTACTAATTTTTTTTTGTAATAAGTCAAGAAAAGTGTATTGCCATGGAATTTTATATCTATTTCCTTTTGACCAGTGAGTTGCAAAATTTGTTCTCCATATGGCCTTAAGAACCGTGAAAGACTTTTTTTATTCTTTTCCTTAGTTTGCATGCATTTATTTAATATGTCCCTTTCAGAGGTGACTGGTTTTTTTTGCAGTGTCCCAATCAGTATCTAATGGTATGGCAGTAAGTGTAGCCTAATAAAGTCAGAATCCCATATCCTATTTAGCAGTAGAGAAAACTTAGTGGTCTGAGTATATTTCATCTAAAATCAGCATCATTTGCAGAATGTGGTATATACTTCCTGATATGTTTTTCACTTCTACTTTGTTATGTAACTGACAGACATACAGGATCTTTTTATTAATTATTTTTTCTAGATGAAGAGACGGCATGCTTGGAGGCAGCAGTGACATTCTAGAGGGTTCAGCAAAATTGTAATTAATTTCCTGTAAAGCAGAGACTCACTTAAAATGAATTAACAACCCTATCTTTCAGCAGAGGTCATGCTTCTTAAAAAAAATAAACAGAACAATGCTATTAACTGTGTATTGTATTTTCACAGGTATCCAAATTACGAATTTATCAGTGATAACTCCATATCCTGGTCAGCAGGACTCCATAACCGATACACTGAAAACTCCCTAAGAGGTGTCATTTTGGATATTCACTTTTTGTCTCAGGCAGACTTCCTGGTCTGTACATTTTCATCCCAGGTAATGTGTAATGCAGAGACAATGTTGATTATATGTACCAGTTCTAAATCTTCATGCTTCTGTTTATAAAAATTTGTTTTAAGATAAAAAGCACAGCAAAAAGTCACCAAGCAGTCTTTTGTGGCTAATGTGCTGATCCATCTAATTCACATATGGCAAGAGGTGGCTTCTATCAGATTGAATGTTTTTTACTTGCTGTTGTCATTATTCTCTTCAGTGACACAATCACATGTGATTGTACTGTTAGATGGAAGTGGACACAAAACTCAAAAGTTAAAATTCACTTAAAAACTAAATGTTTTCCACAGCATCTAATGTAAATGTTCTACTGTACTGTAATGACAAATAGAGAACAAGTGCAATATTAATAGCTCTTATACAGTGATATATTGACCTTGACAGACAGAATTGTTAAATAAAATTGCCATAGCCAGAAGACAGCAAAATTACAAAAAGTACAGAAAACCCTCTTATCCCTCAATCATGCTTGTGCATACACTTTATCTACCATTCACCAGATCCTGTAAGAGAGAATGACATTTTATAGCATATTTAGAAGTTTATTAATACAGGCTCTTTCAGACCAAAGACCTGAGTAAAATTCAAAGTAAAAATCCTCACTAAGAATAGCTGTGAGGAGCCATCCACTTTAATAATAATGTTTGATTTAGCTGAAGCACATCCACTGAATGCATATCACAGAGAAAGAAACAAAACCCACGGCTCTATGTCTTAAATGCCACATGTGCATTGGTGTAGAGACAGCTCATAGTCTGAGGGAAGAATTATATAATCTTGGATAAAGACTTAATGAAAAATCTGTAACATTTTCTGCTATTGTTATATTCCGATAGCTGTGTTAAAAGTGATAAATGTTTGCTTTAACTAAAACTCTGGGTATAAACATAGTTTAAATATAGCTGCAAATAGCTTGGCCAGAATACGTTGTAATTGAATTTTAAGTGTTGAAGAATATGTGTTTAAAATACATCCACACAGTAAGGTGATACAGGTTGATGAGGACCTCTGGAGAACACCTGACACAACCCTCTTTGAGGTACACGGTGTCTGAGCTCAACTCTCATTCTCTTTCACCATGCATTTGACAGTAGACTTGCTTATTGGATAACATATTTGGTTTTCCAGAGTTGCAGAAAATTCTACTAAAGTATAGGAGATCCAGTATTAGAGTGTTACTGTCAATAGCTGGACTATGAATTTGGTCCAGTTAATTTATTCTAGGAAATTTATTGTGCTGTAATTATTCAAACTCCTCAAAAATAATTTAATACCAGTTTTGCTGGGCATACAACATTGTGGATCTCTACAGAATCTTAATATATTGGGCTTTTCTAAGATCTGTTGCAAGTTTTCCCACTATTCTTAAAGTTTCCTTTCAAGGGGTTTTAAATTTGATTCTCTTATCTCTAACATTTGAATTGCTATCCCTGTCCTTTCACCAATTAAATAAACTTACTTATTTGATACTTTGGTAAGCAAAATAAAGCAGTTAATGACCATCTTTTGTCCAATAGGTGTGAAGAAAAAATGAGGTTAAAAATGTATTCTTATTTATTTCCATTGTGGTTTTGCACTTTCTTATTAATCAATTCTATGTTGACTTTTTTTTTTTTAATTTTTCCAAAAAGACTCTCAACATCATTACAGAGATATCAAGAGAAAATGACACTATATGTGAATAGAATCAGGAATTCCCCTGTATCAATTGGGAATTAATCAACTAAAATTAATTAATTAAAAGAACATTGGTAGAAGTTGAAGAATAGGTATTTCCTTAAAATACTGTTGTTAAGGAATTAGTCCTATCATGAAATGGAGAGTCAAGGGAAACAACCTAGCTTGGCACTATATTTCAGCAACATCACATTAATTGAATAGATTAATTTAATTTTATAGAAAAACCACATAGGAGTTACACAAATCATAACACAATAGGAGAATTAAGATTACACGTTAGAACAAAGATAGTTTTTGTCTCTTCATTCTTCATTTAGATGAAGTCATAGCTCCCTCTGACTGACATAACTTCATTTCCTTTCAGAATTTATTAGTCTTTGTATTTTTCATTGTACAGGTAAGTATACAGGCTGCAGAAAATGGGATCTGTGAATAAAAAAATGGGAGGCTGGCTTCAGCTATACTTCTGCATGTGGATGTTTTGCCTGCTGTCCTCAACAGTTTGCAGTTTAGTCACCCAGGTTTGGTGCTACACAGAAAACAATTGCTGAGAGGAGATGTTAAATGTTTTGTGTCAGATATACAGGGCACACTTGCTTAAAGCATTTCTACTGAAAACATTTAAAATCTTTATCGTGCATATTGTGTATGTCTGCTTCCTGGGGTACATACACATGCAGAGAACAAAACAAAAACAGTCACAGAAGCTATAAAATAAATAGCCTTTTTCAAATATATGGGTAATCAAACTTGTTTCTATATTATGGTGTGTAACAGGTACTTTGATATAATTAACTTCAGCCTGATCGTCTGAAAGGTACTTCGGAAAAGTTATTTTAAAGTTCAGATGCAGAGGGATAAAAGGAAATCTATTACATTTTTAAAGCAAATGCCTCTCTCAAAGGAGCTATGAAAGTACAAATATGTCTCGTATGGCTGATCAAAGTTCTATTCACTGTATCTTCAAAGGGAGAAAATAAAAGTAAAATCAGGCTTTACTATACTAACATAGACTGAAAATTATGAAAAAGCTCAAATGCTTCTCCTTATTGAAGAAATCTGCTATATTGTTAATTGGCCTTTATCAAACTTAAGCAAAATTAGAGAAAGATACAGTAATGGAGGTCAGAAATCAGAAAACCCACAGCAGCCAAGTCAGACACCTGACAGAGAAGAACCTTCTAGCCAGTTGTTGAAAAAGCTTTTTTTTAATATAGCAGTATGCTTTTTGTTTCTGGCAACTCTGAGAAATACAACATAATTCTGATGTGGGAACATGTGTTCAGTCTTAAGAAAATTCTCTTCATAAAATGGGGTACAATGACAAGTAAAAATGCATCGTTCTTCTCACCGACATAATTATTGTCTTGATGGAATTCAGTTTCATTATTTGTCTTCTAAGTTGCCAGCAATTCTATCACTGTTCTAGTAAAAAGAGCATTTTAAAATCTCGGACTTACGGAACTGTCTGGTTGTGAAAATTTGAACTTCCTTTAGAAAAGTAAATGCAATGCCTCATTATTGCAGGATAAATTTGAAAATGTAAATTCTAAAGGTTCGAAGGGAAGTAAAATACAATTTTTAGTGGTAGTAGTAGAAAAATAAAACTTACTTGCCTTTACGTTTGATTGGCTACAGATCATTAATTTTAAAAAGCAGAGTTGCTAGTGTTCATATAGATGTTTTCATTTTAAACTGAAGAGTAGATGATACTAATTATTTATCTATCTATTTATTTGTTTGTTTACTAAGTCTGATCACCAGAGGCCTAATTAAGATTCTGCAAAATTTCATGCTTTTTAGTAGCAAATATGCAGGGATTCTGTTGGGTTTTTTTGTTTGGTTTTGCTTGGTTTTCTTATTTTTTGGGGGCTGTCTTGGTTGGTTGGTTGATTAATTGTTTTTTTAACCCAGACATTCCAGATTGTGATATTCTTAGGAAATATTACTATACATTGGTTGTTGATTTCTGTGGTATATTTCTGTCACACACAATATTAATGACTTCTGTTTTTATTTCTAAGGTTTGTCGAGTTGCCTATGAAATTATGCAGACGTTGCATCCAGATGCTTCAGCGTATTTCCATTCTTTGGATGATATCTACTACTTTGGGGGACAGAATGCTCACAACCAGATTGCTATTTATGCTCATCATCCACGAACTGCTGATGAAATTCCTATGGAACCTGGAGATATAATTGGAGTAGCTGGAAACCACTGGGATGGTTATTCAAAAGGCATCAATAGGAAATTAGGAAGAACAGGCCTGTACCCATCCTATAAAGTTAAGGAGAAAATTGAGACAGTCAAGTATCCTACATACCCAGAGGCTGACAAATAGATTAAAAGGACGACATTCAGCAGTTATTATAAAAAAACTCAGTATTGATTGGTTCAAACCAGTCAACAACACACTATTTGTTTCTATGGGATTCGAATTTTATCATGCGGTTAAAATCAAAGCCTTTGCAATGAAACTGGAGAAGAAGCTGAGAACAAGTGGATGGGCTATTGTCTGAACTTACTTTTAAAGATTTTTGTTATATGCACTCTCACACATGCACACACAAACCCACGTACAACAGGAAAACTGTTGTTTTATACTTCTTGTCTCTTTCCAGGAGTTGTCTCGGTCATTAGTCTTACGTGAGCTTTGGGCTCTTTTCTCCACCATTAATTGACAATAATGTTCAGACTTATAACACTGCCACATTGTGTAATTTGAGTGACATGAACATATTTTGTATGTGCAAAATTTGAAACATGGTGCCTATATTTGAAAAGTTTGTGACCTTTTTAGAAGAGCCATGCCTGTTTCACAATGGGCAAGAGTCCACTTTCATCTGGTGTTACCGTGACCACTGAACTTGCTTCAAACAACAGATTCAGATTTCAGACTAGATTTCTTTACAAGTTTGGGGTTTTTTTTAGCATTCCATTGATTACTTCTCATCATTAATAAAATAAAGGTTACATTGAACAATCAAGTAGTCACTGTCTCTTAGGAGCTTTTGTAAACAATGCCATGGACAGATTCTTTAGTACTGCTAATTTCAGGACATTGCCTTTGAAAAAAAACCAACAACACAAAATCCACAAAAGAAAGAAAAGTTATCTGGAGTTTCATTGAATTTTAAAACACTTGTGTAGTACAGCAGTTGCGTAGGGCACAATGCTGCTCAGCTTTGTGGACAGTCAGTTACAGCAGGATTATTTCAGTGGCTAAAATTGCTTACATTTACACTCTGACACTATTTTCTTACCTTTTCTGTTTCTCTTCTGAAAATAATTCAGAGTTTAGGGTATTATGGATGGCCACTTAGCATTTTGGCATTGAATGTAATTACTTTTAAGTGAGATATTTCAGGTTATCCCATTTATAGAACTTGTCAGTTTGGACTCCTTTAAAAAAATCTAACAGCTTACCCAAAAATAGCAGGTTACAAGAAAATATACAAGGATGAACTTTTATGCATGTCATAAGATTATTAGTAATTCTTAGTGTTTTGAAATCTCTTGCCAGTCAGCTCTCATTAAGAAAAGAGATAATTTATAAAATAATTTTACAAATAATTTCACAGATTTGATGGTTGTATATATAGATACATATAATATGTAAGATGACAAGAGATTGTTTCCAAATAAAAAGAATATTTAATAGCATTTTAATAGCTTTTAGTGCAATCCAATTTGGATTACTGGAGAGCAGAAAATGTTTACTGTTCAGAGGCTGAGGAAATGCCACATGAGTAAAGGTTAAAACAGCATGGCTAGTTGACCTTAGCAAAGCAAAAATATGCTTAATTATATTTGTGAATAGACCAAGGACAGTGTTTACATAGCAAATGGATGCACTTGACCATGAATAAATTTTAGGCTGAAAACTAAAAAGAAATCTCTGGCAATGTGCAGTTCAGCAGCAGTCTTCCAGCTGAAATAGTGCTGAGATGGAACTGGATTGGTATGTGAAGGAATTACAAAGTAGTACTTTCTGACATTTCTTTCAGGACTGATCCTGTAGATCCCCTCTGGTAATACGTCCCACAACTGAAAAATTATTTTGCGTCTTGAAAAAGAACAACAAAATCAAAGTTGAAAAACTCTGGGGGAAAAAAAATACATTTGCCATACTGCTAAATAGACATTTCAGTGAAAATGAACTTAGATACCAAATGAGATTTAAAGATTGATTGAAGGATAATGGAAAGTTAGTAAGAGCAGCCAGGAAATGCTAAAGATGAATTTTTGTGACAAAAGATGCCTTGAGTCAACTGGTGTTTCTGTATTCTGGATTTGCTAAGGAAGCAGATCTATGTAAGTTTCCTGTCTAAGTGATGCTGGTATATTTTCCAGTAATTCAGGCAAATACAGTATTTCAGAGGTACAAATGTAGGCTAAATTTTTTTTTTTTTTTTTTTTTTTTTACTTTGCTGTACATATAAAGCTACTGCTACTTTCCTTTTCAACTTGAAAAAAATATGAACCCATGGACATTTCTTCCTCAGCAATTAGGTCAGTGCTTTTTTTCTGGAGGGGAGGAAAAACTAGTTTGTCTCCACAAATACTACATTAGCTAATTGGTATAGCTATATAGATTTTGTATTTTTTTTATTTTTAAGCTATTTACTTACAGCTTCAGAGCCCATCATTTCTAGCTCATTTCTTAGTGTGTGATTCAGAAATAGTATTCATAAACAAATTAATACTAAAATTTTCCTGTAGTTAGGTAACTCAGTTAAAAATACAATGAAAGAAGATAAATAACAGAATAGCTAAAATGAGCCCAAAAGCAAAAGCAGGTGTGGTAATAAGAGAACTGAAAACGCTGATGTTGTAGAAGCTGTACTTATATAATGTGGCAATTCCTCAGCAGACTGTATCTGACAAAACATTGACAAGGTACACATGCCTCCTTACATATTCTGAGTACCTAATGAATTATTAGGTCATCGTCTTTGAGAAAATGATCATGAAATTATACAAAATTATAGCATTACTGTTAATAATTCAGAAATGTACTAATGTAGATGCTATGATCTTATTCCCCAGGGTCATATGATCCTCTAGTGCTCAAAGTGCAGTACTTCTCAGAGGAAGAAATCTAGCAATACCCTGCTTGCTGGATGCATGTTTCTAGAGATTTGTTTCTTTTAAGACTACTAATTAGTTATATTTTGGAATCCTGGGACATTGGTACATTAAAACTGATTTTGTTTTATATTAAACAAAATGAATATTCCTGACTTTATTCTCGCTGTACAGTGGGGTCCAGGTAATATAGAAGGATTGATGAGTATGTGGAAAAAAGGCACCCAGATTTTTATTGTAGCTCACAGAAAAGTGAAATAATAGGAAATAAAAAATTTGTCTTGAATACCTGGGAGAAAGCTGAATCTTTTGAAGGCTATGAACTCATTAAGTTACTAGCCAGAACGCTTGTGAGGAAGCAAGCATACATTGTGTTTCTTCTGTTTACCTTGTAGCACTGCAGCAATCTAGTCTTGTAATTTTTGCCGCATACCAAACCACCTTATCTGATATCCATAAAACAACAAGCCTTCATACCCCCTTAAACAACTGCTGTTTAATTAAATTTTTCTCTTTAAGAAACTTTGGTGCATGTGTGTGTGTATGCATGTTGCATACATAAAACCCAATATGAGCAGCACTGTTGCATTCTTTGCTATTTTACATTATCACTGTCTCGTTCCCTGTAAAAACTTACTTGCCAGGTAAACGTAATCTTTGGAAACTACATATTCTACATGTTGCTTGGAAGCTAAGAAATTTATTCTTAAGGATTCAGTTAACTGGTCTTCTGTGACACTGATGTACCACCGACTTCAGTTCTTGATTTTCCGGCCAGCCTACTGTCAGATGTGTGGGATTTACAAGCTTTCTCTGCCAACATCCTGCCCATGTGAACTGAAGAGTACTATGGATTTGTTCAGGAAGGATGATGTTTTATTTCAAAGTTTTTACATACTTTTAAATGTTTACCTTCAGATAAGTCTTTTGTTTAACCCTTCTGTCACTGAATTATAAGAAAACTTTAGGGAAAACAGATTTTTCTCCTTTATCAATTTTCTGAAAGGAGATCTGATGATACTTTTTTTTACAGAGAGATATTTGCAATCCAGATGTTTCCTTCATAATGGGTTTTATGTTTCTTTAAAGAAATATTATAAAATAAGGGTCTTCTGAGCTAGGAACATAATAGAAAATAAATGGATAATTTTCATGACAAATTCTTGATAGAGGGAGGGAGATTTTTCTTCATGCCAATGGAGTAGCACCTACCATTTGAAACATTTTCATAACAGTGAATTGAACTTGGTTTTTCCAGGTCATTAGTTTCTTCACAACGTAATCTCTGATGTGACTGAGGAACCCAGGTAAAAATAATTTGCTTAGTTTGGGAAATGGGAAGAAGAGAGAGTCTAGTAAGACATGATATTGTGCTTTTAATATGAGTTGCTACATCATCTTATATAGGCACAAATAAACATTTCTGTACTGGGTTAAGCACCTCTGCTAGTGAAATCATACAGAGAATTTGCAACCCTCCTTTTGATTTTGCCTAATACCAGTTCAAGTCCTGTATAAACATAATGGTGATACTCTGATTCTTGGTTGTTATTACACTACAGTTTCATTCCTGTTTTGGTGGCATGGGAGCAGGTTGTCAAGGGGCTCAAAAGGTTGTTTGGTTTTCTTACTGTATGGAATTAAAATTGCATTTAAAGCTCACTTAAATTCTACTTCCCTAAGGTCCCCCTAGAATTGTAATTGTAATCTCCAGACTTTTGTCAAGGTTCTCCCTATCTACCTGCAAGCTTACCTGGAGCAAGACTGAAGCAAAGAAAGTTATTTATAAATATGAAACACATACAGGTTGTATTTGACTTCATAGTAATCTGTTCATTTCTAAAAAACATGAAATGTGGCACTGCATGATACAAATAAGAGGATAGTATATAATTCCCAAGTCTGCAAAAAAGAATTGTCTGATTGCCTGCATCACTGGTTGCATTCACTGTGTACAAGATTATTTAGGAATCCAAGTACATGAGGCAGAGGTCTTTCAGCATTATACTGAATCCCTTCCACTGATGTTTGCTGGTCTTTAGCCCTTTCTGTGATAATTGCTATTCAGTGGAATTTATTTTTTTAGTTTTTTATGCTTGTTTCCTTTGACTCAGCTTCTCAGCAGAATCCTATTGCCACTGCAATTCAAACAAGTTTGGATTAATGCAAAGGCATGTCACTGATTTGCACAAACATGTCTTTGCCATTGCTCAGAATTAACGTCACACTCAGGCTGGCTCCTTGGGAGGTGCTGTTGAGAGAAGGAGCCATCTCCACTGCACTATACTGTACATGTTTTATAGCTGCTGGCAGTACATGTACTGGTTTTACGTTCAGTTTTGCAAGATTTTTCCACTTTATTCAGATTCAAAGTTTTGTTGACATTTTAGTATATTTATGAAGGGTTTTCTGGAGGATGATGAGATTAAGTCCCATATATCCTATATTTTCTTCAAGAAGTATAACAGACCTCATCCCATTTCCTCTTAACTGTCTTAAAGACATACTTTAGTTGCACCATTTTAGTAGAAGCAGCTAGATTGATGTTTCCTGAAGACTGTGACATATTTTTTGCTCTTCTATTAACCCTACCACCTGCTTGTATCTGGTCTTGATTGACCATGGTAGTATGAACCTTCTTCACACCTTTCTGCTTCACATATTTTGATTTCTCTACCCAGTGGTCATTACTTGACCAGAATTCCAAGGGACAAGTCTGTATTCGGTGTTTCATAATAACATGTGAAATTGTATTACTGGCATATTTACAGTTTTGTTTTTATTTTTTAGAAATGCATTTCTGTGTTGTCCCTCATTAGTATAGTCAAGGATTCAATGAGGAAACACTATAATCTGCTGTGCCTGGTAAGTGTTTAGGAGGCTTGCAAGGCATAGAAATGTCTTTAACAATAAGGTTTGCACCTCATACCATGACAAGTATCTTGACAAGATGAAGGATGTATTTTCATACCATTCCCTATTCATTTTTGGTTAGTGCTTATTGTACACTAATGCCTGCAGCTTAATTTGCAAGAGACACAATGTGGATGCAGTCTTTTTACAGGACCATTCAGATAATTTGCTACTCTTCAGCCTTGGAATCCTTTTTATTAACTTAGTGTTCCTCTCTGGCAAGTTGGGGTGAGGGGGTTGTGTATAATACAGCTGCACCATTCTCAGTTAATTAGTCAACTGCAAGCAGAGCTGTGAGGATATTGCAGCTCAGCTGTGAGAAACCACTGAATATGGAGATTGCTGTCCAGTTTGGCTGTCTACAGAAGATCCATCTCTTAATGGAGCCAAGTATATTTGTTACACCTTTCCAAGCAGTAGCAAACTGGAAGAATGGAAAGAGACCAAAAGCCAGGACATCCTACTTGCTGCTTTGTGAATAAGAAGGAATTGGGCCTGTGTTATGTTGGTGGGAGTAGTTGGCTTCAGTACTTCAGCTTATTGCTAGAGAATGACCTGTGATGACGAGTTTATAATTCTAAATCTCTGGTCAGTTTGTAACATCTATAATTTTTTTTTTCACTTGAGAATAAAATTGATACACACAATAAATTCAGACTTGTGGAATTAGACAGTTTCATTCGTACCTCAGATGGTATGTTAGCTTTTCTTAAAATGATGTTTGCTTATGAATAAGATGCAGTTATTCAGCAAAGATAGAAAAATCTTCTTAGGCTGGCTTGACAATTTTTTAACCTGTACATCAGTAGAGATTATACAGGGGCTAGAGAATCTTTATGTAATAGGTTTAGGATTGATAGATTTGTTCCCTTAACTATTCCTTTTGTTTCTAAACAACAGAAAAATTTTGTTAATATTAAAAAGTTATAGTTGCAATGTATCTCCCTCCTCAAAATGTATTTCTTTAGGCCTGTGATGTGCTATGACTACTTTTTTATTACACTGATCCATCTTAGCTCATTTATATGTTTCTGAGTGTATTGCTCATTCCTTTTGTCCAATGTTTAGACTGTAAAGATTTATGATCCAGGAGTTGCCTTTTTTTGTGTTTCCACCTCTTTGTCCCAGTGGGATTCTTCATTCAGTAGGATCCCTAGACAGTACAGTAATATGAATAATAATTATAGCCATAAAATTGCTTAAACATTTATATCTGTAATGCTAAATTCAATATGATTTTGTAGTGCTTGCCTTTATTTATGTAACATTATTATTTTGTTCTGTTTCATATATATTGCTTATTTGCCATTATGTGTGTATGAAAAAAAACTACTTAACCCGCAAGGAATCCAAGTATCAGAAGTCAGATTCAGGAAGTTACCTTAGATATCTCCTACATTCTGATGACCTTTGTCATTGATAGTATATTTACACCTTTGGTTCTGAAACAGCACAGTGATTTAAGAAATTATCTTGTGTACTTTTTGTGCTCTCACTCTTTCTATTGGAAGTTAATAACTTCTCTTGGGAATTCCATGTGTATGCTAAATCTACTTAACTGTCAATTGAAACAGGTTCATTTCCATGCTGATTGGTCTGGTATATATCAGTCAATGATAATTTTGGCAGTAAGCAGGAATGTATAGCCTTCATTTCTGTGCTTTTAAAATTGAGTAGGAGAATAAGTGAGAGAGCCATTGGAATAACAGGCTTTTCTCACCTTTTGGTGAAATGTCTAGAGCTTGCTCGTGCCCTTTTTAATTCTTGCACTATAGACAGTTATGTATCTTATACGAAGGGATAAAAGCTGTTGAAGCATCGGAAGAAGCCTTGGGAAGACCAGGATGCAACCAAGGTAATGCTTGGCTTGATACAAAGGTCTGCCAATCTTGTAATTAGCTAGAGGTCTTGTTGTTCTTCCCTTCCTGGGCTGCCCCTTCAGGATTGATTTAACAGACAGACATTATTTTGTTGTGACTTCATGCTGGATGGACACTGCTTTCGGAACGTCGTGGTCCTTTCTGATGAGATGCATCCTGTTAATACAGGTGCTCTGCTGTACTGCCTCTGTAGTAAAATAGTCTTGGTTTCCTCAGTACAGTGTTGATGCTATTCCCTCTTAACAGCTTCTGTTGAAGGGTTTCCTTTTGGTAAAACCACACACAGTTACTGGAAAAAAAGAAAATAATTTCATTCTTTACTGATAAGAGTCTGATATTTTATTTCTGAAGTAGCTGTGATTGGCCTTGCTGGCATAGAAATCCACAAGGTAGATTTTAAGTTTGCTTCTGTAAGAAGTAGTTACTACTGTTAGCTGTTACCAAAAATTTGGTGCTGAAAGTAAACTTTAAGTCTCTGAAAATACTTATGTCTCTTTACTGTCTGAGAAAGAGTGGTGACCCCTCCTGACAGCAGATGCATGGAGTCCACAAGAACTAGATAGGGCTAATTCCATGTGATACAGTTTTTTCTCTCAACATTGCCACTCTTTTACCTAAGTCTCTTTTATCCAGCTTGAATTAAACAAGGGACTATTGTTGTAGGTTTGAAAGGGAGTTGTAAGTAAGTTTTCTAAGCATGGTGCAAGCACAAGGCACAGCAGTGTCCATTACTCTCTTCATTTATGCAGTAACTTCTCCAGCAAGTTTTCTACTGCTATTGCCAACTTCTTTTGTTTCCAACTGATTGCCTCCCTGTCTCTGCTTATACATAGAGTGGTCTTCTACTCTGTGCCTTTATATCTTAAAAAACCCCAGCATATGTACAAAAACTGAAAACAGAAAGCTAAATGCAAAGATATTATAAACACATCTGATTTTTCATCAAATTTTATATTCTATATATTACATTTTTAAATGTTAGGTTCTCAGAAGGAAAAAAAAAATCCTTTTTGTTCAGGCTTCTTAATCCTAAAACAAAACCAAACAATAGACAAAAAGGTTTCTAGGAGGACTAAAGCTTTTCCAGAAACAGTAGATTATTTAGCCCTAGCACAAACAATAGAAAATAGAAAGCTTATTGAATTCCCAAGAGTAGAACTGCATGAAAGAGTACTGAGAGTGCCAGAGTGGAAATACACAGGATTATAATTTGTTTTTCCCCTGTTGGTTTCACATCTCATCTAAGTTGCTGCTTATCTGTGAGGAATCAGCATTAATTTGCATCTGTGGAACTGGACAGACTCTTTAGTGTGCAGGCTGCCTGTCAGAACAGCTGTATGAAATTTAATCTCAAGACTTTTTTAATCTCACTACAAGATTACCTTGATGTTCTCTTACAGTATTTAGTAATTTTGCACCTTGAGGTTTTCGGATAACCGCTTGTGAGTGGTATATAACATGAATGATAAAACTTTAAGTATCACAGTCTGGAAAGCATAAGAACAGCTGTTTTTGCATAAGGTGATACATTGATGTGTCATGTTAATTAATCATTTTCATGTCACAGGAAGTACAGAGTGTGCCAGTGTTTACTGCACAGCAGTATGGCTAGCAAATGATTTGTGAAATCACTGTCCATTCCAACTGGGATGTTTTTAATAAAGGACAGTATCTATGACCAACAGTTTTAGTTTGAAGTCTGACACTTGCTTATCATGGCACAAACACTGTGATTGAGTAATCAAGAATATGAGCTACATTTTACTATTGGAGACAGATTCAAAGAGTAGTTGAGTCTTACAAATCACTTAAGAACATGCTATTGGACAAAAATGCTCATATTGATTTCAGTGAAAACTCTCTGATCTGGAGTTTTGAGATTCTGTCTGGGGAGGATTCAGTTTTCCAGGTGTGTATCAGAACAGTGCACTGTACCTATGTATTCTTATCATTACTACTTGTCTGAGGAATTTTATGTTGCTGATGTAATGCTTTCTCAGAATTCTTCTCATAGGTCAAGCTTTTATTTGTGTATGACAATATAGTGATAAATACACAAGCAGACAAAGATGTTCCAAATTCCATAAATCTTTTTTTCTTCTGTATACATTATTATTAGTGCTCTGGAATGGATGCCTGAGAGCATCATCAGATTATCATATCAATACTGAAGTTAAGTATCTCTAGCATGCTTGCAATTAGAGAAAATGTTTTTCCAGGTATCACAATTGAAAATTGCTTAGATGAGTGATCCTTATTTTCAGCAGTAGTACCATTTCGTGATGTATCTGTTTGCAATGGAAGGCAGCAAGCCTTTTATCAGAGGCTGTTGGAATACTTGTTTCCCTGAGGACGCATTTTCGATTCCAGGGAGGTGTGCTATGGAAACATTCATTAAAATTCTCTTGCTACTGAGATGTGTCAGAAATTTAGCTGAAGTATTTTATTCTGGCAATTTCTTCATAGATGAGAAAAACTTAGTCCACAGGGTAGTTCAAATTATCTAAGAACTTTGTGGGGAAAATGGTGATTTTCTGATGATGACACAGTATTGTTTCATGCTGTAACATTTTTCAACAGCATCTAGGAAGATTGCTCTTGTATGCATTTCTGATCTATACAGGCTACATTCAAGTAAAGGTTAATCTGAATACCAGGAAAAATATCTACAAAAAAAAAATTAGATATAGAAATAAAGTTGTTTGTTTAACTGCAGCTTCTGATGATAATGAGTGTAGTTTTCTTCATTGTTTTCTTTGGAAGTTTTGGACCTCTCCAAGGATTTACTTTGTGCCAGCAATTAGAGTCTTCTGTCCTTAAAAAGGCAGTATCCTTTGTCTTATACTCTATTAAAATTTCTAAATATCTTTCTTTGCAGTGTTTTTCATGCGTGTGTTACCTTTCTTTGTCTCTTTGTGATATGTATGTATTTTTTAAGACTGCAGTAGCTAGAACAGACTTTTGAAAGTTTTGGTATCAGAAGGCTCTAGACACGTGCAAATAGTCTGTTTCATCATTACAAAGTTTTAAGTGAATCCTAACCAAAGCTCCTTAAAATACAGATAAATATACACAGTTCAGGTGTCATAATGACTGCAATCTTGACTTGATCTTGAATTAAGCTGTTGAGATTTTGTCTCTTTTGAGAGTCTTATAAGTCTTTTAGTTTGCACCAGAAAATTTCAATCTAGCTATGAGTGGAGTGCAGTGCTGTGAATGGTCAAGGACAGGACTGCTCAGTGTAATCCAAACATGCCCAAAAATTTTCACCAGCTTTACTCATTGGCCAGTACAAGAAAATAACATAGACTTCTCTAGAGACCCTTTCCAAAATATTTTTTAACAATTATTTTTCTGGGTATGTTTTTATTATTATATTATTTTAGTCATTCCTTCCATCAGTTCTGAAAAAGGACTGATTTCTTACCTTGTTCAGTGATTGTTTGGAATAAAATGTCAACTTAATAGGAATAAACAGGTCAAGAAAGAGAAAAGTTAATTGCCTCTAACAGATTTATGTTTGTAGTGTGCTGTTCCCTAATGTATTCCAGTTTTCCCAACTTTCCACTTGCTTTGTATTTCTTTATACCTCATGAACTCCATAATGAAAAAGAAATAAGCATAGAGTGTTTCCTTTACATCATGCTGAAGTGTACTTAGGAATTGAAGAGCCTCAGTTTTCTTGATCTAGGTGCAGGAATGCCTGCCCAGCCCCAGTGGAGTGCACATTATAGCAAGACTTCAGGAAAAAATAAGATACTTTACGGGTATGTATTTTTAATTATTAGGGGCTTAATATTGAGATAATTGTGCATCTGCTCTTCTCTTGATAGTTATATATTTATTCTGCTCTTCAGTATGAGGTGGCATGGATGTTTTAGTTATCAGCCACTACATTCTTGGACAGTAATAGTTCTTTCTGAGGGTTTAGGGCAAGAAACCCAGGTCAGTTCTCTGTCAGTTCTTTCCCTTACAGCCTTATTAAAAGATGAAATAATTAGCAATGCTTTTCCCCACACAATTTTCCCAGATGCATAGTGTTTAGCCATCACTGACTAAAGATTATTTATCCATGTTCTAGAATTTATGTATATATCATTCTGTCTATGTTATTTTTAGACTTTGTATTTTGAGAGACTATTGTTAGGGCAGACTGAATCCTATTATGAGAAAATTCTAGTCATTCATGTTAGGATTTTTTCCCCTATTGTCCAGATATTTAGAAACTATGGTGACCACTCTAAATGTGTAGATAGCAGTGTGAGTAATTAATTTTTTTACCATTTAGCCACAAATTTTTTGGTTCCAAGATCCCTATAGTTTTATATTTTGATCTTACCACAACTGGAGCCTGCTTAATTATTTTCTTGAAACCAGGGTAAGTTTTCCTTCTTCATTACGTTATATCTAATGCTAGCATGAAGCCCTAAGGAGACCTGAACTGCAGATCTCAAAAGTTTGAACTAGATACAAAGTTTAGCTCAGGATAATTGCAGTGATTCTAGCACTACTGCAAAGCCTTGTCTCCATTAGCACCATCACCCACTATCCATAGTTATTATTGCAGTGTGGTAGTACAGCTGAGAAAATTTACAAAAGTGCTTCTCTGGCTCAGCAGAATTAAAAGAGGCATATTAGTGAAACCCAAACAGTTACCCCTTGGAGAATTTAATTGTTTCAGGTCAAAATTAGTTTAATTTTTGCCCAAGTTTAGGGGATAGGTACTAAACACAGCTCAGCTAGCAGTTTGCTTTGTTGTACAATAAAACCCTCACATCCAGCACTGTTCCATGTATTCTCGTGGTTAGGGAAGAAATCACGGAAATTTGTTTTCCAAATGGTTATATCAATAGCCTGTGCATAAATAATGCTAGAATTGTTTCTTGATGGAGACTTAGACAATATGGTATCTGAAATGGTACTTGAAATCTAGCAGTGTCTAATGAGGGCCTTGGATTTTTGCATGTGTGGAGAAGCTTACCACAAAAATCTGGGGTTCAGTAGTCTCACTCCAGAAAGGGAATAAAGGAATGGGAGCTGAGCTGTCCCTGTAGGTATGGTTGTAACCATCTACTGCTTGCTATTTTCTTTACTGAAGTTATAACAATCTGTCTCATATTCAGGTTGATTCACTACTTTTCCATTATCATTTATTCAACTGCATTGTCATTTATGCATACTATGGTTTTCTCTTTATTTCTCTATTTTCAGGAGCCATGTTGGCCTCCAGAAGTTGGCACTGATAAGGCTGTAATGGCTGGGAAATGTGCCTAATTTGAGCACATATATTCTGAAAAATGCTAATGGTCGGAAACATTACTCATGAAAATGTCACCAGGTGGTGATCTCTGTTTGCTGCTGCCCTGACTTAATTTAGATGAGGCCAGTGGCAGGACTAACTCAGCTTTCATCCTACCAGTGTGTAATACAAGCCTTAAAATATGTGAAACATAAGAACCTCATGTTTGAGTTCATACCGTGTCAGCATTTATTAACAGTAATAGTTTAATAAGTTTTTTTGTTAAACAAAATATTACTGTTTTGTAAGTGTGGTCATGTATATTTAATCTATTTTCAATCCAAGGAATTGACAATTTCTTGTAAAAACAGGGTAGAATTTATATAAGAGAAATGAGAATGGGAAATCTATATTGAACTGCATGTGCCAAGTAAAAGCACAAGAACTTAAACTATTCTAATATGCTTGGATCCTTATTTTAGAGGAAATGAAATGTGTCAAAGACAAAGAGGAGGAGGAATTCTGAACCTTGAAGATTAATGATAGTGCACTCTCTTTCAGATATGACATCCCTCGTAATTGTTCTTGATCCTTATTTTGAAATGACTTCAAGCGGTTCAACTCAGTTTGAGAGAACTTAAGTTTATGTTTCAGCTTCCAGGAGGTGCTAGAGGATTTTGGTATTATTACATTTTCCATGTTAATTAAAGGCACAGATACTCATTCCCATTTCAGCACATATTAAACCCCTGTTGGAGAATGATTCCCCAGAGCATCACAGCTCAGAGAAGCAGGTGTTTGACTAATATTCAGTGAGGATGAAAACATTTCATGACAGATGTTCAGAGAAAAAGAAAACATAATCATTATTGCTGTGTAATTATAAATTAATTGAATTTTGCTGTAATAGTGCATTAGTCCATAACTGCTGGAAGATGGTGAAGCTGTAGGAAAAGTCCTGTTCTTCATGTATATCTATTTCTCAGTGGTCTGTTGCCAGTACTCCAGTGGATTGTAGTCAGATATACTTCAGATAGTTTTAATACACCAGGGAGGGAAACAGCAGCTAAGCACAGTAAAGTGAAAGTCATCATAGCCTGATTACACTTCCTGATTCAGTGTAACTCTAGATTAAACACACCTACACAACACTGAAGTCCTAATTGTAGATGACTTGAAAAAAATTACTGTTAAGATGGCCAGCAGGAACTTGCTAGTTGGTCTTTTGAGACTATGACTTGAAGAAAAAGTTTAATGTAAGATGCTCTTTTTAAACTCCTAATGGCTATCAAGCCTAATAAAAGTAGTTTGAACCATCCAAATATGGCTACCTAGTAGTGCTTAAATACTAATTAAAGATACTTATCATCTGGAATAGGGAACCTTATTGAAGCCAGTTCACAATTTCTGCTGACAAACTATTATATTCTAGAAATGATAGGTTAATTAACATATCATAGCCATGGGGGAGGTATGGTTTGCTTTTTTTGTCCTTGAAAGAAAGACAACATCTTAGCAGATGAACTTAACTAGTAGTGTTGTGTCCTCTGAAGAGATCTGAAGTCAATGTGCTCTGTGAAAAATGGAGTTTTTCAAGTCTGTTTCCTTGTGACAACTGTCTAGGAAATAAATTCTAAGGGAGGACTCAAGGATATTTAATGAATGCTATATTTTTCATTGAATAGAATCTTTCTCTATGTTCGTACTTAATTTTTCTGTTACTCTTCCAAGGATAAGGGAATATAGATAAAAAGTTTTCTTTTTGTTTGCTACCTGTCATTTATGACCTGTTATGCCTTGATGGTAGATCCTTGTAAGACAAAACTTTTCAGCATGTTCCATTATGCCTGTTTCTAATTGTTTGGATGCTCACCATTTGAATAATGTTATGATTATTCCAAGAGCATGAAAAAAATTTCTGCTGCAAACCAGAAAACCCTATAGAAGGAATAATTTTGTGTGGGTTTTTTCCCTTAGGCAAAATCTGTTTTCCACTTTGCCACAGAAGGCTCCTGAGATCTGACATGCTCTTTATTTTTCCCCAAGTTTTTAATTACTTCTTTAATTTTTATTTAAGTCATAAAACTCTTCTGCAAAGCACTGCTATGTTACATTCCTGACAAAGACAAGATTTTTCTTTTAGTGATACTCCTTTCCATAGCATAAGTGGGGAGCCCATTGAGGTAACATACTTTGAGCATGACAGTTCTCTCTGCGCTATTAAACACTGAGGGTTTAATTCGTGATCATAACCTCAGTCCAGAAGAAATGAAACTGCTAATCTATTTTCCTCCCTTAGTCTCATACATTCAAATGGTATTGCAGTGAATATATTCCAGAAGGTTCACTGAGGCTGTGTTGCAGTTTCTGATCACTGTATTTGTCATTCAGATTGATCTGGCATAAAGCAGGATTAACAAAGTCCCATCCAAGGTTAATTCAGGCACCTCCTGTGACTACTGGTATCTTCTGTCATCTTTGACAGGTTCAACACAGCCACACCTTCTTGCATTTAAAATGGAAATGTCTCAGACTAATGGGAAAGTTTGGGGCAAGGAAGACTTGCCCTTGGTAACGGAGAATTGGTTTAAGGAAGATTTAAGCAAACGGGGCATCCACAAGTCCATGAGCAGACCTGACAGTAAGCACTGATGGAATTGGCTGATGTCATTGTGAGGTCACTCTTAATTGGTTTTGAGCAGTCATTGTGTTTGGCGGGGGTGGGGGGGGGGGTTGGTTCCTAAGAGCTAGAAGAAGGCAAATGTCATTCTTATCCTTGAGGAAGAGGATCTTAGGGCTACAAATTGGCCAGCCTTGCTTCAAGGGAAGGGAATCCATGGGGCTGATAATCAGGGAAAAAATCTCTAATTATATTAAAGACAGAAGGTGATTTGGAGTTGGCATGCAATTACAAAAGGACTTTCTTGCTCAATCAACCTGACAGCCTGCAAGGTTGACTGGTTCAGTAGATGAGAGGAGAGCTGTGAATGTTGTTTGTCTTGATCTGAGCTTTTGACAGAGTCTGAAATGCATCCTCAAGTCAAACTTACAAAGTAAGTTATGACTAGAGAAGTGGACAGTGGGGTGGAGTGAAAATTAGCTGTGCTGCTGGCTCAATGGTTTTTCAGCAACAGCACGAAGTCCAGCTGGAGTCCAGCCACTGGTGGTCTACCCCAGAACTGGTAGAACCAATACTGTTTAACATCTTCATGGAAGACTTGGATGATGGGGGCAGAGTGCACCTCAATTTTACACCCTGATATTCTAAGGGACCCTGGCAGGCCAGAGAATGGGCTGCCAGGCATCTGGTGGAATTCAACAGAGGGAGGTGCCAAGTTCTGCACCTGGGGAGGAACAACCCCATGCACTGGAAACCAGGTGGCTGTAAGACAGCTTGGCAAAAAAAGACCTGGGGGTCCTGCTGGATGATAAGATGAATGAATCAGCAAAAAATGTTAGCATTTGTCTTAGACTGCATCTGGAAAATATTCCCAGCAGTAAAAGTGATTATTCCCCTCTACTCAGCACTGGTTGAGGGCAAATCTGAAATGCTGTATTCAGTTCCAGGCTCAACAGTACAAGAAAAATGTGGACTTGGAATGAGTCCAGGGAAAGGCCATGAAGAAGATTAAGGGATTGAAAAATTGGCCATGCTGAATCAGCTGGGATTGTTCATCCTGGGGAAGACTTGGAGGGAAGGAAACCTATCAGATATTCTAAAGCAAAAGGAGTATCCTCCTTAACCAAGGACACACACTGAGGCCTGCCTGTTGAGGTATAAGCAAGACCTTAACAATCTAAAAGGTCTTTCAAAAATAGGCTGGAAAAGTTGCTTAATCATCATAGCACATTTGCTGAGAACAATGTTAGTGGTGGCTTCTCCTGCTCTGTAAGCACAGCAGCTTGTTGTAAGCCCTTGTGTTTCACAGAAAAGGTCATTTAGGAGATCTACCTTGCTTTTAAAGCCCTTTTTGATGGCAGCCAGTCTAGAAGAAATTGTTACTGATGAAGACTTGCATAACACAGTCTCCAATATAGTTCTGAAAAGTAGTCAGGTAGTAAAAATTATGGTCTGTATCCATGGTCTTGGAAAGGCATCAGCCAACCAAAGAAATTGTATATAGCCAGATTGGTTTTACAATTTGTGTAGCTTGATCACACATTAACTGTAGATACTTCCACATTAGGTTTCTTCTGAGTTTAGCTGAATGATGCAGCTGATGAACATGCTTGGGGGTGTACAGTGTTTTTTGTGCTTACTGATACTCCTGACCACAGGGGTATTGCCCTAAATTTCCTTGTGTACTGAACATAATGCAACTGAGAGAAGAGATTTAAACAGTTCTGACATTTCTCGTTGCATATTTTTTTGCTTCCCTGAGCCAGAAATGCTAAATTCTTGGATCATTATCTAAAGCTACTTTCTGCATAGACTCATGGAGCTGCTTCTTTCCTTCCACTTCACAAATTTTTTGTCTTCAACAGTATTAACATACGCACTCATCTCGCTATTTGAGTCAATGTTCCAGCACTAACTATCTTCTTCCTGTTTTAGCTCTCAGCTAAAACTTAAACTCATCATGTAAAAAGAAACACAGAGCTCTTTAGCATGAATTTCAGAGTTTAAGGAATTTTCTTGAAACTATCATTTGAAATTTTATTTTAAAACTTTCTGGTGTACTTGCCTTTTTCCTGTAATAGGAGTCAGAGCAATTGCTATTTTTGATGGATAACTAAAGGAAAAACACATTAATAAATGGTGATAATGGCATTTTGTGAAATAACTAAAGGAAAAAGGGAAGGCTTTGTGTGACATCCATGTTTGTTCAAAGAGCTCACCAAGTATAGGTTCTTAAAACATTATTTTGCCCTTGTAGAAACACCTAGAAGCTTGGCTTAGTGTTTTGGGAAATTTATGCACATACAACTAAAATATATCAATGCTTTAAAAGATTATAGCTCATTCAAAGAAATCTCAAATAAACTTTATCAATAAGTATAAAATAAGTTTCTGCAGTTAAAAACCTGTAAACTGTAAAACTTCTGTGGTTAAAAACTGCAGTTTCAGAATAGAGATACTTTTTTGGACAGTTTTAAGGACCAAAAGCTTATTTATTACACTACATTGAAAAGCCTGAGTTCTTTTACCTCTACCATAAGCTTGTATGTGTGCTAGAAGTTGAAAAGGTACATATTTTGATAAGACCTCTAAAGGACTTTCAATTTTTTTGGCTGCAAGGGAAGAATAGACCTCATTAGGCAGAAAGTAAAAATGAGCAGTGAACTACCAATTTAGTTATGAAAGAAACAAAATAAGAAATGTGGAATAATTATTAGGAGCACTGATAATGGACCATCTCTTTAAATTGCCTAGCATTTTCCACTATGTTAGATTTTTGTAGTATGTTAGGCTTTTTTTCTCAAAACTTAATACCTTATTGTTTTCACTAATCTTTAAAGTTTTCCAGACTCGAAGACCTGCAGCAGGAGACAGTTTTTTTGTAAATACTTCAAAATTCTCATTGAATTATAAACTGTTACAAATTGCTACTTCTCTTAATTAATTTGCATTTCAGAAAGGGGTTTTGGTAGGTTACTGAATATAAAGGCTGCAAGTCCATGCTGCTGCTGTGCTGTGATAATAAACTATTATTACAAATTTCTGCAAGTAATTAGATTAAAAAAAAAAATCAGGATCTTAAATTTAGTCAGTGTAAATAATAACTGCAGTATTTTGAATTTTTTTTAAGAAGTAAACACAGCTATATATATGGTAATAATTTTATGCTTCTTATTTTAAAATGTGTTCAATGAAATCCTTGCATGAAAAAAGATAATTTTTTTCTGTTAGCCCACAGCTACAAAAAATAGAAGACTGAGACCCTGACTGCTAAAGGTGGAGAATTCTCAGAAGGTAGGTGTTGTCACTGATGATGTCTGACACTCTAATCTTCAATTCTGTTGAAATTAGCATCTATGAAATAGAAAATGCAAGCAAAGCACTGGGCAAAAGTAGTTAGGATTCCCATATTTACTTACTGGATGATATTTGGCACCCTAGTAATGAAAGATACTGGTGAAATGCCCGACAAAGTCTAAGCAGAGAAAACATGCATATGGAGAGGCTTGGTGTAATGCTCTGCACTAATTAAGGCAAATTTACATTTGCCTCTAATTTTGACACAGATGCTGTGAAGCCTGAATAATTGATGCGTAAATTCTTTCTGTTATGCAGCTCAGAATGTGAATGATAAAGAATTTATGACAATGACCTGAAACTATATTACCACATTGTCTTATTCAGCCTTCAGTCTCTATTGTGAACTTTGGAGGAAATACGCCCTAAAAATAGACAAGGTTTGAGAGGAAAAATATGGGGGTATTTTAAGTTTTGTTAATAATGCATAATGCATAATGTAAATAACAGCAAGTTATGAAAAAGTGCATACTGTGCTGACACTGATTGGGT